>NC_051070.1:37462788-38085843 GCF_004664715.2 Peromyscus leucopus | reverse complement strand
TTTTGTAAAGCTCACACCCACAGAGGAAGACACTCCTTCTCTTTATCATCAAGCCTAATTCAGACAGAAACCTCTCCCTCAATCCATTTCAGTATCCACCATCTGAAGCCTGAACTGTGTTTAACTGGAAGTACTTACCACATCCAAAGTGGGAAGTTGTTCAGATTCTTCATTCATTTGAAGCCACCCATTAATGCCATGGCAGGGTGATCTAAAATGCTTTTGTTTTAGTTTCTTCCTTGACTATTTTGTTTTGATTTGTGCTAATTTTTGTGTTGGGGTGGAATTATTTCTATGTTGGTGATATGAGATATATCAAACCCAAGGCCTTGTTCATTCCACTAGGAAACAAAAGTTCTGATCCCTAAAGATTCAAACATCTGGACAATGTGTGAAATGTATAATGTCTGATTTTTACCTGGGATGCTGTTTTTTTTACTTTACTTCTTGAGTTAAAGCCTAGCTTTATACTCAGAGAAGTTGAGAACAACTAGTATACTCTAATACAGTGACTCTCCGCATTTCTAATGCCGTTGACCCTCATGTTGGGGAGACTCCCCCTGACCATAAAATTATTTAGTTATTACTGCATAACTGTAACTTTGCTATGGCTATGAACCATAACATAAATATTTTTGGAGATAGAGGTTTGCCAAAGGGGTCACAACCCAAGATAGAGCACTCCTGCTCTAATATAAGTATTCTATATACATTTGTGAGCAAATCTTGATCACATTGACAATTAAGGAAACAAAGTAAGTTGATTAGTTCAGTCCCCACTATCAAATCAAAGATGTACTGTTTATGTGCAACATCAAATACAATTTTAACTGTATTCTCCAAATGCCATGTAAACACAGCATAAAGGATCATATATTTGAATCACCAAAGGAAAGTACTCTTTCTCTATCCTTTACAAATTCTTAAGTATATACTACACCTAAAAATTATCCTTAAAAAACATCAAGAATTCTATAAGTAAAACATTAATTTCCTTATGGTATTTAAAAAAAAATTAATTCAAGAAATTTATTTCCAAGCCGGGTGTGGTGGCATACACCTTTGATCCTAGCACTCAGGAGCCAGAGACAGGTGGATCTCTGTGAGTTTGAGGCCAGCCTGGTCAACACAGCAAGTTCTAAGATAGCCAGAGATGTTACACAGAGAAATCCTGTCTTTGAAAATCAGAAAGAAAACCAATTATTTCCTTATTTTTCAAATGTCATCTATCCAAATGCAGCTGGAGAGTACCAGCATCTATCCTGACTACCCAGTAGATTCTCTTGACAGTACACTGGGAGCAACTGATGCTAGAATAAGTTGAGAATACTGTTCCTGTTTCTTGACAGTTAAACCAAACTTAAGAAGTTATCAACATCACTTATGTCAGAAGTGTGCAAAGAAATTCACAAAATAAAGAAGAGCCTTTTTGACTAACAGTGATGCATTGGCTTTTATTATTCTCCACAATACAATAAAGTCTCCTTTAGAAGGATTTTATAAAGGATTAGATTTTTGAGCAGCATATATGAAAAAAACAATTTATCAGCATATACATGGATGATTCATTCAAAAAGATTATGCTGCTGCATAATTCTTAAGCTGAAAGGAAAGTCTAAACCTTACTATCCAATTGCAACACTGACAGAGCATGCAATGATAAGAAACTCTTCTTGAAAGTGATCGTCAATGTAATTTAATGCCAGACTCAAAGTTGAAAACATGCTCAGCTCTTACTTGAATTTCTGAAGTGGTGTATGTTACAGGAACCTTACAATCTGCTTGTAAGCATGCTAAATGAATTGCATTCCTATTTTGTTAGTGATAGAGGTCCTTAAAACAGCTGCATTTGAGCCCTTTTTAGACTTTGAGTTTTTAAAACACTCTCTAACATTTGTTAAAAAGAAAAAAAAAATCTAAAGCCCTCTTCCCATTTGCAAAATGCAAACCCCTGAGGTAAACTACACTTAGGGAACAAGAATTAAGCAAGCACAGAAGCCACCTGAGTTCAATCTGGGAAGGCATAGCCAATGAAAATTTTGCTGGAAGCAATTCTGGAAAAGCTTTCCAGCCAGAGAAATATTCAAATAATACTAATTAGAGTATCTACCTTAGAGGGTTAGATATATTTTAGATTTAAAATTTTGCATCAAAGTGTGTCTATAGTCTCCTGAGGATCTGCAGAAGTATTTCTTCAGGTAGGGAGGCATGTGTGAAAGCTATTTTAATAATAATAACAACTCATTATTTGTCTTTCCCCCCTGAGTTGGCATTTATACTGATGGTGTAAAACTAATGATAAGTAAAATTACTGGTGCCTTAACATAAATCAAGGCATTAGCAGCAAACTATACTAGTATATAAATAATCAGGAGTTTAAATAATGATAGTAATAGCAATAAAGAGAGGAAATGAGGTGATTATCCAGAGACTGACAGTTTCCTATTTCTTACTCATAGCTGTAGTGTTTGTCTCTGAAGTCTCCAGAGGAATATTGGCAATCCACTATGATACTTTCATTACTGAGGTATCAATTATTATTGTTTTATTTATCAAACCTGATTCTAGAAAGAATCAACTAATTGGTTTGCTTCTTTTAATTGTTCCTAAGGGTAAGTACTTTAGAGCAGGCTACCCTATATATGGTTCTAACTCTAGGTTTACATGACTAGGCCTTTCTATAATGGGCTTATCTATAAAGAAGAGTCTGATTCTGTTCTCATAGAAGATATCGATTGAGTATGTGTCATAACTACCAACTCTGTACAAAGATATGACATAATTGAAATAATCAATCTCATTCCATAGAATACAGAGACAAGAATAAGATGTTATTAATCAAGTAGGTAAGTTAGGAGATCTTCTCTGACACCCCTACTGAGAGTTTTGAAATTCTTCCTTTCTGCACCAAGGCACCAGTCTTTCAAAAGCACTAATGTATTTTATCAGTGTGTTTCCTTGGGGAAAAGATGTCATGGTTTCAATGACTATTTCTCTGAATCTTGTTTCCCTTTTCAGCTCTGCATGAGTCACTACTTATACCAGGGTTGATAGTGATGAAAAGATGGACATGATAGAGAGAAGCTTAACTGGAAGTAAATAAGGTTTCACTTGCTAGATTGAGTAAATGAACTTTTAAATTCAGTAATCATTAAGGATAGTGTAAAAGTACATCCTTAAAAGCAGAGATCCTTTCCTTGTTGGGCTTAGCAACAGGTACAAGGCTGAGGAATCTGAGAGAAAATGATAGTTACCTTGAATATATAGAAAATTGTTTCAAAAGGCAGAGAATGTGAATGGACTGTATAAAAGATGAATATATATATATATATATTCTTTAAAGTCTGTAGATAAGGCAGCATCATTTCCAAAGCTTTTATTTATCCTATTTTATTTATATCAGCTACCTGTCAATAATGAATCTGCAGTACTTTATGCTGTGAAAAGTATATTGACTTTGCATAGCAGCAGTAAAAAGTTAAAACTAACCATTATAATCATCCTATGGTCTGGAAATAGGAGCCAAAAAAAGGGAGTTTGAATACATATCTATTTGGAGAAGAGGGGTGTTGAAACAGGGTTTGTCTGTGCATCCTTGGCTATACTGGAACTCATTTTGTAGACCAGACTGGCCTCAAATTCAGAGATCCACTTTCCTCTGCTTCCTGGGCGCTGGGATTTAAGGCATGTGCCACCACTGCCAGACTAGAATACATGACTATAGGATGATTTTAACATCATTGCATGGTGACAATAATATGGGAGAATAATATATTTGAAATTGTGCTCTAATGATTATTTTAACTATAAATAGATTTTTGCAAAGAGTATGGATTTCATATACAATTAAATATAATTTTAGTTTTTAAAAACTTCATATATGAGCACTACACATTTACATCAATCTTGCCCCTCTCCCCTCAAACTTTACCCATGTCCACTACAAAATTCATGATTTCTTCTTTAATTATTTTACATGCTTATATATACATATACACACATGTATATACAACCTACTTGATCTATTTAACATTGCTTGTATATACATGCGGCCAAGACTGACCTCTTGAGATTAAGCAACCAATGTGGCAGCTGGTCATACATATTCTTTGCCAATAACTATTTGCCATTTTCCAAAATTTATTTAGCAGTTTAGTGACAAGAACACTAATCTAGAATTCTAAGACATGCAGAGTTTCTTAGACACTTTCATAATTTCAATATTACAAATCAACATTCCTAAAGTAGTTAAGATGAACTTTCAAATTGTAAAAAGTTTCTGATCACAAATATGTACATTGAGGATATTATTTAATTATAGAACATTGACTTAGCTTGTCCAAGGATGGATTCTATCTTTAGTGATACAGACACAGACACTACAGCACAACACACACACACACACACACACACACACCACACACACACACACCACACACATACACACACACACGCACACACCATGCAAAGAAGATAAATATAGTAAAAATAATTTCAATTTTCTGGAAACAGTTATTTAAAGATTTATCCATCATATTTAACTTTTAAAATTTTGTTTGAAAAGCAAATGTTAAGTCAGTTCTTTAATTCAAAGCAAAATTTTTCTGTAATGACTCAGGGTATAGGAAAGGGAAGGATATTTTCTTCACCTAAACAGACTCAGTCACCAGCACTAGTTAATTAAAAAAGAAAATGATTCATGAATTTTTTTTTTTTTTTTTTTTTTTTTTTTTTTTTGGTTTTTCAAGACAGGGTTTCTCTGTGTAGCTTTGCGCCTTTCCTGGAACTCACTTGGTAGCCCAGGCTGGCCTTAAACTCACAGAGATCCTCCTGGCTCTGCCTCCCAAGTGCTGGGATTAAAGGCGTGTGCCACCACCGCCCGGCATGAAATTTCTTTCTTAGTGTTATGATATTTTGTAACTTGAATTTTTTATTTAAACAATAACTTAAACTAACAAACATTCATATTTATTTTGTATGAATATATGTTAAAATTTTTAAATTAGAACCAGAGGAGATTTTAAGTTTCTCACATTACAAATAAAAAGAAACAAGAAAAATGATCAGCTATGTGTCAAAGATATATATGAAACAATAGAAATTTATGGTATAAAAAAGGAAAAATACTAAAATATTATAAATATATAATAGAAATAGCACAGAATATATTGGGAGAACATTTAAATAGAATTCATAATACACAATTATGGTGGTTTGAAAGAAAATGGCCCTCATAGGCTGATAGGGTGTGGAATTACTAGAAGGTGTGGTCTTGTTGGAGTAGGTGTAGACTTGTTGGAGGAAGTATGTCACAGCCGAGGTGGGTTTAGAGGTCTCCTGTATGCTCAAGCCATACCTAGTGACAGAATCTCTCCCTCCTGCCTGCAGATCAAGATGTAAAACTCTCAGCTCCTTTTCCAGAACCATGTTTGCCTGTATGCTACCATGGTTAGAGCCATGATGATAATGGACTAAGCCTCTGAACTGTAAACCAGCCCTAATTATTTGTTTTCCTTTAAAAGGTTGCTGTGGTATGTAGATGTAACCAATTGTCTTATTAAATAAGAAACACAGAACCAATGTAAAGAAGAAAGCCGAGAGGTCAGAGCTCAGAGCTAAAACCTTACCTCCTGCAGTGCTCCTACTTCTCTGAAAGAGACCTACTTCCTATGTGTTTGTCTTTAATACAGTCTTTTTGTTCTGCCTTCTCATTGGTTGTAAACCCAAACACATGACTGCCTTGTCACTGCCTGTAAGTACAGCCCTCCAAGTCTTAAAGGCGTGTGTCTCCAATGCTGGCTGTATCCCTGAACACACAAAGATCTACCCAGCTCTACTACTAAGTGCTGGGCTCTTGCTATGGCTCTAATAGCTCTGACCGCTGGCAACTTTATTTATTAACATACAATTAAAATCACATTTCAGTACAAATAAAATACCACCATATTTTCCCTTTTCTATTTTAATAAAAAGAAAAAAAGCAAAAGTTTATAACTAACATAAGAAAAACTATATACAAAAGTACAATAACTATATACAATATATACAAGTAAAAAATACCTAAACAATGTCTAGTCCATTTGTATTTGACAAATCAGAGAAAATAATTCCATTAATTATCCTATTTTGGTAAGTCCAAAATGTATCTAATTCACTTTCTATCCTAGTTAATCTTCAACTATTACTAACTAACCTTCAACTATAACTAACTAATCTTCAACTCCCTCAGAGACCCAAGAAGGAAATAATATTAGCTAACAAAAATAAAAACAGGAAGTGCATGCAAGCAACTTCCAAAAAAATTGTGAGTTGACAGAAACAGCCAGCTGCCTGGACAGTCACCTGAGGTTTCTCTGCAGTGTTGGGGCATCATCTTCAGCCTATAGGCTTACCATATCTGACAGACTCATTTGTGAAGTAGGATGTACACAAGGTCAACAGTTCAACCTCACTTTGGGTGAGAGCAGTCCATGTACCAGAAACACCTGAATTCCACTAGTGTCCTGTCATGATTCAGGATTTTAAATTCTGGAAATTGTTGATGGTTTTTTAATTCATTCTTCTTGACTGTGTATATATGGCATCATCTCAGTATCCCCTTCTCCACATCCCTCTATTAAATGCCAGTCTACTATTGAGAGGGGTGAGCTTTCAGCTGCTGTTCCACTGCACAACAGAAGCCATCCACTGCCTGTTCAGCTGCCTTCGAAGAAAAGGGCACTGTACCTTTTCCGGATTGTGAATGCCACTTCAGGGATGGTGCCATATTGTCCTGGCCTCAGAAGGTGCTTTTTGATAAAGCCATAACCACACTTATATTGGCAAGAATCAGTAGTCATTTGTTTCATGTCCTGTCTGTCCATTTTGTCCTGTTGATTCGAGGATACTTTGTTGTCCAGTGGCTAACATTTGCCACAATGAAAGTTAACTCCATATGCAGTTTCTTCAATGCCCATATTTTCTCTGAAGTAGATTGGTACTGCCAGGAGCTGACATGGCTCAAAAAAGAAAAATTTCTAAGTTATTAAAACATTTTAAATGCCATATTCTGTAGATCTCTGAAGGGTTTGAAGATGACCTGTCTATCTAAAATATATCTGCTCAATTTTTAAAAGATATCTAATATGACTACAAGTTCTATTGTAATGTCTAACTACTAACTTTCATTTCTTTATATCCTAATAGTTGGTAATAATAACATTCAAGGATCAGAAAATTGCATTACATTGTTAAATGAATGGTATAAATACAATTAGAAATATACATATAGCATTTTCTAACAATATCAATTTCAAATTTGTATACAATATAAAACAATCCAATCCAATGTAAAGTATTTAAAACTAGTAATTGTCTTTTTCTTTTCTCTTTTCTTTCTTTTTTTTTAAGCAAGAACCTTAAATCTAATCTCCTTTGCTTAGCCTTTTTCCTAACCCTTGACAACAACTTGTAACTAACCCCCCTAAACAATGAAAATTATCCCAGACCCAAAACCCATTAAAACGACCAAAAAACCACCCACCTCACACTACCTCTTTGGGAATGTGGGTGTCGTATTCTTAAAATTGCTTCCTGCTGGGTATGGGCGAAGTTATCTTTTTCCTTGTAGTTCAAAGTTGATCTGTAGATGATGTTTGTCAGCTTAATTGTATTATTATTGTCCATGAGGAATTGTTGTTGTTGTGGGGCCCCATCTTCTTTCTGGAGACTTCAGTTGATATTAGGCCTGGCCATGAGTGGTCAGTGGTCATGGTGTCTTTTCACAGCAATAGAAACCCAAAATAATGAAGATTGGCATGGTGACCTATATCTGTAATCCCAGTATTTGGATACTAAGGGTACATAGAAAGATAGTGTCAAAATGGAAAGAAAAATGGGGATGGAAGGAAGTGTAGAAAACTAGAGAGTGAGGAATGCACGGGGTGGGGAGTGAAAAACTTAGCACAAGATGTTTGTTTCTCTAGAAACCATGTGTGAGAAACAATTATTCAGTTAAAGGACCATTAATTTTTTTTTTTCATAAAACTGACATTTCTGATATAATAGAATAAATGCCAACTTGTCCTTGTCCATTGGTTGGGGTCATTATGGGCATCATGAACTCAGAAAACCATGTGCATATAGTGTTGTACAGTTTTCATTTAGGAAAAAAATGGTGGCTACAGTATGCATTACATTCCTTCAAACCCATGGAATTTGTAAAAAAAAAAATAGATCATGAGATTTAAATTACCATTAAAAAATGTTAGCAGTAACAAGATAATGAGGCAGCTTATTATCCATTTCAAACTTCACAAGATATAAATTCTCTAAACAGAAAGGATGAAAGCCAGAATTGGTTAAAAAGCAAAAATAAGCTTTCAAAGTAACTTCTTTTGCCCCTACACAAGAAGAGAAGAAATTATCACTGAACAATGTTGAGAAAATTTCCAAGACCCTTGTATGTTCACTAACCAATGATACCCCAAAGCCAGTCATTTTTTAATCCCCAAACTTAAAAAATGTTACTTCATATATCAAGACTAACTTTATTGGAGAAAGCAAAATAATGAATTGAAAAACTTTTCTTTAGTTTCCCCTGTAGATGACACATACAACCATAGGAGCCATTGTAAAATGAACCAAAGGAACTCAAAGAGCAAATAGTGTGAGAACAGAAGAAGCCGAGTTCAGAGAAAGGAGACAAGGGACAAGAAGCAACTCACTCCTTGGAGCTCCTGAAGGTAGGCAGTCTTGGTGAAGCTTTGATTTCCACTCAGTGAGACAATTTAAATTTCTGACTTCCAAAATGGTGAGAAAGTAAGTTTGTGTGGCTATAAGCATTGTTGTGCTTTGTTAGAGTAGCAGTAGGAAACTAATGCAACTACTTAGGTGAGGCTGATGGTAGTTATTACAGCCCAAACTAAGAGACTAGGAACTACTAAGCAGTCATCTTAAGGTGAGATAACTCAGTTTCATCTTTACAAGCCAGGGAATTGCTTGTCAAGGATAAGGAAATGTGAGTCAGCTAGCAAATTGAAGATACTTGGCTTGTTCATTAGCAAATGAGTAACTTGAAAGTGTATTTCTCATGTGTTCAAATGTTCATTAGTTCAAATTCATACATTTATTGTAGATGAAGGTTAGATTTGAGTCATTAATCTTTCAACTTATGTGGTAAATTACTTTGCATGGCACTGAGCAATAAATATGTGGATGATTAATATGTTCTTCCTCATATTGATATTGAACATTGATGTTTAGAACCCAGTTCCAATTGATTATATCTTAATTTAAAATTATTCATTTTATGCAAAATGTGTCTTCACTATATAAGTTATATCATAGATCACACTGTCTCATTAATTTCTATTATTGCTTCTTTGTGGTATTTAATAACCACTCATTTCTTTCTGTGATGGCAGAGTAAGGATAAGAAAACATATAACTATTCTGATATATACTTGAATTCAAAAATAATGAGTTTCTTGAAATTTCATGTAGCCTAGCCCATATTGTTTTATCTATATTAAATGAACTAATATGCAATATGAAGTTTAAATTATGAAAGACATTTGAATCCATTTTATTTACTTTGTGAGAAATATAGATGAAGTATTTCAAATTGTGATCAAATGTTGAATGTGCATAAATATAAAGAATAAGAAATAGCCAAAACTAGAATTTATCACAAGCTGAGTAATCATAGGTAATAATAAAATAAATACATTTTCATTGTATTCATATGTCAAATCGGATTGATAATATCTATATGACATAAACCATATCATAAAATAATGAGAGATATGGAAGATTGTTGTTTAACTTAAAAGAGAAAAGTTGACAGCTTTGTCTCAATCACGGTGCTAGTCAAATGCTGGTGACTCTGAAACAAAAGCAGGACTTTACCATTAGATGTATTTCCAGTGAAAAGTTTATTGAATTACTGAATGAGTGGTGATTTGAGGTCTATGTATGTTCTGTTTATTCTCCAACCATATGCCTTTCCTTAATCTCACCTTGGTTCTAAGATTTCTTTTATTATGTACATTATTAAATTAGTCAAGGACTTTTACAGATAGATAATAAGGTATATGTATTTTCATTGGAGAGTAATAATAAACTGAATTTCAGCATGACTCACAGACCAGTACTGTGAAAATAGTGAATTAGCTTTATAGTTTTAAAAAGGTCAAGGTCAGAGGCAAAGAGTTTCTTCTGGACATAAAGAATTTCTGCACTTATGAACAGAGTTTCTTCCTTTTACTTCCCTTGGACAAGATCAAACCAGTTAATATTCTTGCATGAAAAGGAGAAAGGGCTCAGGACAGGAGCCCTCCCTGTTCACAAAGGAGCTACTTATAGCTGATGGCTTCTAAGTGAGGAGGAAGTGTCAGTTTCTTTAAGGGTGTGGTCCTGATACATTGAGCACTTTCCATCAAATGGCCATATATCCAGGAGTATATGGGCAACACAGTTTGGACTTACTGGATTATAGGAAAGAAGGAAAGTGGTAAGACGGGGGTGGGGATGATTCATAGTATAGTGTGAGCGTGTATGAAACTCTCAAAGAATAAAAACATTACACTTTCAAAGGTCAAGATACAGCAGTTCTCAATTGTAACATCTGTACTTGTAAAAAAAAAAAGTAGTGGATCTTTACTCAAAATTGTTATCAAATACTTGGGACTTAAGACTTTAAAAAATACTAGAGAAAATATAACAAATTAGTGGATGACAATGCACATTAAGTCTGCATCAAAGTGGGGGAGAATGAAAGGAAGGAAATGGGAAGAAGGATGGAGGGAGAGTGGGAGAGAGAGGAGGAAGGAAGGAGAATGTATATTGCATTTTTCAGTTGACCACATGAGTTTCAAAGACACAAAGCCTCCATGAAGGTAATGTAGGTAGTCACCCAAGTGCTAAAATTACACGCAAAGAGTGAGTCAAGGAGACCTCAGAATGCTCACTGAGAAATTACCTCACAACGCAGGCACTGAGCAGTCAAACATAATTCAGTCTGAATTATAAGAGAAAGGAGGTTGAAAATTGCAGATTGGCCACATCACAGAGAAGGGCAGCAATTCTGCCCTTGCTTGTTTTATCTTGTTTTGTGTTTCATTTTGAGACGGATAATGTGAAATAAATCATTTCCTAAACTCTTATATTTTCTGGTTAGTCGGTCTGCTTACACTTTGGGACAGACCTGTATTAACAGTCAGAGATTGCAGCTGCTCAAATGGGACAAAAAGCATGATTTTCTTATTTGTGAAAAACCTCAACTCTGCTCTCAGTGCCCCAGAGTTTCATATTGGTGAAGTTTCTACTTATCTTGTGTGTTAATTTTTTCACACATGGCATCACCACAGCTTCTGAACAATATAGACATGTGGCATTGTAGTTTCCGTAAGCCAGCCTATCATTTATATGTATATGTATGCAGATTTTGTTTTAAAACATACATACCCATGAGCATGAGAGAATTGTTTTAGTTTTAATTGTTTTGAAAAATAAGTACAATTTTCTTCAGATGAATTTTAATTGTAAACGTGTCAGTGGTGCATTTGTTAGAATTAAATTACCTTAAATACAATAAAATGATCAGAAGCTTATTCTTTTGTCTTTTAAGTAGTGATGCTGTTAATTATTTATTCACTCTATAAGATTTTTAAAGCAAAGGCTAATGACATCTAGAGAAGAATCTTGGAAATGAGTAGGCAGGTGACTATATCATATCTAAGGAAAATGAAGATTACAGGGCTCTCTGAACCACTCAAGTATCATCGAAAATGACTGTCTAAGTTTATGACTTCTATTTTTCTACCCACAGGAATAGAGACAGTAATAATTATCTACAATTTCACTTACTTTGAGAATGTATTTTCTTGTCACTTTCTCCTGATTGACTGTGAATATACCTGGCACATTCATTTTCATAAATATAACAGATGAACTTTTGTCAGTGTGTTTTTCTGTTTTTTTTTTTTAACATCCTGTCAGTATTCTCCTCTCTTCAAAACTGCAGAAGATAAAGATTTCCATGTACAGTGGCCACTACATGCTCCCAAACAAAGCAAACTGCAGATCAACACTGGCAAGAAGAGGATCTGAGAGCAACAAAAGAGCTTTGTTGATCTCACAAAGGGCTACAGCAAGAAATATTTATTGTGAAATTCTTAGCACCATCACCACCATAACAAAACCTTAGAGTGTGTTGCTTAGAAATAATAGAAATTTGTTTGCAAGAGTTCAGGATGCTGGTACATGCAAGATTACCAAGAAAAAAAAAAGGTTTAACATCTAGGGAAGGTTCATAGATTGCTTTCTTCTTGTCATGTCCTCACCTTGCTGAAGAGAAAATGGAACACTCCAGATCTTGCTGATCCCTATGTAAAATAACCACAATTATTATAGGCTCTGCCTCCTAATGACATTGTATTGGAATTAGAAGTTCAGTGTAAGAATTTTGAGGTCCTGCAAGAAATATCTTTAGCAGTGACCAACAGAAGAATTTGCATATAGAAGATGCTGAATAAATGCTGTTAAGTAATTGAATTAACAAACATTTTATAATTAAAACCAGAGACTGGCTATTTAGAGAAACACAGATTGAGTGATAGGTATTAACATAATAAAATAACAATTCCCTATGATCTCTTGGTATGCTGGGTATGAATTTAAATATGGCTCCTTGACATCAGAATCTGGAGAATGAAAGTTTTATTAACTGAAGTATTTAAGAAAAAGAAACCAAACTGTGTCACTAAAAGAGCAAAATAAGCCTGTTTTGTCTGGGTGCAGACAGAGTCATAATTATCTTCAATTTCACTTACTTTCAAGTGTATTTTCTTGTCACACTTTCCTGATTGACTGTGAATGCATTGAGTATATTAATTTCATAAATATAATAGAACATTTGTCTATGTGTTTTTAATACCTTATGTAATTGTACAATTTTAGAAAATCAGTAGACACATCATATGTACAATAACATTGGTTAAGCATAATTAACTATACAGAAATATATACATTATTTATAATTAATGTGATGACAAGTAATTTTTCATGTTTTATTTTATAATTGTATTAATAATCTATCAAGAAAATAACTTTTTCCTCCACCAGCAGCCATTGATTACATATAGTTCCTCAGCTGTGGTGTAATTTTATGAATCTCTCACCCATAATGCAGAGATTTCTACTGCCTTGATCTTGTGTAGATGTAATTATAGTCAAGGGTGCTGTGAATTCATGAGTGCAATGTTACTGTTTGCCCACAAATATTGTTTCACTCCAGATGTCCACTACCTCTGGCTCTTTCAGTCTTTCTATTTCCCTTGAATGTAATTACCCCGAGTCCATGGAGTAAGGAGTTTGATATTGATGTCATATTCATAGCTAAGCACTTGGTAGTCTCTGATTATCTGCACACTGGGTAGTAGTAAGTCTCTATAGAAGTTGCCATGGAAGTGGTCACTGAGAAGCGATTCATGCTCCAGTAAATTTTTCTACAGTCATTCACATACAGGTAGCACTAAATAAACTTTGAGATTTTAAATTTTTTTAAGTACATAAACTTGGGAGAGAATAGTTGTGAGGGGAAAGGGTAGAGAGTTGGAGGGGAAGGATAAGAAGTAAGATTTGATCAACATGTATTATTTGCATGCTTGAAAACTCAAACAATTAAAAATGTCATCTATCAGTACTATTACACAGGAATTAGTGAAATTGGATTAATATCTGATATTCAAAAACGGCTTGGAATTTTATTATAGCAATAATATCAGGCAAGTTGATATTTTAAATATTTGGAAGGATTTGTAAATTTTGGAAATAGTTTTTTAATGCTCAGGTTATCTTTGTGCACTGCCAAGAGACAGAAAGAAATACATTATAAAGGGTTACTTGCAAATGACTAATTACTTCTTGGTTATTACACTGAAAAAAATTGCTCTTGTTGGCTATAGAAAAAGTCTACTTATCCCAAATCTAAGAAAATGTCCGTCCAATTAGTTGATGTGGCTGTGATAGACTGGAGAAAACCAACTTGATAGAGGAAGAGGTCCATTTTTATTACTGTTTCAGAGTTTCCCTTCCAACTTGTGAGGCTCTGCTGCTCTGGGCCTGTGACAATGCACTGTATCACAGAAGGAATGTGTGAGAGAGGAGGCTTTTCACCTGTGCAAGTTGGGAAAGAATCAGAAAAAGGTACAGTCTCCGTATCACTTTATATATGTTCCCATGACCCATGACTTCACATACATCACCAAGACACGTCTGCTAAAGGTTTTATGACTTCCTGATATCACCTCTGGCTGGCAACCACACCTCTGACACATCTTCTTTTAGATAGTATGCTGGAGTCAAGACACAGCGGTAGGGTAGTGCAGGAATTACATAGTCAACATTCAAATGACTTCTGACTAATTTTTCTAAAGAATCACACACACACACACAGAAAGAGAGAGAGAGAGAGAGAGAGAGAGAGAGAGAGAGAGAGAGAGAGAGAGAAAGAGAGAAACATACACAAAAAAAAAACAAAAATAAAGCAAACCTTAAGACAAAGTGCAATTACTTTTTTTGAAAGTCACTGTTCATGTATCATTTTTGTTGTTGTTGTTTACCATTAGTCCCAATTTTAGTAGTTGTTAGTAGCAATACCAATGGTCTGTTGTGAAAATTCTGAGCTATGACATTTTTAGTGAATTATTATAAATTAATGACATGGATTTTCTCATGATAGGAGCACTGTTCATTCTGGAATAGAGTGTTGTACAGGGGATTCTGCTAGATCCACAGGCCACACAAACCACGGTGGTAATTTCAAGTCTACTGTAGCTGAGCAAGTTGTTATTGGAGGAATAAAAAAATAGACAACTAAGATGACCTTACATACAGCCTTATGCTGAAAGGCAAAACAATAAAGATTAGAAGAAATGGCTACTGCTAAAGTCTCTGGAGACCACATGGCCTGCCTACTTACCACAAGAAAATGAGTATAATACCATATTTCATATTTTAGGACTCAAAAAAACCTCCGATGGAAACAGTTCACACAGGCATGTCTTTTGATTGAGATGAAGGCTTGACTCAGAGAATACATGAAGTTTCAAGTCTCAATACAATCCTATTTTGTTACCTGGTCACAGCAACGCTTTTATGCATTTATGAGATGTATAAGTATTGGCCTACATGATTAATATATATCAAGAAAACAAATTACTGTAGGCAAACTCATCTCAATGTTCAACAAATCAGTAGAACTTGCTCATTGTTTACTCAGCAGAAGTCATGAAGAATAATACAGAAGAAGAACAAGAAAATGGACCATAGTTTCAAGGAGTTTGAAGTAAAGTTTGACATTCAGGTGAAAATAAATGAGCATGCATCAAAACTATTACATATATGCCAAAATAATACAGGTCTGATTGTGAGAATCTTTGCTAATCTTTGAAACAAAAGGCTAGACCATCCTTAAAATCACATATGAGTAAACACAACAGTAAATACTAGAGAAACTCCCAAAGTATTTTTGAAAACCTATGGATGCTATATTTTAATATTTTATAATGGAATGTTGAGTACCACAGACAAATGATCTCATGATTTTGAAAAATGAATCATTTATACAATAAATTTAAAAGCTTTTGAAATTTATACTGTGTACTATAACAAGTCACACTTTAATGCTAATGTATACATTTTGGAAACATTGACTTATATATTGAGTCAATGCAATTACATATTTAAATCACTACACCATGAGTGATATAACAACATATTACTAGGTAACGTTTCAGATACCTTATTTTTAAATCAATTTAAAATTTTTCAGCTTCTCTCCCCAAAATCAATGGTTCTATAAATTTCTCTTTTCATTCCCATTGGTTTTCAAAGCCATTTGTGTCTTTAATTTATTTTTAATAGTCTTGCCAAAGGAAAATTGAATGAGGATTATTCCTTTTGTCTCTTTCCCTACTGATTATTTTCCACTCATTCTGCCCTCCAATCACTTAGCTACTTCAATTTCTGATTATCTAGACACCATTTGCAGCGGTGCTATCTTTATTAAATTTAATTTTCTCCTCTTGGGAAATTTTTTTCACTCAATACAACCAGAGCCTCTTGACATTTATCCTTTTCATCAGAACCTCCTTATTATTTGCAGCAGGTTGCCGCTGCCATTTCCTTTTCCTCTGCTACTCCGCTGCTAATGGGAGACTAGCACTATACATATTTCTATACTGCCTTCTCCCTCTTTATCACGTTGTGAAGAGCATCTAACATTCACTTGTACTGATAGAAAAGAGCCTGAACAAAGAAGAGGGAACAGCCTATAGATGATGGCTTTCCAAAAGGATTACAAAATTGCCAGAATGAGAAGCTAGCTGTTGCCATGGCATTTTGCCTCACGTAGATGAATCAGGTTTCTCTTTGCTGACTGGATAATATTGGCATCTTAATACCATGGGTACAAAAAGGTCACTGTGTTGTGTTCACCTATAATGTCTATAAGCTCCTTGAATGAAATCACGGTAACTCACCAAGAATCAGGTATGTGATTTTCATTCTGCCTCTGTCACTGAAGAGCTACATAAATCAGCACAATTAGTTCAGTGTGCTGCTTTGATGGAACCAGTAGCAATCAAGGTTAATGATACCTACTTCAGCTGGTTATTGAAACACTTGGTTTACCAGTTAAACTTGCACCCTTTATGTGCATCAGAGTGCACTGAAAATCATGATGTTTAGAGTTCGTTAGATAAGAACAAGAGACATTTTATGGCTGTATTTGAGCACTTGAGAATTTCCCAAATAATTATATTGCAATTAAGCTCCTTAAAAAATAACAAATGAAGTAAAAGGAACTAAAATTAACCTTGTAATTTATTTTTGTGACAAAATCTCACAAAATTCTCAAGATAATTAAATGCATGTGGCCTATTGCCAAAGAAATATTTTAGACACCTGAAAGGTAAGTTGTAGATAATGATTAAGAGTTTAAGATTGAAAAATTATGTTCAAACCTGAGCACTAGACGCCATGGGCAAAGCTAGAGAAGCTTATTCTCCATTTATTTTTTTTTCCTGAGGAGTTAAAGGCTCTTGAAATTCAGTGTAGAAATAAGGGCAAAATGTACTATTCAAGATTCTGGTCTATGAATTCATTCGCTGAAGAGAATAAATCACTGTTTATTACAAATAAACATCTTAACTGATTGTTTTAAAGAAAAAAGTAATGATATGCATGTCATATGAGTCTGCAAAGCTTAAGAAGACATAATATTGTTTAATATAATTTCCTGTAATGGAATGATATCTGTTAAGTTCTACAATTCCTTTTATTATGGAAATAATTATTAGAGAAAATATGTGCATTTTTATTCAGAAACTACATGGCTTATTTGTCCAGCTTCACATATTTCATATGACTATGGATACTTATCACATGGTTTCATATTTAAACCATAAATCTTGGTGCTATCTTTCTGCTAATTAAATTGACTACTATTGCAAATATTCAAACTAAATTCTTTTTTGTCTTTATGCCAATATAGTTTTAAAGATTTATTATGCTTCACCCAAAAGATTTTCATTCATGAAAAGTTTTTCTCTTCAATACTGGTATTACTCATTTTGAAAATTCTCCATTTAAAATTTTGAAGTGATTTCAACTAAATTCAATCTGGATTTAGATTTTATTCTAGCATCTTAGAGCAATAAAATGATAGGTTGTTAAAAAAACATAGGAGATGATTTGTCTTTGACAAGAAGAAGCTGTGCATGGAGGTTCTTGTCTCCTCCATGAGGAATTTTTCCATTCAAAGTGATCAAAATCTAATGCACCAGAAGGCATCCATCTCCATAGAGCTGTACTAATCAGTCTGTTTCACATAATTCTTAAAATAAAAGGAGAGTGTGAAGTAATAAAGTGTAAGAAATGACCGTCGTTATAAAGTTGAAAACTAGGAAACATGAATAACTGAGGAGAGATTCATTTAGAGGAAGTGAGTTTCACACAAGAACTGGTTATCCAAAATTATATATACCTTTTTCACAGAAACCTCTATATTTCTCCTCCTTTTTGATTTCTTTCTTTCTTCTCTTTATTTTTGAGTTCAAATCTTTCATTTATCATTGAAATGGTGGATTTGTTCATTATGGACAATTTCATGCACATGTATAATATATTTGGGACCTTTTCATTCCCTGTTCGCCTTGTTGCTTCCTTCCTTCCCACTTCTGATAACTCTCCTTTCCAATAAGTCTTCCCCCTATTTTCATACCTTCCTATGTTTGTTTGTTTCCTCTTACTCCACTGAGTTTATTAGCGTTGATTGCACACACATAGGGAGCACAGAGTTATTAATTGCAGAATGAACACATTCACAGTGGCTGCACCATGGAAGGAAATGACCTCTTTCCCAGTAAATTTCCAATAGCTCTTCAGGACCACCTGAACTCCTCCCCATAAAAAAAATGACTGCATATTGTACAGGTTGTATTCAGATAATCATAGGTGCTGTGACTTCATCAGTGAAATGGCCACATCATAGACAGAAAACAGCATTTCAGAGCACACACACACACCCTCTGACACTTTTATTCTGTCCATTCTCTTTGCCATGATGCTCCCTGAAACTTAGAGGTGTGTCTGTTGAATGTTGAGAGCAAGAATGCTATGGTGTGATTTTGAAGATAAACGTGCACACTAAACACTTGGAATATTTTATTTGTTTTAAGCAAAATTGAGGTTTATAAAGAAAATTTCAGAAATCAGGTAAGGCATTGCAGTAGACTTCTCAAGTGAGGTTCTAGAATATTTTGCTCATTTTTCTCAGTACGAATCTACCAAATCCTTATTTCTTATGACTAGCCTTTATATGCTATACTGTTTTCTTTTATTTAATTAAAAGTTTTCATTTATTTTATTGATATCTAACAGGCTACTTATTATCATTTAAAATCTCATTTGATAACATCTTCCGGTATTTATTTTATAATTCATTTATTTTTTGAGACACATTCTCGATACATTCCTAGATTGGACTTGAATTATAATCTCCTATGTCAGGCTCCTAAATCACTAGGATTAGGGCATACACCACTGCAGTCAGCCCTCAAGTGTTCTAAATATTCTATTGAACTATTTGAGTCATCTATATTTAATAACATGATTTGTTTTAAATAAACCATTATGCATTTGTTTTATTTTAGTGGCAAGTACTCTTTGATACCTTTTTTGAATACCCTATGTGAGAAATTGTTACTTATCATTTTATCTCTTCTAATAACTCAATTTGCCTTTGTGTTTAAATAGAAAAATTCTAGAATTTACAACTTGTACCTTTGAGTAACAATAGTGAAACTTCAAATTATTTTGTTCTATTTCATGTATATTATCCTTGTTCAATCTATAAGTTAGTGCCAAAATTGGCTTTAATTTACATGTGTTTTGCCTTTTTCTGTCCTTTGTAGCATTGTCATACATTTAATATGGTTATGAGCATGATAATGTATGGTTATTTCCTTAAATTAACAACATTTTAAAATAAAATTTATAAGTGAAAAATTACACTTACCCTGTTTATATGTGTCTTACTATTTCTTAGGATTATAAATATACATACATACATACATATATATGGTTATATATATAGCCATATATATCCATACATATATATATATATATATATATATATGGTTTTAATTGAAATAGAATTACATCACTTTCCCCCTTTCCTTTCCTCTCTCCAGCTACCCCCAGGTACCATGCCTCCAACCCTTCCCATGTCTCCAAACTCACAAAATTATAGCTACCTTTTTTATTGTTATTGCTACATGCACACACATATGGAGAAACATACAAATATAATCTACTGAATCCATTTTTGTTGATTATGTTTATATGGCTTCAGGACTGATAACTGTTTGCTGGACAACCAATAAAGGGTTTCATCCCTTTGACAGGCTAATTCTTCTCTCATCAGTGAGTAGTTGTCTGTATTTCTTTGTTTAGAGGTGAGACCTCATGAAATTTTCTACCTTCCATGTTAAACTGTCAATTGATATTGCAATTATTCTGACTTTGTTTATGCAGCCTTTTCTATGAGAGACAGTTTCACAGCAGACTTCTTATTCTGGCTCTTAAAATCATTCAGTCTCTTCTGCTCTTTCCTGAGCCACAGATACGAGAGTTTGGATGTAACTATATCAGTTAGAGCTATGCTTGCCAAGATTCATTGATCTCCGTATTTTGTATATTTTTTTTTTTTTCTGTTATGGTCTCTATTAGCTATAGAAAGGCTTCTTTGATGAGGGGTGGTAGCTACACTTATCCAGGAATAGTGGTTCACACACTATTCCATACACTGTTCCATAGTTTTCTAAGTAATAGTTTCTATTTACAATTGTGTGTACAGTAGATATATTTTCAAAAGACTCTCTAGGAAATTATATGTATTTTTTAAATGTTCTGTTGGCAAGTTGTAATCTTGGTGCCTGTAATATCGCCTGGGACACAGGTACAAGAAGATCTCCATAAGTGTGAACTCAGACTGTTCCACGTAGTGAGACCTGACATGAAATAAATAAATAAATAAATAAATAAATGAACAAATTAATTAATTAAAAAAAGTTTTATTTTATCTTTAGTTTTGATGGACATTTGATCATATTTATATTCCAATTTGATAGTTTTTTTTAACAATGAATTCATTCTATTATTGTTTCTTTTGTACTTTTAAAAATATGGACTACATCTAATAATGCTTAGAGTTATCTTTTG
Source organism: Peromyscus leucopus (assembly GCF_004664715.2). NCBI lineage: Eukaryota > Metazoa > Chordata > Mammalia > Rodentia > Cricetidae > Peromyscus > Peromyscus leucopus. The sequence continues at coordinate 38,065,077 of NC_051070.1, read as the reverse complement.
GGCATAATATGTGTGAATTTTAGCAATTTGACCCCTTCTGGCTCTTCCTTTTATTAAGTGCTATTTTTTCTCATTATTTTCAGTGGATTTATTACAATATATCTTGACATTTTTCACTATATTCTTTAATGTCACTTATGTTAACAATGTCAGATTAATATTTTCATCAGACTTGAAAATACTGTTTATATTAACATTACCTTCAATAATTTTTCTCTCCATTCCTTCAGACTTTCTTTTTCTACAATTCTCACTTAAAAATGACTATAAATTATTTGTTATTATTCTACATGTAATTGTTTTGTCCATGATAACTTGTATATATGCAATTTTATTTGAGTAATTTCCACTACATTTTATTAATGATTATTATTTCAAATTTTTTCGACAACTTGTAATTTGTTATATATTGTCACAAAATAATTTTTTGTCCTTTTTGTATTTAAATTTTATACATTATATTTAGATAACTTGTATAATTTTAGTTTCTATCTTGGTTATGTTCATATTTTCAGAATTCTTGAAGGTATAAACTGATTTAAAGTTACCTCCTTTTTGAAAGTTCTGTCTTTATGGTTTTCATAATATTGAAAGATACTTTTCTACCTGTTTATACAGTATAAATTTTTTGTCATTTAGTATCTATAAAAGTTTGATTACATTGTGTATTTGTTGTAAATATAACTTGATTTCCTTTTTTCACAAAGCATTGTTTTGCATGCGCTTTATTTCACCAAGTTTTGAGGCTAATTCTGCAGCCACTGGATTCTAGAGTCTAGAACATAAATTGTCTTTTGATAAAGGAATAGCTTGGCCCTATATCTAATATTTTATCTTTTGAAATCTCTAATGAATATCATGTATAGTCAACAGTCCTAACATTCTACTTGTTCAAATGTGGCTTCTCCAAATGTGAGATCTGAGAGTTTTATAGAAACCATTTCTTGGTAGTGATCTTTTCACAGAGTTATGAGACTGTCATCATTTGTGATGAGAGTTTGGAGTTAAGGAATGACAAGAATCCAGTTGAGATGTCTGTAGTTCCTGTTCCATCATGCTCTCCCTCAAATTCCAGTGTCTGGCTTTTCTGACTTCCTCTTTGTGCCACCTTGTAGCAGCCTGAATACCAGGATCTTATGGTGTACTACAAATATAGTAAAAGCTCCTAGGTAAAAATTTTAAAAAATCACCACAGGATTTTCAATTTCCTTTGGCAGGCATGGGGGCCAGGGTGTGTTCTCAGACGACCTGTGCTGCTTGTTTGTCTTTTGTTTGTTTGCTTGTCTTGCAACCTGTAAAATAATTATTTTATATGTTTCCTTCAATCTTCATAATTTTCTGTCAGAATCAAGAGTTTTAGTCCACCATGGCCCAAAGTAGATTCTGGTCAATGTACTTTACTATGTCTTGGACATAGTTATGTTTTTGTATGATTTTAACATCTAGAAGAGTTTCCATATATATCTGAAGTATCAAAATGAACTTTTAAATATTTACCTCTAAAAACAGAATTGTTTCACATGATATCTCTTTATAGATTCATTTTAAGACATATTCAATTTCATTACTTAGAAAGTATTCTTTCTCAATTTTATACTCGGGACATTTGCCAATATTTCTGGGGAAAAGGCTCTCTTTGCTTAATTGTTGCTGATTTTTTTTTTTTTTTTTGTTCTCTGGCTACATGCCTCTTTATTTTGCCTGATCAGCTTTTTCTAAATTCCTACTTTGGTAAGAAAGCAACTAATACATCAGCTTGCATTGAGGCATTAGTAATATCATCCAGCTTGTGTCATAGCTGAAATTAGGTCCCTCTATTTGGCAGAAAATAAATGGAATGGCACCTCCCTTATGGCTATTAGAAATATTACTTATGAAACAAGTATTCAAACTGTACTACTTTTTTTAAAAAAAAAAAGTGACACCTGTCTTGTGAAGTTATGTCATTTTCTATTTTGTTCTTAAATCCTTTGTTATTAGATAAGGAAGATTCATGGTGATGAATCTATGATAGATTAAATTCCTTCTCCTTTCTACTTTGTCAGTTCTGGAAAGGAAAACTTCTAGGTATCCACTAATGCCTCGACTTTCTCATATGTGTTATTTAAACAATCATTTCTTTATTTTCTCCTTAAAACTCAAATAAAAATGAGCCTTAAAGATCTTTTTTCTAGACAGATATTTTAATTAATTTATTTTTCTAACCCTAATAATGTCCAGAGTTTTCCTTTTCCTTATACTTACTCAGTAAATTTTCAAATACAGTAATAGATTATATCTGCTACTTCTTAGATCTGGAATCATACAGCCTTCCTCTCATTTAATAATGCAATTCTAGTTTCTTACCTATTTTATAACTCAAAATTCTCTAAAATGTTTAAAACATCTAAAACATTTTAGAAGAATGAAAATTTATAAGAACATACATGCTTCTGGTGGTTTTATTTTTTTATTTAATTTTTTTTATTCATTTTACATACCAACCACTGTGGTGATGTATTGCGTCCTCCAGTATACTGTGTCTCTCAGTAAAATTTGCCTGAGGATCAGAGGAAAAGGACAGCCTAGTAAAATAGAAGTCAGACAATAATTGCACATGCCTTTAATCCTATCACTTGTCAGGCAGGGATCTGTCTGGATCTCTGTGAGTTCAAAGCCACACTGGGAGCAGTGTCAGGTGTGGTGGCACATGTCTTAAATTCCAGCACTAGCTAACCATGGAGGTCTGGAGGTCTATACAGACAGACAGGAAGCGACAGAGCTGGGCAGGAAGAGGAAATGATATACCTGGACAGAGAGAGCAAATCAGATGGCAGAACATCAAGGCATATAGGTGTGAGTAGACAGGAATTGGCTCATTTTTGGAAACTGCAGAGTAGGTATGATGAGGTTAGCTGTGGATTTCCCTATTTCTCTGATCTTTCAGGTTTTAACCCCTATATCTGGCTGTAGTTTTTTATTTAGTAAGACCATTTAGAAATTCATCTGCAAACCACAGATCCCCCTCTCATCCCTTCTCCTGCTCCCCGCACCCCCATCTAAACCCCCCTCTGGCCCACCCCTCATCCCCTCCTCCAAAAGGCTAAGTTCTCCCGTGGTGGTGGGGTGCAGGGGGAGGGGGCAGCAAGCCTGGTACATTCAGTTGAGGCAGAACCCAGCCCCTTCCCCCTGCCTCAAGGGTGTGCAAAATGTCCATCTATAGGTAATGGGATCCAGAAAGCCAGCTCATGCACCAGAGATAGATCCTGATCACACTGCCAGAGGCCCCTTAAAGAGACCCAGTTACACTGCTGTCTCCTGTATGCAGAGCAGGCTCCACAGCTGTCAGTCTAAAGTTTGTGAGTTCCCATGAGCTTGGTTCAGTTGTCTCTGTAGGTTTCCCCATCATGATCGTGATGCCCCTTGCTCATAGAATCCCTCTTTCCTCTCTTTGACTGGACTCCTGGAGCTCAGCCTGGTACTTGGTTGTGGATCTCTACATCTGCTTCCGTCAGTTATTGGATGAAGGCTCTATGATGACAGTTTCCCAGGAATCCACAAGGATGACACTAGATTAGACTATTATCAATTGTGGTGAGGGTACCTGAACAGGCATACCCTGGTCCAGCACATGATAAACTTTTAATAAACACACCAAATAATCACATACTTATCATTCACCTTTAACAATCAATTATAAGACAAAAATTTAGAAAACAAAAGTTATCTTTGTACCAAGAAAACCTTGTCGGCTAAAAGGTAATGATAGAAATTTGACTGGCCTACTAGGGTCCTTTGGAAAGCTTTTCCATAGTCCTTTATAGCCCAGAAGTCAATATGTAGCAACTTTAAAGGAGAAATGATTAGATGGATTATTCATTTAATCTACACCAGTCCCATTATGTATTTTACTTATTGTCCATCTCCTTATTCAAAATAAGTGTTCTATAACCAAAAATTTTTCTTTTCTTTTGTTTATTGTATATCCTGCAGCCCATGGTACATAATAACCACTCACAAATAAAAGTAAATAAAATGTAATATGTATGTATTTTATTGTCAATACATATAAATATTTGTAGAATTGAAATTAATGACTTATAAAAGTTATTTTCAAGAGACATTATAGAGAACCTCTTTTATCAGTAAGCTCAAGCTAACTTAGTCACAATTTCAAAAGTTATAAAACAGACACAACACACTAAAAATGTAAATTGGAGTGCTTTCTCAGAAATGCACCAGTAAGTGATATGGTAGTTCTGTGATCATCAGAACATACTTAAAGAAAGCTAACCTCAAATCAACATGATACAATCAAGACACACCATAAGCAAAGGATATTTAATGAGCATAATGTACCATAGCACATGGTTTCACAATGAACAACTTTATTAGTAGAAGGAATACACAATAAAATTAAAGGAAAATTTTAGCATGGGAAAGTACCCTTTATTCTTGAGTATTCTGGTTTATACATTCTGTATTCATGTTGTGCAGTCATATGGTTATACAGCTGACATCACATGAGGTCTGATAAGACAAGCATAACCATAAAGATGTAAGGAATGCATCACATGGTGGCATTATTATGACTAGAATGTCTCTAGACCAAAGGAGTTTTTCAGTCATTATCTCTGAAGATACCATTGAACTACAGCTCATCCTTGATGAGAATGTCTTATGCAGTCTTTTACATATATGTTACAGTTGCTGGCTTTGTGCTTTTATATTTTTCATTTGTGTATGTGTATCTCTGAGTGTGTGTGTGTGTGTGTGTGTGTGTGTGTGTGTGTTGTAGTTTTAAATTATTGTTTGTTTTGTTTTGCCTGTTTGTTTTCTAAGTAGGGAGAAGAAAAAAGGGCATGGAGTTGGGGAAGTGGGGAAGTGGGGAAGATCCAGCAGGAATTGAGGGAGAGGAAACTATAACCAGAATACAGTGTATGGAAAAGTACTTTCAATCAAAAATAATGTCGTGTGAAGCTCCTGATTATTAGTACATCCTTACTATCCTACTGTTGGTGTTATTTCTCAACTGTGATCCTAGATTCTTTAACATGAATGTGTTGTGTGTGTGTGTCTGTGTGTGTGAGTGCATGCATGCATGTGTGTAGAGGAAGAGAAAGAGAGAAAGAAAGGAGGAGATATAGTCATTAATAAGGAGAAAGGATGAATAGGTTTAAGAGAAGAGAAAGAAATAAGAAAGAAGAAGCAATTACTTTAATTATTTCTGATCAGTAATATTTGGAAATAGTAGCAAATTGCAGTTTAGTGACATACTTTGGTTCTTCTTATGATAAAAAAGAGCCTCCATTGCTGGTATTTGAAGATCAGATAAATAAAAAACAACATAAATTTCTAACTAGTCACTGAAAACTGCTGTTTCATGTGGACATACTATTCTCTTTGGGAGTTTAAAAGATTTCCTTAAAGTATAAATTTTCAAAAAATAATCTATGCTCATGTCTAGAGCATAATGAATGAAAAGAAGAGAAAACATGACATATTTTCTGCAAAATGATAGCTTTTTTTCAGCCACAGCTTTGTAGACAATCCTTGTATTTTCACTGTGGAGAGATTTGCTCTGAAGGCTTAAAGATTTCTAAGATCTTTAGATAGATTAGAAGCCTTCAATCCCTTCCTACCTAGCTGGAGACTGTGTGCCTGTGGTAGTTGTTGGCCCACACATGAACCACTTGCCTAGTTTAATATTGCAACAGGTTAGGAAAATATCTGACAATGTGCTTGCTACCTTAAGACAGAACAAAATGCCTGCAGAAAAAATTTGAAAGAATAAATGGGACAATGTTTGGAACGATTTGAACACAGATCAAAACATTGATTAATCATCTTGTTGGCACAGATGCACTTTATATCATTTGTCAGCAACATAAAATTCACATCCAGTTTTCTCCAAAAAAATTACAAAATTAATTTGATACATAATTTTGAGACCCCTTTTAAAAAAGAAAATATTTATGTTTATATTGAAATTGCCATAAATGAGATTATACACAATTGAACAGGGTACATTTCTGTTTTTCTTAATTTATTAACTATTATTCTATGCAATGCTAGCTATATTAAGAAAATGCACCTATTCATATAACACCTTTCTTTATTTGGAAAAGGAAATACTTTGATGTTTCTTTCTGAAGTACCAAATTATTAAACAAATCATAAAGTGAACATTTTTTAAGTGCTCAGTCTCTCTTTTGTTTTTTAGTTTGCCAAGATGTTACTGCTTATTAACTGATCAGATAACAAAAATACAATGGGTGACACCTCAGTTTATCCCTCTCATAAGCCTGTTTATCTGATCTTTTTTGTGGCCAGCATCTCTCCACCTTCCACAAAATGAGATGCCTTTTTTTTTTTTTTCCATTTCGCCTCGTGGAGAAGATAATTTGAAGAGCCCACAAGAAGTTATTTTCTTCATTGAAGAGTTTTCCATCTTTATAGCTCTCATGAATTAGATCTTGCATGCAAATGATTCCATACTTCCTAAGAGGTCTAGCAGTCAAGGCATTATCTGTCAAGGCCAATCGCTTCTTACTGATTTTGCCATAGCCAGGCCTGTAGATGAGCTCATTTACCTACTTGAGGTTGGGGCATCCCCGTGCAATATATGATTTCACAACCCTCGGGATATTAATTGAAGCCTTGTTGGGCTTAACAAAGTTGCCATTAAAGATTTGGCACAGACGAAACAGCTGCAATACATGGCAGACCTTTGGGGCTATACCATCCATGTCTCGGATTCTGAGGACAAAGCAATTTCCGTTCTGCAGGGACCTAGAAGTTGCAGCTTTCTTACCACCCTACCCAATCAAATCTCACTCATGTATTTCTTATTAATAGTGCTTTGTTTTGCTTCCATAGATAAGTTTTTTCCTTGCTTTTCAAAGCAGTTTTGGGGGCAAATTATTCCCAGCAGGAACTTCACTTTCAACTCTGCGAATTTCCTTCGCTTTTTCTTAAGGGTTTTTGTTGCAGTAAGAACCTTCTTTTACTTCTCTGGCACAGACTCTATGTTTCCAGCCAGAATAAAAGAACAATCTTCTTAGTCTAAACATAACTTAGGTAATTGGCTTATGCATTTCTTTTTTTTTTTCTTTTCTTTCTTTTTTTTTTTTTTTTTTTTTTTTTTGGTTTTTTCGAGACAGGGTTTCTCTGTATAGTTTTGCGCCTTTCCTGGAACTCACTTTGTAGACCAGGTTGGGCTCGAACTCACAGAGATCCGCCTGCCTCTGCCTCCCAAGTGCTGGAATTAAAGGCATGTGCCACCACCACCCAGCTTATGCATTTCTATTAGGTCCCAAAATATACAGATACCTCTAGTAAACAGAACTCTTGTCTTTCACTTGTTCTTTGTAGCATTTTGTCAGAGGCAATTTTATACGAACCATTGTTTAATTGAATTTCAGTTTCAACTTTTCCTTTTCTGATAAAACATATGACTTGCCCATGAGGAAACTAGTGTCTGACTACAAATTGTAGATGACCTTTTCCCTTTCATTGAATAAATAGCTTGTGAAGCTTCACAATAATTTAGGTAAACTTTTCCCACTTTTAAATCAAATCTTCTAGGTTCTGCTTTGGCAAAATAGAAAATAGCTGCATTTAGTAATTGCGTGCATACTGTGTTATTACTGTTAAGGCTGAACGATTTCACATGAGTAATTTTCCCTTTCCAAAAACAATAACAAATGCTATTAATTTTGACGAGTAGTGTAGGTCTGTTTTAAATTAAAATTCTGTCTGTTGTTCAGTGGTATTCAGTCATAAAATATCTTGATGAGTAGCTTCTCTATGACTGTATTTCAGGAAAATTGTCCAGATTATACAGTCAAATTCGGATGTTTCCTAGAAATTTGCATTTGTGTCAAACATAACTGCCCCATCAGGATTTGCATATATATTTCATTGAACATACAGGAAATAATCAGTGGTCTTAAATCCATGCCATTAACTCACAGGCCATACTGTTTCATTTAAATGCCAAATCTCAGTATGGCAAAAATTGTATTTATTATACCGTCTTTTAAATCTTGAAACTGGCCAAGAAATTTACTTTACCTAGTATTGCAAGCATAACTCTACAGAAAAGAGTACTATGAATTCTCTTTAGTGATTGTGCTTATCTTTTCAGGTTTTTAGACCATTCTGGTATTATATTCGAAATAATTTATTAAAATGTGATCATACAAATATCTGGGGATGTTATATGTATAGTTAGCTAGAAATGATCAAGTCAATAACTTCAAATTATGTTCCATGATATACTGGCTCTTCAGGATATTCGTGGATGCTATTTGCTATCAAAATAGCATTTTTATTGCAGGAGGAATCCTCTAAATCTAATATACATCACACTCTCAAAACAAGCTTTACTCTATTTCAAATTTCCTCAATATTTTACCACAATTTATTATTTCCCAAGAGTACCTTCTGAAATAAAACAACCTATAGAATTATCTTGAGGTTAAGAGTAGCTTAGTCTAAAAATATTGAAACACGAAGATTCAAATTCGATCATACTGTCTGTGTAAAAAGCTAGGCATGGTGGCACTTGTCTACAACCCAATCGCTGCAGAGATGGACACAAGGGAAACTTTAGGTTTTATGGACCAGCTAGTCTAGTTAAATGTGTGAGCCTGGGTCTTAAAATACAAGGCAGTCAGTTCTGGAGGAAAGACACTGATGTTTACCTCCAACTTCCACACATACACATGTGCATTCTCTCTCTCTCTCTCTCTCTCTCTCTCTCTCTCTCTCTCTCTCTCTCTCTCTCTCTCTCTCTCTCACACACACACACACACACACACACACACACACACACACACACACACAAAGAGAATATGCTTAAAGAAAAACTAACATAAGCAATGTTATAATAAACCTTGCTGGTTGTAGTTCCGGATTCATTGTTTAGAGCTCACTCCAGAATTATATTACAGTTCTGTGCTGTGTGGTTGAGGAGTATATCATGATGCATGTGTCATGGTACATGTGTTGATGTCAGAGGACAATTTTCAGGTGTTGGTTTTCTCCTCCCAACATGTAGGTCCTGGGGATGAAACTCAGGTTATCAAGCTTGGTGGTAAGCTCCTTTACCCACAGGATCATTTTGTCTGCCTTTGATTAGTATTTACTTTCAGATTTCCTATTTTCCTATATACTCAAGTTATAAACCACCTCAAAGAAAATTTAAGTGAAAATATTATGTTCAGTCTTATTCCCTGCACAAACTATCAAACTTCAGTTCCAGTTACAATATACCTATTACACACAGATATTTTTACTTGTCATATTAAATAAAATGCTTTAGTCGCTTTCTTGTCTACTCTCCTTATATTAGGGAGGTTTTCATGTAAAGGTCTAGAACTTGTTTACACTGTGTATGTCACAACAGCCTGAAGGATTTTTATGAAGTAGACTTTCACACATGTTTTTCTGGATATTATTTGAATAACAGACCTTGTTGTATCTGTTGCCTTTTACAGAACTGCTGGATTCCTTTACTAGAAATGAGCAGGAAGGGAAGTGTCAAGGTCTGGACTTGAAGTTGTATATTTATCACCAGACTAACTTCAATTCTGCACCACAAACTTTTTAGTCCACAGATGTTTCTGTCAGTTGCTCAGTCTCGTCACTGCCGTTTTTGTCTCTCAACTTGAAACGTGCATTGAAAGAAGCTGAAAAACATGGTGATTACAGTTTGGCAAATTAAGTTCTACAATGGTCCAATTAGAATGACAAATTGTTCCATTCTCTCTTTAGAATATTCCCATCACATCCAGTGAAAAAGGCACAAAACAAATGAGGCATTCAAAAGTCCTTCTTAATTCTCTCTTCTCTTTAGAAGGAGGGACCAGAGTGGAAAACAAACTGAAATCCTCAAAATCTGAAAGCTTTTGAGGACCTCGAGAGAAAATGCATGTAAACTTAGGAGTATTTGTAAATGACATACATATACAATGTAGTTCACTATATGGCCAAAATGATGGCAATATTAAGATTTTACGTCATTTCTTATTTTGCTCCAAGAGCCTCTTTATCTACATAGGACACTTAATCTTCCTTTTAAAATTCTTTAAACCAAATACATAGAATTTTCATGGAAATGACATTGAATTGCATTTAATGAGATATAAAAATGAAACAGGGTTGGAACATTTTCTATTTATATTATTGGCAAGTTCTAATACAAGGAGCAGTAACAGATTAGTTTTAAAGTTCTGCCCATTATAACAGGTCCAAACTGAAATCTATATGAACTCTTTATAATCCTCACTGGTGACAAGATCAAGCCAAGCTAATTCTATTATAAAAGTTAGTGAATTTTTTTAATTTCCCTTAAGTAGGTTTAAACTGTATGTGACCACTTTGTTCACAGTAACATGGGATGAAAAAGGCATGATCATCACTTGTGACTATACTGGAGGCAAGTCCATGAATTATTTGTGGTTTACTCAGATTCACCAAATGCTGCTGGACCTTAGTTACAATCATTCTTTCATCAGTTTATCAAGAGCATGCTTTTTTTTTTTTTTTAACTAAGTAGCTCTTACATTTATTTATTTATTTATTTATTTATTTATTTATTCTAAGATTTTTTTAATTCATTTTACATACCAATCACAGATTCCCCTCTTCCCTCCTCCCTCCCCTTCAGCCTCCCCTCCCCCAGCCCATCCTCATCCCCTCCTACAAGAAGGTAAGGCCTCCCATGGGGAGTCAGCAAAGCCTGATACATTCAGTAGAGGCAGGTCCAAGCCCCTGCCCCTGTCTCAAGGCTGTGTGAGGTGTCCCACCTTAGGTAGTAGGCTCCAAAAAGCCAGATCATGTACCAGCGATGAGATTCTGATCCTACTGCCAGGGGTTCCCTTAAACAGATCAAGCTACACAATTATCTCACTATGCAGAGGGCCTAGTCCAGTCCTGTGGAGGCTCCACAGGTGTTGGTCTAAATTTCATGCGTTCTCACTAGTTTGGTTTGGTTGTCTCTGCAGGTTTCCCCATCATGATCTTGATGCCCCTTGCTCATAGAATCCCTCTTCTCACTCTTAGAGTGGACTCCTGGAGATCAACCTGGTGTTTGGCTGTGGATCTCTGCATCTGCCTCCATCAGTTACTGGAGAAAGACTCTATGATGACAGTTAGGGTATTCACTGATCTGATTACTGGGGTAAGACAGTTCAGGCACCCTCTCCATTATTGCTAGTAATCTAAGCCGGGGTCATCCTTGTGATTCCTGGGAACTTCCCTAGCACCAGGTTTCTTTCTAACTCCATGATGTCTCCCTCTATCATGGTATCTCTGTCATTGCTCTCCCACTCCATCCTTGTTCCAGCTTAACTACCCTGTTCCCTTATGTTCTCATCCCTCATGCCCTACCTTTGCACTGGGAAGGAGAAATAGATGAGATCTCCATGAGTAAACTGTGGGCAAGAGTGTTCTATTTTTATCTCTGTAATGAAGACTTTAGGCTAATTTTTTTATTGTATCTATACATATCAAATTTTCAGCATTAATAAAAAGCTATGCTGCTGCTGTTATACTATTGTATCAGAATATGTTACCATTTTTTACATTTAAATTGTAATTTTTTTCCCAAAGAGGCCATCAAATACAGTGAAAGTGAACATCAACTTAACTAAGTAAGCGAGCATGTCACATGGGACTGTGTTTCTGGGCTGAGTTTATAAGCTAAAAGCTATCAAATTGTGCTCATATGAATCAAAGGCCAGATCTTACAAATCAGGTAAACTGGCATTCCCTTTCTTTTGTGTTGTAAATTTAGCTTGACACATTGGACAGAGGGTCATTCTGACCCAGTTTGGGTCTGGAATGTTGTGACATTTTAGAAACTTTTGTTATCAAATAAACTTCCTTGAGCTAGTGTCAGGTTGCCTGTTAGCTATGGTGTGAAATAAATAATCAAAAGCTCCCAGACAGCACTAAGATCCTGAACTGGTACAGTATTGCTAAAAAAACAAATAAATAAATTGGCACAAAGTTATATTCAATTGAGGTCTTGTATTCTTGGTAGGAATATAGATAATGACTATCAGTCTTGCTTTGGAAAACAAAAACAGAATCATTAAGCAAAACTGCGAAATAACAAGAAGAGCAATAGGGAGAAAAATAATTGTATTTTGGAAAGTTGAAATTATTTAAAAACTTAGATAAATCAAAGCAAATTCACAATGTTTCTGTAATTAGTATATATATATATATTTAGAAGTATGTGTTGCAAACACTACTTGGAAATTTAAGAAGCAGTTATAATGATTCTTAAGCCAAGACCCACCACGTTTTGTTTTTCTGTTTTTTTTTTTTTTTTTTTTTTTTTTTTTGCACACTCTTATCAACTACCCCAACTAGACAATCATTCACTCTCTGGTAAAGAGCAGAATTTTATTCCAAAGAAAACATAAAAAGGTCTCTAAACGGCACACACATCACAACATTAACTAGGAGAAAACTTCTATTTGCTGAGTCCTAGTGCATCATTGTGCTCATCCTCTAGACTCACCTTCTACGGCACTGGGATAAATAGATAGCACACTTTTCATTTCCCACAAAATCTTGCAAGATTTTAAAGTCATTACCAGCATCACCCCTCCCACACAAGTCACCAGCTACAGTAAACTGATTTGAGAAATAGAGATGAATCTCACATAGAAAGCAACCAGAGTAAAAATTGTGTGTTTTTCTACCACGTGCTTTTACAAACAGATGAAAGGTAATACTCCTGCAGTATTGCAAGTATAAAATTCACTTTGAAAAAGAGGGCAGAAGCAGATCTTCTCTAATTTCAAAAAAAAAAAAACCCAGAAATTAAAAAAAAATAATTAAGTGTTTGGAATACAGGTGAGTTAAAACTGAATAAATACAAAGTACCAGCCAAAAAAAAATTAATGCTGAGAATTCTAGAAAAGAACATAGGTAATACAAGAAAAAGATTCACTACTTAAGTAAAATAAATTCCAAAGAAATGGTTGGGTTAAATATTTGGGTTAAGGGCATACAGTTCTTTCTGCATTAGACAAAAACGTGCATGCCTGTATTGTTTCTTAGTTTTGTAGAAATGAGAATGTGTGAAATTCTTAAAAATTTCAGAGATAAACGTAAGCTGCACAAACATGACTTTTAATGTACCTTTATCGATAAGTCATGAAATTACTACTATTGTGTCCTGAATGTGCTTGGAGGATGGGCTGGCTGTTGTGGGAAGAATGCTGCAGGTTAAGGCTAGTGCATGCTTCCGGATGCTGCGGGGAGCAGGAAGCTGTAGAAGGCTAATACATCCTTTTCCGTGGTGAAAGTAATGACTGGTGACTTACCAAGAACTATTAAGAAGTAGTGAAAGACACTTTAGTATATAATGGCTTGAAAGAGTGGATCGGCTAACAGTGCTGGTACTATCTGTCTCAACAGAAAGAGAGAGGAGAAAAAAGGAAGCCACAATTTTATAAACATGGCAGCTTCTATGTCAACATATACATTTTATTTATAAAATGATTAATCAGTAAATTTTTTCACATAGTTGAACCTTAGAATTCCATCTGTAGTCATCTGTTTCTGCTTAACATATCAATGTTTATAATATCAAAATCATAAAAAACTCAAAGTATACAAAATAAAGGAAAATTAAATGAAATATTCATGATGTATATCACAGGAAATTTTGTACTCATTAAACATTTGAAGGGTTTTAGCTTTTTAAAATTCACACATATTAATGTTAAATGAAAACATGAGATGAGAGATTTATATTTAACATGACTCAACCTAATACAATTGAAAATAATCACTATGATATGATTAATTTTAAGAGTAGAATTTTTCATATTGTGCTTTTAAATTTCCTATATCATATTAAACATTACATAATAAAAATTTTATTTTAAAGATTTTGGAACTTAGAAATCTATGAAACTATTATTAAATATTTTCTTTTTAGGTTAAATGCTGTTCACTATATTTTCAAATTTGATCAAAACTAGCAAATATAATTTGAACTCATGAACCTAATGTAAATGGTAATATGATTATTACTTTTCCCATTTTGCTTAAATGAAAAAAGTTTCCTAGGTTAATAAAACATTTATAGCTTTCCTCGGGAATAGAATTAGGAGTTAAGGGTCAGACCCTGCTGGTAGGAGCCTCATATTATTATCATCATCATTCTAGATTGTTATGCAGTCAAAATGAAGGGATCTGGTTTGGGAGGTGGTGGTTGCTCTCTCTCTCTCTCTCTCATAGCTTCAGAACTCTCATAACTTTTTATCTTCAAAATGAAAGAGGCAAGAATAGAATTTTCTGAAAAGTCTTCTGGTTACAGATCTGACTTAACAGAAGAATGTATGTATTCATACATTTTCCAGGCAAATGTATAATAAGAATGTACAACTGAAACAAATAATTTATGACTATAGAGTGTTAGAGAACCAAGAAAAAATGTAAAAGCAGTCAATCAATAAACCTTGCTCTGTTTCAATTTCGTCACTGAGTTCCTTCCCCGTGTTTTAACTGAAATGGACAAATGACCCTATACAATCACTGTTCTAACTCTGTAGACTCGAAGTGGCTGTGTAGACATGGTGTCAGCCACCTTTTAAAATTCTTCATGTCCTGAGGAAAACTCATGTCACCCAGTAAGTCTGTTCAGAGGAAGGAGGATACACCCAGCTCAGTGGTGGACACAGAGAGGGCTCAGGAAAGGATTTTGTGCTTCCATATTGGTGTAGCCCTGATATTTGGCTGATATATAACACAAAGTGATTTGTATTGAATGGTGGGATTGTGAAAGAGGTGGCATAAATGCTTTCCAAGACAAGTGGTCAGGGAAGGCGGTATATACCAGAGCCTAGCCGCTCCAGACCAAGTGCCTGCTGCAGTTCCAGAAATAGTGTGAAGAGATAAGCAAGTTTCCACTGCATAATGTGTGATCTTTCGTGGCTTTGGATGCATGGGAAGAATGCAGATTTATGCCTATATTTGCTATTTTTTAAATGAGCAAAGATGAAATGTAGAGCTCAAACACATAAACCCACTAATAAAATTGCTGACTAAAACAAATTTGAAAAGTACACAAGTGACACAGATCTACTCATTTAATTGCCTTTAGAAACCTCTAAAAGCCTGTGGGCTTTGGGATAACACAATGATTGCTTAAATGTATAATTCTTTTCCCCATGTGACCTTATTGCCAAATTATTTCAGAGGTATTATCCAATATATCTTTTCTCCTGGAAAAGAATTATTAAAAGTAGTAATGAATTATCTTATTGTCTTTACTTAGCTGAACCTTTTACAGTCAGACTGAATATTTTTAGTAGGGGTCCTTTCTATAAATTTTCTCTTTTCTGTGCCTTGTCTTACCTAATTCAATGGATACCACAAAAGTCCTGTATTCCTCTGTGAGAATGGCTTGTAATCACCAGAATGGGGAGTGGATCTGAAGGGGCCAATGATTTTGACATCGATACTGACTTATTCATTGGAAAGAAATTGCTTTCCATGTTATTCAAAGTTTAGCTTCATGCATACTATAGTCTTTTTGCAATATTGTCATTACTTAGATATTTAAAAACACAGAAATGTAGAAAATAATTTTCTGTGTTCGTTTTTCTCAAAGGTCACTGACAGAACCTCAGAAATGGTGAACAAATAATTTCACCTTTGTTGATCTCTCTGGAGAGTCATAATCAATAGGTCCAAAGTTCTTACTCCTTCTCCTGCCAGTATTTTTTATCCAAAATTAAACATGGTAACTGTGAAGTGTTTTTGCAAGTGGAAACAAAAGATTTCTTATTTCTTCTCGATGACAGGCAATCAGTATTATGTGAAATTTATAAAATATATGGTTATTTTAAAAAAGCGTTTTAGACTCTTACGTTCTAACCACTTAGTTCGTTTTCTGTTACTGTAAAGAAAGCATCATGACCAAAGGCAACTTGAGAAGAGAAAGTTTATTTTCAATTATTTCAGTTCCTCCAAGTGATGAGTCCTTGATGGTGGGGCGAAGGCATGGCAGCAAGCGGTAAGCCTGGCGACAGGAATAGACAGGTGAGAGATCATGCCTTTAACCTACAGCATGAAGCAGAGAGAGGAAATCGGAAGTAAAACACAGTGACGAACTCCCAAAGATTACCGCAGTTACTTACTGCTTCCAGCTAGTCTGCACCTTCGAAATATTCCCAAACAATACGTTATCTCCAAATGTTTTGGGTTTCATACACAGCTATCTTCTGCAGTGTTTGGGCCGCTGGTGGCCCCCACCTGGGATAGCAACAACAAATTAGGTGATGTTTGTTCTTTATTTCGGGCTGCCCGTTGAGCTCCTCCCATTTACTTCACCTGCCCGCCAATGATGAAAATGGAAGGCTACTTACAGTATTTTCCTTCTCCTGAAAGTGAGTAAAACTGAGCAGGCACACTCACAACTCCCATGTGATATTGTCATTGCTGTGGCTGAGTAGGTCACATGAGCATGCATATGTCAAGCACCAATAAGGTATATAGTCTACTTACAGTGGGGAAGTGAGGGGAAAGAGTTTTGATAAATAATACAAGATATCACAGAGGATATATAGGTCCCATTTAAGAGAAGAAGTTGAGTGAGGCTTCTTGGTGAGAGTGGCAAAAAGCCCATTCCCTACTTTTTTCAATAAATTATATTAGAAATGTAATACTTTCAATTTACTCTTTGTTCATACTTGCTGATGCCTGGCTTCTCATCTCCTAAGCTCCTAGAATTTCCAATGTATCTCATGTTCTGAATCTCTTCCCTCAGCTCATATACACCATTTTACTGATAGAATCAAGGTTCCCAATAACCCAACAGGACATGGCCATTGAAAGGAAGCCGGGCAGGGACTGGAGTGGTTAGTTAATAAATAGCTCTGTTTTGGAATACTGAGAAGTAAAGTGGAACAAAGTTGAACAATTAATTTTTATGGGTAATCTCTCAAACTTGTACCAGCAATTAAATTAAAAGGAGCCCAGTGCACCCAGACCAACCAATAAATGTTATGATAGTACTACAACAGAAAAGAGAAAAAAAAAAAAACTATCAGCATAGGATAGTTGTATAAAACCTCCATAAATCTCCTTATCTTCATGCAGTTAAAGTATATAGATAAAAAATGAGAAAATAAAGCTGATTTCCTAGCTGTTCAGGGAAAAAAATGTCTTCAGAAAGTATTGAAAAGCAATATATGAGAGAATGTGTACATTATTTCCTTTGGGTATATGGGAAGAATGCAAATATTATAGTTCAGATTTTGGCTATACCATATTTGATTATCCATTCTCCTCCTAATGGCCATTTATTTTACTTGCAATTTGAGCTATTATAAGTAAGACTGTTTCAAACTTTTTTGTATTGCTTTTTTTAATGTATTTTTAAGGAATTTTCTACTCATTTTACAAAGCAATCATAGATCCCCTTCTCTTCTCTCTCCCTACTCCTTTACCCTCCCCCTCAACCCACTCCCCATTCCCTCCTCCAACAAGGTAAGGCCTCCCATGGGGACTCAGCAGAGCTTGGGGCATTCAGTAGAGGCAGATCCAAGCCCCTCTGCCTGCATCAATCCTGTGAAACGTGTCAATCTCAAACATATTTCTTGCATGATCTGCTAATGAAGACAGTTTGACATTTTCCCGGGTGAATTAATTTCAGAAGAATTCATGTGACATTGTAGTCAACTTAAGCGCCAGAGGAATAGGAAGTATACTAGGACACTGTGTTTTCTAGAATTGACCAGGAAGTTACACCCATGAAATCACAACAATATGGGTTCCTAAACAAAATATGAAAAATGACACCACTAGCCATGCTGAGGTAGAAGAAGGAAAGCTCATGGGGACAGTTAAGACTGCTGAATGAGGGAGAATTAGTCTTCCCTGTGGATAAGGCCCCAATGTGGTGGTTCTCCAGTACCAGAAGGAAGGCCTGAAATTATATACACAGAACCAGTACTAACCTGACAAAGTGAGTTGCATTTACATACATGTATGTAACAATAAAAATTTTAAAAAGCAGTCAAGAGTTTGAGAAGGAAACATGGGGAACATAGGACAGTCTAGGAGGAGGAGAGAAAATAGAGAAGCAATGTGATTATATATTAATTTCTTAAAATGGCAAATAGAAATGTAAAAATGAAAGTACAGTTCAGTTGGTAGAGTGCTTGCCTTGCATGCACAAAGTTTTGGGTGCAGTCCCCAGTACAGCATAATTCAAACTTTTTTATAAGTCTTTTGTGGCTACGTGTCTTCATTTCTCTCAAGTTCCTGAATGGAATGGTCAATGAGAAGCCGTGAAACAATTGTCAATTTGATTTTTCCTTTTTATTCTTCCATGGGTAAGGTTAGAATTTATATTGCTTTGCATGCTTATTCTTATTTGGTTTTATCAGACTTACTTTAAAATTGTCACTGCGCTGAAGTGAATGTACTACACAAGGTTTTCCAGTGGAATCATTTTAGTGTCAAGATTTCAAATGAGGAGCACAGAATACTTTTTTTGAACATACAGGGTTTTGTGTTTTTTTGGTTTTCATCTTATCATTGTTAATGGTTTTAAGTTCATTGTGTGATCTTTACTTGGTACTATTGAGAGATCTATCTCCTGCAAGTAATTTCTCCAGTTGCATTTTCTTAATGATAACTATTAGTGAAGGGGAAGTTTGGATTTCAATGAAGCTTCCTTTACCAATTACTTTTCTTTCATGAAATAAATATTTTTTGTTCAATTAATGTTCCTATTTCCATTTCACTTCACTATTCTCCAAATACAATATTAATGCCTTGTGTTTTCTTTCAGAGTTATTTGGAGCTGTAAGTTTTACTTGCAAGGCTATGATCCAGACTTTTGAAAATAAAGATTAACATAAATATCAAGGTCTTTGATTTTTTTTTTTTGGCTGCTGGAACTGCTGAGTTTAATCTGCAATAGTCAATAGCACCTTTTTAAACATATATGAATCTGCAGCAGAAATAGAACCTATTCCAAATATTCTTTCTCTGTAATATTAGCTATTTCTGTCAAAAATCAAACTGATCACAAATGGATGAGCCTAACATAAATAGCACTTTTTAGCCTGCAAAGAAGGCAATGCAATCTATCTATTTTGTCCATTAGGGTAGCTGTAGGGTAATTGTGAAATTTACTTATCTCTTTCATTTGCCCCATTTTAGATGTCTTTATTCTGAAGTCTTCCTTGATTATTCAAACTTATTAATATTTTTAGTGGATAGCTTAATCGAGCTCTTGTCCCAAATGCTCTACCATCCAATTAAAATTCTAAAATAAGCTCCAATTTTTAGGCAGAGAGATATAAGAAAGACCTTGTATCAATACTCCAGGGGGCTAGTAATGTAAAAATCACTTTTTATTTGCATTAAGTACCAACTTTTAGAATATAGCTTGCTATGAAATTTCCTCGTAATTATCATGAAGACACACATATTAATGGAATGAGTAGCAGTATTATAATAATTATCAAAGGATATTTCCCATATGTACTTTCAAGAGATATTGCTGGAAAGACTTCCGATGCCTGAGGCTTGTCAAAATGAAGTGTGCGTTATTAACATGCATGATCTTTAAGGGATTTAAAAATTCAGTAATAATTGAAGTGTACATATTTATGTGTTCATATATTTTTCTGTGTGTTCTTTTAGATATGGATTTTGCTTGTGTCATGGTTCACATTTAGAGAACAGGAGAGTGCTTATATTTTCAGCTACCTGGTGAGAACATGAATAATTTCTTTAACAGACAAAAAAAAAAAATAAAGGAATCACCTTGAATGTTCTAGGCAAGAGCAGCCTGAGGGTCAAAATGATTAAACATAATATGGTATTCTGAAGGAAATTTTGGAACAAAAGTTGGTATCACACAAACATTAAGAAATATGAGTAAAGTATGGGTTATTCTTAGTAATGTATATATTATTTCATGCATTATTATGAATATAGCAATGTAATAGTGAAGGAAATGAGGCTTAACCACAAGAAAACTTTATTATATGTGAATTTTTTCTATAAATCAGAAACTTTTCTATAATTAGTTTGAAAATGAGTAATGAATGTAAGGAATCTCACCTCACTTTTTACATATTGACCTTTAGTTTTCTGTAGCCATATGTGAGATAATTGAAACACTGTGGTTCAATAATTTTTCATCAATATAAAAAATATGAATACTGGCACATGGAATTATTTCCTTATGGAAAATGCGATAACCATTGTTTTATTAGTAGTAAATACATAAGTTTTAACATCCAATTTTTAACAGAAAAGTTAAGAAAGGTAACTTCACAGTGTATGGTCATAGGCTACAATAAAATCTTTTAGCATGCTGTATGGTATAATTTACTAAATGGAATGTGGCTACCCACAATTATTCCTTTATTTGTCTTTTTTTTAAGGTATACAACTCTAAAAATGAGCAATTCACAACTGATTACCAAGAAAATAAGTCCCATTAACTGTATCAACTGCAAAAATGAATTTAACTAATCAAAACACAAATGCACTAAAAATGCAAAACATGCAACAGTAAATTTCCCAATGTCTTGTTCACTAAAGCCTTCACTGCTTGTGGTAAACTGCAAAGCAATCAAGGACAATAAATGCTCAGATGTAATATGGTTGTGAGTACCAATGAAGTCCTGTGTTCACAGAGGAAAAAAAGTAACATTCAGAAAATCAATCAGAAATTCTACCCTTCTCATATCAAAGTCACTCCCATGATTTTCATGACTTTAGAATTGTGTGTGTGCATATGTATGTGTGTGTTTGTGTGTGGAGTGCATGTGTGTACATGTGTGCATATGGGGACCAGTCATCAATTTCAGATTTATTTAGATATTGTTTACCTTGTTTTTTTTTAATATTTTACTTTATGTGTGTGAATGTTTTGCCTGCATGTATATATGCTTTCTATTTATATGCCTGGTGCCTCAGAAGGTCAGGTGAGGAAGTCAGATTCCCTGGATCTGGAGTTCAAGAGATGGTTGTGAGTTTATGGTGTTTGCTTTGGTAAATCCCGGTCCTGTGTATGAGCACCAAGGCTAATAACCACGGATCCATTACTCCACCACCCACACCTTGTTTCTTGAGACACAATCTCTCAGTGGTCTGACACTCACCAAGTAGTCTAGTGTGGCTGTTCAGTGAGATGTAGGGGTCCACCCTTCTCCACCTCCCCAGTTCTAAGATTTCAAGAGCACACTGATACACTAGGATTTGGGGTTTGATTTTGTTTTTATATGTGTTCTGGGGATTGAAATCAGGTCATCATATTTGTATATCAAGTTGACTGAGCTACCTGCCCTGCACATACTTTTTAATTTCTACTGATACTTTCTACCAGTTGGGCCTATTCCTTCAGCTGACAGATGCTGTGGATATCACTCTATGTAAATAAAGCACTGATGGCCAATGACCAGGCAGGAAGTATAGGCGGGACAGAGAGAGGAGAATTGGGGAAACAGGAAGAAGGGGGAGAGACACTGCAGCCACCGCCAGGAGAAGAGCATGTAGAGATGCCGGTAAGCCACCAGCCACGTGGCAAGCTATAGATTTATAAAAATGGGTTAATTTAAGATAAAAGAACAGTTAGCAAGAAGCCTGTCACGGCCATACAGTTTATAAGTGATATAAGCGTCTGAGTGATTATTTTATAAGTGGATTGTGGGACTGCGGGGCTTGGGGAACCTGGAGAGAAGCCCTCCAGCAACAGACAGAAGTATGTCATAGATGTGGACTCCTGCATGTGTCCAGGAATATCTTCTTAAACACAAAGTATGGATAAACACAAAAAGTATGAATACTCAGAGCATCACAAAATTAGAGGAAAGACTTCGAGTCTTGAGGTAAGTCACTTTTTGACTAAGATATTAGAGTTATATCCTTGGCTAAGACAATAAACCAAGGAGTCTCTGGGGTCACACACAGACTCCAATAAGAAAGTAAAATATATGAATATGTATATAAATAGCTGCATGGTGAATTTATAAATAAATTATAGAAAGTTAGACTAATGTCTTCAAAATGACCTTATTGACACTCCTGTCCTAAAAATAGCCACATCAGCTCTCCTTGTCTGACTTACAGAAAATGCCCCCAAACAGCCTCAAGCTAAGAGCACTTTCAGTGGTCACAATTTTCTTTAAACATATTGGCGTGCATGCCTCCCTTCAGCAATGAACATCAATACTTCAGCTTTTATTTGAGTCTGGAGCGACTGGCACATGTGTGATGCGGGTGGACTATGCTTCTACT
Organism: Peromyscus leucopus; assembly: GCF_004664715.2. Taxonomy (NCBI): domain Eukaryota; kingdom Metazoa; phylum Chordata; class Mammalia; order Rodentia; family Cricetidae; genus Peromyscus; species Peromyscus leucopus. The sequence continues at coordinate 38,042,796 of NC_051070.1, read as the reverse complement.
GTTTATCACATGCATTTATACATTGTTTGATGGTGCACAATACTGACTCCCAAAGAATTTACATTCTTTCACTGGCAAATTTCTTACTTGTATTAAAATATTTAAGAACAGGCATACACGTTCATTTCTTCCCTCTCTTTGCCACCCTACACAGGAACATTCAGCTGGCCTTTATTTTTCTTCTTAGAAGCAGGCTCAATGGTGATGTCAGCGAGCACATACAGAACTGCCATCATTTTTCCCCCTAATTATGTTACCATTCTTAGCACAAAATCTGCCTGGATCTCCAGAGTTTTCCATTTCAGTGATAACTGCTATTGTATGTCATGTCATCCCTTTTAGAGTTATCCCTCAATAGTGAGTTAACTCATGTGCTTCCCTGATGGCTCGCCTTTGTCTTCTGAGACAAGGCCATGAGCTTGTTATGTTAGGTCTCCCAGCTCAGCAAAAAGTGCAGGTGCTTGTAAGATGTCTTTGTGCATAAAAGGAACTCACATTTATCAAAACTATCAATGGGCAGCTATGTATCATCCAATCCTAAATCGTGATATGCTTTGCAGATTTTTTATTTTAAAAAGTAACTTTTTGAACTGAGGAGATAGGTCTGCCAGTAAAGTGCTTGCTTTGTGAGTATGAAAATGCATTTGGAACCCAAGCACCCATGTAAAAGCCAGATGCAGTGGTGCAAGTCTGTAATTCCAGCACAGGGAATGGGGAAACAGGAGTCTCCTTGGGCTTGCTGGCCAAAATGTCTAGGGAGCTACAGGTCCAGGAAGTGACCCTGTATCAAAAACGAAGGTGAAAGTGAGTGAGGAAGACACTCGATATGGACATCTAGCTTTCATGGTTTCTAATGCACATGTGTTTCTGTGAACATATTGCACATACAAATGAGCATACACTTCAAGTACACACACACACACACACACACATACACACAACATACGTACACAAGTAATAATTTTTAAATGGGGTCACAGAATCAATAGTAATTATTAACTGAATCAAATCTTAGACTTACATTTAGAAAAGAGTTTAAGAATAACTTGAGGAGCTGGAGAGATAAGGGGCTCGGTGATTAAGAGCACCAGCTGGTCTTCCACAGACTCTGGTTCAATTTCTTGCACTAATATAGCAGCTTACAATTATGTGTAACTACAATTCCAGAAGATTTAATGCCCTTTTCTGACCACTGTGGGAACTGGGCATGCATGTGATGCACATTAATACATACACATGCAATAGCCTTACACATCCATATAAAATAAAATAAAAGGTTAAAATAAATAGTGCCTTGGGAGATTAAAAATATAGTATATATATTTTTAAAAATATATATTTTTATATGTGGTATATAATATGATGAACTAATATGTAAGATGGTCCAACTACTCATAAAAGTAGTTGCATTTTTATAATCTCTTGAAACACTATATAGAAAGGTACACTGAATTTTAATTCAATGGATTTTCATTCATCACAGTTGTTTTTAATCATAATTACCATAATAAAATTATATTCTTGCAAACTATATAGGGCTTTGCCTACAACTCCACAAACCTATATAGGATATCTTTGAAGCTATAGCTAGGTCTCAAACTCACAATTATTAGATACTACAATAGTAATATACAACCTGTTCAAAAAACATGGGGCAGACTATTATATGAAAATAAAAATAATTATATATCATATGTGAAATGTATATGTCGCGTCTGCCTCGACCAGCAAGAAAGATGCAACACCAGGCTCTTCTCCAAGCAGTTTATTCAGGAACCTTGAAACAATCTTCTGACTTCTGACCCCGGGGAAAGCCAACCCACAACCTAAATAACTTCTGGGCAGCCAACCCCAATCTGCCACGTGGGTACTGTGGATAGGTCCAGGTGCATGGAAGCAAGTCAAATCCTCAGCCTTAGCCAAATAAGGAGTTGTTTTTCACAGAGAGCACTCACTGTCGGGAGGGTGGAAGGCAGAAGCCAGCGCCATCTTTGAGGCATGGCTGCACGCAGCTCTCTACATGTATATACTAAGTAGATTAGAGAATATAGCCTCATGTCATTTCAAATCAGGTATTTTTGCCAAACAAGTTCAAATCTAGTCATGTTTATGTTCAGTGCTGTATGAAAATATTTCTATTTTCTGATATATATGAATTTCAAAATTAAAAAATAATCTGGATCATTATTTTTGCATTTTACCTTTTTTAATTCATGAAATAATTAAGTAAAATTTTTGAAAAGTTATCGTTTGGTTATGTTCAAGTCTTTTTACTGAATACCTCTGGGAACCAAGATTATGGAGTTTTGTTTGTTTTGGTTTTTTCAAGACAGGGTTTCTCTGTGTAGCTTTGCGCCTTTCCTGGAACTCACTTGGTAGCCCAGACTAGCCTCAAACTCACAGAGATCCGCCTGCCTCTGCCTCCCGAATGCTGGGATTAAAGGCGTGCGCCACCACCGCCCAGCAATTACGGAGTTTTTAAGCCAATAGAAACGTGACATTTTCCGATTGAAGCTAAAGCCTCAAAGGTAAGAAAAAAGGAAGGGAAGGGTAGAATTAAGCTTTGTGTATAAAACCCTTAAATTTACACTTTCAATCTAGTCGGTAAAGTTTTAAATATGCCTCTTATTACTATGTACTTAATAAATTATATTCAACTGTATAAAAGACATATATAAAGATAAAATGGTAGAAAACCAGAAATACAAATGTTAATATTTTTAACATCTCAAGGAATAATTTTCAATGCTTTCTGAGATTCAAATTTCCTTTAAATCTCCTGTGAAAATTTAGCTCTTCTTCATGTACATTGACCCCTGCTTCACACAGCCTATGACAGAAAACATATTGTAGAATGATGTTTCTAAAACTGTAGAAGTGTGACACATTTTAAGAAATATATAAGGTGTGCATTTTTATTCATTATATAGTAATTCAATGATTTTATCTATTTTATTTAACATTATAACAAGCTCTTTGATTCTGAAATAGTAACATTTATGCTGATATAAAAGGTAAGTTTTAATACCTTAAACACTATAGAATATTATTATTTAAATAACTATAGGAGTTCTGTGGCTGCTAGGATTGAAAAGAGGAATAAGATGACTGAAGAACAAAACCGAGTGGCAGCTATGGAGGGTTGAGGGTTGCAAACACATCAGCACTTTGGAGATTCAGCAGAAGAATCATGTGTTGGAAGTTAGCCTGGACTACATAACAAGTCCACTAATAGTTTGGGGTACATGAATCCTGTCATTCAGTAATAGGGATTCCTGCTTCAGTTCCCAGGATCCATGTGGTGGTACACAATAGTCTGTAACTCCAGTTCTAGGCATCTGATTCCTTCTTCTGACCTCTGTGAGTGCCAGGCCATACTTTGTGCTCATACATAAAGTGATGTACACACTCATCCATGTAAAACTAAATGTATCTAAAAATCTATTTTAACTCCTTCATGTGTCACTAGTGTTATACATCCACAGTTTGGAGAATAGAGTTCTTTACTCTGTCCTAAGGGGATATGCAATATGCACAAATTTATGCACCAAACTCTACACAGAACTGAATCACAGAGAGCAATCTACAACCTAGGGAAAGAACAAAAGACAAACAACTGAAAGAAATGAGTGTGTGGGTCAACCTCCACTGGACCACGTTTATCTTTATAATTCAGAAAACACCTGCATAATGTTGATTACATATTTAAAATCAGAAGAGTTTCCCAACTGGTACACAAATATGAAAATGTTATGATGTAAGCTGTAATTTTGTAAAAATAGTATGTACTTACATAAAATAAAAAAGAAAATTTCTCATTTTCTAGATTGCATTGACTAAATGACTATGCCAGTTAATGCCAAATAAAGTAACATTTTGATAACAAAAATTAACCATTCTAACAATATTTGGATTTATTTTATTGTGTTTTACTTGATGAGCTTTCAGGCAGTGTGTGCCTTATATTGTTATTGGTAACCTTAAATTGGCAACCAAAAATGGATATAATTTTTAAAAAAATACAAAAAGTGCTAATTCCTGAGATCACTTTTTATTGTGTATGAAATAGTTCTATTCTTTTAATATTTACTTCTATATTTTGTGTATTATCTGTATGACTGAGTGTATGTATATGCATCATGTGCATGCCAGAAAACCTTGGAAGCCAGAAAACGATGTTGTAACCCCTGGGCCTAGAGTTATGGAAGTTTGTGAGCCACCATGTTGTTAGTGGGTCCAAATGAGGACTTCTGCAAGAGCAATAATGACTCCTAACCACTGAGCAATTTCTCCAGCCCTGAGTAGCCACATTCATCCAAGGAAGCGAAATGAGCATCTTTGAGCAATATACCATGAAGATTTTGGGGGACAGGAACTAAAGAGTTTGACAACTTTGAACATTCAAAACAGAAGTCAAACTCTGATCCTCAACTCCAATTCCCAAGCAAAACTCCAAAACGTCTTTGAGAATTTAAAACCAACTTTTAAATATCCAGTCTCTTAAAATGAATATACTTTAAACACATCTCAAGAATAAATCAGTACATTCATGGACCGTGATAATTCCCCTGGAGCTCAATGGAAATATTTAACCAAGATTGACCTGAGTACCCATTAGAAATTACTGTTAAAGACAAGCAACAAGTCCCTCCCCTTTGTAAGCTCAGTCATCTTTTAAAAACCTAATTGGAAATTGCTTCCTTCATAATTAGGGTTTTCTGCATATGAATTCTCTGTTATGACACATTCTGTTAGCTTTGCTTTTAGTAATAGAGATCATGATCATACACCTTTTTTTTAAAAACAAGGGTCATATAGAAATCAGTTCATATCAGCACGTTTCTTTCTTTTTCTTTCTTCCTCATTCTTTCTCTCTTCCTTACCCTTTCTTTCTTTTGTTCTTGCTTTCTGATTTCTGGTAATCATACATGTATTCACAAGTAAGTACACATGGTATGTGGAGGAGGTGTGAATGCCACAACGGAGGAGGTAGGTGGCAGTCAGAAGACACAATCTTGTGGAACTGGTTCTCTCCTGACACCTTAACATGGATTTTGAGGGTCAAATTTAGGTTACCAGGCCTGCATGGCTAGTGCCTTTACCTGCTGAGCCTCCTTGCTGCCCCCAATTTCATTTTTATTATTTAATAATTTATTTATTTAAGCATCTGTGTGTTCATGCAACGGGGCAGACTTGTGCTGAAGAGTGCTTGTGGAGATCGGAGGACAACTTACAAGAGCTGCTAATCTTCTAACATTGTATGGAACCCAGGCATCAAATTCAGGTAGTCAGGCTTGCTAGCAAGTGTCCTAACTGGCTGAGATATCTTGGCAGCCTCTCTTTTTCATCCTTTTTGTCTTTTGTGCTGTTTTTTGAGATATCACCGTGAAAAGTATGAGCTCCATAATGATGATAGTATTACAAACTATCAGAGAGGTGGAGTGGAGCTATTCTTCTCTCCTGACATCCACTGTGGCAAACTCTGTGTTGCCAAATGAATATAACAGTAAGGTATATGCTTGCTATTTAAAGCTTCCATTCCAAAAAAAAAAAGTGTCCAGAACAGACCATTACATCCTTCACTGATGAGTGCTAAGCTCCTTGGTTTAATGAGTGATATGATAGCAAGTGAAAGAATACAGAAACTTAACTTCTCGGAGTTTGGAGACTAACTCCAGTCAAACCTCTACGTTTCAGGCATTTTTCCATAAGGATTACTGTAACCTGTAAAACAACCCTTACCTAATCTCCTTTTTAAAGCATTATCCATTCTTTTTACTGGGTTGTATCTTACCAATCAATTTAAAGCATCAACAATCCTGTACTCCTGTTTTTAGTGTCTAGTTTGCAACTATACAGATTCTGTTCTCTCTTTTTTTTACCTGGTCAGACTAACTCACTCAACATTCAGCTAGTCTTGTGGATTCACATCAAGTGTGAGATTTCTTTCAGAGAAAATGGTTATATTCAGAGAAAGGGGTGCAGTTTTGTTGTTCATATAACAATCTTTTAAAAATTATACATTTATCCCTTTATAGGAAACTGCCCTCAGTGACCAATCAAGCTCAACAACTTCCCCATATGGCCACCTTGAGGATCCAGTTTTCCATACGTAGACCCTTGAAGGTCATGTACTCAAGACACAGTATCACTCTTGCCACCATAACTACAGCCTCCTGAAATTGGGAAAGCTTAGATCATCGAGGAAGAAGACGGTAGCTGTGCTCATTAAAAATGAGAAGCGAACATTTTTTAACTCACAGAATTTTTGAATAATAAAAGATCTTAAAATACTCTAAGTGCCTAGATATTATGAACTCCATAGAATAGGGGAGGAAATAAGTCTCAAAGAGATTAAATGCCAGTCTCAATGTCACACAGCTGGTGCTTTATGGGGCCTTCATTGAAATTCAACTATTAGGAGTTCACTCAGCACATGAGCCTCTATTCAACTTCTGAGAAAGGAAAATGGTATGGAAATCCATATGGGTGTCAGGAAACAAGATCTACTTTGAAATTATCATCATCATCCTTTCCCTTCTCTGAGCCAGGCTGGCGTTACAAAACTTCCATATGCCTGACATAAATAGGCTTACTATCAAAGGTGTTCATATAATCTGCTTTATCTACTATAATTTCAGTATTTAATCTAACTCCTTATTCAAGGCAGCTAAGCTTCAGGAAGATTTCTTGGGAGACTAATCTATCATCTTCCTCCTTTCCTGATAGATATGGTTACCTCTATTTTAACAGTTTCCATTCTGGGTTGTTTTATTCCTAAAATTCTGATGTTAGATGGTAATAAAGACCTATGGAGTCTTCCCTGGCCACCCAAAATAATAACAATGTCTAGGCTTCTAGCCCCAGTGATGTCTGTGCAGAGGCAACTGCCTTTTGTTGCCTGTATGTCTTGCATGTATTTGTCTGCAACAGGCCCTTGCCTGCCTCTAGATTTACTTACAATGGGATTTTGTGGCTCTCTTGAGCCCCTAAGAGCTAGTGCTTATGATGAAAAAGAGCACCAGAAGGGGAAAACACAAATCTAAGAATAATCTCTTATAAATTCCTAATACCATAGACTTACGGGAATCTCAAGGGAGGAAAGTCTATACACAAAGCAAACCAATTCAAGTCATAAAGGTATCCAAAACCTGCTTTCCAGATAGCTTATCTTACACACACACACACACACACACACACACAAACACACACACGTCCTCTCTTCTGGTGACACTTTTTCTGAGGAATGTGTATGTGTATGTGTATGTGCATGTGCAGGTGCATGTGTATGTGTATATGTATGTGTGTGGAGTGACCACCTTATTCCCTGGAGCTTTCCTATCAGATATTCTTGCCAATAGCCATTTTATTTAAATGTGCTCTAGGTCTTCACTCTGTGACCCCAAGTTTTATCTCTCTTTAAGACATTGTTTTCCTTTTCCTGTCACTCTTGGTAAGAAAAAAATTACATAAAACCATTGAAAATAGAGTACTTCAGAGCCTTTGGTTTAGTGAACAATGATTACACTGGGCATACAATGAATATTTAACATAACAATCATTACTTTTATATATTTTCAAGAAGTTTCCCCGCCCTTTTAATGAAGAAAATATGCTAGAATTCCTGGTAACAGCAAAGCTATTAATAGTAGAAATTCTGTTAGCTTTCAGGATATTTCTCAACTGTCGGCAGTTGAAAATGCTTACACCCTCTCACTTTATTCCTGTCTCTAGGGATCAGCTCATTTTAGACTTCTAGTCTTATATAATTTTACATGTTATTTTCTTTTACAAATCGTACCTCAAATTCATATTATGTAGTTATCAATTGAGAGTCAATTCCTTATGAGTCAATAAAAACATCTTCCTTTTTCCGGTTTTCATGTAGAAACGAAGATGTCTTTTAAAGATCTCAATCTACATTTGAATGCAGGAACATTTAAGATCCTAAGTGAATGTCTCTCTCCTTGCCTCTTCTACCATCCTTAGAACCACCCCACACATCCTGTGCCTTCCCCTGTTTTATGAAGAAATAACTGGCTGCCCCCAAAGTGATGCTGCCTGTGCAACTCTAGTTTCTGAAATTCTTTCTAGTTTCTTCAATTTTCTGCTGCATTTCTTCTAAGGCTTAACTTTCCTGGAGGCTTTAATTGGTCCATTTTTAATCCCCTTTGGCATCATGTAATTATTGGTCTCCCTTGTAGGGGAAAAGCAAGAGAGCAGTGTTGTTAAATATAAAATATTTCATTGTAGGGCCTCTGTGAACACTTTAGATTGACCTTTTGTGTTGCGTGTATGGAGTCAGCACCACACAATATGGGCCCGTGTTGAGTTCTATATTTTAAACAAATCTCCATTCACTACACCACACAGGCTCTTGCTTAACTTATGTGCCTCCCTAAACTTCCTGCTATCTTTATTGCAATGACCTTGAGGCTATATTCACTTCTGGCCAATTAAGCTGTAAATCAGAATTTATCACTAATAGCCATGCAATTATAGTCTGCAATGAAATTGCTCAGCAAAGAGAGATATCTGTATACATTTAGGTTTTGTTTATCTGCCAAAGAACAGACAAAATTAGAGCAAATGCAGTTTGCTCTTTTCCCTTAACCACTCAAAATAATGCTTATCTGGCATATTTGCATTTCATTCTCATTAAAATATGTGTTCAATTCTATACTATTTGTATACCCTCAGTAAGACTGATTCACAGGCTACATTTTATTAGACATAAAATATAAAATTACAGGCACAATATGAAGCATTTTCAGTCTTAACAAAACACAAAACTTTTCTAGACATTGTTGTTTAAAATTGTTGCTCCTTCATTAACTGTATTGAAACTACCAAGAGCACAGGTTTGTCTGGCTCATTGCTTTTTCATTTGTAGATTGGAACAGGCAAGCTGTATTAAATTTGGTCATGAAATGTCCTCATCTTCATTTCCAATTGTAAGGGTTCTAGTGAACACAAGCATCAAAATTTTTACCCTCTTCAGCAAGGCCGACCATCTAGGAGAACATAGGCCAGTGATGGAGACATTGACAAGACTTTCAATTTTCTCTTCTTAAGGAAATGGAAAAATAATATAATCATGATTGTCAGAATGCTGAAGCAAAAGTTGAAATACAAAACACCTGTGAAAGAGATTTCTTCTGACTTCTATTAATGGAAAGAGCTCCTATAAACATTGCTTGATATTAGTGAAGTTTTTATATGTATCTTCAATCTCTTCATGATATGATTCAGAACTGTACATTGTGAACAGATATGTACTCTGTGAGTCATTCTATAAAGTGGAGAATATTTGTATGATATTATAAATGCATTACATTTCTACTGACTACTGTAATTGACAATAACGAGTATAGACTTCAATACTCACTTAAGAGATCATTCAAGTATGACATATTTCAAAATTATCATATTGTAGATGTTTAAATGTTTTCAGCTAATTAAGATGCGTTTAATAAATTGGGTATATAAAAACCTATCAAGCAACTCATTATATAACAATGGATTTTGCTACTTGAAAGAACATTAATTTATGTCTTTGCAATTCAAATTATATAATAAATAGCATATTATAAAATAATATAATTCCATAATTATAGCAGGTTATCAAAAAGGTGTCTGAGTATTTCTAAAAATATTACTTTAAAAATAGATTAAAATTAAGACTTTGGTTTTTGGTACATACTAATGTGTACTTGGGTCATTAAAAAGATATAAATATTTGCATATTTTAGTTTCCTTGATTTTTACATTATGAGATACACTTAAATTAGTGATTATTTCCTACTAAATGTATGTTATATTTATAGATTATGTTCAAGACAATTTTAATTAATAGTTTTGATTGTTCTTACACAAAAATATTGCCCCTATTTAGGATTTCTGAAAAATCTTGAACATGGACTGCAAGAAACTTTAATTATTTGTTACAGAATCTTCAGGAAACAAGAGGAAATCTAAGCACCGAGCCTTAGGTTGAAGAGGTGGCTCAGCAATTTAAAGTCTTACCTGTTCATATAGAGGACTGCTGACTCATTTTGTCATTTGACATAAAGAAAGACATATCTGTGAAGAGGGACTATTAATTGAGAAAACTCCTCTGTAAGATAGCCTGTAGAGAAGTCTGTAGGGCATTTTCTTAATTGATTATTGATATGGGAGGGCCCAGTTCACAGAGAGCTGTGCCACCTCTGGGTGGGTCATTCTGGGTGGTATAAGAAAGCAGGCTGAGAAAGCAATGGGAAGCAAGCCAAAAAGCAGTATTCCTTCATGGGCTCTTTTTCTGCATCTATATGCCTGCCCTGATTCTTTTCCCTCAATTCCTGTTATCACGGACTGTGATTCAGACATGTAAGCTGCAATAAACCTTTCCTTTCCAAGTTGCTTTTGATCATAGTGTTTAATCACAGTAATATACACCATAACTAAGACAAGGACCTTTGTTCAGGTTTCAGTATGTACATCAAACAGCTCATAACTGCCTGTAACTCTGGATCCAGGGAATCCAACAGCCTCTTCCAACCTCTAAATGCAGAGAGAGAGAGAGAGAGAGAGAGAGAGAGAGAGAGAGAGAGAGAGAGAGAGAGAGAGAATATTCTAAAAAATTATTGAACACATATTTTTATTATTTATTACAAAAAGATTCTTGTAGCTGGAGATTTCTCCAGTCCTGCAGGGGCCTGCAGACACTCAGACCCAAGTAAACACACAGACACATATATTAATTAAAACCATTTGGCCGTGGCAGGCTTCTTGCTATCTAGTTCTTATATTCTTGCTATCTAGTTCTTATATCTTAAGTTAACCCATTTCTATTAATCTATAAGTTACCACTTGGCTTGTGGCTTACTGGTACTTTACATCTTACTTCTCATGGTGGTGACAGCTGGCGGCAACTTCTGACTCAGCCTTCCATTCCCAGTATTCTCCTCTCTGCTTATCCCACCTATACTATACTTCCTGCCTGACTGCTGGCCAATCAGCATTTTTTTTTTATCAATCAAGCAGAGCAACATATTCACAGCATACAGAATGATCGATATCCACAGCAGATTCTTCTCTCAAACAATACACCCCAATCACAATTTCCTCTCCCTCCAACTCCTCCTTACAATCCCCACTCCACTTCTCCCCCAGATGCACTGACCCTCTGTTTCCTCTTCAGAAAAGCAGGCATCAAGATTCAACAGCTGAACAGGCCAAACAAGATGCAGTAAGACAAGACAAAAGTATTTGTATCAAGGCTGGACAAGGCAGCATTCTTTTAAAAGGAACTCAATGTACTTTTAATTGGAATATAATGTAAACTGTACCATGGTTTGAACAAATTTTGAAAGAAGATGCCTTTAGAAGACATGATAAGTGGAAGAGTAGAAAGAGATGATGTGAAGAAGGAATCTAGGAGGCAATTTAAGTAGACTTAAATGAACATAAAACTTTGGATTACAAAATACAATTCAGAAACATGTCTACATGGTTATGTCATGCATAATGGCATGAAAAATAGCCTCTGTGACAAGAAAGGGTCATATGTGACATGGAGCCATGGGAGAAATGGTTGGCAGATCTTAAAGAGCAAGGCAACATAAATCAATAAGAGAGTAAGTATTATGAATTTTATCTGCAGATCTTGGGAACACTACAGAGATTTTGAATGCATTTTTGTAACTATTTTTTTAAAAAAATATAAACTAATCTAAATCTAGCATATTATCTAGAAAATCAACACTCACCTCAAAATAAATAGGATCATGGAAAACATAGACTACAGGAGAGTGGCAGTTAAAATGTGTGACTTAGAGTTTGATTCAGAATATACGATACAGCAGCCATATTTGAGGAGTAACAGGTGATATCAGAAAAATGTGAAGTAATAAGAAACCATATCATACTGAAAAAGAGAAGAAGAGTAGCAAGCCAGTCATCTTGAGAAAACATTTGGGAGAAGAAAAAGGTGGTATACAGGGGGAGAAGTTGTCTCATTCTGGCGTTTGCATAGAAAATTGCCATGCATGTCAAGAATATGCTCCAATTCTTCCCAACTCATACCAGTGCAAAACTTAAAACAACATGTATTAACTCTTCCACTAATGTAGCATCATTGTGCTCATCCCTTCATCTATTAGCTCAGATTACCTTTAGTGAGAAAACATTCATTGTCGATTACTACCTTATAGGAAAAGAAATGAGCAAAGGTAAGAAGGGCTCCTTTCCCAGAAGCTTTAGCTCCTACTTACATGAAAAGTCAATAAGCAAACAAGGTAGGTCTAAATAAAAGAGTTGGAAACCCGGGAGGGTTATGATAGATATGAGCTTAGTGTATTTTCAGAGAACAAAATGACAATATGTCAACTAACACAGTTTTTTTTTTAATTCAGTACAGAATTGTCCTGCACACATCAGAATTGTCAGAATATTGGACACACACACACACACACACACACACACACACACACACACACACTAAAATTTTAAAAATCCACAGATCATTCAATAACTTAACAAATAGAGTTTTTTACTCAGACATTCAGAATCTGACATGTAAGACATCAGAATCAGGGAGTGTTCTGAGATGTCTTTGCAGGTGGAAAGAAGATTAGGGAACTGAGAAAAGCAAAAAAATCCAAAGGGGTTTCCATGCACATATCTTATCAGAACTCTCTTATGGAATCCAAAAGTTTTCAGGAGATGAGAAGGTAAGACAAATTCAAATATACCCAAGAGTAGGAATCATGTTTCATAGTCTACATACAACAATGCCCATAGTTATAGAACTAGAAAAATGAAGCAATTGCATTTTCTTTAATAGACAAAATTATAACTAATAAGTATGACATATTTGGATTCATCTATAACTCTCAGAACTATTACACAAAAATATTTTACTTATTTTGGAAATTTTTCCATTTCTCTTTGATACTGATGTATCTGTTTCTAATAATTACTCAGAAAGATTAAAATAAAGCATATAGAATACACATGTACTTCACATAGTATAAGATATGTTTTATTACTACTATTCAATACATATTTTTCAAACATATTACTGATATATAGAACATACACAGATATATTGCCTTTTGAAAAATTTTAAACTGATACCTGACTACGTTATTTAACTTTCCTTAAATATTTTTTACAAGTCTCCAAAATGAAAGTGAAACATTTCAAGGTATTTGGAGTTGTATCACAGTGAAAAAGCTAAATACACAGTGAGCCCTCAATAAATATTAGCTGAATGAGCAAACACGGTCAGCTGGTAGAGGAGATTCCATGCCAGGCACTGGAATTTGAATTTTATCCCACAAAGAAAATCCAAGGAAATGTTGCACAGAGAAAAGCAAGTTGAAAGCACTTGTTTAGAAATATTCCTCTGATGTTGGATGCAGGAATAATGACAGGGGAAGGCTGGAATGAAAACTAATCAAGAAGCTATTACAGGAATTCAATATGTGAGTCTAGGCTTGAATAATGGCAGGTGAAAGAGGAGGAAGAAAGAAATGGTAAGGGCTTTTAACGTGAAAACTGGGCAAGTGTTAAATTGCAAACTGCAAACCACACAGTGTGAAGGAAGAAACATCTAAGATTACTGCAAGGACTACACTTGAGGGTAGGAACACAGTGGCAGTGTTGTAGGGGCCTCGCCAGCACTTTGCATCTCTCTGAGGCAGCTGTGTTACCACTTGGCAGCAATTCTTCTCTCTGTAGATAAAGGATGCATTCCCATTAGTACTTTGAATTTGATTAATTTTACTCTAAACAACCTTCACTTGGGGTCTGTTAAACATTATTCTGGAGGATTGGAGAAATAGGTTTCATATTAATTTATGCTACAAGCATCGAAAGCACTATGTAATGTTCAAGAAATAGCTTCCTTCAAGTAAACAATTAGCACTGCCACTTGTAAATATTTAATAATTAAATTGAAGAGAAATGTTTTCAGTAAGCATATTATAAAATATAGCACGAAGATTTGGTCACAAATTTATGTAGAAAAAAATTGTGTGAAGCATTTTTCTTCTAAAACTTAACATCATAATTCTAGGGCTTGCTTTTATTGATAGAGATAACATGTAAGCTGGCATTTTCCAAATTAAATTTATTTAAATATGGTATTTTTCAAATTGTCTTTTGAAACAAGTATCAGTATTAAATTAAGTTTACCCAGTAAATTATTTCATTGCAATTTTTCCTGGTTTAAGTGAAATCTCACTATAGAGAGAGTAAATCATATTAAATCTAAGTGGCTCTTTATAGTTGCATAAACTTCAAAATGTGTTCCTATGAACTCAGGGCTCTCATCTCTATTGACTGGTCCATGCATAGAAAGGGGAGGGAAGGCTATAAGTACATGATTACAGAATTCAGACTGCCCTAAACTGAAATTTGCCTTTTCTTGAGTTTGTGTAGAAGCACTCTTCTTTTAGATGAGATATAGTGGAGATTTCTACAGTTACACTGAAGAATTTCTGAATACCTAAAGTTTCAGCATTTTCTATATGTTGAAGTATCCCTAATGTAATAAAAGAGGTGACCATAAATGAAACTGCTAAGTGTCTGTACTCTTTTTCTCAGAGGACAAAACAGGAAAATTACTGCATAAACATTTGCTCAGCAGAGCTTTGTTGCACAGACGGTCACATTGAATCTTGATATCTGTTAAATTTGGCACAATTCTATTGTCTCCATATTTACACTAAATGAAAGACTGAGTTTTCAGTGTAGGTATCCTTACAAAATTAGAACTTTTAGTTAAAGTTCTACATTTACTATTTCATCTACTCTGGGGAAAGTGTTAAACCTTCCTAAAATGCATCCTTATCGTAAAAATATATGAATGTTAACAGACAGTACACCAGGCCATCTTTCCTCACGTGGAGGCATTAGGTTAGCACATGAAGTGAAGCATATCTATGAGGGTTCCAGAGAACCTCTGGAAATCAGGAAAGGTCCAGTCAAAAGGCAGAAATTTCATGTTTGGTACAACTGTGTGTGCCCTATCCCCCATGCAGCGGTCAGTGAAATTGAAAGTGAATTCCATGGGTCTATCCTACTGATAGAAATAGGAGGAAGCAGAGTCCTGCCGAGCCCCATTACAGGTGGAGCTTGACAAGGAGATCCACACAAAGGCCCAGAGTAGCCTGCCATGGGCTCTGGGGAGAAAACCCTGGCATACTCGTTGCCTTGTGCAACCAAGCAGTTGAGCACTATTATGCTGAGCAAATGTATGGTGTGGTCCTGGAGAGAGAGACAGACAGACAGACAGACAGACAGAATGGTTCAGATCCTGTGAACAGAGCCGTATCTGAAGAAGTGAAAGCTGTGAGGAGTGGGCTGACATGGGTAGCTTGATTGCCACCCAGTACCATGGTGATGTCTGGGCCTGGACTGTTGCCAGAGCCCAAGTCTGTGTTCCTGGCCATGATGCAGCCATGGTCTATGTTGATGTCCGTGGCACCTGACACCACCCAAGGCTGAGAGGATAGGGTTGTACAGAGTTGGCCCTACCCCGACACTGCTTGCAACACTAGGGAGATCTGGATCTGCCACTCACCAGCTGAAGTACACAGGAGAAAGAGTCCTATACCTCACCTGGGAAGCACAATAGAACTGACCATGTTTTCCAGGGGCATGGGTGAGCTAGCCCTGAGCAGGGGAAAATGGGAAAGCAGGTCCTATCTGCCATGTGGTAAGGGAAATACTCCTTCCTTTTCCCCTCCAACTTGCAGCAGGGTAGGGACCTGACCCAACCCCTCACCTGCTGCAGCACTGAGGAGAGTGGCCCCTGTACCTTGCCTGGGCAACAGCAGAGCTGACTCTCATGGCACAGGTGTGAGAGAGCCAACCTTGAGGGCAGGAAAGCAGAACTGGCACCACCCCTTCCTCATTACTCCAAGGGGTGAACTAGCCAGAGTAAGGCTGGAGAGCTCACCTTGGTGATGAGGACAGGTGAGAGCTGGTGGGCTGACCAACCTGAAATTATGCGGGCTCAGAATCAGGGTTATGAGTTGGCCCATCTCAACATCCACCCTCTCTATGATCTGCTGGAGCACATGAAGGGTGTAGACTCAGAGCTGCCTGATCTCTACAACACAAGGTAACAACAGGGTATCCAAGAAGAGTTCCAGTGAGGGCCCAGCATCAATAGTGCAGCAGAAACCAGAGGCCTCAAACTAGACCAATGACTGCAATGAAAACTTGCAAGTAAAGATATATGGATAAAAGGGTTTACTGTGTGACTCACCCTCAAACTACAGGCTTCCCTGAGGAGATTGATTTTTCTTTCTTGTTTCCTCTTTTGCTCTTAATTTTTGTTTTATTTCATTTTGGTTCATGGTGGGGGGTGTTACAAGGGCAGAGGGCAGATATTAAGGGACTGAGAAATGAATGGGATTGAGATGCATGATGTGAAAGACACAAAGAATAAAAAGATAAAAGTTTGTTTTTTTGTTTTTTGTTTTTTTAAAGGAGAGCAAGTGACCAGCTAGTCCAGCAGTAGAGTAGAACATGTCACTGAATAGTTGAGGGACAGGTTACAATACATACAAAATGACTTCCTGAGTTAGAGACTGAGGAAAATAAAATTCATGCATCACAGTGAGAGTGCACTTTCCCAGGCAAATGACAAGAGCAATAAGGAGTCAGAAAATACTTGAGAGATTCCTAATCACTCAAGCTGATAATGAACTCCCCTGCATGAAGATCATAACATCTAGTGAAAACTAGTACAGATGGTTGGTTTTCAAATGTCCTAATCCAAGGAAGGAAGGAAAGAAGGGAGAGAAGAAGAAAGGAAGGAAAATTATGAGGTATATAGAATCAGAAAAGACTGGGAACGAAGTTCAATGGAAGAGTATCTCTCTATCATGTGCAAACACTTCTAAAGAAACAAAGCAAAACTAACATTTTTCAGAAATAGAAAAATAATCCTATTATTTGCATGGAATATAAAGGGTTCTTAAGAAATAACCTTGAAAACTAAGAACAAAGATGAAATACTAGCATGTACAGGTTCAAAGTGTTTTATAAAACAAAACATTGTGACAGGGTCTTACTGACTCAAAGAAGAGTCAACTGTCCCATTTGAATGAAGTAGAACAGAGAATACAGAGGACATCTTTGTGTAGATAGTCAAATGATTTTCAACAAGCGTGTATGACTGCCCAGTGGTACTATGAAAGGTGACAGAAAATTGGATATTCAATCCAAAAGGAATACATACAATTGCTGGGATGGTTCTTTTTGTATGTCGAGTTCACCGAGTCACATAAATAAATGAGTAACCAAAATAAATATAATTGCTGGATGGTTTAAGATTTGAATTGGTGGCCCCATTAAAGGAGATTAGTTTTCCTAATGGGGTGAATATCAATTCTCTGATGACTTGAATGCTACAAAACGCAGAGGAAGGGAAGGTTCATCCATATCCTTTCTGTGTGGGTAAGCTGGGACATGGATTTTTTTACCCCTTTGCAAATTAGAGATTTAGCCTATTATTGTGACAATATATTCAATTTTTTGCTCTACCCATTTCCTGTGATTTTGTAAATAAGATATAGACCCCAGAGATCCCTTCATTTGACTGTGTCAGATTTGTTGACTAGAAGATCAGAAATTGATTTTATCCAAACAGCTACAATGACTCTTCTGTGCTCAATGCTGCTGAATTACTGTTGTGGATTTTCTTAATTTAGGCAGTCTTCCTAGACGAGCTTTAATTATCTTGACAATATTTATGTGTGTTGTATTAGTTTCCTCCAGCTGCTGTAACAAATTACTACAAGCTCAGTGCCTTAGAGCAATGAACATTTATTTTCTTACAGCTTCAGAAATCTGGAGCAACTCTAGTGAAGCTGAAATGGAAGTGGTAGAATTGATGTATTGTCTTTTCTCCTTCCATATCTAGGTCTTTGGATTCCCATTTCTTTCCTCCATCTGCAAAACCATCAGAGTATCATTTCTAATCAGTATCTCTGCTGAAGTTGAATCTTCATTATAATGAGACCTCTGTCATAGTAGACTGTTCCTCTGCCTCTCTTATGAGGATAACTGGACTGTATTGTAGCACTACCAAGAAAACACTCCAGTATATCCTCCTATCTCAACATTTAAGTCACACTGACAAAGGAGATGTTTTGCCACATAGTGCTAAGATCCACAGGATCCATGAGTTAGGAACTAGATGATTTGGGTACTACTATTCAGCCAGTTACCAATCAGAGCACATGATGAGAATATGATCATAGTTTACATAGGAGTCAGCTACACCTTGACTCAAGGTTATCTACCTTTATCTCTCTCTCTCTCTCTCTCTCTCTCTCTCTCTCTCTCTCTCTCTCTCTCTCTCTCTGTGTGTGTGTGTGTGTGTGTGTGCATGTGTGTATTTGTATGTGTTTATGTATAGTGGGGATTAACAAGGCAACTCCACATAGTTAAAAAGGAGGTTTATTTTGGGATAATTTACAACTAGTAAAGGGGTTGGTTACAGGATCTGGGAGAGGTGAAGTGCAGTCCAGGAGGGTTCTCTGGAGAACTCTGCTTGGTCTACCATCTAGCATCCAGGATCACAAGGAACCAAGAAGGCCTGCACATCTGGATCCTGGATCTGAAGGGCTCCTATCTTGGCCCTGTCTCAGGGACAGGTTACAGGTAGGCATGACAGTTCCCAGAAGCCTCACTGGAGGTAGTACTTCCAGGTCAAAGCTGAAACAGCTACCTACTACATACATAGATTGACAACACTATTTCTAACAAATTTCAAAGTAGTTAAAGTGCCTTGGAAAATGTATGTTGGGATTTTTTTCTCTTAAATCAAGTTTACTACACAAGCAACAAAATATTTAACAGTAACACAATCCCCTTTGCCCAATACTTTCATTGCATTCTTTTCATGAAAAGTCACGGACATGCAATGAATGACTACTGACTATTGTCAGTACTTGTTAGAGCATGTGGGCAGTCAATGAGGATAACATGAAATACCTGCTGGACCAGGTAGCTAAGCACTCTCCCCACAACTTTGTCACAGGTTAAAAAATTGGATTAAGAAAAATAACCATGATAGTCTACCAATGGCCTTTGATTCCACTTTACTTGGTAGTTGGAAATCACATAATTCCTGAGTTTTAAAATTACTTGAGGGAAGCAGTTAAATTCACCTTTTTGTTTGTTTGTTTTCTTTACAGAGAATTACTATGTAAACATATTCATACCTCTCGTCTATGAAATCCAGAAACATACCTGATTCCTTTCCAGTATTGTTAGTTTTTGCAGAGGAGAGGTGGGGGGAGGGCAAAGGAGAGGAAGGAGGGGAAACTGTGGTCGGGATGTAAAATAAATGAAAAAAATTAATTAATAAAATTTAAAAAAAAAAAAAACAAGAAAGACCACTCAGAGAGGACAGAAGAGAGAGCGAGAGATGACTTTGATAGCAGCAGAACTGCTGTTGTGATCAGCTAGGTTTCCACTGTCTGCAAATGTGAAGCACATTGTTCATGTATTTCTGTCTTTAGAGAGTAAGTAGCTTTTCCTCCACCGACTCCCATGAAGCCTTGCAGAAGCACACACGTCAATTTAGAGCTATTGTTTCCATTAGCAGTATTTCCTTCTACATTTGGCTCCCTGGTAGGACTCAAGGTACTCCATTTTTATTTTGTATAAAATCTACATCAAATAGCTGTTTATAGTCTATTTTTGAAGTTCCATACGTTCCATTTGGTTCTATTAAGGACTTGAAAATATTCTATTAGCTATTTTCTTCAAAAGTAGTGCCTTCTACTCTCCTGTCTCAGCTGCATGATCCTAAATATGTAGGAAATTAGGCTGGGCAGGGGTAGCACACACCTTTAATCCCAGCACTCGAGAGGCAGAGGCAGGCAGATTTCTATGAGTTTGTGGCCAGCCTGGGCTATAGGGTGTGTTCTAGGAAAGGCTCCAAAGCTACACAGAGAAACTTTGTCTTGAAAAAATAAATAAATAAATAAATAAATAGATAGATAGATAAATAAATAAATAAATAAATAAATAAATAAATAAATTATCTCGTATTTTCCAGGTGAATTGTTTTACAACGTGTCTTAGAAGTTTTATAGGGCAGAAAGTAAGATAGCATACTAATACAAGAATGAAGTTTCTTTCAAATCAATATGAAATATAAATAGATACAAAATTCAATGTGGGACAGTGAAGGAAAGTAACAATTATGGAGAACCAAACAGAAGCTGAGTTGGAATTACATAATGTGTTACGAGGTGATGAGGATTTCATAAATATGGAAAATATGATGCTGGGGTTTTGTTTGTAGAACCAGAAAATCATGCACTTCCACCCAGCATTTGCAAAGCATCATCATTTCTCTCCATATGTAATAATTGTTAAAATAAATCAACCATACATTTTCATATCATATATAAATGTATATCATTATTCATTTAAATCAACATGAACTTTTTGTGGCCACTCTGTATGAGACCTGTCTGCCTGAGTGACTGTTACGGTGACTATATTGTAATGAGGAAGACTACTTTCAATTCACATTGCCCACAACATGAATCATTATCTTCTACCAAGCATGTAGACCCTATTCTAAGGAAAGAAAAATGAAAAAAATCATTTTATGTGTCTT
Source organism: Peromyscus leucopus (assembly GCF_004664715.2). Lineage (NCBI taxonomy): Eukaryota > Metazoa > Chordata > Mammalia > Rodentia > Cricetidae > Peromyscus > Peromyscus leucopus. The sequence goes on along the minus strand of NC_051070.1, from coordinate 38,022,155 downwards.
AAATGCCGATACCATACTTTCTACAATGAATAAATTTCTCCTCTTAACTATCCCTTTTTATAGCATTTTAAAAATTTGCTTCATTTTTGGCATCTTTAAAAACACCCAAATAACTGATGCTCAGTAAATCCCATTACTCTCTCTCAATATTTTAGGAAGTACCCATATTACATGCACACAGATGCTTCCTACACAAGTTCCTGAGATCGCTCAAACATTCTGAAGTCCTGTGCAAATTTACATTCATCCAAGAGAGTCATTAAAATGTCTAGAAGACAATCCAGGCTTCTGAAATGTCTGCCATTCTCCTTTTCAGATGAAGCTACATAAGTTTACCTGCTGTCACCACCAAATACTTACAAACACAGTATGGGATTTTGAGTTATGTCTATCAGTGACCTCCCTTCTATTTACACACACACACACACACACACACACACACACACACACACACACACACACAAAAAAAAAACCACACAATAAGTGACTTCTATTGATCTTTGCCAAGAATAAAATAGTGACCTAAAGAGGTTCTTGACACTTAGCAGAGTTGTGAAATACAGATTCCTTCATGATGTGTCTTGTAAATTTTGGAATCAAAGGGAATAGAGCTTGATATAGGGTTGAAAGTGTCATTATGCAATTAAGGCCTTACAAAGAGCCATATAATATGTCCATTGCATTCAGTGAACAGTATAATAGTGCCTAAAGGCTAGTTCTTGTCACAGCAGTGTTTTATAATTACTTAAAGCAATTTAAATGGTGTAGTGTGGGTGATGGAATAGGTGTAACTCCATTCATATGTTACATAATAATGTCATTTGCTATGCTCTTTGTTGCCAGACGTAGCATAGCTTTTCTTAGAAAATTTGGTTAAAGTCACTTAAACATTTCACAGAGTGCTAGGGATATATCTGATCAAAACACATGAAGCACAAGTGTGAGGACCAGTGTTTAAGTTCCCAAAAGCACCTTGCAAAGCATGACATGCTGCCCCACAGGTAACCCCAGCATGTGGGAGACAGAAGCAGAGAATCCCCAGAGCAAGCTGGATATTCATAGTAGAATCAACGAATTCTGAGTTCAGCCAGAAACACTGCCTCAACATTAGGAAGTGATTAAGGAAGACTGCAAATTAAAACCTCAGGCTTCCAACACACTAGCACACATCTGAATTTGCACCTGCATGCACATATGTTCACACTTACGCAAATCCAAATATTGCATACATTCATATAAACACAAAAATACTCTCTGCTCAAATATCTCACAATTGCTTTAATTCACATAATCTTAGCAAATTCTAATAACATTAAATCTGCCAGAGGAAAAAGAGCAAGATTGGAAGAGCTCAAATTCTGATCTCCTTAGACTGGCTTTCATGTTCAGATCTGACATGGAGACTGAATAGTATGACCAAGTCATTGAACCTTCTGTGCTTAAACATGGAAAATTAAGATAGCCAGCTCTCATAGCATCATCATTGGTATAACTTACTAATTTAAAACTTTGAAAGGCTTACTATTACTGTTTAAACTACAGATTAAAGTGGTCTCTGTGGAGTGTAATTCATGCCATGGAGTAGTAATTTATATGGTAAGTTCAGGTAAGAATACATTTGAAAATCATTAACATCATAAAAAATATAAATATAAATATGCCCAAGTATATAGTATTTCATCTGGTAAATTGTATTTTCCACTTAACCTACCAAAATCAAGTCACATTCCATGTGTGTGTATATATATATAGAACTCTATACATAAGCACACAATTAAAAACACATAGGAACAAGATATATTGTATATATTGCCATATCATTAATTCTCTTAAGACACTTTCATAACAACTTTCAGATTTTATTCTTTCCTTCCTCTGGGGTTGATAACTGGGATATAAGTACACATTAGGTACTTTCCCTTGTCGCTATGACAACATTTCAGACAAGAAGCAACTTAAGGCAGGTGATGTTTATTTTGAGTCAGCTTGAGGGGTTACGTAGAGTCCATCCTTATATGGAACAGTATCAAGCAGCTCCATGGCAGTGGGGCGCATAGCTTGAACCCCTTACATCTTCACACTTGCCTACAGAACAGGCACGAGATGGAGATGAGGAAATAGGGCTGCACTATGAATCTCAATGCTATACCACTCAACACCCCACTTCCTTCAGTGTAGTCCTACCTGCTAAAGGGCTACAACTTCCCAAAACAGAATTACCAGCCAGGGGCCATGTGTTTAGATGAATGTGAAGGCATCCACACTGTAACAAAAGACAAATACAGCTTTTTTTGAGGTAGTCTTTAAGCATTATTGTTCTGCCTACTGAGCATTGATTAGTCTTTTCTTATCCATTCATAGAATAATGGTATCTGATTTAGAATGGATTTGATATATTTGGACTTCAGTGTAGAGGCTGAGCACTAAAACATCATCACAGCCTTTCATCATTTAGAAATGAAATAGTGACAAAGGAGAAAAATTCTCCTTTTAACATTCACCTGATACACTGTCAGTTGTAGTTCATCTAAAGCAATTCTTGGTTCAAAGAGAGAATCTTTGTTATTTGCAGGAGACAACAAAAGTTAACTTCCCAGACCTCTGGGAACTGGACTGTTCTCTCTTCTCAGAAAAACAAAAGTGAATGCAAGTACGTTAAAAACAGTTTTCTGTTTTTTTTTTTTTTTTTTTGGGGGGGGTGTTGTTTTGGTTTTGATTTTTTAAGAAAGAAAAATAAAAATCTTGTGAGGTGTGTTAATGCCTATTTCATCACTGAATTCTGAACATATTCTCAAATTTCATAAGGATATCATGTATTTTCATTTTTCAATGTTAGCTTAGATATTATATCAAGTAAGGCCTTTACCAGTTCAATTATAGATTCCACAGGCTATAAAACTCCTTTGTATGTCTTAAGAGCTTTAAATCTGTTCTATTTCTTTTAAGAATTATTTCCTGATCTTCCACTTTTTGACCACTGAGACAGAATATATTATTGAGGTTTTGTTGTGCAATATTTTGATTTTGTTCTGACAAAAAAGCTTGCTTGCAAAAAAAAAAATTAAAATGCTGAAGTCAGAAGGCAGGTGGAACTAGTCACTAGCTGACCATAGAGGTTTGGAGGACTGTGGACAGAGAGGAGGCATGAAGTGATAATGTAGGGCTGAGAGAGGGTCTCTGCCCTTTTGGATGGAGGACTGGTAACTGGTAGCGGTAGGGAGCAACTGTGTCTGCACCCTGTTCTCTGATCTTTCAGGTTTTTACCCCAATATTTGACTCCCAAAAATGTATTAATAAAGCTTAGTTGAATTAAGGCTTCAAGGTTCTATTTTGAAATGTTGATTAGCTGTTGAATGTCTATCAGTATGGCCGTGTATCTACTAGCTTCCCTGTTCTTTGTGCCTTTCAACTTTCATTTTCCTCAACACAAATCTCCTGAATTTTCACCTTTATCTTACCCTTTAAGGACCTGAAGGATCACAAAACCACTTTTAGAAAGAGCTGGGTCAGTAATATAAGGTATTTTTTTTGTAAGATTCTCTATCATGCATAACAGAACAAAATAGGAAACAAGAGGAAGCAAACTAGAGTTGTGTGAAATTGCTCATTTATTCTTCTCAAATAGTTTTAGGTTTTCATGAGAGTGCTGAAAAGTTCACAAATTGTATTCCAATGAGATGAATATTTGTTTTCCAAGTTTTCATCAAAACTTCTGTCTTTCAGTGCATGTTTTATATGCATGAGACATTCTGTTCCCGTGTGTAACTGGTAGAGCCTGTTTGTTCACAGGCATGAAAATGGAAATGAGACATGAAATGTGCTCCAGTTGCCTGACTGGATAAGAAAAAATGCAAATTGTGCTGTGTGCCAGGAATCCACACTAATGTACAGCTGGGCAGGTGTTTTCATTCACCTCCATAATTCCAATCAGAAACGATGAAATTTAAAGAGTTTCCTAACAGGTGATTTAATTTTGATTTGCCCCACCCCGGTTAACTTTATCTTAAGAGATTAATATAATGTCAGACTCTTTTTTACCTTTAATCACAATAGGAAAAAATAATAACACATGGCCAGGATATTTGGGCCATTCTACAATATTCTTAGTTCCATATGTACAATTTTTTCTTGGTGATAATACAATAATTCATTCATTTCCTGTTTCAGATTTTAATTTTCTAAATGAGCAACTGTAAATGTGGTAGTCCCTTAATGGATCAGTAATATGACAACAAGTTTGTTATCTGCTAGCTTGAAATACCATGTAAAGGGTACATTGAAATTGGTTTTCCTCTGTGTGCTTTAAATGATATTAAAGCATTCCTTAATTTGTAGGAGGCAAATTATTCTATCATAAAGCACTGACAGAGGCATTTGTAAGATAGTAGCTCAAAGAAAAATGCCATTAAGTCCCCTGAATTTTTGGAACGGTCTCTTTCCTTCCTTCCTTCCTTCCTTCCTTCCTTCCTTCCTTCCTTCCTTCCTCCTCCTCCCTCCCTCCCTCCCTCCTCCCTCCCTCCCTCCCTTCCTTCCTTATTTTATTCCTTCCTCCCTTTCCTCTTTTCTGTCTTCTTTCTTCTTCTTTCCCTTTTCTTCCTTCCCTCCATCTCTTTCTTCCTTCATGCCTTCCTTTCTATTTTATTTACTTTTATTTTTTAACTTTTCAAGTTCTCTGTCTGTCTTAGGGTTTCCACTGCTATGAAGAGACACCATGACCATGACAACTCTTACAAAGAAAAAACTTTGAATGAGACTGTCTTATACTTTAGAGGTTTAGTCCATTGTCATGGTGGCATGCAGGCAGATATGGTGCTGGAGACATAGCTGAGAGTTCTACATCTTGATCCACAAGCAGCAAGAAGACCCTATGGGAATAGGAAGAGGCAAAGTGCTAGAGAGGTCCCCAGAAATCCACAAAGATACCTCCACAATAGACTATTGGCAATGGTTGAGAGAAAGCCCAAACTGTCCTATTCTGGTGATCGGATGGCTGAACACCCTAACTGTCATGATAGAACTCTCATCTAGTGCCTGATGGAAGCAGATGCAGAGATTCACGGCCAAGCCCCAGGTGGAGCTCCAGGAGTCCAATCAGTGCGAGAGAGGAGGGATTATATGAGCAAGAGATATTGAAACCATGATTGGAAAAAGCACAGGGACAAATAGCCAAACTAGTGGAATCACATGAACTACGAACCAATAGCTGAGGAGCCCCCATGGGACTGGATCAGACCCTCTGGATAAGTGAGACAGTCGATTAGCTTAAACTATTTAGGAGGCCTGCAGACAGTAGGGCCAGGACCTGTCCTTAGTGCATGAGCTGGCTTTTTGGAACATAAGACCTATGCTGGGACACTTTGTGCAGCCTAGGTGAAGGGAGGAGGGGACTGGACCTGCCTCAGCTGAATCAACCAGGCTGAGCTAAATCCCCAGAGGAGTCCTTGCCTTGGAGGAGGTGGGAATTGGGGGTGAGTTGGGGGCAGGGTGGGGGTGAGGTGGGAGGAGGAAGGACAGGGGAATCTGTGGCTGATATGTAAAATTAAATTAATTATAAAATTTTTAAAAAAAAGCCAGAGCCACTGACTTGAGCTTCTGAGACTTAAAGCCTACCCCCTAGTGACACACTTCCTCCAACAAAGCATTCCTACTCCAGCAAGCCCTCACCTCCTAAAAGTGCTACTTCCTATGGGCCTATGGGAACCATTTTCTTTCAAACCATTACACTCTTTCATATATGATTTTTATGTTTACAAAAAACAACTATGAAACATAAAAATCGCAGGGAGTAGATACAAAGACATAGGAAACACAATGTCTGTGAAAACCTGGGTCAGTTTCCCAAGTCAACTATCATTTTCAAAATATATAATGTTTTGAGTGATATATTCAGTTGATAATGTTGCACCAAGTCTCTGAAAACTTTAAATTTTTTGACCACCTACCAATGGTTCACTTACATTTTCAGGTGTCTCATAACTTTACCTTTTGGGGACAGCATAAGTGACTTTTTCCCAGTCACATATATGAATATATTGTTCTCTGGTATCTTTCTGAACTTAAAACTATTCTAACTTATTTTTCATCACCCATACCAGTTTGTTGTTCTTGTTTTGTTGAAAAATACATGTGCCTTTCAGTTTTAATATAGAAGTATTATTTCAATGTAAAGGGGTTATAGTAAGGGGTCTTAACATTTTGTTTATTGTTTATTCCAGATTTTTTCTCACATAATATATCCTGCTTATGGTTTCTCTACCCTTTATTCTCCCCAGCTCCTCCCTACCTCCCCTCCCATCAGATCTACTCCCTTTCTGTCTCTCATTTGAAAACAAACTTTAATTATAATGAAATTAAACATGAGATAAACCAAAATCTAACGTATGAGAATTGAACAAAACAAACAATGAGAAGGAGGAGAGCCCAATGGAAGGCACAAGGATCACAGCCCCACTGGATCCCACACTCAGATATCCTATCAAAACACTAAACTGGAAGCCATAGTATATACCCAAAGGACCTTAAGGTAAAAAGAGAGAAGAAAAAGTTATGTATATATAAATAAAATAATAAGATAATTTAAAAAACAGTAAGAGTCCTGACACAACATTATGAGACAAGAAACCTCCAAATATGCATTTTTAGTTAATTTTCTGTTTGCAATCTACTTCTGGGCATGAAGCCTGCCCTTAAGAGTAGTTTGTGTCCTCAGTGAGACTCCCTTGCTCAGAACTAAATTTTCATTTGCAAGCATTTATCAATTGGAGATTGATTCTCGGTTAGGGATGGGTGCATGTGTCTACTTCTCTTTTCAGTTCTAGGTCCCCAACTGGTGCAGACCCATGCAGGACCTGTGCATCCTGCCTTGGTCTCTGTGAATTAGTAAGTACTTCCATCATGTTGATTTAGGGGACAGAGTTTGTTTGGGTCCTCCATGCCCTCTGGCTCTTAGATTCTTTCTGCCTCCTCTTCTAAGGGGTTCCCTGAGCACTGAGGGGAGGGATTTGATAGAGCCATCCCATTTAGGGCTGAGTGTTGCAAGGGCTCTCACTCCATGCAAAATATCTACAAAATATGTGGGTCTCTGTATGTGTTTCCATATGTTGCAAGAGGAAGCTCCTCTGAAGATAGCTAAACAAGCCACGATCTATGAGTATAGGAGACTGTCATTATAGTCATTCTGTTGCTATATTTTTATTCTTATTATTATTACTTTCTAAGAATAGTAGTATTTGGTTTTACCTTCGGTCTCTGAGGTTTCTAGCCTCAGTTCTGGTTACCCAAGCAGTGTAGGGTACAGATTCCATCTTGTGGAGTGGGCTTTAAGTTGAATAAATAATTGGTTGGTTACTCCTACAAACTTTATGCTACCATTGCACATCGTATCTTGCTGGTGAGACACTACTACAGATTAAAGGATCTGTGGCTGGGTTGGTGTTTATGTTTCTCCTTTGGTAGCATGTGGAATGCCTTTCTGAAACACAGATCCTAGCATGGAGGGTTGAAGGCTGGTTCTAGGCACCACCCACCCCGACTTCTCCCTGTCCAATGAGTTGTGTAGGAATCTCTTCAGCAATGAGGTCTTGCTATCACTTTTTGAAGAGCAACCCATAGTCTTGGCAATTGCCTAGGTTGTTTGTGGATTCCCATGGGACTCTTTCCATCCACAACTCAATTAGATGTAACTCATTCCTGGTAGTAGAAGTTTCATTTGGTGACAAGTAATGTCTGGTTGGGGCTCTGTCTTCCCTTTTATTTGGAGATTGTATTTAGATTTCCTTCAGATGTGTATATATTTTAGGAAGCTTCTAATGCATTAGTTTGCCATACTACCCCTCAAATGGCCCTTAATTTTAACTTTCTCTTCCTGTATTCCATCTTTCACCCCCTCTTTCCTCTCCCTCTCCAATTGATCTTCACATTCCAGCCCTCCATCCATCTGTACTATCTACTCTACTTTTCATTCCTAGGTAGCCTAGGGAGATCTAGCTGTCTTATGCCTACCCTTCCTATCTCTATACATTACCTCTGTGGTTTTACTATTTGTAGTTTATCATTGGCTTAACAGCTAATATCCACATATAAGTGAATGCATACTATATTTGAGTAATTGCTCCTCTCATACCTCTAATTATCTATGTCTTGTATTATTTTATTTTATTTATTATTTTTCAAGACAAGGTCTCTCTTAGCCCAGACTGTCCTTGAACTCATTGTGTATGCAAGGTAGGCTTGAAATCTTGATCTTCCTGTCTCTATCTTCACCTAGTCCAGAGCATTCATTGAAGCATGACTGCTTACTGAATCTGTCTTCAGTCACCTTTTTTTTCCTATAGGGAAGATAGTTTAACTTTATAATCGTCTTCATTCATCTGGTAATATTCCCCCCTTCTAGTATCCCTCAAGTGTCATGTCATTAAAACAAATGATAGTCCAATAAATTATCAAGGGATGAGGAGGATTTCTGTGTCAGATACTCCAAACAGGATATCACAAAAATCTCAAGGAATCTGTTTTAGAACAAAAATGTGCATATTTTACTAGTCCATAGTGCCATTGCATTATGAAAATGTTCATATTTTATTAATGAATAAGGAACATACCTTCCTTTTTGGTGCTTTAAAATTTAATAGCAATTTAGATTAGGTGACAAATTAAGATAAGTGGTCTACAAAATATATTGTAAGTGGCATCTGACTCAGGTATGGGAAATCAGAATGTCCACTCCGGATAACGAAATAATTAGCAGCAGTGTGGAAATTAAGATAAAGAAGAGGGTAAATTCAAGGGTTTCCAATTGAAAATACCATCATAAAGACTCAGGAGAAAAATACAGTGTGGCTAATGAGGACAACACATAGTACAGTCTGGCATTAGATTATGGTATGAGGACAGCAGTGATGAGAGAAGACTGGGAAAAGGTATGAGTTCATGTAAAGGTAGAGAAATGATAAAGCATTCACTTCATCTTGATGATTTGGGGGAAAGGGCAACTTAAGTATAGAATTGCTTGAATAGGGAAGTGTGGTGGTGGTGGTGGTGGTGGTGGTGGTGGTGGTGGTGGTGGTGTGTGTGTGTGCGTGCGCCTCTATCAGTTTTAGTTATAAAGGACTAATCAAGAGTGAAAACAGTGAAAAACCAGAGGGCTTTGAGCCTCTTTAGTAAAATCCAAACCCCAATTTCATACTGTGTATGAACATTATGATAATAAAATACTGGTTCTCAGCTGGGAAGACGGCTCAGTATGTAAAAAACTTGCAGCACAGGTATGGCTGGTGGTTTTCAGATCCCCAGACCGCACATAAAAGCCAGTGGCCACAGCAGTAGAACTGTAATCTCAACACACTAGAAATGGAGACAGAGAATTATCAGAGCAAGCTGGCTAGCCAAGGTAACCAAAACACCAAGTCTGAGGTTCAACAAAGACCATGCCTCAATCTGCAATATAGAGAAGGATGTAGGAAGATGCCAAACATTACACTCAATTCTCCACACAGTGCACACATAGGAATGTGATACCCTCACATATGTGTGCATTCAAACATGTGAACACATAATATGGACATGAAGGCTCACTACACATACCCAAAAATGTAAAAAAAAACATTCATTCTTTTAATCTACACTGATTTGTGGAGGCAATAAATAATAGTTGAAAAAAACTCTTGACTTCCTCTTCATACTAGCTATGATTTGAGTTGGTGAGTAAACCTTTCAAATTTTTAATTTGTTTTAAATACATTAATATCACATTTCATTAATATATATCACTATAGGATATAAAATATTCTGAATATATGGTACCTCTGTTATTATAGGATTATAACAAAACAATTCTTCAGATGAAGCTGTACCAGAGCACAAACTAGCAAAAATAGCACAGTTTCTGTGGATGAAAGTTGCTGGGGTTGAATAACATAAAGATATTTTTCTTGGTTTCAACCCATTTGTAGTTACAACTATTAAGAAGGTTAGCTTCATGTGATCAGCAGATGACATTGTTGGACCACAGAAATGACCATCGGAAGAAGAGATGGATAAAACTGAAAGGAATAAGGTTCAGTAATTTACATTTTTTATAATGCAGATGCCAGAGAGCATTATGTGGGATGTGGAAAGATGGCAAATGAGTCAGCTATATAAGTCTCAGTGACTGATAGTAGGATACAAGCACTTGCTCTTAGCTACTCTTTGAGAACAGGGGATACAAGTGTGGTTTTAACCATACTCATCAGGCTAGACAGAATGTAAAATGTTTATGCTTTATAGATAAACTGAAAGACAGTGAGGAACACAGTCTATTTGGCTAAAATTTTCTGAAGTTGAAAAGTCTGGCTGGGTGGTGGTGGCACATGCCTTTAATCCCAGCACTCAGGAGGCAGAGGCAGGAGGATCTTTGTGAGTTCGAGGCCAGCCTGGTCTACAGAGCGAGATCCAGGAAAGGCACAAAGCTACACAAAGAAACCCTGTCTCGGAAAAAAAAAAAAAAAGAAAGAAAAAGTCTGGATCTTTAATTAAAAAGTACAACCTGGGTTTGGAGAAATGGCTGGATGATTAAAAACACTTGCTGCTCTTTCGAAGAACCCAGCTAAATTACTGGCATCAGGGTATCTAACACCGTCTGCTGTGCTTCTATGGCTCCTGAATGTATGTGGTACTCTTACATACCACATACATTCAGGAGAGGTACCCAAATGCATAAAATATAAACAAATATATCAGAATTTTTACAAAGAAAATAGAACATATTTGTCATACTGAGAACAATTTTTTGTATACTTTTAGCTAGCTTCAGTGATAACGCTACAGATCACAGACAATTCTTGGGGGATAGTACCAATCTCAGGCAATCCTTAGTGATTCCAGTAGGAAATCACAGAAGAGAAGTCATGTGAGCACTCTGCATACCATTCCTGGCCCTATTTTGTACCATTTTTATAACATTTCTAACAAGCTATATCTTCATGGTCCTCAACCTTTGTTAGGACACCGTGAAAAGATTTGGAAATCACACAACTGTATCTGGCAAAGCATACATTCCTTTCAGATGTGTCTGTGTTACGGTCTATCAATTAAATGCATTTTTCTATTTAACACAGACTCTTCTAATTCAACTTTTTCAGGCCATCAAACAGGAATGTAAAGCCCCATTTCTTTAAAAGGCTGAAAAGATGACACTTTTAGTCAAAGTGGTACCTAAACTTTACCAGACTAATGAATTGCGACCATTTCATAGGAATTTTGTTCTTACCCCATTTATTTAATGCTGTACAGAAAGTGCTGTACATTTTTTGGCTTCACGGGGAAAGGAACTGTTAGATATATATTTATCCACAGCTCACAGTCATTGTGGATTCATTAACAACCCTCCTTATTGTACAATGGTACTTTCTGAGAACTTTTCTGATGGCTTATCAATCAATTCATTTATGAAGTGTGCTTCATGTGGCCATCACATGGGGCTCTGGGAACTTCATAGAAATGAAGGCATGATAAATATTTAAAAGGCTAAATCAAACAAATATGCTTTATAGCTAAACCTTACAAATCAACAGTAAGTGCGTGGTCCTCATGCATATAGAATAGAAACTGAAGCCAAAGAGAGGGTGTGGAAAGATTTGTGATCTTTTAGAATTGGACTGAAGAGTGGCAGGTAGAAGTCATGGACTGTAAATTGTGACAGAGACTCCTCTGAAATTCAGAAATCATTATGTGACAAATTTGCACATGGTGAGTACACAGGGGGAAAATGAAAGTGTGTAAGTTAATAGCGTATAGAGAGGTGGGGGCTTAACAATAATCCTAAGGTCAAAAACTCGATTTTTAGAGCAAAGGAAATCAGCTCTTTAAGGTTACCAGCACAGATTACATTTCAAACATTTATCCCAGAGAACCAATCAGTAGAATTCCAATTTTATCTGTACTAAAGTCAGGAAAATTTGAAGACATCCATGCTTGAATATCACACAGACAATTATGCAAAACATCAAGCAGCTTCATAGGTCTGCAGGGACTCAAAAGAATATCTGAGTGTCATCTGCATACATATGACACTGCAGGCCACTGCATTGAATAATGCTATTCACTAAAAATATCTAAATATAAAGCCAAATAGGAATTCAAACAAGCCTCAGGGGAATCTTAAAGTAACTCAGTAAAGCACAAACCATTCCCTGAAGGAACAAATTGTAAGACGAATATAGGAATGAAGAAACTATCTGAAGCTACCCATGTTAACTCAAGAAAATTCAAAACCAGTCCTGTCAAAAAAAAGGCTTAGTAAGCAGTATTCAAACTAGACATATAGCCTTAAAATGTAAAATAAAATAGACATTCAACCAACAAAATGCTCACGGACATTATGTTCTAATCTAAGTTTCAGAGCTCATGGTGTGCATCTTTAACAGGAAATGCTTAAATGACAGCAGAACAAAACATCAGTATTTATGGCCTCTTTTCTAATGATTTATAAAAATTTTAAATGGCTGGCAAAGGCAGAAGCAGAAACAGAAACACAAAACACAGTTAATTGTCCAACTGAATTAGTTTCACTTAATTACATTTTTTCTCTATGACTGGAAAATTCATTCTGTGATGCACTTTGGGATATAGATAGATAGATAGATAGATAGATAGATAGATAGATAGATAGATAGATAGATAGATGATAGATAGATATGATCATACTTGTATTTGACATATTAGTAATCTTCTTGATGAAATTTTGATGACTCTTTGTAAAGAATTGAGATGTCTTAAAGGAAGAAAGGTAATGTATCTGTTAATTTGTCATTACCATTATCCAATTCTGTAAAAATTATGTGTAATCTTTCTTTTCAAATGCAAAGTCAGCCAAACATCTTTTATAGATTATTCATAATCTATGTCTCTCTTAATCTAGATACTCAAAATTTGCCAGGCAAAAGAATGATGGTAGCAAATGGAGTAACTGGCAGAGAAGAATTGATTTCAGACTACTACATTTAGAGGAAATTTTTAACTGGACAGGCACCAGATCATCGAATAAGATAACTTTAAAGGCTGGGCAAGCTAATGGAAAAATACTAGAGGAAGTTCAGGATGAGGTTGGTCTCCTGTTAGTCCACTTGCAATTGCTGATTGACACTGATAACTTACCCATTATAAAAGTTAAGCTTCTACCCTTCCAGGAACTAGAGTTAACTATCTTCCTTGATCCTCACTTTCCAAAGGGGTGCCTTCTAGTTCCTGATAAAGATTTTCCTGGATTTTAAAACTGATAAAAACCTAGGGGGAAAAAATTGACATGTCTAAGGAACAAAAAAAAAATTGCAAATTTTCCAAAGAAAGTGATCTAAGGAACAAAGATGGAACCAGGCCAGCTAAAGTTCAGTCAGATTGTAGCTGTGAAAGTTATCCTGGTCAGCTAAATGCAATTGTCAGATAGCTACCCCGAATTCTTCCAGACTCTTCTCTCCTAATGTGAAAACAGCTGGAAGAATTTCAACTAAACTCTAACGGAAATTAGCAATTTCCATAGCAGACTAAGAAGTTGTCATTATATTCTACAAAACAATAAAAAGAAATAACTAGAAACCCAGACATAGCTGATATAACAGAGCAAAGCCATATTCAACATGCAATGTGATGATGATGACCGAAAGTGGGTGAGCCTCAAGACCTTCTCGTAACATCAATGATACAAAATGGTGATGACTAGGTTTTTGAACCTCTAGTCAATAATCATAGATAAAATATTTTAGCATTTTAAGACTCTTCAATATTTTGGCAATTGGGCCAATAAATGTAGGATAGCAGACATGCTTATGTTGTAAAAGGAACTATAATGGTGGCTTTATTAAGGCAACTCCATGTAGCTAAAAGGGAGGTTTATTTTGGGGTGACTTACAACAAGTAAAGGGATAGATTACAGGATCCGGGAGAGGTGAAGTGCAGTCCAACGGTGTTCTCTAGAGAACTCTGTTCGGCCTACCATCCAGCATCCAGCATCACCAGGAACCAAGAGATCTGGCACATCTATCTTAAGGGTCTTAAGGGCTCCTGTCTTGGCCCCACCTCAGGGGCAGGTCATAGGTAGGCGTGACAGTTACCAGAAGCCTCACTGGATAGTACTTCCAGGTCAAAGCTGGAACAGCTAGCTACCCACTACAGAACTAATTATTGACCACAATTAATTTTAAATGAAAACCATCATAGCCAATGGGGAAAAAAAAAAAGAAAACTACCAGATTGATTGTTTTTGCTCTGGATTCTTTGCAATAAAATATTCATACCTATATGCTCTGAGGAGTTTGGCAGAACACATCTCAATTAGCATACCTCAATGCTTCTGTTTGATGAGTACCAGATTAGAAATTGAAACAAGGCAATGGCAAAAGATCTTCCACAGTCAACAAAGGCTGTCACTGTGAGCAAGCTGACGTTTCTGACTTCTTTTCCTAGAAGCAGAGGTTGCCTGGAAGCTCCCTACCTAGTTGCAACCTCTCCCAAAGACAGGTACCCATGCCTTTTCCTAGTGAAAACTCAATTCTGGTTGTAACAGCTTTGTGCAATTTCAACCTAAAAGAAAAACTAAAACTTGCTTGGTGCTCTTTCTAAAGTCACTGCAGGTAGTTAACAGTTTGGCTAAAAATAATTAAGCCAATTTGTTAATATGAAACTTAAACTCCCTCAGATAGAACACTGCGTTCACAGGATGAAAGAGATTGTCTAAATGGAAGGTTCTCCGGGGAGGCTTGGAGCCAGGCTCAGCATGAGGTGCTTTATTTTCCACTATAATTCTTCACACTTCTGCAAAATTGTTGGAAGCCTGTACCTCTGTGGGTCGTTTTGCTTATTCTCTCTGCTGTCACTGGTCCCTAGTGGGACTACCTCTAGTCATTCCTAAGCAGATACCCTACAGCTAGCTCAGAGCATTAACAGAATGCACAGTGAACTGAATACAGGATGACAGATGCCTCTAGAAGGGACAAAGATAGTATAAACAGAAGACAATAACTGAGATACACTGCACTTGTCACTAACAAAGATAAAGCTGAGCCTAATTCCAAGGAACAGGCGCAGGGGGAAGGCCCATTCATTTATGTTAGTCCTATTTATCCTTTTGGAGTATCTGAATTAAATTGTCTAGCCTTCCTTAAAGATAGATGTAGGTCAGTAAATGGAAAAGTATTGAGTATTCAAATAGCACCTTAGTTAACATATGACTTTACTTCCTGATTGATATTACCACAAGTCTCAATTAGCCCCCAGAACTGACAAGCATGTGTACAAATACATATTTATATGTATTAGATTTATTTACTAATCCTTTCTGTCCAGTGTGTATTTATTGCCCATTTCTTCTTATACACAGCCCTTCTTATACCCAAGAAGGATAGGAACCCAGTGCTTTTATGTATTCAGCTAATGAAATAAAACAGCAAAACAATTCTATAAAGTGATTGGTATAAACTTTTATTGTAAATTATGAAGCCATGTTCTTGTTTTAAGAGATTTCATGCTTATTTCTAAGATGTAAACATTTTCTCCTATATCCATGTGCTTTCTTTGCTAATCCAACTTAAATGCGATGTACAAACAAGCTACACTTCTTAACTCACCCATCATCCAGCGGCTAGGTAACAGTATTTCCAACAGGACTATGGACATCTGTGTGTCTGTGCATCTGTCCACACTAGTATGTATATGGTATTCAACCATCTTCTAAATTATTCCCACAAAGAAAAAAAGATATTTTACATTACATTTTTATAATAAACAAAGTAGTAGGCAAAATGTACTGACAACCACATGTTACAACACTAATACATAGATGTTGTCCTGTTCAGTAGTAAAAGTAATTACTACTGCTATCAGAAGTATTTTTAAGAGGTTACATTTACACCAAAAGAGACTATTTTCCAGTTACGAAGCAACATAATAGAGTAAAGATACAATTTCACTAACTTCTAAAATAAAAGCAGGATATTTTTAAAATTGAAATATTTTTATGCAATATATTCTGATTATGATTTCTCCCACCCCAACTCCTCCCAGATCATTCCCACTTCCCCAACCCCAAATCCACAAACTTTATTCCTCTCTCTCATTAGAAAACAGACATCTACCTAAAAATAATAATGATGAAATAAAATAAACAGAATAGGATAAAACAAATAGACAAATAGGGAAAACAGAAACAAAGGTATGGAGAAAAAGAAACAAAGGAAAAGCACAAAAAATACATACAGATGCTGATACACACATATTCACATATAGAGAAAGCTCATAAAACAGAAACCATAATATATAAGCAAAATATCTGTAAGAGAAAAAAAAAGCCCAGACAAAGCATTATAAAACTAGAAACCTCCAAAAATACCATTGAGTTCATTTTGTGTTGGTCATCTACTAATGGTCAAGGTACCTACCCTTATATGTGTTTTGTAGACTCAGTGAGAGTCCTTTGGTGAAAAACCAGTTTTTCCTTGGTGAGAAGTTATCCATTGGAGATAGCATGTAGGTTAGGGATGAAGGCTGTGTCTACTTCCTCTCTCAGCACTGGGGTACCATCTATCTTAGAACTGTGTAAGCCATGTGCATGTTATTACAGTTTGTGAGTTCATATGTCCACCAGTTCTGCTGTGTCTGGAAGACACTATTTCCCCAATGGCTCTCTTACTCTTTCTGCTTCCTCTTCAATACAGTCCCTTGAGTCCTGATAGGAAGGATGTGATGGAGACATCCTATTTAATACTTTTACTCTCTACACATTGTCCATTTGTGAGTATCTGTGTTTGTTCGCAGCAGCTGCAGGAGGAAGCTTCTCTGATGATGGCTGAGTTAGTAGAGCACTGATCTATGAGTACAGCAGAATGTTATTAAGAGACATTTTATTGCTATGTTCCTTTAGCAGAATTGTAGTATTTGTTTTTCCCATAGGTCCATACTGTATCTAGTCTTGTGTTTGTGGCTACACAAACAGTGTCATGCATGGGTTCCCTCTCATGGAGTAGGTCTGAACACCAATCAGATAGTAGGTGATTACTTTCACAACGTTGGCACCACTGCTGCAACAGCCCATCTCGTGCTGGCCGGGTACAATTGTAAATCAAAAGGTTTGTAGGTGCATTGGTGTTTACATTTCTCCTACAGTAGTGTGCAGAGTACCTTCCAGTGCTGTGAACACTAGTTAGTTGGGGTCAAGGCACCAGATAGGCATCAGCTCAACTTCTGGGTGTTCAGTGAATTATTCAAGCTTTGTCTTCAGCAATAGAGCCTTACCATCAGTTTGTGGAGAATGACCAATAATCTTTGAAATAATCTGTTGCTTGAGGGGTTACATGTGGCACCTTTGGCCAATAGCTCAGTTAGATATAGTCCATTCCTGGAACTGGAGGTTTCATTTGGTGGCAAGAGCTGTCTAATTGGGATTTTGTCTTTCCAGTTATTTGGTGATTCCATTAAGGTTTTGATCATATATGTATACATTTTAAGAATATTTCACTGCACTAGGGTTCCATACCACCCCTCAAATGGCCCTTAATTTTAGCTGTCCTTTCTGTATTCCCTCCTTTACAGTCTTCTTCCTTTACCCTCCCCATTTCAAACTCCCATTCCAGTCCTCTGCATCCCACCCATGCATAACTAACTATTCTATTTTCCCTTCTATGGAGATCATTCCTTCTACTCTAGTCTCTTACTCTTTACCTAACCTCTATTGTCCTAGGAATTGTAGCTTGCTTATTGAAGACTTAATAGCAAATATTAACAAATAGGTGAAAACATATCATATTTGTCTTTTTGGTCCTGGTTTATCTCATTCAGGTTTTTTTTCCCCCTACTTCCATGTAGCTAGAGTTTTCTCCAGTACTGCCTGGCCCACCGTCAGGACAAATCTCTCTCACCCGCCAGTTCCACAGCTGCTCAGACCCAACCAAGTAAACACACAGTTTATATTATTTATAAACTATATGGTTGTGGCAGGCTTCTTGTTATCTAATTCTTATATCTTAAATTAACCCATTTCTATTAATCTATAAGTTGCCACATGGCTCATGGTTTACAGGTATCTTAACATCTTCTCATGGCAGCGGCTGGCATCATCTCTCTGCCTCAGCCTTCCACTTCCCAGAATTATCTTCTCTGCTTGTCCTGCCTATACTTCCTGCCTGGCTACTGGCCAATCAGCATTTTATTTATACAGAGAGATATCCATACAGCTCCATCCATTTACCTGCTGATTTCATAGTTTTTTTAAAACAGTAGAACAGTATTCCATTGTGTAAATGTACCATATTTTCCTTATCCATTCATTTATTGATGGATATCCAGACTGTTTACAATTTCTTGCTATTATTAGTAGAGTAGCAATAAACATGATTAAGCAAGTTTCTCTGTAGTTGGATACAGACTCCTTTTGGTATATGTCCAAAGTGGTATATCTGGATCTTAAGAAAGATCTAGTCCTATCTTCCTGAGGAACCACCACACTGATTACCACAGTGGGACTAAAAAAGTTGTCACTCCCAGCAACAATGAATGAGTGTTCTCCTGATCCCACATCATCACCACCATAAGCTGCCATTGGTTTTATTGATCCGGGCTATTCTGATGGGTTTAAGATGGGCCTGCCTCTATTCAGTGTTCCTCCCCATGGGAGGCCTTACCATCCTGTAGGAGGGAATACGGGGTAGGTTGGGAGGGGGAGGCTGGAGGGGCGGGAGGAGGGAAAAGGGGGATCTTTGGTATGTAAAATGAATAAAAAAAATCTTAATAAAAAAAAGAAAAAAAAGATGAAATCTCAAAGTAGTTTTGAGTTGCATTTCCCTGATAACTAAGGAGGTTGAACATTTTTTAAGTGTTTCTCAGTTATTTGTCTTTCCTCTTTTGAGGTCTATTTAAATCTGTAACCCTTTTAAATTGGGTTGTTTTCTTGATGTTCAAACCAATGGTTTGTTTTTGTTTTGTTTTCAGTCCTCTCTGTATTTTGGATATCAGTCCTCTCTAGGATGTAGAGTTGATAAAAAAAAAATATCTTCCCATTCTGTAGGCTGCCGCTTTGTCCAATTGAAGGTGTCCTTTGACTTGCCGAAGCTTTTCAGTTTCCCATTTATTAATAGTTGACTTTAGTGCCTGTGATATCAGTGTCCTGTTCAGAAAGTCTTTTCCTGTGCCAATGAATTCAAGGCTTTTCCTCACTTTCTCTTCTATCTACTTTTATGTGGAGGTCTTTGATCTATTGGGAGCTGTGTTTTGAACATGGTGATAAGTATGGATCTATTAAAAGTTATATTCTTATACTTTCTACTCTAAAGATGTTAAAGGTTAAGAGTATTCACAATGAAATATTCCTAAAAAAATTCTATACCTAAAAACAAATTTGTTTGCCTCATGGAACAGAAGTAGAGTTCAAATATTAAGGACAACATCAGAATGGAAAATATCTCCTTTTATTGTTGCTTGTGGTTTGTATGCCTCACTTTAGTATATTAATTATTAAGGCTAAAAATAATATGGATGGTATTAATTTAAAGATTTGTTATTATTATATATATAGTGGTATAATAATAAGGGTAACAATTTTATCAATTAATAGATAAAGCATCAATATAAAATAATATTGAGATTTGTAAGCAAGTGGTTTTCTTAGACCACTAAATGGATTCATGTATCATATTTTGACTTAATCACTGCAGCAAATTTAAAGAGAAGATGCTCCAGAGAAATTTCACTTTAAATTTATAATTTATCAAAGAATAATGGTCAAGAACAGATAAACAGCTAGAGTTCTTGCAGAGCATGCACAAGTTTGTGAGGAAAATAGCCATATTAAAGTTACTGCAATTTATTCATTTTAAGGGTGACTTTAGTGTTTCAGAGTGCGTCAAAACTTACTTTTACCAAATTCATTCTGATTTTAGATTCTATTCCATTTATTATAGCACCCTACAAAATAGAATATCTAGTTAATCTGACAATGATTAGAAGAATTTATTAATAATATAATTAGTACCAAGTTCCAGGGATTGAAAGTTTTCCAGGTACTGAATACAAGAAATAGTGTAAGTTTAGGCTACTCACTCTTTCTGAAAAAACTAAAGAAGTCTGAATGCATGAGAATCAAAACAGAACTTAACATATACAAGCATAATACCAACTAATAAGTGCTTTGAAATTAATGAGCAGTCATTGTTTGGTGCTGTAATAAAAGGGGGTTGTTGTAATACAATGTAATACTTAAGAAGTAGGAGAGCTTAGTGTCTGTCCTAAAAAACTAAAATTGTAGAATAATAGAAATCATAGGATATCTGAAAATATGTGCTATGTCAATCCATTTCTGGATCAATTAAGAAAGTTACTAATATCACAAATAGCACATAACTCCCCCCAGAGAGAGAGAGAGAGAGAGAGAGAGAGAGAGAGAAATAAGCAAAAGAGAGCACCAGAGAACCTTAAAAGTAAGTACAAAAATTAAAACACAGAGGGTAAAAGTTTCTAAAATTAAAACTGATGACAACTAGTTGTATGATTAGGAAAGTCAGAAAAAAAATGGGACTTGCCTGACTTCCCAAATATTGTGAAAGAATTAAGGGGTAATTATTAATTTTTAATATTGAAAATCTTGGCTTGATTTTTGGAGCCAATTAAGTACAGAAAGGATCTCACAAATATTTTTGTTTATTTTCCCATAGAGAATTGATAATTGTCAGGATGTAAACAAAAGCTAAACATCTATTTTCCCAAGGAAATGAAAAAAAGAATCACACGAGAAGTTAGCAAACATATAACTCCAGTCACAACTAATAACGAAATGCTAAGCTCCATCTGACAAAAGAAAATACAAAGGACTGGTACCCACAATAGAAAGTTTAAATTCATCATTAATTGGACAAAGGTTGATAATGATTGAAATAAAGATTATTCATGCTGCAAAATATTAAATTCTACACAAACCAACTCCTTAAGGATTTTTAACATTAACAATCAATTAGTGATAAAACACATTTGGACAATGTTTATAGGCACCAGTGTAAGACTGTTTATAAAAACAAATTACATCTCATACCTAAACAAATCTCCTTTTTGGAGGCTGATTTAAAGGAAACATTTAGCAGAGCCTGGTGGGGCAGGTCTGTTTGAAACATTAAGGTAACTAGAGCATGAATGTTGTAAGTTCAAGGCTGCCTTGATCTACAGAATGATTTCAAGACCAGCACGGGCACATTGATGAGACCAATAAAAAGTAAGGAGATATAGTTCAGTAGCAGGCACAAGGCCTATGGTTCAAGATCTAATACAATCTGCAGAAAGAGAGAAAATATACATCAAAATTTTACGTTGTGATTTCACCTTTATTAATATGACTCAAAATATTCAATAGACTAGTAAACATTCATTAAATACGATGTTTATGTATTTTAAAGTATGCACAGTTATGGTCTAACATAGTAAGATCCGGGTAGATATTCTTACTTAATAAAATTTTATTCCTCAAACTTTTATCAATTGTGTTCTTGAAAATATGTAAAATAACAAAGAAAATAAAGTTAAGAAATTTTTTTAAATTTTGGTTAAAAAACAATGTATATTTAGTAAAATGTATTGAATTATTAACATGGTAGTAAATTAAGATGGACTGAGAATTAAATTGCCTAAATATAATTGCAATACTAAATCCAAATTCAAGTCAGTTACAGTGACTAACCTGCAAAGCTTTGACACGATATTGCAGTGCAGAGGGGCCACTGGCCTCTGTATCTGTTTCGTGCTGACCATGATTCTTAAAAGGAGGTTAATGAACCAATGTAAAACACCATTGCATCATCCCCAGTGTCCCTTGAAACCTTAGGAACCTTTGCCTGCATTTACTTTTAGATGTGTGAGCTCATGACACAAGACAGAATAGCTCATGCAGAGTTTTCTAAGATTCTTCATTTGAAAAATGGCAGAGTGTGGGCAATGGGATATTCTCCACTCGTTATTCAGAATTCGCAGCACTTCATGCTCTTTCTTTTACAAGGCCTAAGGCTGTTGAAAATATACGAATAGTTTTCAGTATCTGTTAGCAAGAAATATTACCATTTCTCTGTGTGAAGTATTTTCCATGTTAATATTTTATATTGTAGCACTAAATATTGGCTGGTAGCTAAATATGCAGGCAAATCTATCTGAAAAATTCACTTATACTTTATCACAATGTCCGTCTTTGAAAACATGAAAGGATTATGAACAAATCATTCACCCATTTAAAGAACATTTATCCATCTGAGCAATATACTAATCAAAGGCACTGACATACCCAAGAATATTAACTATATGCACAGCTATATGTACACGAGTCAGTTGCATTAGCAACACCCATCACATCTCTTTGCATGAGGAATCTATTAGTCCATTATAGAGTTTAAACCCTACAAATTAAATAGACATGATCAGTTAATGTTGTCACCAGAATGTCAATGATCTACTAAACACATTGATGTCTGCTTCATAATAATGAGAAAGATGTCACTCTGGAAAAATATTAATATTCCATCCAAAAGTTGGCTTAGAATCTAATTTCTTCAACATATATTCTTGAGATAAAAGGCCAACAATATTAAAAATGAACTATTTTCCTTCTTTCTTCTACAAAATAATATAAGCAGTAATTGGTGTAATATTTAAATTAAATTCAGCCAAATTCTGAGTTTATAACTAATTGCAAGAGCATCTAAGTCACTACCAGCTTCCTATAGGTTTCTTCATAAGTCCAATACACATACCCAATGTGAATTTGAAGCTTCCCCTGTGACATTAAGTTGGAGTGATCAGTTTCTTCTGCTTTATTGTATACCACTTGCCGGTTTAGGTTAATGGCAAATGAAAAAGATGTTTTTTTTTTTTTTATGAGCTTTATCATTATCTTAAAGACCACAATAAAATAATAAGTTGTCTCACACCCGAGAGGTTGGGAATACAGCAGTTGTTTCATCTGTGAGACTGAGGTTTTAGTAGCAGGACTGGTCCCACAGTGACTGTATCACACTGGAGAGGCCAACAACAGGGTCATTGCTTACTCTAGAAACTGTGTACCTCTGCAGTCCCATTCTGGTGTCTAAAATCTATTAGTTTCCTGAAGAGCCCTTGTGCTTAGTCAACAGTGGAACCCTGGAATTCTGACTGTCATATCAGGGAAAGAAAATGTGGTTGATATATTGTGCACCCCAATAAACTTATCTGGGGTCATTGAACAGAACAGCCACTAGATAGGCATAGAAGCCAAGCTTGGTGGCACACACCTTTAATCCCAGGACTTGAGATCTCATGTCTTGCTTGAGAAAGACACATGCCTTTAATCCCAGGAAGTGATGCCAGGAAGCAGAAAGGTATATAAGGCATGAGGACCAGGAACTAAAGTTCTTTTTCAGGTTTAGGCTTTCGAAAAGCAGTTCAGCTGAGATCCATCCGGGTGAGGACTCAGAGGCTTCCAGTTTGAGGAAACAAGATCAGCTGAGAAGTTGACAAGGTGAGGTTGGATATGGCTTCTTCTGTTTCTCCGATCTTTCATATTTCACCCCAATACCTGGCTCCTGAGTTTTATTAATAAGACCATCTAACAATTCGTGTTACAAGAAACAGCCACAGCAGCAACAACAGGGTAACTCAACATGGCAACAAGAAGGAAGGTCAGACAAGCATCTTCCTTCTGTGATGACCTGTTTTGGTCTGAGCCACTACTGGAAGGTGATGACCATACTTGGGGTTGGTCTTACCATAACTTAATGCAATCAGGGAAATTTTTTAGTTGAAACATATGAACAGGGAGATTCTAATTTGTGGAAAGTTGGCATCAAAACAACAATTTGACCTCTTCAAGATAAACATAATAGAGAAAAATGTGTGAAAAATTGATGAGGTGAGTCCCTGGCAAACTCATGATGAGAAGAGTGGCAGACCACAGTGTTTTGTGTAACAAGTTTCAGGCGAAGGATTTTCCCAGCATTTTCTGGGACTTGATAGTCTTAGAATGTGCAAGAGATTTGTCTCTGCAATAAGAGCCCGTTAGATTTTCTTGAAAGACAGAGGGCTCCTCTATAGGAAAACAGAAAACTGTGAAGCAAAGCAACTGTCAAATTCATCAAAAATACTTTGAAAAAATGAATATTAAGATACAATTCAGTGAGGGGACATACATGATTTTAGATGATGTGGATGCTTCCTTTGTAAGTATTTAATACAGGAATTACAAATTCCTTGGTGTTCAGAAAATAACAGAGCTCCATTCAATTATTTCAGAAGAAATTCTAATCTTATTCAGTATAGTATGCTCAGATATTTCTTGGAAATATAACTAGTGCACAAAAATTCTTCAAACCTCTGGCATATTGACCTGGGTAACCACTTTGACTATAACCTTGATTCTTTGACTCTCTTGTTTGGTTCTTTCTTATCAGAATCTTAACTTGTTTTCTACCCCAGAAGTAACTTGGTATGGTACTCTTTCCCATATATCTGTATTTTAGTTTTTCATGACAGTAGACACTTTTTGACATTATTCTGTCCAATGATTGATGGGTTCATGGTTTGTCTTATTTATCTTCTTATTTAAGTGTGTATAATATTTAAAGCCAGCAGTAAAACCATTATATGCAAAGCAGAAGAAAGAATATACTAGGAATTACATAAGTCAGTGTGATGGTTATGTTTAATTGTCAACTTGACATATTTTTGAGTCACTACACAATCCCAATGAAGGATTGTGTAGATTAAGTTGGCCTGGGGACATGTCCACTGCAGATTGTCTTGATGTTGTTAGTTCTTGTGGGAAAACCCAGACCCTAGTGGGTAGTGTGATTTCCTGGGCTTTGGTCCTGGACTGTACAAGTGCAGAGAGGGGCCTAAGCACAAATAGACACTGGTGAACTCATTTTTCTCTCTGCTTAATTGTGGGTATGACTAGTTCATTTAAATGTTCATGTCCATGCCTTGACTTCCCTTTGAAGGAAGTTCCGTAACATAGAATTAGGAGTCAAATATTCTGCTTCTTCCTAGAAGTTGCATTTGTCAGATTACTTCATCACAATGAAAAAAAAATGAAACAAATACCATGAATATATTCAGTAAAATATATGAATAATATAAGGCAAAAATCAAATGGAGTATAAAACCAGAAGAGTTTATCAAATTGTAGGTATATGTCAATATGAACTTTGCATTCATGCCCAATGGCTGTTTCAGATCACATATTTTCCAGCATTTCAGGGAAAGAGAATGATAAAGTTAGCAGGAAAATGAATGGAGGCTCTGTGTTTTACAAATGTGATTAAATGTGCCAACCAAATATACATATTATTACGGATCAGCTTCTACTGTGTTCAAAGGTGAGTGAGTCCTGGTGAGTTTATATTTTCTTTGCTTATATTACAGAATATATGTGAAATTCAAATGAGAAATGAAGATAGAAATATCATAAAATGTAAGGGATTACATTTTCTTGGTTTCCATAATAAAAGAAATAAAATATAAATTCTTCTGGAGTAGAACGAAAAGCAATTTAAGATACTAATTAAATAGACTACCACTGGTGTATTTTCCATTACCATCTGCTTCCTCTCAGTCTATGAATTTAGTCAGGAAAACAGTATGAGAGTTATCAGAAATAGGTCTTTTGTTGATCTTCTGATAGATTTTATTCTGATGAAAACAGTGTTCTTTTTTAAATGTCACACATAATCGTGCAGATCCAGAGTAAATGAGCCAATAAATGGGCTGGAATTAATAATTACACTGACAGGCATGCAATTTCAAGTGTGGACTAATAACATGATTGATAATTTTCAGATAATTAAATTTAAAATTATAAAAGAACTTTAAACAAACGTGACTTGTAGTTCTTAATGTTTAATTAAGTATATGCCAAATGTATGATGATTTATTTCATCAGTAAATATTTTAAGTAGATATGCTAAGTAAAACAATTGCAATGGGAATATTAGATATCTTTTTACATCAAAATGATGGTTTTGTGTATATAAGTACTTCACCTTTATTTTATTATTATTTAATACCTATATTTACTTGTTAATTATTAAAACCTTGATGTATAAAACCTTTTCTGAATTTTATCAATATATATTCAAAACACGCCAAGAAAAAGAGGTTTAGATTCTAAAAGGAAAAAATAAAGAGGAAGAGAAAGAAAAGCATGGCCATTAGGAGCATGAGAAGATATGACTCCTGCACATAATGTGGTATTCTGGCTGGGATCTGAGCACTGCAAAAGGACAGCATGGCAAAAAGAAATCTAAATAAATTACAGGCTTTATTTTAAATTAACACAAAATATTGAATCCTTCATTGTCACAAATGTACCATACTAATAATGTAAATCCTGTAACTAGCTGTACGTGGAGCACATATAAATTCTGTACTAAATTTCAGTACTCTCGTAAATTTAAAACTGTTTTAAAATAAGTGTATATTAGCAACATTAAAGAAAAAATATCGGTTTAATACACATCATTAATCTTTATAATTTCAAATAAAAAGCATGTTGTAATGAGCATCAAAATCACTTTGACTATGCATAGCATATGCATATATGAGAATTTTTAAAACTAATGTAAAAACTCTCAACATGAAAGAGCATCCAGGTATAAGACTTCTCTGAAAACACATTATGTATCAAGCAGCTCTCCATGAGAGCTAGTGATTACCCTTGTGGATACATGTACCAATGTTTTTTGCAGACTCTGGCCTGAACTGGTTAATGGTGTAAACCTGATAAAGAAAAAATGATCCACCTTCTGGAAAAAAAAAAAAATCTGCTTGTGATCTGGTGAAAAAATCTTTCAGAAAAGTGTGACTACATAGCAGATGTTAGTGGACAATTTTTCAACAGGTGGATGCTGTGGGATAATGCTTTTATATACTGGTTTAATAAAATGCTGATTAGCCAATAGCCAGGCAGGAAGTATAGGCGGGATAAGCAGACAAGGAGAATTCTGGGAAGAGGAAGGCTGAGTCAGGAGATGCCAGCCCTCTGTCCAGGGAGCAGCATGTAATGGCACACAGGTAAAGCCATGGGACATGTGGCAACATATAGATTAAAAGAAATGGGCTGAGTTTAAGTGTAAGAGCTAGTCACTAGTAAGCCTGAGCTAATGGCCAAGCAGTTATATTTCATATAAGCCTCTGAGTGTTTACTTGGGGGACGTAAGTGGGAGAGATTTGTCCAGACCACCCACAGGCTGGGACACAGAAAATCTGGCTACAGGTGGATTCAGGCTGCCATGAGTAGAGTAAAAAACTGTGCAATCATGGGATGCAGATAAGAAGAGTGATCAAGTGAAGAGACCCTAAATGAAAGAAGGAAGAAATAAAATCAATTCAAAAAAATCAAGCTTGTTATCCTTAGAAAAGGGAATTAAGGGGAAATAATGGGACTGAATAACAACCATGATCTGCCTGTGCAATAATTGCATGTGATGGTAACACTCTGGCATCCTCTTCTGCATTGAACTCAGTAAGGATCACCTATACTAAACTTATATCTTGTATCACTTTCTTTTTTCTTCAGTTAATTCTTCTTTTCTAGGGTGAGTATAATTCAGTGCCTATTCCTCCAGCATAAATAACTCTTCCAGCCTCATGCTTCAAGATTACTATGGCTACTAGACATTCCTAGCTCTTCAACCCTCTAGTTAGCATACTCTTCCTTGCCATTGACATTAGCTTTTTTTTTTTTTTACTTCTTTAGGAATCCAAGTGACAGTTTTGTCAACATTTCATAATCTTTCAGATAAGTTCAAGGTGTAAGTATATAACATTATGGTGGTTCAAAAACTAAATCAGTACTAAAAGTGGTAGTGAGCACTTGGAATCCTAACCTTGAAGCTGGAGAATTTTCTCTCCAGGTTCCACCAATCCCCAGCAGTCCCTTAGCCCACTTATAAAATAAACATACAGACACTTATATTATTTAAACTGCTTGGCCATTAGCTCAGGCCTATCATTGTCTAGCTCTTACTCTTATATTCAGCCCATTTCTATTAATCTATATTTTGCCAAGTGGCTCGTGGCTTACTGGTACCTTACATCTTTCTTGTCCTGGCTGCGGCCGCAGGCAGTCTCCTCCTTCCCTTCCTGTTCCCTTAATTCTCCTCTCTGTTAGTCCCACTTATACTTCCTATCTGGCTACTAGCCAATAAGTGTTTTATTTATTAACATATTTGCCATACAGAACATTCTACAGCATAACCTTCATGAGGCAGAACCACAGAATGTGCAAGTTGAAGCCCACCAGGGTTATGTAGTGACAACCTCTTTAAAAATAAAAACACCAAAACATGGACATATAACATAGAAGTAGGCTGATTACACTGTATCCACAAGGCCCTGAGGTCTATTCCTAACTCTTAAAATTTTCATTTTCATTCATAATTTAGTCTCCGAACATGGAAAAATCAACCTGATACCAACTTGGAAGTTGTATATCTACTGGCTTGTATTAATAGTGCTAAAAGGTGCTATGCATGCAACCAGGGAAAGTCAGCCATAGTTTTACATAGAAGTTGGAAGGAAGACGAATTTTGCACTTCCTGTCCTTTTCTCTCTGTGTACTCTATTGGCAGCTACAATAATGACTAGCCTGGCAAGATATGCCTAATGGCGCATTAATAACTCAACAGTTATGGGAGTGACCAACCAATTTTCATCAAATTTGAGGCACCTTTAGCACTGCTAATGGAGCCAAGAATCTGTTCTAGATGGGTCAAAAGGTCTAAGGTAGAACCTATTACAATTTCTCTGCTAAATGGACAGTATTAAACTGATTTCTAACAACTTATGGCTATAACCATGGACAACTGCATCTCTCTACCTTAATGAAAGAAGCATTTCAAAAAGATATTTTCTGGAAGTCCTGCCCAGCACCATGTCAGACTGAGTGGACAAAAAGAGCCACACTCAGGTCCAGAGTGGTCCTGGGCTCCAAGTAGGAAACACCCTTGCGGTACCAGGCATACAGGCACTATCATAGTAAGCAAATGTGTGGTATGGGAGAGACAAAGAGAGACACAGAACGGTTCATTTGCTGTGGACAAAGTTGTATCTGATGAGGTGATGCAGTAAGGATCAGGCTGACATGGGTAGCTTGATTGCCACCCAGGGCCATGGTGATGTCTGGGCCTGGGCTGCTGCCAAGGTCCATGTATGGGTTCATGGCTCTGATGCAGTCATGATCAATGTTGGTATCCAACGCTCCTGATATCATCCAAGGCCAAGAGGATAGGGTTGTACAGATCTTGGTCCTGCTTCCTCACTGGCTGCAATCCTAAGGAGAACTGGTCCTCCTGTCACTCACCAGCTGAAGCAGTCAGAAGACAGAGTCCTACACCTCATCTGGGCAGCAGATGTTTCATGGGGTCATGGGTGAGCTGGCCCTGACGGCATGAGAACGGGAGAGCAGGCTGTGCCTGCCATGTGGTGAGGGAAAGATTCCTCCCCTCTCCCCTCCCACTTGCAGCAGGTGGGGGACCTGACCCAACCTCTCACCAGCTGTAGCACTCCGGAGAATGGGCCCTGAACCTTGATGCCCTCCCACCTTGCCCCTATGCCTTCAGCTGGTGAGGAAGCTGACCCTCTCCTTTACCAGCTACAACATTTGGGAAAAGGGGCCTTGTTCTTCCTTTGGACAGCATAGTAAGGAGGTCAACTCGGCAAAGATGAGCCAGCCCCAAGAACATGACAGGAGATCTGGCCTCTCCTCATCTTCCATATGGTGGCATGGGTTGGGGAGAGGTGCCCTCCAAATGCCTGAGGTGGTTGGGAAAGCTGGCCTTGAGACCATGAGAATGAGAAGAGCTGCCCCTCATCAGCTGCAGCTCTCAGGAGAGTAGACCCTGCACGTTACAAGGGCAGAACAATAGGGCACACACTGTTGGCAGAGGTGTGGGTAAGCCTGCCACAAAGTTGTAAGCGTGGAAGAGCTGTCCCC
Organism: Peromyscus leucopus; assembly: GCF_004664715.2. Taxonomy (NCBI): domain Eukaryota; kingdom Metazoa; phylum Chordata; class Mammalia; order Rodentia; family Cricetidae; genus Peromyscus; species Peromyscus leucopus. Next base: position 37,992,196 of record NC_051070.1, on the reverse strand, counting down.
ACTACTCATCTCTCCTACAGTGGTGTGGATAGAGGAGATGTGTCCCCCTCCCTTACCTCTGACCCCTCATGGCCTGCAAGAGTGGAGGGAGCTGACCCTTCCCCTCATCAGCTATAGCACTCTGGAAACTGGGCAGCAGAACACAGCTTCTGGTTCTGGTGAGCTGGCTGTGAGGGTGTGAGAGTGGGAAAACTGACCACAGCCCCTTGTCTACCAAGTGCTGATGAGGGCAAATGAAAGACGCCCCCCCCCTTTCCCTGCCGCCTGTGGTGGGCAAGGGAACTGACCTTCCCCCTTACCAGCTGCAACACTCAGGAAAGTGGACCCTGAACCTCGCCTGGGCAGCAAAATAGAGCTGGCCCTGAAGGTATAGGTGTGGGAGAGCTGCCCCTGGTGTGAAAGCAGTAGATTTGGCCCTGCCCCTTGATCATGGCTGCAACAGTTGAACTAGCCAGGGCAATGCTGGAGAGTTTACCCTGGTAGTGAAAAAGGAGAGCTGGTGGGCTGACAAATCCTGCAACTACCCAGGCCCAGAACCAGGGTTATGAGTTGGTCCACCCCAACTTCTACCCCATCAATGATCTGCTGGAACAAGTGAAGGAGTTGGTCCTGTAGACCCAATGCAGGATCTCCACAACACAGGGCAATGACAGGATAGCCAAGAGGAGCCCCAGTGAGGGCCCAGCATCAATAGTGTATCAGAAACCAGAGCCCTTGGACCAAACCAATGACTCTTTGCAATGAACACTTGCAAGTAAATATATATGCATAAAAGAGTTTACTGTGTGACTCATTGTTTCACACTGTAGCTTATATGAAGAGATTTTCCCTTCCCCCCTTTTTTCTTTTTTCTTTTTCTTTCTCTTTTTATCTCTTAATATTTTTTGGAAGGGGGGGTTACAAGTGCAGAGGGTGGAAATGAAGGGATGGGAAATCAGTGGGATTGAGATGCATGATGTAAGAGACACAAAGAGTAAATAAAAAGAAAATTTACACAAAGATATTTGGAGAGACAATGGAGGAGTACACCCTTAATCCCACAACTCAGGGAGGCAGAGGCAGGCAGATCTCTGTGAATTTGAGGCCAGCCTAGACAATGGAATGAGTTCCAGGACAACCAGAGCTACACAGAGAAACCCTGTCTGGATTGAAAAAGAAAAAAAGAAGTATTAACAGAGAACCACAACTGGCCAGCAATCAGAGAAGAAGGGGCAGCAATGTACTCAGCCTTAAATGGGACATGTATAACACACACACACACACACACACACACACACAAACACACACACACACAAACACACACACACATACAAACACACACACATACAAACACACACACAAACACACACACACACAAACATACACACACACACACACACACACACACACACACACACACACACACCTCCTAAGGCTCAGGGATCATTATGAAATAGAGGATGAAAAGATGTTAAAAGCAAAAGGCAGTATATGACTATAGAAAAACAGTGTTTGCTGGACACTACAGGGTATTTTCACAGACAAACTTAGAGCATTGGTGACAACATGCGCAAAGCCTGCACAAGATCAAGTCTGACAAAATAACATTACAATAAACACAGATGATCATGAGTTCCATGTCTATCTAAAGTACAACTGTCAACTGATGGCCACTGAGAGAGAGCCAGTTTTTTTAAGCATCCAGATCCTGAGAAGTTGCTCATAATCTGTAGATGGCCTTACACCCAAGCACATACTCCCAGCATTAAGTGTATTTAGTGCATTGACAAAAAAAAAATGAATAACACATGAAATTGGGAAGGAATGGTGAAGGGGGAATGGGGAAGGAAGTAGATGGAAAAAAACCTTGGAAGCACTTGTACATGTATCAAGCTTTCAAACAATCAAAAGAAAAAATTCATTATCCTTTAGATGATAAGTACTTCAGAAACCACTTCCTGATCGATAAAAACCATGTTATTAAAGAAAATTTCACAAAGCTGTGAACCCATGTATTCGTCCTTTCAACACTATCATTATAATTATGTAATGAAGGTGATTGTATTTATTTTCTGATAAGCATGCCTATTTGAGTTTTTTAGATTCCCAGTAAGAAGAAAGAAATAGAAATATTAAATAAGTTGGCAGACATAGATCTAATCACAATAAATGTGAATGCATTAATTAAAAAATGAAGCAATTATGTAAACTCCAGCCATGTGCTCTGTAGGAGACAAACTGGAAGAGTAAAGAGGCAAGTGGAGGGAAAGGAAAGGTTCACTCATTGCAGGAGCAGTCTTTGGAGGAACATCTTCAAATGCATTCTTTTGGCTTTCCTTAGCCAACTGAACACTGATTTTCTTCAAATGGCAATTTGTCAAACTTAAAACTACATTTTCCAAGCTCCCTTGCAGTAGGTGTAGTCAATGAAGCATAAACTGTAGCTCCAAGGAAATCTTTTAATAGAAGTTCACTCGGTTGGAAGGAAGAACCATTTTGCACTTCCTGCCATTTTCTCTCTCTGATGCCTGGATTGTGGATGTGAGGTGAAGGCAAAAATTCAAGCAGCGTGCTCAAAAGGATATCAGGAGAAGAGATAAGGGCATTGTTTTGTGATAATTGGGGGCTGCCATTTTAGCTCTGTCTGGCCTGGCTCCAGATTGCTTTTATGTCAGAATGGATATAGATAGATAGATAGATAGATAGATAGATAGATAGATAGATAGATAGATAGATAGATAGATGATAGATAGAAATAAGTAAATAAATAAATAGCCAACAGACAGTTCACATTGTTTAGGGTAACATAGCTATATAAGTATATTAAGTAGTATAAAGATAAAATCATCAAAGAATGCTGGGTGTGACTAAATATGACCAGATTATTCAACCCATCTACTGAAGTCTAACACATCGGTTCAGAGGAAAGACTTGAACCATTATTATTTTTATCATTACTTTAGATACTTTGTTTCAATAAGTTAAATATCATACAAGGCTAACATGTGTAGGAGCCAATAACCAACATTTTAAAATGAAGATAAAATCACCTGGAAAATCTTTATTCATATGCTTTGCTGAGGTTGGTGTAATCTTAGACTTTAGATGTCGACCAAAAAATCCACATGTATACTCTCTACATAGTCTCCTGTGTTCAGTTAGGACATTCTCTCAGATGCAAGTCCAGAGAAATATTAATGCTTTTATAATCTTGTCTCAAAATTCCCATAGTATTACTACCTACCTCAACAATCACATGTTTGCCAAACTCAAGGACAGGGAATAAGGACCCATATCTCAAAAGAGGTTTGTCAAATCACAGGGTAGCAAGACTTTTAAAACAAGTAACTAGGATCAATATGGGGTCATGAAATATTTGACAGTCTAGGGAGACATTTTGATTCAAATCTTTATACTTCATTTATCTAGTTTTCACATGCATCAAGAGCAATTGGCACAACCTAAATGAAAGTTAACAAATCCACCATCAGCATAGGAAAGTCAAAAACAATCTCTCAGCAAACTATAGGCCAGTTTAGAAAATGAGACAGTAAAAGTAACCCAGATCTGAAATGCACTAAGTACAAAAGCTGAAAAAAGTGATTACATATAAGACATCGTAATTTTAAGGAATGCATATATATGTATGTGTGTATATATATATATATGTATATATATGATAGCCATAGGAAATCTAAAAAATGTACATAAATGTATATAATTTAAATGATGTACTCCAACTGAAAAATACTTGTCTAAAGTAAAAAGGCAAAAAGAGAATCAAAAATAAACTCAAAATGCTGTAAATTTGAAATACATGGATACTTGCAAAGATTCAAGGATCAAGGAAAATACTTTACTGTGGAATATTCCTATATACTCTGAATATATATCACTGTGATTAGTTTAATAAACAAGCTGACTGGCCAATAGCTGAACAGGATAAAGTTAGGTGGGAAAGTAAAGCTGAGAATGATGGGAAGAAGAAAAAGGTTGGAGTGAGGGGAGATGCCAGCAGACACAGAGAAATCAGGATGTGTAGAAAAGGTGTGAGCAACACGGCAAGGCATAGATAAGAAATATGAGTTGTTTTAAATGTGAGAGTTAACTAGCAGCAAGCTTGAGCTACTGGCTGAGCATTCATAATTAATATTAAGTTTCTGAATGATTATTTGGGAGCAGCTGTTGGCACAGGAAAATGCTCCCTGCAAGTGACCTTCCAATGTAGTAGGCCAGACTTTGCACATAAGACCTAAGAAAGCATTGAAAAGCTTCTAAAAACACAAAACCAGAGCCAGACATGCCTTCCTAGTCTTGTGTCTCTCATGCTAGCTACGGTTCAGAGACACATCTCCTGGCAGCTGCCAGCATGCTCTGAGCTAAGCCACATGTGGGTTCCTGAAGTCTCTCACATGGGCCGAAGTATAAAGAGGCATCTCTCAGCCACTGTGTGGCGGATTTAGGGTTTTACTCATGAAGACAATAAAGATTACAGAAATAAAATAAAGATAGATTTAGACAAAGAAGAGATGGGAAATACACAGAAAGTCTGAATCTCATATGTTATTGTGTTGTCTTTAAATTTTTGGCTGTGAAAAGATACTGGATTATGAAAACCAATAGATTAAACCAACCTATATATTTAAAAATATCTTGACTTCAAAATTTAAGCCAAAAGGTGTATTGCTTTAGGGGAGAGGTTATGCTTTTATTTTCACAGGAGATGAGAGGCTGTGGATTCATTCCACTTTAAAGAAAATCAGGTTTGATGAAGAAGACCCCCTGAAATCCTGACTACAAATGTAAAGAAATCAACTTAGAAAAACTACAAAACACATAATGTATATTTTACCTGCTCAAATATAAAACAAAAAAATCATATTTGACTGACTTGTGTACAATGCACAGTCTGTAGTTGTATTAATGCAGATATATATGTTACCTTTAAAAGTTTATGTATTTTTAGAGCAAAGGCAACAAACACCAATAAAAATGGATGGCCCAGGTGATTCAGTGTCCTGAAAAGCTTCAAGGTTGCTAAGATAATCCAGCCTTACAGAATTCTCCTTCCAAGACCTAACAATTATCATGATTTTCTCAACATTTATCCAAAGATTACCAGCATGCACAAACAACAGGAATTAGTCTAGAGAATGGGGTCAGTGTTCCCAAAAGATGGGTTATCGATATTTGAAATCATTTAAGGGGGGTTGGTTACAAGTTATTATTAGTAATAGTCAGAAAAATAGCTGAACAAAGGAGATTGGATTCAATGATCTTTTTCTGAAAAGAAAACGGAGGGATATAGAAATGATAGGATAAATGGGTAGATTATTGAATCTACTTTTAAACCACAAAAGCAATTACTAGTCTTAAATATTTTACATTGGTATGGATTTTGGTTTACTGAGACAAATTTAAAGTTATTTTTGCTATACTATATGTATGTTTCTACTCTTGTCTGGGATATTGTCCTTATGCAACTCATTTAAAAATGTAATGTATTCTTAAGTATCTAAGAAATACAAATTAATAGTTATCCATAATAGTCAACCTTACGATCATGTTAGGTATATTTTCAAGGTCATAAACATATATGTTTAGATAAATAAATGGTCTTCAAACACTTCAAAGACCTACAGAATATGATATTTAATATTTAATAACCTAAGACTTTTCATGACAGTGAGACATGTCTGCTCCTATCAGCATCAATCTACCTCAGAACAGATAATGGGCATTTCAAAAAAACTCCATATGGAGTTTGTTTTCACTGTGGCAAAAGTTAGCCACTGGGCAAGAAACTGCCCTTGTCTCTACTGCTGGCAGTATGGTGTACAAATTAGACAAGCAGGACACAATAGAAAGTGACTGTCAAACTTTTCCAAGACAACATAGGGCAGTCCTTCAAAATTCCCTGTGCCTCAGAAATGTCTGTCAGATATACCAGGCCTATAGGCCAAAATTGGATGACCCAGTATTACAGAACTTTAAGTGACTTTCCAGGCAGTGAGATTTCCCTGTCATTATGTGACAATAGACCCTTCTGGGGTGTTTGATAAAGCTGAAGACTAGATAGTCATAATTAAAGTTTTCCTTAGTTATAATGAAAGGTAAATTATGTATGAAACTTTAGACTTACAAAGATAAAATAGACAATAGAATATTTTTCTAATTTTGCCAAAAACAAAAGGACTAGATATTATAACTATAATTCTTACTTGGAAACCATTTTTGTTGTTTATAATTTTACTATGTTAAAGTTGAAACCTTCCTTTTTAATTAGACAAAAATGGAGAAATGTGGAATATTCCTTACACTGTGTGAATATATGTCTCTATGACTGGTTAATAAACAAGGTGACTGGTCAATAACTGAACACGATAAAGTTAGGTAAGAAAGCCAAATTGAGAATGATGGGAAGAAGGAAGGTGGAGTCAGGGGAGATGCCAGCAGACACAGTGGATGCAGGACACGTTAAAGAGGTATGAACCATATGGCAAAGCATAGATAAGAAATATGGGTTAATTTAAATGTAAGAGTTAGCTAGTAATAAGCCTGAGCTATTGGCTGAACATTTACAATTAATATTAAGTTTCTGAGTGATTATTTGAGAGCAGTGGCTGGCACAGGAAAACTCCACATATACTTTACAGAAAACATATTATACATAAATAAATTGTGTCATATCAAAGTTTTGGGATTCATCTAAGAAGATTGAAAATTTGTAGAAAAGATCATTTCAGGACAAAAGAAGAACTTTTTTGTAATTAAAGGATTAAATCATATAGAAGTCAGAGGTTAATAAACCTAGATAATGTTCAGGCCATGAAAATTACCAGATATAGAATGTTATTGAAGAGGCTTCAGCATTACTGGTATTTGTGATGTATCCATATTCATTTTTACTCATTTTACGACTCTTTTTCTACCAATAATTTTGTCATAAAAGGTATATTTACTCAAGTCGTCAATAATTTTACTAATAATGGTTTGCATTCATGCAGTTAGAAATACTTTCTTAATGAAATAACATAATAATTACTAAACCACCTACTTCATGATGCATAGTCTTACTGAGTTTTAAAGCAAACTATTAAAATGCAGAGCTAATAATGATTGTGACTAAAACATGTTATTTTTTATTTCTCATAAATATATATTCCTTTTAATAGAAATATATGTATGCAAAATTTCATATCATAGGTGAATCATGTATACATGTACATATTGTAAATTATATGGTTTTAAGGGTGGTATTATACATATATATATAATATATATTCTAAAAGAGTACATAGCAGCATAGGAGTAACATTTTCAAAATAAGGCATTTTTTTAAATTACCTTTATTTCAACACAAACACATTTATTACCTATGTAATAGCTATCTATCTATGAGTTTTTATGGTTCCTGTGTCCTGGGAATAAGATATATAATAAACTTTCGCATGAGACTACAAATGTGATTTTGTCTTGAGAATACGGTTTCACTGTCTTTTAATGCCAAAAATGAATGAATCATGTGTTTCTTCCATTTGCATTCACCTTTCTGTTACTTCTAGAAGGCAGTAAGTACAACTGTTCTCAATAATGGAAAGAAAAATTCAGTAAAGAATGCACAGTACTAGTTATTTTTGCATACCAGCCAATGGCAAAAATAAAAGCTGGTACCTTAGAACTCTGGTCTCTTATCTACCCAGGTAGAAGCTGAAGGATGACTGACAGGGCTGACATAACCAGGTCAGAGTGTTCTGGCAGACTCTTCCAAGCAATAACAAAGACTGAGGATGATCAGGGCCATGTGTCCCTTTTCAGTGGGGCAGAGGACAGGGTCTCATAGGAAGTAGGATAAGAACTCTATATAATTTTTAAAGAGGTGAAAACTGTGAGATGTTGTTAATGATCTTTTATTTCATTTGTTCATATCAATATTTTCAAATGTAGGGCAGTTTGCCAAACTAATATATCGTGGATATTAATACTATAAGATACTAAAATATCCAGTTGTTTCACGGTCACATTCGAGCATCCCTTTGCAAACATCTTCACTGATCAATTTAAGATTTTTTTCAATGATAGAGAAACCTATTTACATTTTGTAAACCAGCAATCAATAAATTTCCATGGAAAGATAGTCTTCTTTATAGTAATTACTAGTATATTGTTGAAATAATGTTTCACTCTACTTAAGGAGCATAGTGGTAGCCAGAGGTTCATAGAAAACTAAAGATGGAGAGAAATCTTTGCAAGTCAAATTTGGGGAAATTTATTTCCTCTGAACCTCTCACTCTCAGCGGCAATAAGGGGTGAAAGCAAAACTTTCAATTTTCTGGGGATGTGTAAATTTTCTGAAAATAAGTAGAAAAGCAATGCATGTGCTTTAAAAACTTGTTGAAATGATATTGAATGTCCAATATATATAAAATGTGTCTATATGGATATACATGTATGTGTATAAAATATATGCATGTTATGTTTTGCCTTATGCATAAACACTTAACAAGATGGAAGTAGTCCCAGCCTCATTATAGCTTCATTTATTTTGTAATAAATAAATTTTTAAAAGGGCAAGATTTTTAGACTCTATGGTTTAAATTCATATGCAAATAGCCTTTAGGCAGGCAGGATGACTCAGCAGATAAAGTGCCTCTAAGCCCTAAGCAGGAGACTGAATTCTATCCTTGGTATCTACATAGTGGAAGAAAAGAACAAATTTCATCCAGTAGACACACACACACACACACACACACACACACACACACACACACACACTTGCAAATTACGTTTAGTACATCAGCCTGCTGTGATGTGATACATAAACCCAACCAAATTAGAGGTAAGAAAACTGTTAAACCCCACAAAAAGGTAAATATTTAACAGTCCTCTTCTGGCTCATATTTCTAATAAAAGGGGGAAGGACTGTTTACAAAAAAAGTTAAAGTTTTACTAGTGGAACAAGTGCCACCTAATTTTAGTACTACATAGGGAGTAATCATGAAACTGATATAGAAGATTAAAAGGCCAAAGATTGTATTAGGAGTATTAGGGACAAGGAAAACCTAGTAGAGAAGCACTTGTGGTTTTTTTGTTTGTTTGTTTGTTTGTTTGTTTTGGTTTTCTGAAAGACAAAGGAAAAGGAAAATCTGGCCATGTGTTTCACAGAGACAGAATATTGGCAAGATGCACTTAAGGCAGAGCAAAGTACTCAAAGAAAGGCAGAGTGTATTCAAAAACCTGGAAAAAAAGTATCAGTGTAATTAAAGAATCATTAGTTTAAAGAGGTAGGAAAGACTGGCATGATGCTCCTAGATAGCTTTAGAAAGAGACTGGATTTTATTTGAAGTACAGTGAAAAACTGTTAAGTTTGCAAATAATTATCGGAATCCACTTTACCTTCTGCTGCCTGTAGATGATGGGTTATTGGGGATGAATATTAGAAGCTATACTCTGTAGGCTGCTGCAGTTTTCCAGATAAAACAGGATAGCAGTCCTAACTGAAGCTGAACAGAGACATGTCACAGAAGCAGCTGTAGGAATAAAGGAGGCCTACTAGAGAAATCGACTGGGAAACCTCAGAAATATTCACTGGGTTGAAGGGAAGCAACTGTTGAGATGGTCTCTTGCTGTGGATATCACTCTATATAAATAAAACACTGATGGCCAATGACCAGGCAGGAAGTATAGGCGGGACAAAGAGAGAGGAGAATTGGGGAAACAGGAAGAAGGAAGAGAGAGACTGCAGCCACCGCCTGGACAAGCAGCATGTAGAGACTCTGGTAAGCCACCAGCCACGTGGCAAGGTATAGATTTATAGAAATGGGTTAATTTAAGATAAAAGAGCAGTTAGCAAGAAGCCTGCCACGGCCATACAGTTTATAAGTGATATAAGCATCTGAGTGATTATTTTATAAGTGGATTGTGGGGACTGCGGGGCTTGGGGAACCTGGAGAGAAGCCCTCCAGCAACAAATGGCGCCCAACGGCTCGAGTTTCCACCTTAAACCTGAGAATATTTAATAACCAATTCTAAACAGAGCCAAAACCAGGTTCCTGCTTCTTGTCTCATACGGGCAGCTAGATGCGGCAAAACGCAAGTTTGGACACTGGCGGGTTCCTGGCGGGTGCGTTTGACCGGCAGTATGGCGGAAATGGGGCGTCTGCCAGCGGCAAATTAAGCTGTGTGGTAGATTTAGTCTTTACTAGTATTTAAAAAAAAGAGGTTTCTGGGCTACACGCTGCTTTGATAAAAGCTTAGACCCACTATTTCTGAGACTTGATGACTCCCAGAGCTGGCGGAAAACGTACCACTGCCATGTTGGGAAGCTAAAGTGGCCGGAGCCAGCAGCCACAGCGCCGTTTCAGGCTTACAATGGTACAGTTTAAAGCAATAGGCTCAAGGCTCAAGGTAATATAAAACATAAGCCACATAAAGATGGCTACCACACAGAGAATCTGGATTATGTTCTCTTTGATATTCATAACTAAAGAAAAACATTTGATTACAAAACTTGTTGAGTTATGCCAAAATGTATATTTTAAAGGTACCTTGACTTCAAAATTTGGATATAAGGATATGTTACTTTGGAAAAGAGGTTCTGCTTTTGTTTCCACAGAAAGCCAGAGGCTGTGGACTTGTTCCAGATTAAGATACATCAGGTTTCACCAGCCAAGACCCCCTGAAAGGACTCCGATGACACCATGGCCCAGATGATCCAACATCCAGATCGGTTTCAAGGCAACTGGTTCACAAAATACAGCCTCACGGACTACCCCATAGGTCTAAAATTTTCTTTGCGTCCCCATAAGATACAGCGCCCCCCTCCAGCAGGAAGTAGTAAGAGATGCTATGCCCAAATTCCCAAATATACCAAGCTGGCTTTAGAGGTGGAATTGGCTCACTCCCCCTCTAAACCCAGACATATTGCTTTAAAAAAAAAATGGTTAAGTGATTCTTGTGTCCCAAATCAGAAGAGCCCTCTGGTGTGGGACAGAGAAAAACCAATATTTTTATTTAAAACAGGTTGATTATAAATGTGATCTCTTTCTAAAAAACAAAAGGGGATATGATATATAGGAGGATATGGAGATGATAAGATAAAAGGGTAGATTAATGAACCTACTTTTAAAGAACAACTTGTTTAAAATGTTTTACATTGGTATAAATTTTAGTTTATGTTTAAAATGTTTTACATTGGTATAAATTTTAGTTCATTGATACAAACTTGAAGTTAATTTTGTTATACTGTATATATATATATTTCTATTCTTGTTTGAGGTATTATGTTTATATAACTCATTTAAAATTGTAATGGATAATTAAAAAATAGGTTAATAATTAGTCATCTATGATAATCATATCTGTAGCCATGTTAGTTAAGTCTTCTAGGTATACATAGATATATTTCAGATAGATAGGTAATCTTCAAACACTTCATAGACCTAGAGAATATGGCATTTAAATAACTTAGAATTCTGTTGACATGAGACACAATTGCTCCTGGCTGTACCAATTTGATCCCGAGAGAATGTTGGACTTCTAAGACATTTCCATTTGGAAGTTTGTCTTCTTGGCACAAAATGGCCTACTGGACGAAGAACTGCCCTTGCCTTAATGGCTGACAGTACAAATGCAATGCTGTCCTTTCTGGACAAGCGGGACACAAGGAAAGCGACCACTGTACTCTGCCAAGACAGGGTAAGATGGTCTCTTAAAATTCCTGCTTCTAAAAATGGTCTGTCAGATACTCTAGGCCTGTAGCCAATTTGAATGCACCAACAATGCTGAGAAACATTAGGTGACTGTCCAGGCTGCCAGCTGTCTTGGTCTACTTTTGCAAGATTCCCGAAAGTTGCTTGCATCCATCTACCATTTCTCAGGTACCATTATGTTCCTTCTCAGGTCTTTGATGTGGTTGAAGACTAGATAGTCGTAATTTCCTCAGTTATGATAAAAGATAAGTTAGATATAAAACCTTAAACTCACAAATATAAGATAGATAGGACATCTTCTTTAATATTGTAACTATAATTCTTGCTCGGTAATTGTTTTGTTATATGTAATTTTACCATGTTAAAGTTAAAACCTTCCTTTTAAAAAAAAAGAAGAAAGGGGAAGTGCTGTGGATATCACTCTATATAAATAAAACACTGATGGCCAATGACCAGGCAGGAAGTATAGGCGAGACAAAGAGAGAGGAGAATTGGGGAAACAGGAAGAAGGAAGAGAGAGACTGCAGCCACCGCCTGGACAAGCAGCATGTAGAGACTCTGGTAAGCCACCAGCCACGTGGCAAGGTATAGATTTATAGAAATGGGTTAATTTAAGATAAAAGAGCAGTTAGCAAGAAGCCTGCCACGGCCATACAGTTTATAAGTGATATAAGCATCTGAGTGATTATTTTATAAGTGGATTGTGGGACTGCGGGGCTTGGGGAACCTGGAGAGAAGCCCTCCAGCAACAGTCTCTATCACTATTTGGCTGTTTACGTGAAGCCATGGAGGGTAGAATCCAAGGCTTATCCAGAAAGGTTGCAGCTTGCTAAGGATGCACATAGGAAGAAACTATGGGAAATAGAAATGAGTTTTACTAGAAGAGTAGTTGAGAAGCTGTACCTCTGAGACTAGGTATATGCAAATAGAAGAGAAGCCTGGGAAGCATAAGATAGTGAGCAAGGACAATATTGAGTAAGGAACTTGCCATGCCCTCACAGCCAGAGGTCCATGCGTTTAAGAAAGAAGAAAAGACACTCTGGTTGACAAAATAGCAAGGAAAGAGAACACACAAGTTTAAAGGGATAAAAAGATGTGGAAGGGACAGAAAAAAAGAGCCAGTGGTCAAGAAGGTATATGGTCACTGAGCTGTTGTTCCAGAAGTAAGCAAATGATGGAAGTTATGTCTGTTTCATGCATATATACAGTAGTTGGATAATGATTATCATTGTGGGAAAGGATAGCCAAGAAAGGGTTATAATAATAATTCCTATAAACATTAAGATAAGTGTGGACAAGCAGACCTACCACTGTGATCACAAATGCTTATGCTTACTTATGAAATGGCATCTCTCTGATGTTTGTTTGTGCTTGTGGGATGTTGCCAGCTTCTGAGAGGGCTCCACATGGGATAATAGCAGCTCTAAGTAGCAGTTCCTGTGGCTAGGCGTAAGGTCATGGTGTGCTTACTTGTGGCTCCTAAACAGCTGTTCCTGGAAGTTTGGAGCACTAATCCATTGAGGATATTCAGGGTTGAATTCCCAAGTTTAAAACCAGCCCATCCCTCTTGGATTTTTTCCAGGCTTCCCTTTATTCCACTGACAGAAGGGCATATCTAGAATTTTTCTCATTTTATTAATTATTTTAGAATTTTGTGCATCAACTATCCACTACTCTGTCCTCTAATTTCTCGGAGCTGCATCTTCCTCTCACCTTCGTTTCTGCCCTCTTTCCAGAGCCCACTGAGTCCCACTAGTGTTGCCTGTGTGTGCATGAATGTAGGGCCACCCACTGGAGCACGGGCAACTTTGCTGGAGAAAAGTGACTCTCCATCATGGGACTTACTCACTTAAAATAGCTCAAAGATTCCCCAGGCACTAGCTCCTAAGTTTGACTTACATCAGAACAATGTTTGGAAAGTGTAAATCTAGAGTTCTTTCAAACAACTTTACACTACAATTTTAGGAGATCAGTGCGTTCATCTTAATATAGATGCTCCTGAAAAGAACCAGTGTATTTAATAAAAGCCCTTATTCTGAGAAGTTTACATATGAAGATACTGCAATAAATGAGATTTTAAAGTCTTCCATCTCTGGCCCATAATTATTTTTTAAGCCATGTGCTACCATCTCATGCACCTAATTTGAGCTGTCAGCAGCTTTTGTTTATTTTGACTTCACCAAGCAGATTCTGAACCTTTCACCAAATAGCAACATTAGAAGTTCAATTTTCTCATTGTGAAGCTAATTTACCCTCAATGACTCCACACATATTAAAAACAAATGTAAGTCTTTGTTTCAACACTCAATACTTCATTGACTGTCCTGTGTCTTTTCCATCTACGGGATTCTGTGTGTCTCAAAAAAAGAAGTAGATGGCTGCCATTAGCTTTGTGTCTTCAGCATTTATCACAGTTCTGGGCATGCATGTTGTTTCTTTGGTGCTCATGCAGGCTAAATCAAAAGACCTTGTGTTTGGGTGGAAATGATATACAGTCAAATGTAACCATTTAGCATGTTCTTGAAACATTTAAAAATCTCCATCAGCAATGGAAAGGAATTCCCAACTCAGGTTTGAATGTGGGGCTCAAGATGAGACTTCACAAAAGATGTGAAAGAAAGAAATCAATGTTTGAAAATTCTTAAGCTCAATTTAAAAAACGTTCATATAAGAGTAGAGAAATGTGTCAATCAAACCTAAGTGTCTATTTAAGGGTATGGAAATGATAAGTAAGAGTAAAGTGCTGAAGACACACCAATACCTGCTAGTGATAGCTCTGACACCATCAGATTAAGCTCTAGCACTAGCCTTAGGGTCCTTGTTAATTTCTTTACCTTCTTCTCACTGGAGCTTGAACATGAAGGCCTCCACTTCTGCCTGTGCATCAGCTGAAACATGAGCCCCCTGACAGGAAATGATCAAATCTGAACAGCAAAACTGTACATGAGCCCTGCCTGGTTCCTTTACTTGTTATCTTGTTGTCAAGGAGAAATATGGGGGGTGGGAATCTTTAACTGAGCAATATTTTCTGAGATCCAGTTTCAGTAAGTTTAAGAGAACAGCTCCCACATGGCTACAAAGATTTCATAAAGATCATCAACAAATTGCAAAATGATTCACAATGTAAAGTTCTCACCTTTTTGTTTTGTACTCGTTGTATACCTACATCTTCTGATCTTTTATCGGTCTTTCCTAGAAAAACATCTCTAAAAGATAAGCAGGACTGGTGACATTGAGTAGCACAGCAGCTGCGTAGCGGGTGTCACGCCCAAGAGGTCCAATGCCTCTTGCCACAAAAAGAAAACAAACCAACAAAGCAAGAGGTGGTGTACTCATTTAATTCTGGAATTCAGAAGACAAAGGCAGGTTAATTGATGAAGTTTTCAAAATTTGAAGTCAATTTGGCTTATAAGGTAAGTTCTGGGCCAGCCTGGGCTACAGAATGAGATCCTAATACAAGAAAGAAAAAAAATGAGGAGATTGTAATTTTAACATGGTTATCCAAATGAATCAGACTATCTCATTTAAGTATTTATTCAAATAATTGCACACAGCATGATCTCAAAAACAATAAAAGAATACATTTTCCTTGGTAATAGGATTTATAAAAATGAATTTCTTTTATCTGTAAAATGGCTAAATGGTACTGTTTGACATCTGAGTGCAAAATGGTATATTACTATATTCACATGTTTCTTGAGTTTCACTTTCTGCATCAAGGGAAAAGAATGCTATTTATGTTTTTATGGACTTTCAATTTCAGGCCAAAACTTTTCATAACATGCTGATGAGATCATAATTTTGACAGAATTATACTCCTTGCCTATGAGAAAATAATTATGATTGAAAGTAATAAGTTTTTATTTATATGGATTATTGTTAATACTCAGTGGTTGTCAGGGAATGGACTAATCACAAATCATGTACCAGTTGCAAAGAAGAGAAATTCAGTATCTTTAGGAAGCACACAAGATATTATGAAGGAGAATGAAGCTTAGCACACATGTACAATAAAGTGTGATAAATGTGCTTAAAAATACACAAGTACAATAAAGTGCAACTAATGTGCTTGGTATATATAAAGAATGGGAAATCGCACATATGCAGATCTTGACATTTGAAACTTGTGAGTAAATCAAGCCATACTTTCAAAAGGGCAAAACTCAAAGACCTTACTATTTCAAAGTGCCAATGTGGTATCTCAAGTCACACTCCTGGATTTTTTTAAAATGCAAATCCCTACCTTCATATTTAAGTAATTTCACCTTGATTCATCAGTTCAAACTTAGGCCCATCCCTACCTTCCTTCAAAGGATATTGAACGAATTTAGTAAAAAGAAAGAGTCACTGCAAAGAATAAAGTTAAAATAAAATAAAAGAGAATCTTAGTTTCAAAGAAAGGCTCATTACATTACCATTTTATTTATCTGGCATAAATAATAAATTGTATTTTTCCAGACGAAGGAGGGTGCAATCATCATTTCCTTGTGTTATTTAAATAATAGATGAGACATTTATAAAATTGGACTCCAACAATGAAATGTTTTTACGGTCTAATATCTGATGTACACTCCCACTGACAGTACACTATCTGCAATCCAAGTAAAGTGTGAGTCAGAGCTGTGTGGCTCTGATAGATTGACAGCTGTGCCCTGCAGAGCAGGTTAAGTCTTACAGTGCAGGAGTCCACATCTGAGCCAAAGCTCAACCTTGAAAGACAAGCTTGACAGCTTACGAGCATGCTGGAGAGCTCATTTGTAGAGGTTCTTAGGATGATTCACTCCTGCAAAGATGCATGTCATTAGAAGCATTTGATAATTTTTGTGGACTTTGTTTCCTGTCATCTCAAGTATTATTTATTAGGAGCAAATTAAATTTCTCAGTAGTTCTGACTACTGAAATGGAAATGTTTATCAAGAACTGTTTTGCCTTCAGTTTTTCTCTTACCCATGAGCTTAAAGTGTCATTTCTATTCAGCATTAGTAATGCCACCTAATGACTCTTTTTTTCTGATAGTTACATCTAATTTTGTATGAAGAAAATTGTGTCTGACACTCAGTGGATTATTAGTGAATATGTATTTAACAAATGACTAGGTATTCACAGGGATACCTTAAATAATGTGGGAAAGATGCCAAAACTATATTCATAAGTGTGAAAAGAGTATTGGTGAAGGATCAGTTAAGGTAGATAATTAAAGTGTAATTTATTTTTAAATGTAAAAGTTTTAAGCCAGATTCATCTATACCACTATACTTTCTTCAGTGATGAAAAAAACAAAAAACTCTTTACCTTGTCTCTCAGCACTGTGTAGAAATGACAACAAACCCTTGCCACCAGACACAAACAAAAGGATCCAAAGAAATATTACTAAAACAGTGCCAAGCCAATGCTCTCTCTATCTGAGAACAGTATATGACTAAATATGAAATGAATTTTTGAAATAAGGGCTGTATCTTGGCCAAATAATTACTGTATTAAAACCAATGTCACTTTTGTGGAGGGCAGACAGATGAAATATTTAGCCGATGACAGTCTTATCATATTACAGTTCTTCTGCAGTTGCAAATTTCTCCCTTTGTTCTTTGTCTCGATAAAGCTGAATAGCAGAATGTTAAACAAGCTTCAAAGTTCAATTTCCACCTCACATGATGTATTTGACTGAAAAAATGACACATTAGCAGTGTCCTGTTTCATCACTATAAATCATTATGTTAGCTTTGAACTCATACTGAAAAGTACCATGTAATACACATTTCTAGGACTTTACATCATTTACACTTTCATATCCTTGCTTTTATTATGTCTCACTGCTTTTTTCTTTGTAAGAATCTTAAAATAAACTTTAATATAATTAAATTTTCAAAAAATTAAAATAACCTACAAATTTGTTGCACAGTGTCAGAACATGAGGCCAAATGGCTAAGCTGGCTTATGATCAGGGCTGATGCTAGAAAGCCAGAATCAGTAAGGCAATGGGGTCTTACAAATATATTAGTTTATGTTACACAGGAAAAAAAATGCACAATGAACTATACTGAATTGCCTCCTGACTTGGGAAAAGTTATAATCGTTTGTAATTTCCTTTTATGTGATATATGACCATCTGAAATCAAGCAAACAGAAATTTCTAAATGTCAAAGTATAAAGTATTTAATAAACAAAAGACACAGCCAGAAAGTCTGCTGCATTCTGGAAATGTTCCCTACACAATAAAGTTGACAAGGCAGAGTGCCATTGTAGCATTAATTGCAGGCTTCAGAATGGAAGCATATTTCTCTGTAATTAAAACTCTCTGAATCTGAAGTATGATCTACAACAAGATTCTCTTCTTTTGTGGTAAATTGTTCTATAATAATGGAATCAAGTGATATAAGTGATGGCTACTGGACAGTCTATGCTCTCCAAAAGCAAGTTTATATTATAGTTGATGCTCTATCTCTCCTTCCTCTCCTGTTTCTCCAGCACCAGTGCTAATTGTCTTGTATGAAAGGCAGGATTTGGAACTCCTTGCTGAATGTTGCAAGGGAACTTTCTAAGGAGCACAAAGCACAGAACAGGCAGAGTCTCAGCCTCTGTGGAAGTAGTTCTGGGTAGGAATGGTGCTCTTGCTGTGAGAACAATAACCATATGTGAAGTCAAAGTCTTCCAAACCCATCTAATGTCAGAGAGCTGAGAAAGACTCCCCAGAACAATAGAGTAAAGGAACCAGGATATCTTTATCTGTCACTCTTGCACCAATGTCCACAAGGTATACAAGAGTCAGTACATTCATACACTAAAAACAAAGAAATACACACTCCCCACCCCCAACCAATAAGTACATCAAGAACAATGGATGCCACAGAAAATCATGATTTGTGTTCATTTGAGTGTGAATGGTGGTAGGTCTTAGAAAAGATAAACTGAAAAAGACAGAAGTGGACATCATCTTTGACTCCAAAAAATAACCAGGTAAGTATTAGCCAGGGTTATCAAGATGTTGAGCTTTCTACAGCCCTAGTTGGCAAGATCTCAAATTGTACCAATGAAGCAAATGAAAATTTCCCTGTTTTCTCTTGCAAAGATCACTAGCAATGCTTCTTTGCCTACTGACTGCTATTATTTTGGAGATAATAAAAATTTTGTTCAAGCACAGTTTGCCACATCCACAGCTCAACATCATTATTATGTTTCCTCTCACATTCATTCTAAATAGACTTTTACCATATTCTCTGGATCAAACATTACACAGTCCAGTATCTGCATTAGCAAAGTCTTTAATCTCAGTATTAGCCTACATTTCTTAGCCTTATCCATTGATAAATGGTTCTGAGGTGATTAGTGCGATCTTAAATTGCAAAGATTTATTCTAGTATTCCACGATCACTAAAATCTGACTCCTGGTCCCAAGAAAGCAGACTACAGCTGTCAGTTACTCAATAAGTCACTGCCTCTACACCATTCCATAAAGCCTCTTTTTGCTTTGAATACTGTTGCTAGTTGGGATTAAAACCTTCTCACATGGGGCCTTTTTCTAATATGTAATCACTGTTGTAGGCAAACAGATGCCCATGTCCACATTCCTGTGTGAGAGCTGTAGCGTACAAGTGGGCCCCAGCAGTCAACACAGCTCTGCATTTAGCTAAGGAACAGTGAATACAGTAAGTCCCGATGAATTAACGCAGTCAGCAGAAAGTGGGAGTCACTGGGAATGTCGGCAAACAGTGGAAGAATCATTTGCTGCAGGATTACAGAGCAAGAGGAAATTATTTCCTTGTAAATTATCATTTGTTCTCGCTTCTTGTATCTTTTACTTCCTTTCTGTCACAATGGAGAGTGTCTGGAAGGATTCTGTGCCCAAATGAAACTTCCAAGATTGATTGCAAATGTTTTTTTTTCTATTTTCTATATTAGAAATCTGAAATCAGGAAGTGTGTTACATGTCAAAGGCCACCTGCCTTATTAGAGAAGAGTTATTTTGTCATTCGTGGCATAGTGCTGTAGAATTACCACCTCACCAAGGTGATTTTTATACTGTCTTTTTTGCTGTTGTTATGGTGTGACTATATTGTTTTCCATTTTTACTATTTGTGCCATGTTCATTTATCAAAATTATTCATTCAATTTGGTGAGTGTATGGCATCTGTTTCTTTCTAGAAGTCATATTTAAGGAATGAAACGCACATTAAAAAATGGTAATGCTGACACATCCAAGCATGTTGTTATAGTTACTGTCCTTTGAACTTTTGGAAATAAAAAAAATCATACTCATGTATCATGAGTAATGCATCTGCCCTATGTCCTCCACTCTATTAGTCACTAGAAAATTACTATGCACATATTAAATGTTCAATATTATTTTATGCATAAAAGGCTACCATTGAATTAAGCACTACTACCATTCAATGCTGGGTATTTTTGGTTTTGTTCTGATATCACTTACTCAGAATGGAATGCTCTGAAATGTAGTGAAGCTATCCTTAATGTCATTGCTGTCAAAAATGTGGAACCTTATATTCTAAGGTACTTGGTATTTTAACTGATTTGAAAAAATGACGTATGCCAGAGGTAAATATGTGGGCATGAGTGAATAGATCTATTTATAATTCCTAAGCCACACAAAATATAAAGTAATATTAACATCGAATCTAGAGCCTTGCTCTGGTTTGAAACCATTTTTTAGTTTTGTAACATTGTCATATTAATGTTATTAATCTTAAAGGATACAAGTTCTAAAAATAATGATTAAAATATAAATACCTAATGCAGAGAATTCTTAGAAGCAATAGTCAGTGTAATGTATGATACATGTTAAACACTTGAGTCGCAATAGCTGAACATATCTTGTGCTGCTCTTCCTGTAAGAAAGAACTTTTCAAAACCCTATATAGTACAGTTAAATCACAACTTGTTATTGTTATAAACTAAACAACTTTATGAAATTATATATTATTACTACAGGTGATGAATTCTGACATATTATTTATCTTTTATCTTTGATTCTACACTTATTTGTATTCTTTTATTTTAAAAGATTAAGCAAACTCCACTAAATAAATTTGGTAATATACTAAAAATACCTTGTTAATGTGGAAAGTGAATAGTATTGATAATGAGGGATGCTGAGGAGATGTCCTTGGATATATGCTACATTGCAGATGTAGAGTTCAGAGGATAACTACCTTTAGGAGTCATTTCTCACTCTCTACTATGAGGGTCTTGGGGTTCAAACTCAGGTTGTCAAGCTTGGTGGCTCACACTTGATGAGACATCTTATTGCCTCCCTAGAATATTACATTTTGAGGAAAAAAATTCTTTTAGTATCTGGAAAGCATATGCTGCAAGAATTTAATTTCATTTTCTGAATAAATAATATTCATAGATTTTGTGGGTGAAACAGTATCTCTAAAAGTAAAAAGAGAGAAAGGTGTCTGATTTTTCAGAAGCAAAACATGTACTACACAGGCTGAACAAGGCAGGATAGAGGATTGGAAATAAGAAAACCCTAGATCTCTGTTTTTCAACATGATAAAAACAGTTTGATATATAAAATGAATTCTTCACTTATACTTTAAGACTGTGAGCTGACTCCTAGTACATTAACATTCTGCACACTGCAAATGTGCTAATACAAAGTCATGTAAATGTGCAGGTCAAGGAGTTCATTTGGTTTCTCTGGGCATTAGCACAAAGATACTTGCTCCTTTCAATATAGTCTCTAATTCATTTAAGTATTACATTTTCAGCTCTCAATTAGGTTTTCAAATCTTAGTGATCTGATGAATTTTCTTGCCATCATGTCTCACTTTTAATAATTTAGTCCCTAACTGCATTCCTTGATTTTATGTGATGTTATCATGACCTATTCAGAGCTTCTTAATATGCTTTTTATATTTGTATATAAACTTTCATACACTTAGCATCTTAACTATAGATATTGCATGAATTAGAAGTACCCCTAAAACTTTACTGCCAAAATAAGTATTTGTGGATTTTTATCAAAATTATGCATTTAGTTTACTTGTGAATAAAATACCATCATTTTTATGACATTCTATTCTGAATAAAGATATTCAACACTTCACAGTCTTGATGAACATTTATTTTTAAAGCAAACTTTATATGTAAGCATATATCATTAGTTGTCAATTCTTCCAATGAAAAAAAAGTTGAAGATAAACATTCTTGATGTAAAATCGTTTTACCATCTTGTATTTGCTAAAAACTGCTTTTCCTAAAATAGGGAATAAGATTAAGAGGACTTACAGCAAAATAAAATTTTTAATAAAAAATTTTTATAAAATTTTTAATAAAAATTGGAAGAAAGTATAATACAAATTAAATGAATATTGAGCATTTGGATAATGTTTAGAAAATTCATGAATAAACCCTTCCCAAAGATTATACTGGATAAAATATTTTTGCTCCACCTACTTGGACTACTGAAAGAGAAAACTGGGAATGAGCAGATCCTGGACAATGGAAAGTTCATTATATTACCAAAAAATTAGTGATGATTTTTTATATATATAAAACTATAGCAATGAACAAGAAAAGCAACTTTTTATTCATCTGGAAATAACAAATGTTTTGTGGTACAATAATACACTGAAAACCAACATTTTATATTTACATTGATTTTTATTCCTTCTTGTAGCTGAAAGTTTTCCTGTGTCCCACCCAGTCTGCAGGCACTCAGACCCAAGTAAACACACAGAGGCTTATATTAATTAAAATTGCTCAGCCATTAGCTCAAACTCACTATTGACTAGCGCTTATACTTAAACTCAGCCCATTTTTGTTAATCTATATATTGCATTACATTGTTAAATGAATGGTATAAATACAATTAGAAATATACATATAGCATTTTCTAACAATATCAATTTCAAATTTGAAATTCAAATATATAATCTATATTGTCCTGTGGCTTTACCTGTGTGCCATAATATGCTGCTCCCTGGAGTGCAGGCTGGCATCTCCTGACTCAGCCTTCCTCTTCCCAGAATTCTCCTTGTCTCCTTATCCCACCTATACTTTCCTGCCTTGCTACTGGCCAATCAGCATTTTATTAAACCAGTGTAAAAAAGCATTATCCCACAGCACCTTTTCCCTCACCCCATTATTTATTTTTATTTTTTTAGAGACAAGATGTTACTGGGTATCTGTAACTGGTCTGGAAATCACCACTGTGGGGCGGGTGGTTTTTTGGTCTTTTTAATATGTTTTGGGTCTGGGATAATTTTCATTGTTTAGGGGGTTTGGTTACAAGTTGTTGTCAAGGGTTAGAAAAAAGGCTAAGCAAAGGAGATTAGATTTAAGGTTCTTGTTTAGAAAGAAAGAAAGAAAGAAAGAAAGAAAGAAAGAAAGAAAGAAAGAAAGAAAGAAAGAAAGAGAGAGAGAAAGAGAGAGAAAGAAAGAGAAAGAAAGAAAGAAAAAGACAATTACGAGTTTTAAATACTTTACATTGGATTGGATTGTTTTATATTGTATACAAATTTGAAATTGATATTGTTAGAAAATGCTATATGTATATTTCTAATTGTATTTATACCATTCACAATGTAATGTAATTTTCTGATCCTTGAATGTTATTATTATCAACTATTAGGATACATAGAAATGAAAGTTAGTAGTTAGACATTACAGTAGAACTTGTAGTCATATTAGATATGTTTTAAAAATTGAGCAGATATATTTTAGACAGGTCATCTTCAAACCCTTCAGAGATCTACATAATATGGCATTTAAAATGTTTTAATAACTTAGAAATTTTTCTTTTTTGAGTCATGTTAGCTCCTGGCAGTACCAATCTACTTCAGAGAAAATATGGGCAATGAAGACACTGCATATGGAGTTAATTTTCATTGTGGCGAAAGTTAGCCACTGGACAACAAAGTATCCTCAAATCAACAGGACAAAATGGACAGACAGGGCACGAAACAAAGGACTACTGATTCTTGCCAAAACAAGTGTGGTTATGGCTTTATCAAAAGGCATCTTCTGAGGCCAGGACAATATGGCCCCATCCCTGAAGTGACCTTTGCAATCCAGAAAAGGTACAGTGCCCTTTTCTTTGAAGGCAGCTTAACAGGCAGAGGGCAGGTGGCTTCTGTTGTGCAATGGAACAGCAGCTGAAAGCTCACGCCTCTCAATAGTAGACTGGCATTTAATAGAGGGATGTGGAGAAGAAGGGGATGCTGAGATGAAGCCATATATACACAACCAAGAAGAATGAACAGCTGAATTCAAAAACTGTCAACAATTTCCAGAATTTAAAATCCTGAATCATGACATGACACTAGTGGAATTCAGGTGTTTCTGGTACATGGACTGCTCTCACCCAATGTGAGGTTGAACTGTTGACCTTGTGTACATCCTACTTCACAAGTGAGTCTGCCAGATATGCTAAGCCTATAGGCTGAAGATGATGCCCCAACACTGCGGAGAAACCTCAGGTGATTGTCCAGGCAGCTGGCTGTTTCTGTCAACTCACAAATTTTTTGGAAGTTGCTTGCATGCACTTGCTGTTTTTATTTTTGTTAGCTAATATTATTTCCTTCTTGGGTCTCTGAGGGAGTTGAAGATTAGTTAGTTATGGTTGAAGATTAGTTAGTTATAATTGAAGATTAACTAGGATAGAAAGTGAATTAGATACATTTTGGACTTACCAAAATAGGATAGATAATGGAATTATTTTCTCTGATTTGTCAAATACAAATGGACTAGACATTGTTTAGGTATTTATTACTTGTATATATTGTATATAGTTATTGTACTTTTGTATATAGTTTTTCTTTTGTTAGTTATAACCTTTTGCTTTTTTTCTTTTTATTAAAATAGAAAAGGGGAAATATGGTAGTATTCTATTTGTACTGAAATGTGGTTTTAATTGTATGTTAATAAATAAAGTTGCCTGGGGGTCAGAGCTATTAGAGCCATAGAAAGAGTGTGGCGGTGGTGGCACACGCCTTTAATCCCATAGATCTCTGTGTGTTCAGGGATACAGCCAGCATTGGAGACATACACCTTTAAGACCTAGAGGGCTGTACATACAGACAGTGATGAGGCAGTCATGTGTTTGGGTCTACAACCAATGAGAAGGCAGAACAGAAAGACTATTTAAAGACATACACACAGGAAATAGGTCTCTTTCGGGAAGCTAGGAGCACCGCAGAAGGAAGGGTGAGATTTTAGCTCTGAGCTCTGACCGCTCAGCTTTCTCTTTTACATTGGTTCTGTGTTTCTTATTTAATAAGATGGTTGGTTACATCTGCATACCACTTAAACCAAACTGGTTTCAAAATCACAGAGATCCTCCTGCTTCTGTTCTGGGATTAAAAGGTGTTTGTCATCAGTCCTAGCTGAACTACCCGATTTAAGGGGAATATTTTCTCTTAGACTTAACCATTCCATATAACAAAACAAAACGAAGGTCCCACTGGATGGAGAATCTGCATTGCTTCCCTTTACAGCTTAAAAAACAATCATGTACTTAAAATAAAGATAAGAGTAAAATAACTTTCAAGGTCTAAAGGAAAGACTAAAGACTCAGAACTTAAAGAATAGCAAGCCATCCCCCTTTCCCTATTTGATGACTGTCTCCCAGAAATCCATAGCAGAGAAGTCCAACCTCGAACCACCTGGAGGTAGAGACAAAAAAGCCCCAGGAAAAGCCTGCCCTCCTTGAATCACAGGGTATGAAAGGGTTAACCTTTACTGATTAGTAAAATAGATAATCCTTAAATTGTAATGGTTTGTCTTGATCTTTTGGCTTTATAATAACATGCTTTCAGTAGAAATACTGAAACTGTTTGAATCTTGGTCCTTTCTTGGAATATAGTCTCATGAGACCAGGCAACACAGCAAGCTATGACTCCTAGTCATCCAGGAGGTCAAGTAATCTTTCCCAAAGAGGCATTCAATAAATTTCATAAGATATTTAACACTTTATTGTACAAACAAGTCTTATGGCAGACAATTTTGCTCAATAGTGGGCTTATGCATGTGTTATGGATTTTTAAGTAGGTTAAGCTAAACTGTAGTGTTTGATAGATTAGGTGTCAATACATTTCTGACTTAAGATATTCTTAGATTACATTTGGGTTATTAAAACATTATTTCATCATTAGTCTAGGGGGGGTTGTATATGAAAGAACTCCTTTCTCGCCAGTTTTGATGATTTCAGCAGGGCTGAAAGGGGATTGGTTTTCTCCATACCTTTAGTCTAATAGACGCACACTGCATATTTCAATTAGTTCATAATGTGTGTTTTCTGAGCACATATCTATATTTTCTCTTACATCATTGAATTATGTAAACAAGTAGTTGATTAACTAGATAACATGTGTTATTTAGATATCTCCACAGATTATCTTATATAATAACTAAATTGATCAGAAGAGATAAATGACAGTTAAGTTCACCTACCTTTTTGAGTAAGTGTTCAATGAACATTATTTTACTAATTGTCATGACAAAACTTTGAAGTAACTGTTACTGTTATTCATATATTATAGATGAGATAGCTAGTCTACATCAAGGTCAATGAACTTTTCCAAGGACATAGGCACCTGTTATTTAAATACCTATGTTATTGCTGCAGGCTGCAGGAATATATCATAAGAACTCAGCTGGTTATGGCAAAGTCACTACCTGGAGGAATTAGGGAATTCCTCCAGAGGAAGCCAAATCCCAAGGAGTTTTTGGTGTTGTTTGGCTTGTTATATATCAGCTGTATTCTGTTATGAAAATCCTGTGTGCCTTCATAGTTTTCCCAATTTACTTTTCCCTAAGAAGGGCTAGCAGTGTGGACTGATCACTCTCTGGACATACACATTCCAGATATTTGGAGAACAGCCTCAGGAAAGGCTTTCTCTGGAATCAGATATCTCCCTTGGCCACTGTCAAGGACTAGCAGTAATAACAGTTCACATACAAGTCTCCTGATTTAAGGTAAATTCCATAAGGAGATACCACCTAGGTCAGGTGGATGTTAAGTAATAGCTTTACACAATTTAGCTTGGACCCTCCTTTCTTACAGCCTTACTAACTTTATAGACCTCTAACTCCGTACCTAACCACTTCTAGGAATATTTAGATAACCTTCTGCACTGATAGCTATGTTCAGCCAGAACCCCAGTTCAAGCCTCTCTGTAATTATCATCATTGGCAGCATCTTGCCAGGTCCATCCCCTTATGGAGGAAAGTACCTTATCAGAGATACCTCTGTACTCTCTAAGAACAGACTTAAGCATCCAGGCTACCCATTTGAGAAGGCCTGGCAGATGTGCCAATTAAGCTTTACTTCCTGCTTTCCCAAACCTTACCTCTAGTTCCAGATCTCCCTTTAACTATCACCAAAGGCATCTAGCTATACACAGGTTGCCTAGCGACTGAGCACACTTTCCTCCACCCTGCAGATAAACGGCAGATAGCTTGGACAGATAGGAGCCACAGGAAAAAAAGAAGACAATTTTATTTTCTCTCATTGACCTAGCAATTTATAGATTAACATTTTCTACTAATCACATTTAAGAGTTTAATAGTTGAGCACATAAGATCTCTTTTCTTAGATATTACCTGAATTTAGCCTTTAGTTAATTCATTTTCCCATTGGTCACTTCCCTTTGGGGTTGCAAATGATAATTAATGGTTATTGCCTCTCAATGTGATTCTTATCACCCCTCCGTTTGACCCTGGAAGCCTGGCTTTATATACCAGGACTTCCAGGGCATGGAGAGTCAGAGAAGAGAAAAGAGTATGGAAGAACTAGACAGGTAGGAACTTGAGAGGAACAAAGTGAGATGGGGAAGAACTAGATTGAAGGGCTAGAAGACAGTACTAGAGGAATGAGATGGAAGATGAGGAAGAACCAGATGGGGAAGTACTAGCTGGGTAAGAACAAGTTGAAAAGGACCTAGATGAGGCAGAATTAAGATGAGAGAATTAATATAGAACTTAGAGGGAGCAATAGATAAGTATAGAGAGAAATCAGGCAAGAAAGGCACTAGACATGAGAACAGAACTGAAGCTGTGTATAAAGGATGTTATGCCAGAGGAATTAAAGCAAGTGGACGATAGAGCTTGGTGTGCTGAAATTCTATTTCCTGAAAATAGTCCTTGCCGTTAGTAGTTCTCTCTCCTGAGCCCCTGGGATGTATAATATTAAGGCTGGTCCCGCTAATATTATACAAGATGTTATGCCAACTATCTAGACATAGGAATACTGTGGAAATAAGAACTCTTGAATCTCTGTAATGGGTGGTAAGTTACCTCATAATGGAGACTGAAGTTAAGTATATCTGCTAAGTTACTAGACACAGTGCTATTAGAGAAAATACTCAAGACACTGAGAGTGAGAAAGTCATACAAATCATGCCATTGCATTATTAAAATGACTGATAACCCTTTGAGAGAGTATTACAAAGAAGGGATAAAGTTTCTTGGTGATTTACATAGAACATTGGAGCATGTTTCTTGTCTAACATTTCAGGGCGATGAATTCAAAAGGAGTTTTGCAGGCTCTTCATTTAGGCAGCACTTGCACTTACCTTCACCCTTTCTCCCAATATGCCTTGCAGAAACCTTCTGTTTAGGTTTGTGCCTCCCGAGCTTCTCCCAGTTTCCTCACAGATAGCTAGTGATTAGGTTCATCTCACAGTTTGTGCCCTTACAAAATTTGCAGTTCAGTGCAGTTCTAGAAAAGAAAATTGTGTGGTAAGTCAATTATAGAAAAGATGAGTGTGTTTAGAGGTTATCACACTATTTATATGACTTGTTCTTCCACATGACCCAGGTTTAGACCTAAGTCTCACTTCTTCTGATAGCTCTCTCCTAAACGCCCTTTGTGTAAGATCCATCTCTAATCCCATGAAAAAGATCTTGTTTAAGTCTCCTAATAAAGAACTTTGATATGTTTTCTCCAGACACATTGGATTTCAGTGTCTTATGTTTTCTATAGGATGTACCACATCTCCCAATTCTACTACACAGTAAATATCCCCCTTGCAATCTAAATAAGAGAGTTAGATGATAAAATAAAGAAAATATTCAAGCGAAATAGAGGCCTATAAGCAAGTGTGTTCAATATTGTTTTACTTGTTCCAAAATATATTATGTACAACTTCCTTATTGTCTGTCTAGATTCTGTATTAGTGATATTTTTTTTAGGATAGGGAAGGGTAATTGAAGAATTATTTGTAATATAGCTCTAAAATAAAGTACAAATGAGACATGCATGACTTCTTCTCTTGTTCTGATGAAACACAAAGGCCCACACTAGATACTACCATCTTGATATTAGACCTCTCAGCCTCCCTAATGGTTTTTAGGAGATAGAAAGATGGCACACACACACACACACACACACACACACACACACACACACACACACACAAAATCCATAGATTTAAAGGCATACTTTGGGAATAGATGGACAGCAGCTGTTGGAGGTAGGTACTTAAGAAAAACACTGGTTTCAGAAGTGAAGGGTGAAAAGAAGCATACAAAAAAAGGAACAAAAGGAGAGAGTCCAGAGACCATTTCAAAGAACCCAACAGAAAGCTTTCCGACAGTCCTGTAAGTTAAACCTAAACAGAAAACATGAACATGAAAAACACCAACTGACTGGCCTGTGAATAATACCCTCTGGTGGCAAAACAAAGAACACATAGTTCAACATAGGAAATAAAATGCCACTGTGGTTCAGTTCTCAACAGAAGTGTATGGGTCTCCTACCTTCTGGGAAATCATTGACTACCATGCCACAAGGGAGGAGGGAGCAGAAGCCATGAACAGAGTACAGAATGCTGTGAATGCCGTGGAAATAGCTTTCTGGAGTCAGCTTCAGTGAGACAGTTTAACTTTATTTCAGGATGAGGGGAATATACAGGATGAGGTTAGGGGCTGGGGATTCACCTAATTTGAGTTTGACAGCAGGATCCTATCATACAACTGGAGTACAACAATCATCATATGGACAACAGAGAGGGGCACATTTGTAGGGATCTGTGTCAAAATTCACACATAAGTCAGGCATCCAGGCTCAGGACACCTTCCAAATAAGATCAGGAAGCCCTGCTAGGTGAGCGGAGCCTGCCATTTTGCACTGAGCTCAGAGAGCTGCCCAGACACGGTGGACCGCGCCGCCTTAAGCAGCAGAGCTCTCCAACAAAAGCTCTTCACAATCCAAAGTGCCAGGATAGAAAGGCAAGGCCAAACAGAAAGAGTTTGCATCTATGATCAGTCACCACATAGCAATAAACTGCACCTGTACCCAGGAGATGATGACACAGCGAGACATCCAACATCACAAGCCACTTCTCTATCATTCTTGTTTGTTACCTAATATTGCAGTTCAGCTTTATTCTTCCCTATTATCATTCTGTCTAAAAATAAAATAAAAACATGCTCTCTAATAGAGCACAAGTAAATCCTGGGACTAGTGGTCATTCGTTCATCAAACAACAATAAAGATAAAGCATTATGAAAGTACAAATAGCAATTGACACCCGTGGGACACCGTAAAATACTACATTTGTGAATCGTGGCAGAGAAGAATTGGGAGACATGTAAGCAAAAGGCACAGAAAGTAGATTTAACAAAATCATAGCATTAAAAATCCCCCAAACTAGAGGGAAGTGATTGCCCAAATATAGGAACCCAATTTTGCTTTAGGTGTTAATGGGGGCTTCACTGACCAGTAATTTGTAGGGTGGTAACCTGTGCCTAATACTGAGACATTCATTGAACAATCCATCTCTTCTAGAATCAGCATAATCTTCCCTTTTGCTTTTAATCACATTTTTATTTGGCTTACAAACATTGAATGCTAGATAAGAAGTAAATGTTAACCAAGTGAAGTGTGTAATGCAGGTTTCTCTATAGCATTTCATATTATCTTTGTTCAATTATATAAGTTTGGCAAATGTTTATTCACATTTGTTGCATTCCATGTAAAAATACAATAAGGAGAAATACAAGGAGACATGCAATTTGAAAGTAAGGGAAAGAGAGAATACTAAACATTAGAAGTTAAAATTTCAATTGGGCAGATTGTTGGAGGAAAGGAAGAAATAGGAGGAAGGCTAGCTAAAACTATGTTTTGAGAAAGCCTTATGAAAATCCATCAGTTCTTAACCCAATTAAAAAATACATAAATTCATTGAATTAAAGACCCAGATATAACTGTATACATCCATCATCACAGAAGCTTCATCCTTCAGTAGATGGGAACAAATCCAGAGACTCATGGCAGACATTACACAGAAAATGAGAATTTGGAACACTCAGCCCTAAAAGAGACATCGCCATCAAAGCCCTCCCCTCAGAGCTCAGGGAAATCCTGTGGAAGAAGAGTCAGAAAGAGTATAATCCATAGGGTATGGAGGACACCAAAAAACAAGTCATGTTCACATCACATAGGAACTCACAGAGACTGAGGCAGCATGAACAGGGCCTGCATAGGTCTGTACCACATCTTTTGCCTCTACACTATGGCTTTTAGATTAGTGTTTTTATGGAATTAAAACACAGTACATCTTTGTTTGTGTGTGTGTGTGTGTGTGTGTGTGTGTGTGTGTGTGTGTGTGTGCCTTTTCTTTAGCTTCTTTTCTCCGTTTTTTTTTCCATTCAATTCCAATATGTTAGTTTTGTTTCATATTATACTTTATTATTTTCCCTTAGAAGCCTGTTTGTTTCCCAATGAGAATAAAAAAGGAAGTGAATACTCATGGGAAGGGAAATAGGGAGGAACTAGAAGAAGAAAAGGGTGGAGGAAAGGGAAAAGAAACTGTAATCAGGATATATTACATAAGGAAAAAAATCTATTTTCAATAAAAGGGGTAAAAGTTTAAAATGAGTCAAGAAGATTTTGTAATATGATTTGTAAACATTAATGATACATTATGTGGTGGATAGGTTTTTGATGAAAATTCAATGCAGGGTGTGATGGTTTGAATGAAAGTGGCCCCCATAGGCTCAGAGAGAGTGTGTCACTATTAGGAGGTGTGTCCTTGGTGAAGGAAGTGCTTCACTGGGGCATGAGATTTCAAATGCTCAAGTTAGGCCCAGTGTCTTGCTCTTACTACTCTCTTCCAGAGATTCTGGCTCTTAGAATCTTTTCACCTCCTCTTTTGTGACATTCAGTGAGCTCTGAGGGGAGGAATTAGATAGAGACCTCCAATTTAGAGTCCACATAATATTTGGCTGTGGGTCTCTGTGTCTGTTCCCATCTGCTGCTGGAAAAAACCTCTCTGATGATGGCTGGATAAGGAACTGATCTGAGAGTGTAGGAGAATATCATTAGGCACCATTTTATTGGTTTTTTTTTTTTTTTAGACCAGTAGTGTTTGCTTTTACCCTAGCTATATCTGGTTCTTGTTTAGCCAAGCAGTGTCTTGTGTGGGTTCCTTCTCCTTGAATAGGCCTTAGATCAAATAAGACATTGGTTGACTACTCCACACTTTGTGTATCATCATTGCCCTAGAATATTTTGCAGGCTGGACAGATTGTAGAGCAAAGATTTTGTGGCTGTGTTAGTCTCCATGTTTCACTTTTGGTTGCCTACAGAGTACCTTACCACACCAAACAGACTAACATGTAGAGGTGAGGGTTCCTTGTAGGCACCAGCTCGACTACTCCATGTTCAATGGGTTGTATGGATACTGTCCTCAGCAATGGGGGCCCACTGTCAGTTTGTGGAGAGCAGTGTTTGGTCTTAGCAAAAGCCTGGGTTGTTTGGGTATTTCCATTTGACTTCTCAAATGACTCTTAATGTTACTTTTCCCTCCCCATATTCCCTCCCCTTCTCATTTAATCCTCACATTCCATTCCCTCCCTATCTTTCTATAGCTATATTTTCCATTCCTCCTTCCTTGGGTGTAGCTAGAGTTTTCCTGCCTGGCCCACAGTCACCCGCCAGTCCCACAACCACTCATACTGGACCAAGTAAACACAGAGACTTACATTGCTTACAAACTGTATGGCCATGGCAGGCTTCTTGCTAACTGTTCTTATATCTTAAATTAATCCATTTTTATAAATCTATACTTTGCCACATGGCTCGTGGCTTACCAGCATCTTCACATGCTGCTTGTCATGGCGGCAGCTGGTAGTGTCTCCCTCTGCCTTCCTGTTCTCTCAATTCTCCTCTTTGTTAGTCCCAACTATACTTCCTGCCTGGCCACTGGCCAATCAGTATTTTATTTATTGACCAGTCAGAGCAATTTGACATACAGACCATCCCACAGCACTTGGGGTATTCTCTCCTCCTCCTAGATCCTTGCTCTATATCTAACTTCTGTGGTCATATAGATTTTAACATGCTTATCAAAGCCTTAAAAGCTGACATCCACATATAAAAGAATACATACAGTATTTGTCTTTTTCTGGGTTACCTCACTCAAGCTGATTTTTTTCAAGCTTCATCCATTTACCTGATAATTTCACAATTTCATTTTTTAAACAACTGAATAACATTTCATTGTGCAAATGTTCCACATTTTCCTTATCCATTCATTGATGTATATCTAAGCTGTTTCCAATTTTTGACTATTTTGAGTAGAGCAGCAATGAATATGGAGAAGCAAGTGTCTCTCTAGTAGGACATAGAGTCCTTTGAGTATGTGCCCAAGAGTGATATACCTGGATCTTGGAGTAGACCTATTCCCAGCATCCTGGGTGAGGGGGACAGCCATTCTTATATCTATAGTTGCTGTACAGTTTTGCCATTACATCACTAATGGATAAGCATGACCCTTTCCTCATATCCTTGTCAGTATATATATTACATGAAATACATATATATGTTACATGAAACATACATTGGGAATGTAGGTCAATGATAAGTACCTGTCTGGCATAGATGAGATCCTGGATTTCATCCTGAAGACTGGAAAAGACTAAAGTTGCAACGTGTGTTTGTGTGTGTGTGTGTGTGTGTGTGTGTGTGTGTGTGTGTGTGTGTGAAGAGAAAGGGAAAGGGGCAGGAAGAGAGGAGGATGGGAGAAGAAGGAAGAAAGGAGGAGGTGTCCCATGCCTTGAAAGAAATTTCTAACAGTGAAATGTTTGTTTTTACACTTTTTCTTCTCAGTGATTTATATTATTTCTTATCTATAATAAAGCACTTTCATGAAAAATGCCTGTTTAAATATTTTTTAAAAAAATTATAAGTTACTATATATAGTTATAGATTTAGAGAATATCACTTGAAGTCTTTGTAAAATCAAAGACTGATTTTTCAGCAACTAAATGCATCTGTTTGCCAACTTCGTCTTTAGATATCCTAGACATAATTTTAATAAATACCCTTTCCCCCCATTCTTTCACTTTTCCTCCTCCTCTCCATTCCCCCTCCTCTCTCTTTTCTCTTTTTCTTTTTCCACCCATCTCCACTTCCTTATTGGCACCTGCCCATCTGCAGCTCTGAGTTTTCTTGCTGTCTTAGTTCTGTTTAGTGATTTACTACTCCCAACAACCCCCAATGTTGTGGCCTTCCAGCACAGTAGATGGGCTTCCTCAACTGTTTGCATGGTTTTACTACAATATTGTGTGTGCTGCAAGCCAACTGGGGGGCTTTAGCTTCTTAGCCTCTTCTAATTATTCTGATTTGTAGTGGTTTTAAGTCAATTAAGCAGAAGCAACCAGAGGATCAGCTCCAGTTTGTACCATTTTTTTTCAAAGATTGATCTTTTCTTGTCTTGCAAGAACACTACTCATTTCATTCTTTTAATGTACCAGCATTTAGTATTTCTAAATTTAGTAATTTAGTATTTAACAACTTTCTCACTGTACACAATCCCTCTTTATTCTGATAGTGTTTTCTTTGCTCTTTGAGAATACATGTGAGGCCAAGATCAAGTAGGCTTTACTAGAGATGCAATCTTTTCCCTGTCTTGATTTCACTGTTTTTGTCTTTGTTTCTTTACTCAGAAGATAGGGCCTCAGGTATGCTCAACATGCCCTACCACTGAGCTGCATCCCCAGCGATGGATTTCAGCCTTCAAATAAATGATTATAAAATCATAATATGTGAAGATAGTAACATAAGAGCTTGGAGATTGCCTCCAAGAAATATAGGAGTTTCATACTTTATTGGAACAACGAAATGAATAATATACATATATATATATATTATATATATAATGCAATATATATATAAATCAGAACATAGTTTTAACTATTATTCACCAAAAATTAAAATGTAGATACTGTGGGAAATGAAAAAAATAGTCTGTTTTGAATTGTTTTCTTGATTAATGGTTTGTCACTGTTCTCTATTCTTTATTTTATATCATTACAAACATTGTAGATACTATAAGGGAAACTTCAAGGAGCCCCTCACAAGAGCATCAATAGGGTAACTGAGCATCATCATGGTTCAATGGCTGGGGAGAAAGCAAATAATAAAAAAGGTAAATAAATGGTCACAAGGATTTTTCAATTTCTCAAAAACATTATAGTGTTATTTTATGGGAACATAACACTAGGTAAAGAACATGACCCTTTTAAGTACCAGACTTAAAAGAATACTTCTCTTATTCAGTTATGAACTTTAAACATAACTAAAAATGATCTTACTCTTATATTGAGATGCATCTTTCTCTCCTTTATTAATAATAGTACTTTATTAACATATTTTCATCTAAAGATAGTCTTCTAATTTATTATATATAAAATTTCTGAAGAAAGGATTGAAATAATGGTACTTATATCATGTTTTCCAATCAGAAAATTTTGTTGCTTTTCTAACTCTGAGAGTGCCCAATGACCATTTTCCCATAAGCAACCACAAATACCACATTTAATAAACTGTAAATGAGACTCCTACAGTTTCTAAAAGAGATACACATTGGGAAAAAAGAGAAACACAGACACCTCTATAAAATATTGTGTTAATGTAGGAGAATACAGCAAATGCATTAGCAATTAAAGAAAAGAGAAAAATGGATTTATTTTTTTTTAGACATATGAACAGTGTTTCAGAAGTGTAGAGCTTAGGCACTGGAACTTGAAACTGAGGTATGACCTAGATATATTCAGAAACAGACTTCTAACCCTATGCCCAGGGTTATCTGTTTCCTATAAAACATCCCTGAATCCAAAGAAGCACATATTAATGCTTAAAATAGTTCTGTGTAGAAGTGTGACTTAAGCTGGGCATGGTGGCATACACCTTTCATCCCAACATTCTAGAAGCAGAGGCAGGCAGATCTCTGTGAGTTCAAGTTTATCCTGGTCTACAAAACAATTTCCAGGACAGGCAGGGTTATTGTACAGAGAAACCCTGTCTTGAAAAACCATAAATAAATAGATAGGTAGGTATGTAGATAGATAGATAGGTAGATAGATAGACAGATAGACAGATGGATAGATAGATACACAATATTTAAAAAAGAGAAGTGTGACTTGAGCACAAGGGTCCACCAATCACCATGCATCATGAAGTTACTGTACTGTATAGATGGTATGCCACACTTTTATCTAATAGTGCCCATGTCCTCTCTTCTAACCTTCACAATGCTCTTTCTTCTCTCTGATCTTTGCACTAAAACCTCGTGCCTCACTGACAAAACTTTCTTACTATAAACAGACATCACTCCTTAAAGATGTGACTAAACTTCAGGCACTCACAAATGGAAGCCGTCAGTGGCAAAGGCTGGATACCTGCTCACTGAAACATGTTTGCTTGTCCTCTTGGCCAAGCAGAGGGCAGACTTAGATGCCCCATCAGTAGGTGTAAGTACTTGACTACATTTTAGCAAACACATGAAAGAGTATGAGTGCTGCTTTTAGTCCTTTTAGTTGTCTTCTCCTTCCTTGCTGTTTCCCTGGGTGATAACCTCAGGGAAACCTTGAAAATTACCTGATAAGAGGTAGTGTTGTAACAGGGATCATTACCCATGTACAAAATAAATATCTTTCATAGCAATTTCATTTTAGGTCACTAAATTATGAATACTTTTTGGCTGTAACAGATTACTATACCCCAGCACCTGGGCTATTGACTCACCCACACTGTATCCCTCTACCCAGGACTAAGAGAAATGTTTTGCGTATACTTTAATTTTATTATCTAGCATCTTCAAAAGTTTTATCTTTTCACCTCAAGTTACCTTTCCACTTCCTCTCTTTACTTTTTATCCTTGTGGCTTCAAACTTAAATATATTGTCATAAGGAATATGTTTCAACTGAAGGTGTTGATTTAACCATCCAACTCTCATTACTGTGCCTCTGCCATGGTGTGAATGTTGCACAACTAGCAGTGAGTGGTTCATATGCAAAGGGTCTGTCCCTCGGTAGGTCTGCTGCTCTTGGAAGATGCAATGTGCTTTAAGAGTTGAAAAGCACTGTGAAGTCTTTGACAATTAGGCATATTTCCTCAAGGGGATTCTCTCTCTCTCTCTCTCTCTCTCTCTCTCTCTCTCTCTCTCTCTCTCTCTCTTATTTCTCTCATATCTCTCTAATCCAATATTGACATGTCATCATTGTCTTGCTACTGATGGGACTCCCAACCTGCCATTCACTGTGTAGTGATTCCCTATTTACTCTAGTCACAGAACACTTAAGAGCCCGAGCTAAGCCATTTCAACTTTCAGCTCCATACTTATGATCTGAATATGCCTTCTTTCCTTGATAGGTAGTCTACTTCAAGGTTTTTCCTGTATACCAAGTTGACCAATACACCTCCTTTTAGCACATTTATTCATTGTTAAATAGTGGGTATGTTATCTTTATATCATATTCATCCACTCTACTGATTTTCTTTCTGCTCCCTAAACTGTCTGTCTAGCTTAAATTATGAGGTTCAACACTTCCATAATCTTCTTCTCACTATTGGCAGCTTCATTTGTCAATTGAACCTTCTCAGAAAATTAGTGACACAAACCTTCAAGGATTGGTACCTTTATCAATTCAAGGTCTCTTATGTCAATGAAGTCCTCAATGTGTTTAGAAGTACTCCTGAGCAGCAGAGGCATACAGAGCGATGGCAGAGGTAGACAGAGTGGCAGCAGAGGCAGACAGAGAGGCCACAGAGGCAGGCAGAGCAGTGGCAGAGAGTCGTAATAAATACCAGAAACTGAACTATTACCCACTGAGGAGTTAGTGAAAACAAGGAGATTAAGAGCTTGGAACAGGGACTCCTTTAATCCCAGCACCCGGGGAAGGAGCCATCTCCATGGGACACCACCAGAACGGATCCAGTCACTCTGTCTGAGGGCAACCCAAGGCCCAGCTGCTGATCCTGCAAAACCCAACAACTTGGAGGTGTTGGTGAGATTACCCTACTAAACAACCTGCTCAGCTGAGATCCATTCGGGAGAGTATTCAAAATCCTATAGGCTGCAGTCTGAGGAAACAAGATCAGCTGAGGAGCTGACAAATGAGCAAAACATGACCTGAGAACACAAAAGAAGGTGCTGCCCAGCCACCTAACCAGATCACTAGAACCATAAGCCTACACTATACCAACTGGGAACAGATAAGCCCTCATCTCCAGACCAGCAAATCAAGTCTCTAGCCCCTAGGCCCTACCCATCGGAGTCCCAGAGGTCAGACAGCTACCTTTCCCTGCTCCCCCAACAAAAAAAGGAAGTACTCCTAATAAACTCCTTCTTATACTTACACAGCAATTACTTTAAATCATCCATAATTTCCCAATTCAATACTTTTGTCCTAGCCAGTGACCTGATTCCTACAACACACACACACACACACACACACACACACACACACAAAATCTAAGAGAAATACTTTGAGAAATGTGAATAGACTTTAAGATATCATTTCCTACTTAAATTTAGGACACATTTTATCAGAAAGGATTACATGTGCTATTGATTTTATTATTTCACCTATGATTGAAATCTCCAGTTGTCACATAACACACAATTCTCCAAGTTAAATTTAAAGTTAAAAACATAAGTATACACATTTCTATATTTAAAAGTGACGGGTAGCACTTGGGATATACTAATTCTGAAATAAAGACCATAGTTATGGGAGTTCATATTTATGTAAGCATTCTATTATTGGTTAATTTTGGTCAATCTTGGCAAGTTGATCTATGTCTATTTGATGTCTATTAGTCTATTTTTTTTTTTTTTTTTTGAGACAGGGTTTCTCTGTATGGCTTCGAGCCTTTCCTGGATCTTGCTCTGTAGACCAGGCTGGCCTTGAACTCACAAAGATCTGCCTGTCTCTGCCTCCCAAGTGCTGGGATTAAAGGCATGCGCCACCACCGCCTGGCCCTATTAGTCTACTTTTATTCACTATGACAAAGTCTTTAATGTAAACATTTAAAAGCAACACATTTATTGGGAATTATAGTTTTAGAGATTTCAGTCCATGGTCACCAGAATCTATTGCTTTTAGTCTATTGACAAGCCAAAAACTTCAGGATGGCCGTTAGGAAACAGGATGAGGCAAGAGAGGGCTAGGGGCAAGATAAAACAGCATACATTTGCCCCTCCTACTGTTTTCAACCATGCCCTACCTTCCAATGTCCCATTCAGCTTTCAACTCATCAGTAGCTTAACCCATGGATCCAGTAAGCATCTTTATGATGCAATCATCTTTAAATGACTGGATCTACCAGCTAGAGACCAAGCCACAAAATATAAGCCTTTGAGGAAGACCTCATTTCTATATCATAGCATTGTTATCCCTTCAATTTTGTACAAATATTTTATTTGTATCTGTGTTTTTAGTTCATCCAGGGTGTGGATTCTTCACTATAAACATTTGGTAAAGTAAATTATATCCTAGGGTAAACGACTTTGTTGTGACTTTGTAGCCTCTTAAAAGTTAAGTATGTACATTGCACCTTTTTCTTCATTATACTGAGCAAAATAATCTTTACATCTCCCAACCAGCTATTTCTCTCATAAAGCTTGTGTTGATTTTGACAGATTTAAGAACACTTAGTCTTGACTTTATCATCTCTTACTTGTGAACTATTCCTTACTTTCTGAAACATGTCATTGCACATTAATGACACAGGAGTCTCCTTTATTGCTTTCATTCTTTTAGATTCTCTGATCTTGATGAATTTTGAAGATTTTTTTTTTGCCTAGGCTTAACAGATTAGTGTTGCTTAGACCTCCTGTTTTACAGGTAATCCCCTTACTTTATTCTCTCTAGGGAAAAATCTATCCCTGGAGTTTCAATAACTATTAGTAGAATATTTGCATCCCACTTGGTTCTCCCAGGATTCAAAGATGTTCCAAGCATTTTTACATGTTTGTTCTTTGATATCATTAAAAAAGTCACTAAACTGAATTTACTGTCTTTCCCCAAAATGTATCCATTTCCTTAGTCTTCATATCATTTTAAGGAACCAAAGAACTAAATTTTTCTCTGAATACCTAAAAATTCTTCAAATCTCTACTGTAATATATTGCCAAACATTAAGACATTTATTTCCTACATATATATCAATCAATCAAATCAGATCTCTTCACTGTACCTCATTGTTTCATCTATAAGCTTAATACCTTTTTTTTTTTTTTTTTTTTTTTTGGGTTTTCGAGACAGGGTTTCTCTGTGGTGTTGGTGCCTGTCCTGGATCTTGCTCTGTAGACCAGATATCTGCCTGGCTCTGCCTCCTGAGTGCTGGGATTAAAGGTGTGCTCCACCACCGCCCGGCTAGCTTAATACCTTTTCAAGGGTACATTTCTTCCTGCAAAATACTTCAGTTACTCCCAGGGATGTGACTAGGAATGAGCCAACCTCCCTGCTCAGTTTCTCTCATCCACTCCCAAATGAGCAATGGGAAGGCAGATTTACAAGTTTAAAGGTTGTGTTGTCTCCATCAACAGCTGATCTGAAAGGACTTCACTGCCATGAACTCCTCAGCGAGATGTAGAACAAAGCTGTCCTTTGGCTTAGAGCCAACACTGGAGGTTGTTTACTCTCCCTCCTCCTTTCCCACAAGGGAACAATTTCTTCTAGCGATAGTCCAGGCATAAGTTGTTCAGTATCCATTCTCATTTTTTGGGAGGAGGGTCATTGGCTGATGTTGATCAGGTATCCAATTTGCAATGTACTCAACCTTCTGCCAACATACAATACTACAAGTTCTTCTCAAGCCCAGGGCTACTGGTACCACATTTCAGCACATTGATGGTGTTCTCAGGCTTAAAACTTCTCTCAAACAATAAATTACTTAGCACTTTCCTTTAGACTAAGCAATCCTTGGTGCTTACACACATATCAGCTTCATCTAGAGCTTTCACCCCAGTACACAAACGTGAGCAGAGAGAGTCAATGATGCTGTTTATATGGGATATGAATACATGGTCTAGGCAACTGTCGAAGTGTTTATTCTTGAATGTTACTTATGTATGAACATTCTGATAAAGCAGTCCAGTGTAGAAGATATGAAATATCCTATATCCTATTTTTCCAAGACATGGAGAGTAACTTCCAAAGATACTGTAAACCTTTCCATTGCTATGCATGTATTTAAATGCAAAGATAAATACAATAAATTAAACTAAAATTCTAACCCCTTTGATTCTAAATACATAGTTATGAAAGTCATCAACTCAAAAGTTTGAAGAAAACAACTTTTTAACTACCATGATACCTCTCATTAACTGTCCACTTATTATTTGGGAAAAAGATGAAGATATTCAATTGTAAGATATAAGTGAACTCTCAGAAAATTGGTGAGTATGTTTCTTGAAAAGATTAATATATTATTAAATCAAGTAAGACATGTGAAACATATAAAGTTCTTTTAGAACTCTTTTTCATAAATGTGTGAATGTATTTGCATACTACTACCATTACAAACAAACAAACAAGAAATTTGCCTTGGAACCAGCCTCAAGTGGTTAATGGTACCGTAGCTAGTGGTCTACACTGGCAATTTTGGCTCTAAGAGTTCTCTAATGTCAAGAGAACAAAAGATCCCCCTGTTTCTAGCTTCCTGTTCTTCTATATATTTGCTTCATGGATTATTTTAAAAATAACTAACACTCAGTTCCATCTTAAATAGAGGGGTTATATAATATTGTGTCAATTATTTACA
Source organism: Peromyscus leucopus (assembly GCF_004664715.2). Taxonomy (NCBI): domain Eukaryota; kingdom Metazoa; phylum Chordata; class Mammalia; order Rodentia; family Cricetidae; genus Peromyscus; species Peromyscus leucopus. The sequence goes on along the minus strand of NC_051070.1, from coordinate 37,950,486 downwards.
TAGAATTAAGATAGAAATAATGAGTCCAATAACTCCCTTGGTGTACAGATATTCACTGTACAATGTCAACATTTCTAGGTTTTATTTTACTATCTAGCCTTCAAAGTATGCCATTTGATATAGCAATGTTATGTGTTGGTGCTTGTATTGGTAGATGGAAATATTCTTCTCATCTGGAGTAAATAAATCCATGCTGAAGAATTTTAAAATGTGTTTCCTCTCCTTTTATGATCATACTTTTTAATAATATATATACATATATATATATGCCAAATATCTGCAGATCGTTGCATATATATGTGATGGGTTTCTCAGTCATTCTCTACTTTTCTGGAAAGTTGAGCATCTCTGTGCACTGTGGGACATGTAGCAGTATCCCTGGCCTCTACAATCCATACCAAGGTGTAACAGCAGGAGGTGGCTACAAACATTGGAAAATGTCCTCTAGAAGGCTACAAGGCCAGAAAAAATTACTCCACATTGAGAAATACTGTTTATGCACTATGCCATTAATTTGTGAAAATGTCTGTAGTTCCTGAGGCAGAGCTATCTTTCAATACCTCAGAAGATTCATGATTTTAGTAAATGATTAACCTCTCTGTTTTCTACGATCTGCACCTCCAGACTAACTCTGTGGACCTTTTAACATATGTCACTAGCAATAAAGAATACCAGTGAAGGGTTCTGCTATGTTCTCAGGCCCAACACATGTGGGCCATTATACCTAGTCTTTCCTGGTGACTCTCAGTGCCTCTCTAGAGAGTTTTCCCCTGGCTGAGGAAAGTATGCACATTCCCTTTATTAATCTGTAAATATCAGCAAATGCCAATTACAACTATCAAAATTTTCTATTCATATTACAAACTGCCTAACAAGAACAAAGGCACTAAAGAAAACTAATATGTTAGTCCACATAAAGTGGTTTTTTTTCTCCACAAAGAGTTCTTAAATTCCTGGGGCAGCTCATTTTAGCAACAGCTTAGTGAGCAGCGCATCACAGTTGGGTATCATCGTGTGACAGCTGCAAATTTTCAGGGTCTTTTCATTGAAAAAAGAACTATTCATGCAATACATTTTTGTTGTCGGACTTCTTTTGGGACACCAGCCCCCAAATGACAGAGATTTCATTATGAAAGCTTAGTCTTTGCTTAGACTTGTCTCCAACTAGCTCTTTCTCTACCCAGAAGTCCTGCTTATTCTCTCCTGACAATTGAACACTTAGCTCTTTATTGACTTAATCAAGTGCCTTAGGCAGGTGAGGCAAAACGTAGACATCTTCACACAGTGTCAACAAATATCCTGCAACATATTCTGATTATGCATATCCCCTCCCCCAACACCTCCCAGTTCCTTCCAATTTCCCACCTACCCTACTCCATGTCCTTTCTTTATCTCACTGTTTAGACAAACAAAAACAAAATACACAAGCAAATAAAACCTCTTCAATCCCAAATATACAAGTAAAATACCAATAAAACAAAAAAAAAAAATGTTCAAACAAAGCAATATGAGTCAAAAAGCCTACCATTGATTTTGCTTTCTGTTGTTCAACTACTCCTGGGTATGGCATCTACCCTCAAACATGGTTAATACACTCAGTGAGACTCCACTGGGAGCAAACCAGTTTTTCCCTTGCTGGTGAGTGTGAATTGCAGATAGTTTCTTGGTCAGCAGTGGGAGCTTTGACCCAGTTCCTCCTTTCGGTGCTGAGAACCCATCTGGCTTGAACCTGTGCAGGCCCTGTTCATACTGCCACAGTTATTGTGAATCTGTATGTGTGCTGCTCTTATTCTTCCCGGAAGGTAGTGCTTTCTTGGTATAATCTGTCCCTTCCGGCTTTTAAAATCTTTCCACTACTTCTTCCTCATAGACCCCTAAGCCTTGAGGGGAGAGATTCGTTGAAGGCATCCCACTTAAGACTTAACCACTTAATTATAGTCTGCTTCATAGGCCCTCCAAACTGGTGGTGTTGAGGTTTGCTGGTATTGTCCAACTAAATTCACAGGTATTTTCTAGTTGACGCTGAATGATTCCAAATGTCTGCTCAGTTGATTCACTACAGAGGTCATATATCTAGAAAATCATAATAATCACAAACTGTCGTCTCACTATGATCTAAAACTTTAAACAGTCACTTATCATGTAACTTTATTCTACAAAGGCCTATATTAACCATATGACATTTCCCAGTGTTTTTTCTTTCAAATTCATGAAAAAAAATGAAAAGGTTCTGAGGAAGTTGACAGAAGGCTGTCAGGCTAGAAAATAAAATTAAATAACATACAAAATCTTAATGTGTAACAAATTGCGTTTTTCTTTGAGGTGGTATTTGCTCTAGCCATGACCTTGGGCTATATGGCCAGAAGGAGGTGGTGCTTCTTGCCATCATCTGTGACCTCTTAAAAGGAAAGGGAGAGGGGTCACAAGGTCCCTTCTCTCTGCTTCCTGCTTCCTGGAGTGAGCAAACTGCCAGGTAGATTCTCTCTAGGTCAGAACAGAGGACAACTTCAGCTGTTTACTCGGTTCTGTATTTGTGAGTGTATTTCCTCAACTTATGTCCTAATAAATTCCCTAATGCTCCTTAAGCAGAATTCCATGGATTTCTCGCATTACTTCTTCATGTTATCCTTAGAAACAGGTAGCTGAGAATAACTGTTCTTAAACCAGCACTGAAAACTGATCTCAATATTAGGCTCATAAGGATAATGATTTATGCTAGGGACTAAATTCTACATATTTCATCTTTCTAGATTCCTCTAACCATGTCTTAACTAGAAATCAACTGAAGAGTCCAGCAGAAAAGTTGTCACTTGAATTAAAGGCGTGCGTCACCACCAGAGGCAGGCGGATCTTTGTGAGTTCGAGGCCAGCCTGGGCTACCAAGTGAGTTTCAGGAAAGGCGCAAAGCTACACAGAGAAACCCTGTCTCGAAAAACCAAAAAAAAAAAAAAAAAAAAAAAAAAAAAAAAAAAAAGGTGTCACTTGAACAACACAGGTTAGAAAATTTGAAAAAAAAAATCAATTTCTAGCCAAGAAATTTAAAAAAGTAAAGAAAATGGAATTACCATCAAGAATTCATAAGATACAGACAGCTGAATAACAGTTAGCTTTATTTGTGTACTGGCATAAAACATGCACAAAACTATTATAAAAAGTTAAGGTGTATTACAATCAATCCCCTTGAGTCTATTAAAATGGTAACAGAATTTATTAAGAAATAAATTGAGAAAATACACTCATGATTACAGAATGGAGCAGACAGTATAAGTCCTCCTCTGATCTGACTGGGAGCAAATCCACCTCACAAGAAGGAGCAAAGAGCAGCAGATGTGACCCTTCTCCAACCCCCTTATAAGAGGTCACAAACAACAGCAGGAAGCACCGCCTCCTTTGGGCCCAACGTCATGGGTGGAGCACCATTACAGAGGTGTATCAAAACTATGCATTCTCTTATAGCCATGCCCGATGTTATTCATAGAGGAGTTAAAGCTAAATTTAAAGGTATAGTGTTGAATTGCAAATGTAAAATTTACTGAAGTGCATACTGCACTGGTGTCTTAATTTCATATATTTCCTGCTGCTGTTGTAGTCAGCTTAAGTATTGCCAGTATCTACTTAGAACACCATGTGGTGCTAATCAGCTCTGTGTGAGCTGTTCATCTCCTCAGCAAATTGCACGTTACAGTAGAAAGTGATCTCTCCTAAGTTTTCATGTTTATATATATAGTATATGTGTAAATACATATTATCCATATATGACATATAAGGCATATGTACAAAAACTGTTTATTTTATCAGTAAGTTTAGTGGCCATTAGCAAGACATTTATATTTAGGTTGAAGGTAGTTAATGGTCACACTAGTGTTTCATTGGCAATAACAGTAGACAATGAATCCCAGAGAAAGTGCAGCCACCACACAGCACAACCTTACTAGTCATCATTAGATGCTTTGAGGAGCCAAACTGTGCAGTGAGCTCCATTCATATTCATCACAACCTGAGAAGCTGTGTCAGACTCTGCTCAGGACTTCAGTCCCTGACAACAAAGTTTGAAGGTTAATTCCAGTACCATGGACAGCAAGCAGCACAGACAGCAAAAGCAGAGACCTGAAGACTATGTGCACATGAGAAAGAATGACTTAAGAAAACCAAATACTATTGTTCTGCTAAAGGAACTCAGTAATGAAATGACTTGTCATGATGTTACATTATATCAATAGATCAGGATCTCACTAAGACACCATTATAGAAGCCTCCTCCAGCAGAAGGGAACTAATACAGAGACTCACACTGGATAATGTGCAGAGGGTGAGAAACCCATAAACACTCAGTTTTTAATGGGTTGTCTCCATCAAATCCCCCCCTTCAAAGCTCAGGGACTTTTTGGAAAGGGGGCAGAAAGACTGTGGGAGCCAGAATGGATGGATGACACCAAGGAAAGATTTCCTTCTAGACAGAATAGAGACTGCCACAGCATGTACAGTGCCTACACAGATTCAAGCCAGATGTGTCCCATTGCTGAGAACAGGAAGTGAAAAGGCACTCCCATTCCTAACCAAGACACTATCTCTATTGACACTTGCAAATAAAAAAAAAATAGTTTTCTACAATGTAGTTGCAATGGGTATATAAATTATACTAAGTGTAGACCCTTGCTCATCAGTGGATAGCCAACACAAAATGAACTTAGTAATATTTTTGTAGGTTTCCTGTCTCATATTGCTCTGTTTGGAATATTTTTTGTCTTACTGGTATTTGTATATTATGGTTGCTAATTTCTTTGTGTGTGTGTGTGTGTGTGTGTGTGTGTGTGTGTGTGTGTGTGTGTGGTGCCTAAATACAGATCTTTATTCCTTCCTCCACTCCTCCAAATCCCCTGTCTCATCCCTAGTTCTGTAGAAGACCACTTTCTAGGGCCACCATTCCTCTCTGCTTCCACCTTTGGAGGTCTTATGCTTTAAACTTGATTTCTAAGACTCATCCCACTAGCCAAGCTGTCAGCTCCAGCAGGCATTTCCTGGGAAGTCTCTGGCCAAGGGAGCAGGTGATTAACTGCCGATGTCAGCTCTCGCCCATTTCCAAATCTATTCCCCCAGTCACACCTCTATCTTTGTAGCAGACAACCAGCTGTAGCTTCCTCTCACCCCTGTTCCCATCCCTACAGGATCATACAGATCTTCCAGTTCACCCCCCCTCAAGTCATTGCTTTATTCTAGCCCCCAACTCCAGCAGGCACCCCCTGGAAACCTCCAGGCCATTCCAGCTAGGAAAGCATGTAGTCTAACTGCAGATCTTCAACTCTTTTTGCTCTCTACAAAACCAATCTGCCCAGTATCATCCCTAGCTTTGTAGCAGAAAACCTGTTGTAGCCTCCCATCACCCCTGCCCAATCTCCACTGGATCACATAGACCTTCCCCTCCAAAATTCCTCCTTCCTGCTCATCATTTTATCACTGCCTTCCAACTCCAGCAGGCATTCCCTTGAAAACCTCAGGTCACTCTGGCCCTGAAAACAGATAGCCAAAATGTGGATATTCACCCCTTCTTCCTTTCCTCTAAATTCAATCCTCCAGTCTCATCCCCCAACTCTGTAGCAGGCTATCTTTTGCAGCATTCCCAACTCTCTGCCCCAACTCCAATTGATCATACAGATCTTCTCCACCAACTCATCAATTTATCCCAACCCCCAACTCCAGCAGGCATTCCATGAAAGCCTTCTAGTCAAACCTGCTAGAGATGAAGTTGACCAGCAAAACCATTAGACAAGATTCAGACTATCACTCTCCATCCTCTCCCCCTTATCAAATACCCAAATTTCATTCACAAATCTGTGGCAGATTGTTGTGGGTATTCCTCTTTCACTGCCCCATTGCCATGGGACTTAGCAGATGCTTGTAGAACATGCTACATTTATCTATCCTGTAACCCACTCAGCACCTCCCTTGTCCATCCCCATTCTTAAATGTTAGACTGCAACACCTAGAAATGCATTTAGAACTTAATCTCCAGTACCCACACCTAGCAGGATGCCAAAAGAATTTATTGCTGGGCAACACACTTTCCTAAGACCCAGATAGTGCTACAGAAAGCAAGGAACAAAACACCAACCAACAAAGGCAAGACCAGATATTAGCACCTGGAATTCTAATCTTCACATACCCAGATGTGAAGATGCAAACTTTAAAAACAAAAACAGGACAATATGTCTTCACTAGAGCACAGCAACCCTACCCCAGCAGGCCTTGGGAAGTGCAACATGGCTGAAGCAGGAAACAAACACCTTAAAATAGCCTTTATGGATATAGAGGTCCTTAAAGAAAATAAATGAATAATAACTTAAAGAAATCTGTGAAAACACAAACAAATGGTGGAAGGAAATGATTCAAATCATTCAAGACCTGAAAGCAGAAATAGAATGATTAAAGAAAACCCAACCTGAAGGAAATCTAGAACTGAAAAATCTAGGAACGTGAACAGGAACCACAGAGGCAAGCTTCACGAGCAGAATGTAAGAGATGGAAGAAGGAATCTCAAGCATCAAAGCCATGCTCGAAGAAGTGGATACATTAGCCAAAGAAAACTTGAAATCTCAAATACTCTCGGCATAAAATATCCAGGAAATCTTGGACACTGTGAAAAGATCAGATCTAAGAATAATAGGATTAGAGGAAGGATAAGAAATCAGGTAAAAGCACAGAAATATTTTAAACAAAATCATAGAAGAACATTTCCCTAACCTAAAGAAAGAGATGTAAGATTGTTCTAAATCTTTTACTGTCAATGTGTGGCATAGTCATAACTTTACCACCTGTGGATCTGCTAGAACTGCAGATGTGCAGACCCCACATCAGACCTGCTGGAACTGAAGCTGCATGTTGACAATCACCAAATGCCTGAGTATACACTACATTTGGAGAAGTAATGTTCTAAATCACAGCTCTAGGAGGTAAATGTAAAGAAATATCACATTTATACAAATCACTGTAAAGAATCAACTTTTCTATTTTATTTCAACAAAAGACATTCCTAGCCTCTACTTCTTAACCTTCCCCGCCCTAAGTTTTTATACACACATGCACACACAAGCATTGTTCCAGACATGTATACAAGAAATGCATCTTAAGAAACTATGTTTATTTGAATTCACGACTAAGCCCACTTAAATAAAGAAAAGCATTATGCAACTGAAAATCAAGCAGAGAATGGCAAGATGACTTAGCTGATAAAGGCACCTGTGACCAAATCCAACAACATGAATTCTTTCCTCAGGACTCATGTGCTAGAAGGAGAGAACCAACTCCCAACAGTTGTCCTTCGATCTGCACAAGGATACCATGGTGCATGTACACACAAATACACACACACGCACATACACACACACACACACACACACACACACACACACACACGCTTGTGCTCATATGTGTGCACTTGTATGCACAAGATAGATAGACAGACAGATAGATAGATAGATAGATAGATAGATAGATAGATAGATAGATAGATAGATAATAAAATTGCTTTAAGATAAGCAAGCCTGGGGATATACTCAATTACACATCATTGCCCACCATGTGCAAAATCCTGGATTTTTTCTCAGCACAGAATAAAACAAACAAAAAACTAAGAAATAAAGACATACCATTTCCAATTGCTATTTAAAGTTTTTACAATTGTATTATTTGGGTTTGCTCATCTTTACTGATATACCCTTTTGTTTAGATGGTAGATTTGGCAAACATACCTTTTAAACTATAATCTGATCATTTTTCCTACATGGCATAATAAAGACATTACTCCCAATATGATTAAACAGAATTATTTTCTAGCTTGTTTGTTTTTGTTTTGTTTGCCTGTTTGTGTTCTAAAGAGAGAGAAAGAAATGCCTTAGAGTGGGTAGGTAGAGAGGATCTGAGAAGAGTTGGGGAAAGGGAAACCATAAAAATTATATTGTATGGAAAAACATTTTTCCTTTTTATTTCTTTTTAATATTATATTATAATTACAACATTTATGCCTTCCCCTTACTCTACCTAAACCCTCCCATATACCCATCCCTGTTCTGTCAAATTCATTGTCTCTTTTTTTACTGTTATTACATGCATATGCATTAGTATATACATAATTACTACCAAATATACCTCATGGAGACAAGTAACATTGTATGTATGTATGTTTCCAAGACTTAATGTGTCCAAAAGAGAATCAATTGGTGTGGTCTTCTCTGGGGAGGGCTGCCTCTCCCCTCTCAGCTTCACTCAGTTACCTATAATTCTTTGTATGGGATTGAGGCCTCTTTGTGTAGGGTTGGGCTTCTTCTTGCGCAGCTTGGCATGTTTGTTTGTATTCTCCTTGTTGAGCTCAAGTTTGGGTGATGATGTTGGTGAGACTTTAGCTTCTGATGTTACTAAGAGATGCAATCTCACAACAAAGTCTCAGATCTTCTGGCTTATGTTATTTCTGCATCCTCTTCTGAAATGTTCCCTGAGCCTCATATGTGGAGTGTTTTGTAAATGTATCCACTGGGACTGGGCTCTACAACTATGCAGTTTTATTGGTTATAGTTTTCGGTAGTAGTCTCCATCTGTTACAAAGAGACATTGATGAGGGTTGAATATTACGCTTAATTGTGGGCATAGAAACAAATATTTACAGGTTGTTGTTAGGGACTGTGATTGTTTAGTAAATTCAAGGTTGTAGACTCTTCTCCAATAATATTATTTCATTAGCACCGAGTCGTCAGCTAGTTTTACAGTACCAGTGACAACACCCCTCTTTTTGAGCATGTCTTAGGTTCAATGAGAGAGTCATTGATTATTACTAGCATATATGTACTACTAATGCACCTGTAGGGCTATTTGCCATGCTGGTCTTTGATGTGCCCCATAGATATCAGAGAAGAGTAGGACTGTTGTTTGCCTCTCCTTGGAAAGATTGTGTATGATTTTTAAAGATAGAAAGAAACTAAAGTCATGGAGTTGGGTAGGATCTGGGAGGAGCTGAGGGGGAGGAAACCATGATTAGATTATATTTTATGAAAAAAAATACTTTCAATTTAAAATGTTTGTTTAAAAAGAAAAATGCACTAAGGCATTTCAACAACATATTGAATTTAAAAAAAAATAGACGCAGAAATTACCTTTGCTTTTGCAGATAGGAGATTTGGAGTTTGATGTTTAAGGATGAAAGAGTAAGGCAAATGATGATACAGACTCTAATAGAGCTCCAGTTCAATGCATTAATTAGCTGCAGATTCTAACCATATTGGTTGAGTGCTATCTAGGGTATCGAGTCCTCTGCGTGACAGCAGTGTAATTACTAAACTAGTGGGACTGGGGGAAAATATGAGGAGTAAGATTCTTGGGAATGCTCTCCTAACAACAGGGTGCTTACTAAAGGCAAAATTTCCAGATACCACCTACAGAGATTCTACGGATGCTCACCACATTAACCAATCCTTCTGTGCAAGGAAATGTGGTAGAAAGTGTTGTTAGGTAAGATGTAGAAGGACAGACAGACAAAAGTATGATGGAGCCTGTTCTATTACTTTTCAGAGGTATTTCTTATCAAAGACAGTGTACAGAGGACAGACATTAAAATACAGGAGAGTAAAAATGATGGTGAGATCCAAGGTTGTCAGCCAGCTCAATGACAATACCATAACAACTTCAATTACGAATGTGTATGCCCAGGAGATCCTAAACCACAAGGTGGCAGAGACAAAAGCAACCAGCCCACCAGGTGAGAAATTTTCTGTTCAGGAGACCGGGGGGACTAAATGTCAACTCACTGTCTCTACTATTGTCAGACCACCCTACAAGAAGGAATGAATATGAAATACCAATAACAATAAATGAAGAAAAGTTTGGAGCCAAAGAACTTATGTATTTGGTTTTTATCCACTGAGCAGTTAACTAGAATTGTCTGTATTAGGTATGGAGCGAGGTAATATTGTTTTGATTAAATGATATCTTTTATTGGCAAAGACAATTGTGCTTTTAGTTTTTAAACTCTCTTCTCAATATATCTGTAGATGTAACCAACCGTCTTATTAAAATAAAAAACACAGAACCAATGTAAAAGAGAAAGCCGAGAGGTCAGAGCGCAGAGCTAAAATCTTACCTCCTGCAGTGCTCCTAGCTTCCCTGAAAGAGAGCTACTTCCTGTGTGTCTGTCTTTAGTCTTTCTGTTCTGCCTTCTCATTGTTGTAAACCCAAACGCATGACTGCCTCATCACTGCCTGTAAGTACAGCCCTCCAGGTCTTAAAGGCGTATGTCTCCAATGCTGGCTGTATCTCTGAACACACAGAGATCTACCTAGCTCTTCTACCAAGTGCTGGGATTAAAGGCGTGCGCCACCACCACCACCACCACACTCTTGCTATGGCTCTAATAACTCTGAGGCCCGGGCAACTTTATTTATTAACATATAATGAAAATCACATTTCAGTACAAATAAAATACCACCATATATATCTTTAGAATTTTTAAAAATATTTTATAGTTATATATATGGTTGTTAAAGTTTGAAGAACATGTTAAATTTTAAAATTAATTTTCAGAACATGCTCAATTATATGTTAAAATGATATTGAATATTATTTGTAAAATGTCATATGCTTTTTTTTTTAACTTTCCAAGGCGAGAGTGTACAAAGGCTGACAATTCTACCTCCATATCTGGCTGAAGATCAACTCTACTTTATTGACAGTTTTTCTACCTGATTCTTAAATCATTGACTTTAGACACCAGGGTCTCTATTAAACACTCCCAAGAATGCCCAGGGTCCTGTAGCTCTGTTTATGTTTTTTTCTGTTCTCATTTTTATACTGGTACCTCTTTGATGGGAGTTTGTTTGCTCTTTACCTAGTTTACACTTTTCTTTTGTCACATTCTTTCAATATCAAAAATACTGAAAAATCAGGTAAGTCAAGTTTCATTCTGAAACACCTCTTCTGCATCAGGAGCCTGACCATCTGGTGCAAATGGAGAATGACTTGATGTGTTGCCTGATGTTTGTGTAAGGACATTCACTAACACTCCGGTGAGATACTATTATTGTCATTGTTGTTGTTGTGTTAAGGATGAAACAGAGCCTCACACTTGCTAAGAACATCCTCATAAACACTGACCCTCACCTCTAATTGATCTTATTATTTTGCAAGGTGATTTGGTAATGTCAGTTTATAAATGTTTCTTCTCTTTAAATTAGCAACTTAATTTTGATAGAATTATATAGGATATAGAAATGTCCCCATAAATTATGGTAAGGATCAAATATGAAGGCTAAAATATGATTTCAAATTTTTAAATCAGCATCACTTTTGTCTTGGTACTTAGCTGACAACAGGCTTATTATTAACTTATGTTTTCAAATAGCATTTAACAAGTTCACTTTTGGCCACCAAGCTTCAATAGGTCCGCCATGTCATAACTAAATGCTTTTCTACTATGCAGAATTCTACTAGTCCTACACAAATCTACCAAATAAGAAATCCACTGGCTTTGACCAGAAGACTGTGTACTCCAAATACAGAGTTCAGAAGACACAGTAAGGTGTGTGCATTTGCCTTAAATTATGATGTCTCATAAAGATTCCACTCAGATACTGGAGGAAATTTTTTTAATATTGTTATTCTCCCTACTTCTGTGGGTATTCATGAGATTATTTATTCTTGAGATCTGAGAAAGCCATCCATAACAGAGTTCCATGCATCCTCTCTCACATCATTTTCCTTTCACATAACTCAACATCTGACTCTTCTTATTCTGTTACCTAACCATTACCCCTTTATATCAAAATCATCATCTCCCTCCACTGCCAGTCATGATAGCTCTTATTAAAAATTATCAATGATGTTTCCTATCATTTATTCTCTGCACAAAGGACAGATGATTTTAGTGCAAATTAGATTAAGTCTTGTGAAAAAAATACAGTTCCCAAATTTCCTATCACCTAAAAGCAAGTACACATTCTCTGGACAAATCTGAGCATAGCCCCCTGTTACCTGGCCTTTCTCCCATCATCCTATTCTTTAATGCAATAGGTCCAATGGCCTCCATCTTCTGTTGCAGAATATTATTTTAAGATGTATTACATTTGTTTATGCTGTGGAACATATATTTAATGATGCAAAGATATGTTACATTCTTTTATGTTGCGTTTATTTAACTCTGTGAATCTGTGTTACTTGCCTGTCTAAAATACCTAATGGTCTAATAAAGAGCTGAATGGACAATACCAAGGCAGGAGATAGGCCAAGTGGAGCTGGCAGGCAGAGAGAATAAATAGATGGAGAAATCAGGGAGAATGAAGGAAGATCAAGGGGGAAGTGAGAGAGAGAGAGAGACAGACAGAGACAGATCAGGGAGGAAAGATAGAGAAGGATGCTAGGGGCCAGCCACCCAGCCACCCAGCCACACAGCCAGCCATGGAGTAAGAATGAAAGTAAGGTATACAGAAGTAAGAGAAAGGTAGAAGCTCAGAGGCAAAATGTAGATGGGATAATTTAAACTTAAGGTTAGCAACAAGCCAAGCTAAGGCTGGGCATTTATAAGTAAAAACAAGTTTCTGTGAGTGATTTATTTGGGAGGTGGGTGGCAGACCCACTAAAAGAGCAGAACCAACCAACTACATTCTTGCAGAAACATAGCTACTTTCTGGCCCTCTTCTACTTCTCCCGAGTTTTAAATTAATATATGCTCCCAAGTCAGGTCTCTACTCAAAGTCACTTCTCAAAAGACATCTACCTAGCTGCATTTTATCAAGTACTTTAGGTTTCCACGATCATTTTTTCCAGGTACTCTAACTTCTTGAGAGAAATTATTAGTCATTGGGTTATTTAATCTGTACTAAATCTCTAAGGAAAAATGCCATGTCCTTCCTTCACCATGTATCTTTACCAACAGAGTGCTGCTTAACATTTGTAGGATTTCAATAAATATTGATCAAATAAAGAAATGTCTACCTCAACTGTGAGTCTTAAATTCCTCAAACTTGATGATTAAGTATTCCAAACTCTATGGTCAGGCTTATTTTTTTCTTTTTCCTGTACAGAAATGGATGATGATTTCAAATAGAAGGAGTGGGAATAAAAAAAATGGGGGAGGAATATAAGAGGAGATGAAAGAAGGGAGAGAGAGAGAGTGATGGGAGGAATAGAAATTGAATTGTTCAGTGTGCAGTTGGGCTGTTTATACAAAAAGATGTTCAGTCTCTTAGCCTATTTCTAATGCTTTATATTACAAAATGAGTCACTATTGCCATTCTGTGACTGAAATTGTACAAATGAACAAACATACATGCTCAAACATTCATTTGAGTTTTCTGGATTGTAATTTTTTGAATTCAAAGAAAAAAAGTTTATGATTATCTTGGGTACCTAGATCTCATAGAGATGTTTTAATTTGGGTAAAGGACAAGAAATATGTTTGCTGCCTCCCAGACTAATATATGTTAAAGCAACTGGATGAAGGTGGTGGCGAAATTCTCTGACATGAAATAGAGAGTATGGGGAGCAAAAGTATATGCTGAGTAAATGGATGGGGAACTGATATTGTGTAACCAATGCATTTTTATCTCTTTAACTGATAAATTAGACAAATAGTGGGGTTATTTCACAGTAGGAGAAGGGAAGGGTAAGGCAAAAGGTTTTAAAGGTGTCGTTCACATTTTATTACATCCATAAGAATTCTAAATGGGAATGTTAAGTAGGTGATTGAAAGTATGACTCTTGATTAGGGTTGGCAGGGAGAAAAAGATTAATCAATAAAATACAGAACATTTTGTGAGCTAATGTCATGTGAGATCATCTGTGGCTGACTCCAACCCATCATGCCCAGTGCCCTCAAATTATTCTACATTCTTAAGATCTCTTTTATTAGCATTAAATAATATTCACATATAAAATGCCTACTATACACATAATTTTAAAATATCTATAATGATCTAATAAATATAAAGAAATAAAAACTTAATTTATGATACAATTTATCTTTCTTATCAACACCAATTATTGAGGCAAAACTATACTAAATGTGCTTTATTATAAGTAACTTCATGCTTGATAAGTGATACCATGTTTCAGTCGGGCTTCATAGTGTGGCTTAGTGAAGAGAGTGCTTCTTAACATGTATGGAACTCTTGAATTGATCCCCAGCACTTAGCCTATCAGGCAATTAAACCAGAGTGATGGCAAATGCTCATAATCACAGCACTTGGATTCTGGAGGCAAAAGGATCAAAATGTCAAGGTCAAGGTCATTCTGGGCTACATAAAATATTGAGGCCTGTTTAGGCCACATGAAAAACAAAATACATTTTAAAAAATACCACTTTTTCCCTATTTTTAATCTCAGGGCAGCATTAACATTTACAATAGGTTTGTTTGTTTTGCATAAACATAGTAATGTACCATCATCTCTTATATACAATAGCTGAATTCTTAGATTGCTAGTATGTACAATGTATATATTATTTGGGTACAGGGCCATTCATACTCCTACCCAATCCCATAACTGAATTGCTGTCTGTCTATTTCTGTCTCTGTCTCTGTATCGCCCCCGCTCCCTGCCCCTCCCCCGTCTCATAGTCTCCTTTTAGAAAATTGGAATTCCTGGTCTTGCCTACTTAAAATTAATTTTCTAGTCATTGGGAATCTATTTGAACTTTGTGACTATTAACACTTAACTTTCTCATGTGGCCCCTTTGTGCTGCAGCTATGTCCCAATCTAGAGATGGACAGTACAAAAATAGCATAGGTCAGAATAAAAACAGTGAAGGAGAGAAGACCGAGTACTGAATCCTTCTTCAAACATGGACTGAGAAGTGATGGTGCTGAACCAACAACTGGTGGAGAAGGTGAGCAAAGGAAGAAGTGGTTAAGATCCAGGGTGGAGAACTACAACTAACAAACACTTAGAATTCACAAATGGGTACCTGGAAGCTGTTGGCGTCCAAGAGAATAGATGAGGGAAGAGGGAGTAAAACTCAAAGCTGCTGGAATTAGAGACAGAGGGCAAGAATTTGAAGGCAGTGTTCACAGGTAAATCTGGATATATTTTACCAGAAAAGTACTTGAAGCAATGGAATTCTATTTTAAAGCAGATGATATCATGTCGTATGTGTATATTCATATTGAATATCTTAGAAGATGTTGAGGAGTTAGAAAGCACAAGGATGAACAATTGAAACAAAGACTTTACAAGGCCTGAATGATGATCTGGTTGATAAAGCACACACCACACAAGAATGAAGATGGGAGTTCACACCCTCAGAAGCCATTTGAATGCTAGGTGGGTATTTGACCCTCCTTACCGGTAATTTTGGGAGACGTAAGGCAGAGACAAGAGGTTCCCAGAGTAAGAGAGCTAGTAAGATGATCCATATCAACAAACCTGTGTTCTATCACGTGGGGTTACCTTCCTTCCATCTTGCACCTCCTGTTGACTCTCTGTGTCTCCTAGCATGTCCTGCATGCCTAGATTCCTCCTCCTCTTCCTTTCTCCCCACAGAAACCCCTCCTATACCTCCAGGCTAGCTACTGGGTCATCAGCTTTTTTTTTTTTTTTAACAGCAATCACAGCAATACATCTTCACACATTGTAGAACATATTAGAAGGCTTGTAAGAAGATTAAGGAGAGAAAGAAGGCTTGAAAATGTCAGATCACTGAGTGAAACTCAGAATTAACCAGGCAAGTAAGGTATAACTGTTATATGGACCACTTCAAACTAGGTCATTAATTTAGAACATTGACAATACTGCAGTGGCATATGCATCCAGCATTATTAATCTTCTCAAATGCTGGTGACTAGTCAGAAGACAACGCAGGTTAATAGACTGGGGTTTAGCCAGCTTGGAACAGCAGGAAAAAATGGAAGCTGAAAAGAAAGAGCTGGATAGTTTGAATAACAGTTAGAAAATGATAGTGTACTTGGTGATCTCAATTGGAAGAATCTCAGAATGTATATGAAAAAATCTTGATCATTAGACTCTTAAAATGTGATCGACGTTGGAGACATGGTTTTAACATGATGATTAAGTTAAAATAAAGTCATTATGGTTAGAAACTAACCCAATAAAATTAAAGATGTGGACACAGTTGGTTACAGTATGAAGAAACAGGAATAAGATACCTATCTAAATACTGAGGAGAGATCTAAGATGAAACCAACTCTGAAGGCATCATGACCTCAGCATTCTGGTCTACAGGGTAGAGGGTGGGGGAAGATGATGGTGGAGATGATGATGATGATTATCTTTAAGCCATGCAGATGCAATTTGTGATCCTTTGTTATAATTAACTAACTCACAAGCTGGGCTTCAGAAACCATTAAAATATTTGATGAGTTGATCTAGAGACAAACTATAGTACACATCACACACACACACACACATACACACACCACAAACATAAGTCTCAAGTAATAGTGAATGGATGGCTTGGACAATTAGAACTTTTTATGTTTACTGAAAGAAATAGGAAAGTCTGGAGTATGACATGATGGCACTTCTGAGAAATGAAATTACTGAGACCTAAGTATACTCCACATCTCCAAGTCACTCCTTTAGATTGCTCATAGCAGATATATCGAAAGTGTTAAGAGCATGAGCACAATAGAATGAGTAATTCAGACCTTATTACTCAAAGGGACTTCTGATACAGTGGCAATGGAATGCCTCTGTACCTTCGTTACACAACTAAGGTGTAAGAGAAGCTACCAAGATTGTTGTTGAGTCTAGGACCAAACAAATCTGATTTTTTAAATCAAAGTGATAGAGTAGATGAAACACAGTGCCATATGCATAATGGGCTGCTAATAAACATCTCCTGAGGGAAAAACACTGAAATAGAGGCACCCCAACACAATCAGAGTGGACAGTGAGTAGATAACACTAGTACAACAGAAAAGTCAAGGTAACTATTGAATACACAAGAGCTGAATAGTTGGGCATTGCAGGATCCCTAACAAAAACAGCACAGTAACAGAGGAAAAAGTCATTGGAAGCTAGAGACACCTCCTTGTTTTCAGATTATAAGATCTAATTTCATAATTATAAGTCATGTTTTCTGCAGTATTTTAGCTTTCAACAACTGAGTATTGGCAAACATTTGGCAACTCACATCTTAATAAACAGCAAAGACCAACCAATCAATACACTGTGAAATGACAAATATTTAAAATTAATGTTGAGCATGAACCTCAGCCACCTGAGAAGGCAGATACTTTCCTGATCTTGTGGCTTTAAGGGATGGTACAAGTTTTAAGGCTCTCAGTACAAGGAGCCTCAGTATAAATATAAAGAACTCAAGTACATAACATCAAGGGCCTTTGACATAGCAACTTTGTAAACAATAAGGAAAATGGCAACACTTTCTTTTGTGTTTAATGAAGTTCATTGCATTGAACTTGGCAAAAACAGAATTTCATTTGCTTTTCTGTATTGTTTGGGATAACAGTACATCCTTTGTCTCTTTTTGTTGTATGTAAATGAATTAATATATAAAAAGAGCTGAGTTTCCTCCTTTTGAAAAATTTTATTATGTCTATTTGTGTGAGTGTTGGTGGTGTTCATACAGGTATCAGAAGACATTTTGAGGAAATTAGTTCCCTCCTTCTTCCAAGTGGTTCAAGGAATCATATTCAGGTTAACAGTCTTGGCTGTAAATGTTCAAGCACCTTAACCAGCTGAGTCATCTCAACAGCCTGTCTTCTCCATGAATTTGTCAATAAGATTCATAAAACAGGAAGTGAAGTTAACCTTAGTTTTAAATTTTTGTAAATAAATGAACATTGGAGAAAATATACTCAGTAATAATAAAGAATGAAAAGATTGATCAGTTGTAGCTGACAATCAATATTTTGGGAATAATTAACATTGTCAGCACCTAAGCTGTTAATAGAAAAATAAACACACAGGAAGAGGTCAGGTATTCATACCTGAAATGTTGAGCTTGATGAGATAAAATAGAGACAGTTTTCAGAAGGGACTTTAATACTGAGGAAGACAAAATTTAGACTAGCTAGCCCACCATGTTAGGTTCTGTAAAGTCCTCCTCTCCAAATGCAGGAAATTGTAAACCTGATTTGTTTGGCTTCATGAAGATTAAATAGTCAGCACACGAGAGACATCAAGAGAAAAGCTTAAGACCTCATGACATCGGTAAACAATCACAATATTAGGTGTCAAAGATGGTATAATTGTGACAGATAATATCATTAATATTCAGTATCCATACCATGAAATGTGATTATAATAAAAGTAAGTTATGTATCTTCAGAGTGACAATTGATTTTCAGAGTTAAGGTTAAAATTTTATCACCCAGTTCTTTGCCCTCCACATCTTTACTCCTTGAGTCTAACTACCTGAATGCAAAATTCTACTCCTCAGCAATTCAGATTTTACCATCATTTCTTTGCTCATATTTTTATCACAGATTTAAGCTCTCTAATGCTATGAAACCTGCAGACACAGAAGTTCATGATTTATGTATGTATTTGATAGCCTCACCCCTGACATCCTAGCCTCAAATCTAGACTCTCAAACTGCCTACTTAGCTCTGTTAACAGATTTTAATCTTGCATATTAGCAAAGCCATTCAAATGTTCTTAGGCATTATCATCTTGGCACTTTAATTGAAATATATCTTTACATTTAAAAAAATGGGACATAACAGTGAATAAAAGCAGCCCTTTTTTCACACAGTGTATGCTAATGTTGACCCTGCTGCTCTTGGCTTTTCACAGGACTCTGTGATTTCCTGGAATTTCCTGAACTCAGCACTTTGATGACCATGGATGTTTTAACTTCATTGCTCTCCCAGTTGCAAAGGAGCTTTTGACATTTGGATTTTGTGTTCACCTAATGGCAACTGCAATTAAAGCTTTCCCACATCAATGAGCTAACTTTCTAAGGCCATTTCAAAGGGTGAATTCAATATTCAAATTGCATGATGCTTATTGATCTGTGTGCTACTGTTTGTGTGACTGGAAAAATACTCATTAGAAATTTTCCTGACACTACAGATAAAAAAAGAAAAATAGTGAACTAATTCCTCTGGAAAAAAAAACACATCTGAACCACAAATAATTTATTAGTTACCAGGAGATATGTTTAGGGAAAAAGAAAGTAACCTAGATTTCCAGGCCTAAGCCTGACCAAATATTGTTTATTTGAGAGTGACTATCCAAACTACAGGAATTGATTCCCAAATGACCAATTTGATTGTTTCAGAGTCACTCTAAAACTATCCCAAGAGACCTAAGGTGTGCAGCTCAGAAGTGGCAGCCTACAATGCGAGCCTCACAAATTCTAGGAGATTTAGAAATAACCCGACAACCTATTTTACAGGTAGACAGAGAGAATGGTGGATTTTGGTAAATCCTTTAGACATTCAACAACAGGTTTTTATGCTAGTAGTGTGGTTTCAATTTCAATTAGATTTTTTTTAAGATAGAGAGAAATAGGAAACATGAAGTAAAACAATGTACCCCAGAACAACTTAGCCATGCTTATTTTCATGCAAACATGCTGTTGTTTATATACATACATGAAAAGGAGATTGAAAGTGAAGAATTATTATATTTTTCTAGATGTCTCACTTTTTAACATTTCGTCTTTGCCAAAAAATTCATATACTCTTCACCTGTTTTCTCTCAGTGTGCCTACAGCATATCCAAGATACTATAGATCATGCAAAAGACACCTTTAGAGATGTATTATTTCCTGAGAATCAAAATGAATCATTAACTCAGCTAAATTTGCTCCCTTAGCTTGGTATCTTTTCATTGACCAAAGTATAAACCAATTTTATTTTTTTTTTCATGTAAGTTTTTGTTAGTAAAGGATTGAGAATGCAGACAACCATTTGGAAATTCTGGTGTCCTCCTTGAATACTTTTATTCCAAGTGGGGAAGAAGATAAAAACCAATAAGATAAATTCAGAACTCCTGTCTTAAACTTGATGTAGATGGGCAGGAATATTCAATAAAATATCCCTTCATATTTATAAAAGTGAGAAGGAAATAAATACATAAAATAAGATAAGAGATTTCTCTCTATACTCCTGGCAGCTTATCTTTGGCCTGAAGTACCCACAGGCAACAAAGAAATTGATTTCTTCTCATGTTTTCCGTCACTTTTAGTTCATAAACTGCATAGTTGTTGAAGAAACATTAGGAAACAATAAACACGTGTACTCAATGCTGCTAAAACAGACATTTATGAGGTGATTCATGACTATGCTGTATTAAATTCATTTTGAATACAGTTTGCTGTAATAGTGTGTGTGGTTATCATCATTTCATTTTACAGATGGAAATACTGAGATTCCGAAGCTTTGGTGATTCACTAAGATAATATGGCCCGTTGTTGACAAAAACAATATTATAACAATAGAGGGATGGGATACAGAGACAGACAGACAGACAAGGGGGAGATGAGAATAATAATCATATACCTAGTTCTAGTCATCTAGACAGGGAGACAAACCATAAGGATAACAAAATCGGTATTAAGAGGAATTGCTTCATAAATTGAATAGTAATTGATAGTAATTGACATAAACAATGAATACAATTCTGTTTGGTAACTGAGTGTGTTTCATGAAAAGACAGTTTTATCTAGATTATAATAATGAATATTCCCAGTGTATGTTTTGATTTTTTCTGATGGGATTCCACAAACAAATAATACAAAAAAAAAAAAAAATCACGTTCAGCTCAGTGCTGTCTGAGGAGCTGCTGGCAGCTGATGACTGCTAGGGAAGGAGGAGTCAGTTTCTTTCAGAGAGGAGGGTGTTGCGAGGCCAGCCGTTCTCCAGGAGAGAGGCCCATATGCCTGCTTATAGATGCTGAACTAAGCTCATCCAATGTGAATTCTTTAAAAATCAAGAACACATGAAGTTAGGTGGGAAAAGTGGTGGTAGAGATGGGGAGGAATTGAAATAGAGGCAATGGGGGGGTTGTATTTGATCTATTTGATCCAAATACATTGTATGAATATATGAATATTAAATAAAATATATTTTAAATAACCATCAAACAACAAATTCAATTTTTGTTTGGTATGTAAATATTATCAAATATATTCATTTTTATAATTGTTTGAAGTTACACAGAGTCCACATATATTCTTACATGTGAACAGATATTATTTAAGACATCCCTGCTTCCCATATTATAGTTTCAACCAATTTCTTCATACTGTATTTTAGGATGAGCAGGTCAGAAAAAAATGGGAAGTTTTATAAGTTGCTTTTTGATTGGGTTAAAAATCAATAACCCTTGAATGTTTACCACATGATCGGGCAGTGTACGTGGTTCTAGAAATACCAGAATTTAGAACAGTTGGTCCTTAACACCAAGAGAAGACGAAGGAGCAGAAGTCAGCTTTGTATAGTGATGCTAAAGGTACCTGGGGAGCCACAGTGAGCAAAGGAAGCAGAGGCCAGTGGAGGCCCCTCATGGAAAATGACATCTTCAGCATCTTCATCATTGTGAATTTGCAAGATTTAGCTAAATACAACGAAGTGTGTTGGTAATGAGGAAGGTGACGAAGTGCACTAAGCCTTGTTCTTAGTGGGCATGTTCAAGAGACATTGAGTGCATAACAGAAGCTTCTGGAAGGTCTCTAAGAGTGATTGTGTGTACAAAAGAGTCTGCTCAGCATCCCCTTCTTTGCCCTAAAAATGATTTATGTTCTTTGATTTGCAGTTCAGATTTCATTTTGAATCATCTTCTGAGATTCTCAAGAAACAAGAGTCATAAATGCGGAGAATCTCTTGTTGGTTAGAAAAGCATTTCTTTCTGCTCTGCCCTCCCCTCTCATTTTTACTGCAGCCTCCTGTTCCCTGGAGTTATCTTTATCACTGTTGCTTCTGGAAAGGTTAGCTTTATTTTCCTGGAAAGACAACAAATACATGTCATAAAGAATAGGGATGGATAATCTTTGTAATTTTATCTATGCTAATCTAACTACAAATGCTGTTCATATTTCTTATACATTGAGGATTTGTCACAACAAAAAGTACATAATACAGGTAGAATATTAAGGGTGCAGAGTAGCCCTTCCCAGTGAGGTAGTTTACATTCCATTGTCAGTAGAATATTTCTCAGTTGTTTGTCTGAATAATGTGTGAGGTAAAGCATTTGACAGGTTAATTATACATTGCTTTGAAAAGTATTTCCCTGCATTTCATTTGAAATTGGTTGTATTTTAATTCCTTTGATTCTCCTGCTACTCTTTTATTACAGAGCCACAAAAATACCTTTTCAAAGACCCTACATATACGAGAATGTGTCTCATCAACCTCCCCTCCTCTTGTTTCCAAACCTCTGACCATGTACTTTATTGGATCTTTCTCAAACAAAGAGGACTTACTAATCTGAGACATAATGTCTTGGGCATTGTGTGAGGGTGTATTTTATTATTATATGAGCCTTAGGAGGATTGAAGCAGATACAGCTTCCTTGTCTTAAGACATTTAGATAGAAAGGCTTTTTCTATTCAGAAAGGTATTGTGCTTTGAACAGTCTACTCTCATGGTTATGAGCTGTTCTACCATTCCAGAGAAACACACACACACACACACACACACACACACACACACACACACACACACGGTAAAAGGAAGCTTATTTTGATGTCCTGTTGCTTAAACAAGGCTTCCCAATTCACTTTCCAGCAGAACTCCAACACTTAAATCATTTAGGATTGGCCCAACATTTGGTAAATCAGCCCATCACTTCCCATTTGCATGCAGCTTCTCATAAGTATAATTTTGTCAGACAGAACACCAGAGTAGAGATTCCTACATATCAAACTCCACTGGAGTGTAGTAATAATAAAGTGGAGTAAAGGGTAGCTGACTAGACATTTCTATTAAACTTATATAGCACTTTTCTTGATCTGAAAATCATTAAGAAAGGCAACATCAAATTTATCCATTTACCAGTCTGTATTACTTATTTACCCCTGTTTCGTGTATTTCACAGCCTTCTCTTCTGTAATATAATCTAACATTTTCAAGAATTACTTGACATCCAATTTTCTGTATCTACTAGGAGTCATCACATGAAGGCTACAAAGTTTTGACCTTGCAAAAATCACATTTCATCTCAGTCAGTAATGCATCTTCCCCCAATCCTTTATCCCTCAACTAAACCATGATGAACTACTCTTGAATCTCCAAAATACACTCTGGTGGTTCCCCCAAGACACACTGTCTAACAGAAATCTCCATCTGGGTATGGAAACCTCACCAGAAGTTTTTGTTTAAAAGAATACAATACTCTCCCAAAACAATAGAGGCTATTGTTACAGCCCTTGGTTGTTATCTAAAACTTGAAGATAAAAACATATAACTGAAGACACTACACACTTCAGACATAGAACTTGGATGACTGAGCTGGAACTGAACTGGACTCCTCCTCTGTGTGGACTGTCTGTCTCTCATCATATCAAAAGGGGTTATATGAGTTGCCAAGGGAACTAAGAAATGAATAGTCTACCCAACTGAGAAGATTACGGTCTGCAACAATGACTGAACCATCAAAATATCCTCAATGGTGCAATGGGGACACTTACATCTTGGGGGATAAACATCAGCTGTTTAATTTAACTTATGTCTTACTCAATAGGAGAGAATTCTTGACGAGTACTGTAAACCTACTCAACTATCAGTGACTAGAGAAGACACACACTTGAGATGTGAACCTACTACTGTCATTTTTCCTGAACCATTATAATTTTTAACAGTCTAAATATTTATCCTTATGCCCATGGATAAGTATAGCTCACATGCCTCATTAAAAAAAATAAAAATAAAAAATAAAAAATAAAAAATAAAACTTTTTGCAGAAAATGGAGACCATGATAGAGATCCACAATTGGTGAAAATGCAGAGACTAACTGACTGTGGGGTTCCAAACCCCAATATGATATAGCTGCAAAACAATCTCTTCTCCTAAGGCTCGGGGAAACTTGATAAAGAAGTGACTTGAAAGAATGTGAAAACAAGGGTGAAGGACGACTGCTGGTAGAGAGTGTCTCCTAGACATGGCAGGAAAAAATGCACCTTTATAATCTCAACAATATGGCTGCCCAAGGAAACTGCCACTATGACATCAACTGAGAACAGAGGAAGGTCCTTATTATCCCAGTCCTAGCCAATGCCTTTTGAGAGAGGGAGAAGCAGTTTCCCCCAGA
Organism: Peromyscus leucopus; assembly: GCF_004664715.2. Lineage (NCBI taxonomy): Eukaryota > Metazoa > Chordata > Mammalia > Rodentia > Cricetidae > Peromyscus > Peromyscus leucopus. The sequence goes on along the minus strand of NC_051070.1, from coordinate 37,926,276 downwards.
GATGAGCTCCCACCTAGGTTGTTTAATCCCAAGACATCAGCCTTAGATACAAATAATATGAACAATGCTAAATGGACTCACTAGGTTATATGTGTATATTATATGTGTAATATAAAATACTTTTATATATAACATATATATGCATATGCATGTAACAAAAATGAAGATAAGATAAAGAAGAAGATAAAAGAGAAGATAAGCTTGAGAAGAAAGGGGTCCGCAGAAGATGAGGAGGAAGGAGAGGAAGGGCTTATGTAGATGCAGTTTTCATGTATGAATTTCTTGAATGAAAGAAAGGTAGCTAAAATAAATATATTTTGTGTTTTGTGAAAGCAAACAACTATCACTTGGTATTTGCAGGATTTTACTGCTGAAACCTCACCTACTTTTTCCAACACTCCCAAAATAAGTATGAATTAAGTATCTTAGACTAAAATATTCTGTTGAAGTTTGGCTCCAAAACTCCTGACAGAATCTTGTCTTTCCACTTTCCTCCCTCTTCGTCTTTTCTATCACAGATTCACTGGCTCCTCTCTTTCAATACCTTGAATGAAACAAGTAGATTTTTAATCACCTCTAGCTACCTAATACTTTTGTTCCTTTGTTGAAAAGGTTCTTACCCATTTTTCATTCACTGGCTCTTTTTATGGACTTGATGTTTATTTGATTTATTTGTATTATATCTATTATTTAATAAATGCATTAAAGTAATGCATTTTGCTCTAAGTAACATCTTCATGGATGTTGAAATGTAATACACAGTAATCTGTTTTTAATAGTCTTTAATATCTGTTTTAATTTTCTTTTCACTTACTTGCTTCTTATCCAAGCATTATTTGAAAATCCCTATGCAAATTTTCAAGGTCAAGATACTGTTTTCCTTTTATTATTAATTAATTTAGCTAATATAAATTGTAATTATTTGTATTATGATCAGAGCCAGTTAGCATAATGGGTAGCTATAATTGGCAGGTATGAAGTTTAGTCCTGTGACTCTTTTTTTAATGATATTAATTTTGTGTTCCGTGGCATTGGAGGAGAATCTATGATTTGAAGAGTACATAAACATTCATTATCATGGTGGCTGGCATTGGGGTTCTGAGTTCAATATGTGCAACATAGAGCTCAGGAGTGAATAATGTATTATAAAATACCCAGAACGGTCCAGTTTTGTGACCTACCCAGTAATTACAGAGTCCAGAATCAGGACAGATCTGCTAATGGTTTTCTGATAGGATTCATTAACTAGTTTGTTTCTAGAGGCCATCTTTATTATCTTTGAAAAAATATTTACTTTTCTTTTATATTTTATTTATTACATAGTGGCTGTTAGCCTCTGTGTGTGTGTGTGTGTGTGTGTGTGTGTGTGTGTGTGTGTGTGTGTGTGTGTGTGTTTGCCCTCAGTAAGTATCGGTGGTTGCCACTGAGTATTTACTGAGAGCAGAAAACAGCTCTTTTGAGTTGTTCTCTTATTCTGTGATTATTCCCTAGGATTTAACTTCAGCCACCAGGCTCACGTGGCACATGCTTTTGCCCACCAAGCCATCTTGCCAGCCCCATATTCTGTTGTCGGTGTGGAAAATGTCAGTTTAAACATCAAAAATGTGCTTACTCTAATGATACACGTGTGAAGAAAACTAAAAATAAAGCAGGGCTACCGTCTCAATCTTATCTGGAGAGTATTACTATTAATGAGATATGAGTTCCCAATGATTAATTGTGGCGTTCAATTTATTGTTTGGTATCTTTCAATTTCTAAGATTATTTTCTCATTACTGACTTTTTGCCATGTTTTAATGTGACTGATATTAAAATTAACACTTGTCAATTTTTAGAAACTGGACACATGCATCTTTGTTATCTCTCTCTCTCTCTCTCTCTCTCTCTCTCTCTCTCTCTCTCTCTCTCTCTCTGGTTTTTCAAGACAGGGTTTCCTCTGTGTAGCTTTGCGCCCTTCTTGGAACTCTGTAGCCCAGGCTGGCCTTGAACTGGCAGAGATCCGCTTGCCTCTGCCTCCTGAGTGCTGGGATTAAAAATATGTGCCACCACTGCCTGGCAATCTTTGTTGATCTCTTAATTTCAACTATTTCTCAGTCTGTTTTAGACATATATTCCATTTAAATAATTTGAAATCCTCTTTTGATAGAGTACTTTTTTTTACTGTTGTAACTTGTTTTTAATTTTTCATCTCATAATTTGGAATTTATGTGTCTTCTTGTCCTTTTAATATGTATCATTCATATTCTGAAAAATGCAAGTGTCTATTTCCTATTAAAAACTTCAACAAATCCAAAATCCACTGCTCTCCTCTTTCCAAATCATCCAGAATCACCATCATCATCACTGCTGTGACTGAACAGTTCATGGTGACTATTTTCAGGTCTATCTACAGACCCCCTGCCAACTTTTTTGTAAGCAAATATATTTTTCCCAAGTCATATCATCTGGGGTCAATGTACCAAGCACAGACCTCCTAAACTGAAGAGAGTATGCTAATCCCTGCTTATCCCTGTGGCAAAACGCTTGACATCACAACTCTGGTAAGAAGGATTTAGCTTGAGTCTTGGTTTCAGTCCATGGTCAGCTGGATTCATTCCTGTAAACCTCAGAAGAGGCTAAACCTTATAAGAGCAGAATGTGCTAGATCAACAAAGTTCAGGCCATGGTATAAAGGAAACAGAGAGAGACAATGGGAAGCTGCCAGAGCAAGGTCTAGCCCACAGGAACCAAGCCAGTGACCTACTATATCCCATCTCAAAAAGCTGCCACTACCTCCCAATACAGTGCTTATAGATAGGGACTAAGTTTTCAACACGGGATCCTATGGCAGACTTTTTGTAACCAAGTCATATCAAAATGAATCTTTAGACAGTCTTGCTACTGCAAGTTTGTTAAATACCCTCCTCTTTAGGAATAACCCCGACTCTGCCACATCACTTCCATGTGTGTTTAACACAGTGTTTTCCTTTGACCAGATATTTTGACATCTGTCACATACTATCTATTTTCTATTTCCTTTTAAGTCCTAAATATTTAATCCTAGTAGTTTTCCTATTTTCCAAACGAAAAAGTTTAATAGTTTTTCTAATATACTTTTCTTTCAATAAAATGGGAAGTCAGGATAAAACATGTTCTTAGCCTAATACCTTGAAAAAAATGTTTAAGGTTAAACAATTCCTGAAACAGCATTTTTACCATCTGTTTCTTACATCTTTCTCTAATAAAACTCTAGTCAATTTTCAATGGCCATTATGTGTGACATATCTAGCTAGGTCAACAGCAGCCTATCATGTTCCTTACCATAGCTCTTGCCTTTTCAGCACATGAATACTAAGTACTCTCTACCATTTCATCTAAAAGGATCTCCACAGCTCACATGTTAAAACTTTAAGGCCTTGCTGTAAATGGGGCACAGTCTCAAATGGGATAATAGGACAGTTAGTCATCCTGCGTCAGTCATAAAGAAAGTAGATTTGATCCACCATACACTCCATAGAGTTATGTTCTATTTTCTATTACAGGACAGGTGTGTGGCTCTGAAGTCACAACCCTCCCTAATCATAGGCCAGAATTTCAGAAGTTATGAACAAAATAAATCTATCACTCTAAGTTGATTATCTCAGACATTTGTTGGTGATGTAAAGTTAGCACTATGTTCACTGCTTTTAATACCCCCTTTTGCCCTATTGAAGCCTAATACAAGAATAAACATAGATATATTACCTGACAGGAAAATAATTCAAGCATAAAAGTACAAAATCTTAATGATCACATTGTCTGGTGTCCTCTGTTTATGGAAGGAAAATTTAAACTTCTTGGTTTGAAGCCATTGTTAGAATCCAGACCTCACTGTCCATGTCTAGGTAATTTTCATATTTAAGAAAGAACTTGAAAACTCTTAAATTTAAAAGGAAACATAGAATTAATTAGGAAATTCACAACTTTTCTGGTAGCTGAACACACAACAATTATGTGCACAGTTATACTTTAACAACTTCAATCTTCTATAAAACAGGCTATATTTTTTTTGAAAGATTAATGGGTAAATGTGTCTACTTTAATGGAATAAAACATGCTCAACTAAATTTCCTTCTCATTACAAACTCAATACTGTTACAAACACACACACACACACACACACACACACACACACACACACACATTTCTCATTCATGTAATAGTCTTTAATTATTTACAATGTATTATGTGTATGTCAGAGACTTACAATAAATGCACAATGCGCTACAACACCTCACACCACAATCATGTAAAATAATCTTTTTATTTTACTTAATCTATATCTAATTTCAGAATCCTTAAATGAATGAGCAGCCATTGACAGTGCATGATCCATGCCACATATGAGAGATTAAATTACTGTTTTAAATACTCACAGCCCTTCCCTGAGGTGAAGATTCCATTTTCCTCTGCTTTAATAGTGATTTTGTAAAATCAACACCAGATACAAAGTAGCCATTTAACTCCCTTTGGAAAAAAAAGCCATAGATTTTTAATACTTACTAATAAACAGAACAGTTAGAGGCAGTAAGAATAAGTGGTTCAGGTATGAGACATAATTCGTGTTTCAATTTCTCTCCTCTCTCTGCTGCAGGGTTCTTTCTGTCATTGAGTTCTTGCAATGAAAAACACCTTGAAAAGAGGGCTGAAGAAATTTCTCAGTAGGTAATTATTGGAGAAATATATGGACCTGAGTTTGAAGCCCAGGACCCACGCAAAATGTAGGGTCATAATAGTGGCACAAATCAGTAATCACAGTTTTGGAAAGGCAGAGACATGAGGATCCTTGAAGCTCTTTGGCTAGAGAGTTTAGCTTAATCAGTAGCTCCAACTCAAACAGACAAAACCAAGCAAACAAGCAAGGTGTGAAGATTCTGAGGAATGACAACAAACAAAGGTTGACTTCTGAAGTTCACATATACCCACAGAGGCCTGGACTCATGTATATACATAGGCGTGCTCACATACCTACACACACACACACACACACACACACACACACACACACACACAGTAAATTTGAAAAGGAAATGAGCTCTTGTGGTGTTAGTGAGGTATACAGGATGGGTAGTTACAACCAGCAAAGACTGTACTCTTTTGATATGTAAGTTATATCAATGCATTCATGCATTTACTCATTCATGGAACACTTGACCTCCGGTCACACTATTATGTTCCGGGGATATAAAATTAAATAAAACAATATGTCTTGTGGAGATGTTGCTTTTTAATAAAAATGCTTTCAGTAACAAATGATGTATACATTGAGAGATGTGTTTTTCATGAAACTAATTAAATACTGCAATAAAGAAAAATGAATCTTATAGAACAGAATCTCCTAAGCAAAGCAGTCATTCACTCTTCATCAGAACCAGTTGTCACACTCCATGGAAGACCCTCAAGACTGGGTCTGTTGACATTCCCTCATAGAAAGAAAAATTGGGGAGGTGCATCAGACCCTCTCTTTAGACCTCACTTACTTCTTCCTATGCCTTCCTGTTGGGGGATATTTGATTACACCACGAACCCTGAGTTTGCATTTGCATTAATTAAATAAAATTAGCCTTGGGTCAGGAGGCTGCATTAGCAACTAGTTGACAGAAAGTAATCATAGAGCCTCAGAAAGCATGTAGGGGTAGGGGAATAAGAGAGAGAGAGAGAGAGAGAGAGAGAGAGAGAGAGAGAGAGAGAGAGAGAGAGAGAGAGAGAGAGAGAGAGAGAGAGGAAGTAGTAGGGGTGGGTTTTGGAGTGGCAGTGCAGGTTTTTCTGGTTTGGTGAAGCAGAAGTACCTGTTTTCTGTTGACACCAGCAAGGAGAAAAGATCAGCTAGTTGCTACTCAGCCACTCTGAGTTCACAGGTTTTCACCCCAGCCTTTGAATCCTGAGTCGTATTTGTAATTAGAATTATAGAGATTTAGTTCTAGCTACCTTTAGCGGCAGTGGCATGGCCAGTGCCTGCGGGAGCAGAATTCTCCCCAGGCTGTGGTCTGAGTGACCAGGACACTGCTAGAAGCAAGCCAGTAACTGCTGAGATAGCAGTAGATTAAGATGCAGCCATTGTGCTGAGGATAGAACCTGAGCTCTGCATGGTCTCATAGTCTCAGAGGGTGCTGGAGTATGAAAAGTGTGGAAGGTTAACTAAAGGTAGGGCTGCATTTAGATACTGCATTTAGATATAAGTAAATCATAACTAATACTTAGGTTAAATTTTGAGTAGTGTGGTTGCTTTGGGGTTCACCCATGCTCACCAATGTTCTGTAAGTAGGTTCAATAAACTAATTGGTTTGCCAAGTTGTACTTTGGTAGAATTGTATGTTGTTGGTATCCTGCCTAGTATTAGTAGATCTTTGTGCTCCCAGGCAAGTTTATAAAGCAAACAGAGGCTGTCTATATATGATGGATTTTACTAGAATATAAAAGAAAAAAAATGTTATGCAGTTTGAAGGAAAATGATTAAATTAAACACTTGTTAATTAAAACAAAGCAAACTCAGAAAGACGAATATTGCGTATTTCTCTAAGAGAGACAGATGATAGATAAAAGATAGATGATAAATGGGTGAATAGATATACGGATAATAGATACACAGAGATAATGTGTATATATATATATATATATATTTCTTTTCAATGAAATTCCATATACACTGAAGGTAGAAAATGAGAATAGAAAAGTTATGAAGAGTCATAAAAAAGTAATTATATATCAAGAATATAACAATAAGATGAAAAGTCTGAAGGCAAATAATGTGAGTGTTACACTTTGTATCTGAAATTCTTCTGGCTGGTTGCAAGGTGTTGGACTTTTGAAATTGATTGGATCATGAGAATACTGAACTTATCAGTGGAATAACCTATTGATGGATGCATGACTTGATGGCATTTTTAGGTAGTGGTGGGAACTAAAAAGAGGGACCACATTGGGGGAGTGTCTGCTAGAGGGGGAACAGAAACAATTCTGGGAGCTTATTTCTTATCTCTAGCCTGTTCTTGTTCTCTATTCTCTCTAGTCAGCACAGGCTGAGCAGTCTTGTTTTCCACACATTCCTGCTACTATGATGCTCTGTTTCATTTCAGGCCCAAACTAATATAGTCAGCAAAACAACTGTAACTTTGAGGAAAAAATAAAATCTTGCTACATTTTCAGTTACTTTTCTTAGATATTTTGTCACGGCAATAAAAAATACTAACAACCAATAAAAGACTCCAAAGAGAGTTTAATGAATAATTAATATAGTCTAAGAGAAAAGGAAGTCAACTTAAAGATCTTAGGCAGGAACATGATATGCATTAACTGAAGTTGTTTTTACTATTTTATGCAAATGTGTCAGATGGTACAAGTGTGGGACAGCATTTTGCAGTTTCTTTGGTAACAATCATGGGCAATTTGATTGAAATGTTCACCAAGGAAACTGTAGGCAAATCAAAGATTTAATTTTAGAATGATGTTTGTATAGTAGTCCCTAGATTGAGTGGTTCCTTCTCCCGATATAATGCTAGAGTAAGAAGCCAAAAAATTGTTCTGGAAAAGGAAATGGAAGATTCAAATTTGAATCAGTTAAGCTTCATTAACTATAAAGTGTTCAAATGGTTATGTCAGTTGGCAGTTTGACACATATAACTAAATTTTATAAGGTGATATATCTGCTGCTGATATGATGTTGTGATTGAGCACAGTATAGATGCCACTTGATGACATAGATATGAAAAGAAAAAACTATTAACAAAAGCAAAGTCCAAGAGAGGTCCAAGATGAAATGCTTGTCTGTAACATGGTGAGGGCATTGAGTTAAAAAGCAAAACCAACTGAGGAGCCTGAGAAAAACCCATTGTGAGAAGGGAATCAATTTATGAAAATAGTGAAATAGGCATCATTGTTACTTCTCAAAAGCAAAATGGTCATGTCTTCTAAATGCTAGTGAGACGACAGAGGAAGCACACTGAAGCTACTAGTGATTTTGAAAATTGTGAAGCTAGACTATAGACAGGAAGCGATGATTTGAGAGTTACAAGAAGAGAACGTGCATGTCAATTCTTAGAGAATTGAAACTACTGAAAAAGACTCCAGAAGAAGGAAAATCTGTGAAAGTAATTGTGTTAGTCAAGAACTATCTGCAGGAATACAGAGGCTTCTGGTGCTTCAGAATGAAACTACAGCTGGAAGTATGGTCCTCTGAAATGATGTGAAAGTACGTACGGGCTTCAGAACGCGCAGGAAGAAATTTGACTTTAATAGAATGGTGACCCATCCCCAAACCTTTATATGAAGAGAAAGAAGATGATGCAATTGCAGGAGCAGGTGGCTTTTACACATAGGGTAGCAGAAAGATGAGGGATTTGGGGTTCCCTAAGTAATATGTAAATAGAGTGAGAAAGGGCAGGCAAGTGGAATTTCAGTGTTAGGTGACTACGTATGCAGTAGTTGAGAGATAATAGAGTATAAGAGCCTCAGCACTCATCCATTCTGAGCGTGGCTGGCACTGTGGTTCTGAAATTGCTTTTGCAGGTTAACAGAAAGACAAGCACTGTGGTTTGTCCAGGGTTTGGGTCTGGCTTGACAGCATGACCAACAGAGAAAAGAGTAAGCAACTCTAATATAAAATACAAAAATCCAAGCTAAAGAATAGTGAAACGAGAGACAAATCATATAGACTGCTAATTGTAATGTAGAAGTATGGGATGTCTTGATGAGGGCAAAGGGTCATAGATGTGGAAGCTGTTGGGCAAGTGAACTGGAAAATGAAGAGGTAAAGTCAAAACAAAGGAAGCAATTTCTTGTGATGATGTGCTATCCTGCTCTTAGATCCTCCCTGCTCCCCCTATTAATGTAGCTGTGATTCATTTCTTACCCTCCATTGTACTTTATTATTTCCTCTTGGCCTCGGCTGCTTCAGTCATTTCTATTCTGTTGCACTGTATGCATTCTTTTACATCAATTTAAGATAACTTTGTGGGACAAAGCAAGGCTGTAATTACTTCACATATTTCAATATACTTCCTTTATAGCATGGTTTCTAGATCTATTGCCATCTCATTTTCCTTTCTCTCAGCATATCTCATTTATTTTCAGTATCTCTGATAAAAAAAAACTAGCAATAATAAGCTAGTGATAAATTAAAAATGTCTAAGGCAGCAACTTAGGAGAGACTGTTTTCATACCTTTGGTTGTACACATAAATCTATTGACCCACACAGTAAACTAATGGCTACTTCAAATATTTACTGAATGACAACCTTATTATATGCAAGGTTCTTAATATTTTACACATTTAATTTAGTTTTCACAAATATGCATACAACATAAGTGTTAGTTCATTTTATAGATCAGAAAACTTATATTCAAAAAATTAACTGATAAAGTGACATGATTGAGAAGTAATGGAAACTACATAAAATATTGTTTCCTGAATCAACCGGCCTGCTTATCACTATGTCCTGCCTGCCTTCTATTAGTAAGTTTAAATTATCTTTGCTTGTTTTAACAGTCATTCGTATGCTGCTATTCATATAATGTTGTAAAACTCTACAGCAACCATCACATGCATTTAATCTATTAACCTCTTTCTTACGTACAGTGCCATAATAAGAATCTAATAAATATTTAAATCTATTGAAGTTCTGTTCCATCAATAAATTGGATGAGCCCTACTTATCAGATCTTCATTCTAATAATTAATTAAAACATTGATTAGTATAAGACTAGAGATGGACACATTCAGAATCTTTTCTTTCTTCTAACATAAATGTTTAATTGCAACTGCTTATTTTAGTCAGTGTTTAATAGCATCTCTACTGTGTGCTCATCATCTTCTCCACAAAGTTAATTCAAAAATCTGCCTAAATAAAAATAAAATTAGGTTTTTCTCACTGGTAACTCACTTGAACTGTCTATTAAGAAGCATACACTAATCAAAAATGAAATTAATTTGGTATGACTTATTTTAGCAAGATTTTGGGGGGGTTCTAGTGATCACTGCTGGCTCTTCTGAGTCTATATGGGCTATCTTGGTAATCTTTAAGCCAACATTCTTATGTCAAAAATTCCAGAAATCATTTTTTTCATATTTTGTTTTCATTTCATTTTAAGAGTAATATCTACCAACTATATCTGATTTTTCTGTTTTCTTTGTGTACATGTGGCTGAAAACCCTTTTACCACTAGTTGAGTTGAGTTTTACTTTTGTATTATCTGTCTTAAATATTCTATCACATATATGATGATATAGGGAATATGGGTTAGTAACATTCTTTAAATAATGTAAAATTTGTGCAGACCATTGTTGGTGTTCCTAATTTGGGGAATTTTCCTATCAAATACTCAATATATATGGCCATAGAATGATTGACTAAAATTTTGGAAATGAAGACTAAAGCCTATGCTTTGGAGAATTGATCTCTGAAATGAACCTACAATTATGTCTGCATTTGAATATTTACAAAAATATTGCATATTTTCAAAAGATTTAAAGAAAAATGCAAGTATGCATTTTTTTTCTTAAATACAAGTAAATATATTAGCTTTGTTTAGGAGATAATAGCACAATATGGAGGATGGAGATGAATCGGGTTTGGTCTCTAGTTAAACAAAGAAAACAGTCTGTAATACCGGAAGCTGCAGCTAATGGAGAAACAATCTTTTGAAATATTAGACAGATTTCGCCTTGATTCTAGATCAGTGGTTCTCAACCTGTGGGTCACGACCCCTTGGGGTTGAATTACCCTTTCACAGGGGTCACCTAAGACCATGGAAAAACACAGATGTTTTCATTATGATTCATAACAGTAACAAAACTACAGTTATGAAGTAGCAACAAAAATAATTTTATGGTTGGAGGTCACCATAGTATGAGAAACTATATTAAAGGTTGCAGCATTAGGAAGACTGAGACCCACTGTGAATCATTTTATAAACTGACAAATGAATATTGCAGATCTTTATTGAATGTGACATAATGTTTGTAACTTGTGAACATTCTGAAATATATAAATTTAGCTTATTGACATATATTATCAAACACGCCTTTATTTTTGAAATTTGAAAAATACTAGTGCTAGCAACTTTCAAATAAAAATATTATTCACCACAATTCCCATGGTGTTTAACTTATTTATCCTACCTAACAGAAATTATGTATCCTTTAACCAATACTACCTAAAGTCTATTGGCATCTATCTCTTGAAAGGTCCAAGTTACTCTGCATATCTTTGAAATAAATACTTCTACTCCAATTCTGCATATATGTGAGAGTCACAGAACAATTTTGTAAAGTCAGTTTTTTTCTTTTACCTTTACATTAATATTTAATGAAGGCTTAAACATGTGTAATCTTCACTAAACATTAACTTTAAATTTCATATACATTCTGTCAGATTCAACATTAATTATAAAAATTGTTGTGTTGGCGTGGTGGCATGCTTTAATCACATCAGAGCAGAGGCAGCGATCTCTGTGAGTTTGAGCAGCTGGCTACAAGTGATTCAGAAAGTGCAAAGCTACATAGGGAAACCCTGTCTCGAAAAAAAAAAAAAATGGTTGTGTTATATGTTTAGAACAATTATAAGTAGTCTTGAAACTTTTAAAACCTTAACTTTCTGCCAAGTTTTTATGGTTTAATTCTAATCTATTCATAAATTCAAAATTATCACAGGTATATAAACTGTGTCTAGTGATGTTAGCCTCATGAACTTTCCTTAATTATGTGCCTCATCTATTGCTCTGTAAGATTAAAACTCATGATCCACCATCACTCCTTCCCCATTCCCCTGGTGATCTTCCTGATCAGATTAACAGCCCATGTATACATTGGCAAGATCTACTTCTATGCATTTGCAATCAGTTTTAGAGAATGTGGTTTGCATTTTCTTTTAAGAAAATTGCATAGCAATTACATTGTTTTCCATACCTGGTGATTATAAGTGCATGCATTTCTTCTCATTGTGGCCTTTCTCAGAGCATACCAGAATAGCTTAACACTTATAGGTGCTCGTTAAATGTTATATTCACAAATTGAAGACACGTTCTGCTTTCTTATTCTCATAAGTGATATTATAATGAAGTTCTCTTAGTTATCATCAACAAATATGCTTTTTATTTGTTTCTACTTTGTTTTTTGATATTCCACAATTAGCTGATTCCAAACTTGGGTATATTCATTGGGTAAAATTATCACATTTAGACTATAGGTGTAAGTACTATTCTAATGGTAAATGGAAGCTGCCCAAACTGGCCTTTTAAAGCTTTAGATTTTTATTAACTTCAAGGGATCACTTACTATCTTGAAATGGAGACGCAGTGGCCTCTAAGACTCCATATTTTGCAAGATACTGTGAAATGACTAATGCTATTGACTCTAGCAGCTCTGTAGTTTTATTCCTTTCTCTTTGAGAACCTCCAAGATGAGAGGTCAATTTAGTCCCATTTTTATCTTTAAAAAGAATTTAGTGTTCTTGACAGGTGTCAGACTATAAGTCCTTAGAAACAAATAGTTTTCTTCTTTCCACAAGAGCATACAGAAAACTGCCCATTTATGGCTTTCCTCCCTCTTCCCCTGTCCCTTACCTTATCCAAAGACCATATCCCTGACATATAGAATGCAATTCTAGAGGCAAAATAAACAATCTGTCTCCTGGTTTTTGAATCAATGACTCATTAATACATTCCCCATGTAGTGCTATCAACAGACACCTTCAATTATGTTTCTGGTAGAGTGTTTGTGTTATGCCATACTTTCTTGTTTCTTATAAGGTGGGTGGAAATGTTCCGCATATTTAGTAAAACTTTCTGGGTAACTATGGAGTCAGAACTCAGCTTTGAGTTATATCTGCCATGTCATGATTTGCGCTGTTAAAATCATGTTAGACATTAGACAGGGATGGAGGGGTTGATCAGTGGGTACAAAGAAGTTCAGTTATGCTATAAGCAAAGTGTGGTAGAAAAGAATTTTTATAATTATATTAAATTTGTTTTAATAATCTCAAAATCCACTTTTAAAATATTAATCTATTTCACTATTATAGAAGTACCAATTTCTCAGATTTGGTACATTGGAATTGCCATGATTTAATAACATAGAATTCTATGTAAGTGTTTCTTTCCTTATGAAGTATTGGCATGCATTGGCATCTTTGTCCCATCCTGGGCCAGAAAACTGCAATGGTCTCTTTGTTAAAGTTCAAAAAAAAAATAATAAACCACCCCTAAAATATAGTCATATATTATCTTTCACAAAAGATTAGCAAAGGCTGGATGGGCACAATCTCTACAAACAAAAAATTGCTTGGTTGCTGATGAGAATAACATGGCATAATTTAAGGACTGAGTCCAAATTCTTATCAGAAGCAGTAGTCAGTCTTCTATTAGATCCATAGAACTGGGGAAGGTTGTGCCCCAGCATGGGTGCATGGCAATCAAAGTTGTGATCTGTATTTCCCAAGATGATGACTAGTTAATCCAGCTCTATCTGTAGCGGCCTGTTCGTTCCACCAGAAGAGACTTAAGTGCAAGCAATTTTATTGATAGTTCATCACATTGAACACCCTTCTACTCTTCAGGAAGAGATAATTTTTGCGCAATAGTCTACACTGATAAGACTTTCTTCATTTGTAACACCAAACAGAGGCTATACCATAGCTCTTCTTGGAGATATGTCTTTATACAACTCCCTTCCCACTACCAGTACTTTCAGTTTTGCAGTTATCCTAGAAAAGCAGATCAGGGACTCCTAGTTTATTCTGCTGGTTGCAGAATAGCCCCCAACACTGGACACAATGTGGCCTCAGATGCACTTTTGACCATTCTCTGTCCTTTGTTCTCAACATTATAGAAACTGGTTGCCCACATATTTTGATCATTAAAACAAAAACTGGTACCAATATATCTGACTTAACTTATTGACCACTTCCTTAATGCAGTTACTTTAATCTTTATTCATCTTCTCAGATCTCTACTGAGAGTAACGAGAGGTTAAACACTACATATATAATTTTGAAAACACTAACTATGTAAAGAAAAGGAGGAATATTTTCAGAGTTCTATCTCAACACATTTTTTTTGTATTTGCTTCACATTCACTACAGTATTTACAATTTTCATTCACAGTCACTATCAGGATAGACTTAGTGATGGCTTTCACATCAGGCACTGGTTTCATATTTTTTCCAGGAAATTTTGATGCTACATTTTCTTTCATCAAAACTCAGTTTTATTCTATTACTTACAACTTTCCTATATGTATCACTCTTAGAAATACCTTTGCTTTGAAAATTATACAGTTAGTAATATTAGATTTTATTCTTCTGTTTAACCAATAAACTGTTGATGACCAATGTGTTCTGAGTTTAAACTTGTCATGTTTCTTAGACTGTGGATGAGGATAAATTGTGTAATCTATACTAAATACTACAGAACATGACATGTGAACTGCTCCTATACAGTGAATTGTCAGTTATCATTCAGTGATGTTATACTAATAGTCAGAATCTCCATATTATCAAAATTTCTATCAGAAAAATTAAAATTTAAAAACAACTTTTATAGCCCGTTTTAATTATGAATGTAAGAATCAAAATGTTCTCACTAGAATCCTTAAGTGTTATCCTTTGCAACAATCTGAAATAACCTCAGTGCATGTGAACATAGAAACAATTAAATATTTATTGAGAATTGGCCTATATTGTAGACATGTAATTAGCTGGGGGAAATGCAGAAATGAGTAATACATTGTCACCCAACTCACAGTCTCATAAGACACATCCAATTGCTTCATGCATTTAGTGAAGTGTCCTTATTATTCTTTCCTCTTTATATTGGATGCTAACAGAAGTCATACTAGGGGATAGATGAACAAATGCAAATATATCTGAAGCACCCTATCTTGATTGGCTTGATTTGACTCCCAATGACAACCAACACGTAAATGAGACCTTCTGAAACAATTGGCTTTCTCTTATTCAAATACCATGCAACCAGTCTTTCTATTCATGCTCACCACTCATTGTCGCATTATTCTTTGGTATTGGGTAGAAATGCAGCTAAATGCACAAAGTTTAGGGTCAAGTGAAAAAGCACCCAAAGCTTTTTAATTACCACATGCACTGAGGTAATTAGGTTGGGTTATAATATCAGGCAAGGGAGTACTCATTAGTTACAATACAAACTCTATGTAGTTACTAGACATTCACATCTCGGCATGGTTTCTCGTTCAGCCAGTAATTATCTATTCAACAGATGATCAGGTTTGCAGCCCAATGAAGAAGGAATCCTCAGGAAAATCTCTCATGTCACCCTGGAAACGTGATGTCTAGCAGAGCAAATGGACTAATAAAAGCTTCATTATTTCTACAGAAAAAAAAAAAAAACTTTGAAATTTTCCTACCCAGTAGGATAGTCATTTGAGATCTTTAGGCATGCAGTCTTTTACATGTCATTTGAAGGAGTATGCAAGAAGTTACTGCTCTAAAGCATAAACTCTAGCAGTCATCCTAATACCATTACAGATTAATTTCTTCATGTCTTGAGTCCTTTACAAATCAAAGGGACACAAAGCAAAAGCTAAATTTCTCAGGAATATTGCATTTTAGACTGCATTAAGATAACTTCGTTAGTAATGATGTATGAATAGTAGTCACCTATCCCAGTTGATAAAAACATACTGATGAAATTGAAAGAGAATTCTAGCCCAATAAATGTCTCTTCTTTCATAGTGTTGTCCAGAAACAACTTCATACAACTCTTCTCTAGAAAGTAAGAACAGCCAATGGATAGAATTGCTAAATGTGTTGGTATACCATTCATGTTTTTAAAGTCCTCAATAGAAAATAATAGTATTTACAGAACTTTCTCTCTCTAAAAACCCATTTCCCAATGTATAATTCTCATATAATTCTATGTGATTATTTTGAAATTATGAGTGCATTAGTTTATCAGCTATTTCAAATAACTTCATAAAACAGGAAGTCTTGCCTGGCTTCACATTTTTTAAACAATTCAGCTTTAAAATGCTGTGTATGCTCTCAAGTTGTAGCTTGATTTTTAAATGGAAAAGTTGTTTTTTCAGTTAACTAATGGTCTCTTTATCAAAGATAGTAAAACTTTCAGAAGAACTTTAGAAACTACCAATAATACTGGATATATGGAATGGAAGCAGCCACTGGTGAAATCTTTGAGCAGTTAAAGGTGCTTGGCACCAAGTCCTATGACCTGGGTTTGATCCCCAGAACTCACAAGTTGTTCTACAAAAAAGGAAAAAATATGTCCCATATGACAGAAAATGTCTTGATATTGGCAAAAAGATAACCATTAGCTTCAACTTAAATTCAAAATAATCATTTTTCTTCCCACAAATTTACAAACTTTACCATCTAGCTGGATAGTAGGTCCATAATATTTATCATGTTAACATTGCATCCTGCAAATGCATGTGATATATAATCTTGGTTTTCAGCTTTATTAGATTAAGAAATGTCTTGAATATTAGAAAAACACACTTTTAGGAGTGAAAGATCTGATATAATGAGTAGTATCTTACAGTCCTTTGACAGACTTTGATATGATTGAATTCCTGGTAGGAGATGAAAGGATGGTGGGCTGACTTGGAAAAAGTATGTCACTGGGGGTCTGATGCTCTATCTTGGCTCATTTATAGGTGTCCCATTTCTCTGATTCATGTCCATAGGGATGAGGAACCTACCTCATTACATGCATTTACCTCATTGATGCTCTGCTTGAGCACATAGAACCAAGCAACGGCGGACTGAACACTCTGGAACTGTGAGCCAAGTAAATGGCCTCGCCTTTAAGTTGTTTCCGCCTGATGTTTCAGTCTTAACAAGCAAGATAATAAAGCTTAAGTCCACTTCCCAAAGTCTGAAACAACTGTAAAGGTACCCTTGTGGACTCCTATCTGGCTCCACATACTGTTAGACAACCAAGTACATCGTTCATCTTTCCTGCCAAGTCCATTACAACTATGTTTAAAGCATCCGTGTCTTCTCTAAATGTTCCTCCTTTACCACTGTATTCTTGATTAATGATGAAAACCAACTTCTGAGACATATTAAGAATGATTCCTCTATGGATTTTTCACTTTAAAATAAATGTGTAATCACAGCAGGGCGATTTGTCAGTGATCCATCCAAACAGAAGCAAAACATAACAATGTCTGACTACCCTGCTTGTAAGATCCTTTGGAACAAGAATGGTTGCTAAATTCATGGTCAAATAAATACATGAAAAGAGATTTCTCACAGCAGAGCTGATTCCTTTCAAATTGGGAATTGATGTGTTATGTAGCAATAAAATAATACATCTGGCAGTTAGCAAACATCTCACATGATAAAACAAAATCAGAATTAAATAAGACTTTAGCCAGAACAAAAGTTACTATAATATGATCAGCTGGTTATATGTTTTCATAGAACAAATGGTATAATTTAACACCATGTTTAAGTAAAATAATCTTTCAGTTTTTTTAGTTTAGTAAAGATGCTCATTAATGCAAGATGAAGTCTGACTAAGGGCACACATTATTGTTTTGAGTGAACATATCACTAACTTCAACAAGATCTTAGAAATCAGGTTAAGGACAAATTCTCCTTAAGTACTTAAGAATATAATTTATGAAAAATTTATTATATATTCAAAATGACTATAACCTCAAAGCACATAGGTACTAATTGGCATAGTGATGGAGAAGGTAATAAATAGAGTAATTCATTCATATTTGATACTAGTAAATGCCTTTGTAATGCTATCTTATCTCTTTTTATGATAGAACTTCAAATATTCAAACACTTTGGCCACATGTGTTCCATTAAAAAAGCTAAATCACAGAGCTCTATGTTCTCTCAGATGACAGACCAGAGATGTTCAACAGGGTTAGTGCTGCATTGATGTCACCAGTAAAGCTCTCAGAAAACAAACTCATAATTTTAGAATTCCATTAACCACTTTTCTGATACAGATTGCTAAAATATTCTATTCATTAGATAATATGTTAATTGCATTGTGTAATTACACTGTGTGAGGCTGATTATTTGGTGAGCGATAATGAATCCAAACAAAAACAACCTAAGAGTGAATCCAAACAAAAACTTTCAGCTGAATACCTTCCAATTAAAATATGCTATTCCAAAGCCTAATGTCCGTTTTAGTGGTGCCCTCGCCACCGAATTTCCATAGTGTAACAGCTAATATTAGAAGAAATGGAGTTATTGTTTCCATTTATTTCTTAAGTAATTTAGAACTAAAATCCTAAGTTCTTACACAAGATAAAATGCTGTCAGAATTCATGTCTTGGATGCTACTAGTAAATAAGAGAGATAATCAGTGGATAGTGCACCACATGAAGCTCAAACAATTAGATGGAAAATCACTTTCATCAATTGCATTGGGCTCATAACACTAGGTGTATGGGTGATTATGTATGTGCACATATACATCAAATCAATTTACACTGATTTCCACAGAAATAGTATATTTCAAGACAAATAAAATATTACTCTACACTTTAGAAAAGTATAATAATATGCTACACATACAAATAAAATCCCCTGTAGGTTTAGCACATGCTATAAGAACTACAAAGCAGCAAAATAATTTTTTCTCATTTGATTTTTGTCCTATAAATGTACCCCTCCCTATATGTACATTACCTCTAATATAGCCAAGACTTCCCTCTTGTGGCTGGTTGATGTCAGTATATACTTTATCTTTCAAGTTAACAATATCTTTAATTGTCTTTGCAAAAAATCTTTTAAAAATAAAATTACACGGCTTATGATGTAACATCAAGCACAAGTAGTGTCTAAATTGAGTAACCTTAAATTCATTGATAGATATGGGATTTGAGATTCTCTCTCATATTTTATAATGTTCTTTTCCAGTTAAATTTCCAGTATTCTTCCTTACTCTGTGTTTAAGATCACTGCCTCCCTATATGGTAATATCCATCTTCGTGGCTTACATTTCTACAGATGTTCCTTCGTGATAAGCACTTGAATAGCATCTAATATTAAATATTTCCTATGTCCTTTAAGGCAATTTTTCAGCCTCACATTAAATGGAAAAGAATTGAGAACAATGTGTTGACTTTAACATTACTTCAAGAAGACCAATCCTGCTTTTCCTGAAATTTAGGATTTGTGCACAGGATTAAGAAGTGAATGTGAGAACTTTAACCTTAAGTAAGAATCAACACTGAGTTAAAACAAAAATCTCTCTCTGAATAGCAAAGGAGTAAGAACTAGAAAAGTGAAAGGAAATGGAGAGGAAATTGAAGCTTTTATGGAACACCTTTTACCACTAACACCACAGGATTCACAAGATCCTGTGGCTGCATCACTAACTTCCTTTTTGGAGATAAGGACAATGTTATTTTAACAATTTTCCTGCATGAGCCCCAACTAAGAATGTCACATTTTTCATATTATATACTTTGGCCTCATCATCATTTTTCCTTTTTGCTAAAAACTAGTAATGTTAACATTTTTTTTTCATTTAAATGGTTTGATCAAAATGAAAAACAAAAGATTAAAGTTCAGTAGGAAAGTAAACTCCATATATTATTTACCAGAAAGGATAGGTGCTAAATATATGCCCTTTGTATTAACAATAAGCTTTTTCCTGTTCTAGATGAGACAACTCTTGGATGCTGTAAAAAAGTATCTTCAGTCTAGCAAAAGTAAACCAAGTCCAACACAATAACCTTTGTTATGATAGAAGCTTGTTGTGTGGCTTTTAAGGAGTAATAGGAACCAGCATCTATCTAGTCACCCCAGATAGGGAAACAATGACAGATCATGTAAACAATTCTACCAAAATCTAGCCTAGTGAATGAGCAAGTTGATCAAAGTTCTTTACATAAGTATTGGTGAGAGGTTACTTACAGGAGCATGGATGACTAAAAGGCATCTACATCACTAAAGAGCTCACATCGGCAGGAATGACAAATCATGAAAGCCTCATCCCTGTAGCTCCCTGAATAACCTGCAGATAGATTGATAGGAAGAGTCTTCTCTCCCCAAGAAAGTATGATTGCTTCTATGACCTCAAGGAGGAGCCTTATGAATCCTGTAAATTTCAGTAGCTTCTGAGAGTTGTGAGCTGTTTATTCCTGAGTATGAAGAAGCATTTTCTTTAGGATAGAATGTTTCAATTCAGAGGAAATTCCTATACCACAGATGGAACAAAATATTTCAAATGTTGCAAACAATTTCAGGTAATATATGTGAACACAATAAAACTACAACTCCTGAAAAAGATGTTGCATTATTTACCAGATTGACATTATTCACTACTTCAGTACAGGGAAGAAACTAAATTATCTCCTGTGTGATACAATTTAAGAAAAGTCTCTTAAGTAAATGGGAGAAAATATTTGAGGCAATGATTAAACCATTGTCCATCACACATAATGTCCCAGCTTGCTTTCTATTGCTGTGAGAGAACACTCTGACCCAAAGTAGCTAAGAGAGAGAAGGATTTATTTGGCCTACATATCCTGATCACAGCCCATCACTGAGGTAAGCCATTAAGTACCTCAAGCAGGGTGTGACACTGGAGGCAGGAACTGACTCAGAAGCCAGAAAGGACCAATTGACTACTGGATTGCTCCCCATGGCTTCCTCAGGCTGCATTCTTATACTACCAGGACAACCTAGCTAGAAGTGACACTACTCCTATGAGGCTGCATTCTTTCATATCAATCATTAATTAAGAAAATGCCCTACAAACTTGCCTCCATGCAATCTGGAGACATTTTCTCAGTTGAGGGTCCTATTCTCAGATAAATGAAGCTTTATCAAGTTTATCCAAAACTAATCAGGCACATGGCAAATTGCAAAGCATAATGCAGAGTATTTTGAGAACTCTTCCTTTTTAAAATTGTAAAGGGACTCAAAATATTTAAAAATGGTTCAATATAAAAATATTGTTCTCCTGAAATTAGAATGTTTCAAGGAAATGCTTTATTTTTACTCAAGTGTGCTAGGTCATCATTGATTGTTCTGAAGTGTATTTCTTTGCAGGAATCTATTTTCACTGATCCATAATTAAAGCCTTTCCAGGCATGAATAAATGTGTAAGAGACATTGAATGTTGCCATTATTCAAAATGTTATTTATTTGTGCTTTTTAAGGAACAGAAAGCGATATGTAAAACATTTGCTTACTAAGTCTTACAGAGACTTGAAGTGGACAGTCGACATCAAGATTTCTTTTACTCTGTTAGAGCAAATATACCATAGAGATTTTGGTCTTCAGAGCTGAGCATGCTTTCTGAGTTTCAAATTATTTGAGTTACCTTTAATTCCATTAGAAATAAAGCATGAGACAGTAAAAACTGATATATCTGAGAAATGCCATCATTCTTAATGCAGTGTCTTAGAGAATCTTTCAGAGAAATAGCAAGGGCTGTCAAATGCTGCCGATCCAATGGACCATATTAGATTTATACAGTGATGCATGCTCGCGTTGAAAGAGGGCTATATTACTAAGCTTACAATAGACTTGAATACAGAAGACAATTCTGGCCACAGTTTTGTCATAAGTAGTGGATTCATGAGGTTTCTATCCCTTTCAGTTGTCATAAAGTACAAAATGTATCTTACTAAAATGTTTAGCTAAAACAAAAGACAGATCAATCATATAGTTTAATAATACAGATACTTTCACAAAATAGATCAAATATCCAATGGGAAAAATAGATATTAGACCATGAAATATTTGAGTCCTTGCTACTGTAATGGTGATAAAAATTGTAGTTGTGTGTTCTAGTTAAATAACTATTGTGAGAAAATAACAGTTGTACATTGTGTTTTGTCTTTGTTATACATGATAATCAGATTTTAAGGCTTCAACATATTTGCTTCCAACTCATTTTTGATCAATACATTTTTTTTACAAGTAAGGGTTTTGGTAATTAAACCTTCACATTCATAAAATAAATATTGAATCTATTCTGCACACAATAGTTCAGTCAACTTTTTGAAAAAATAGAAATAATTTTGGAAATTATATTTAAAGTGAAAAAATATAGCATACAAAATAAGAAAATAAACAGTCAATAAAAATAAATCAGAGAAGCTTTCATGGCATAAAAAAATTTTTAGGAAATAAAATGAACAAAATTAACAGAATATATAAAACTTGTTAATTTATTAATCATAATACTCTTTAAGCTAAGTTCTATTATCTTCTTTTTATACAAATGTAATTTGCTAAGTGCTATAAACTTAGATATAATAAGAGACAACAGAATTAAAATTCTAGAATGATAGATTTTTATTAAATGGAACTATGAAACTGCTTCTGGACAAGTATATGGGTACTTTTTAAAAAGTCTATTGTAATACTGAATCCTAAAATACTTGTACATAAAATAGCATCGTACCAATTGAAAGCTTCTTATAAAGGAAATGAAACTTTCAAAACATGGATGTGGAAGGACTGCAGTGGGAACAGATGTTTTCTAATGTTTTTCAAATAGCTGAATAACTATCTCAGTCAAAGGTGAAGAAATGTGGGCTCAAATGTCTCACATTTCATGTCCCAAAATGGTGAGCTACCCTCTACTGGAAACATTCAGAGCCTAATCACCTAGGAAAGAGACTTATCAATTTAACAGTTGTGAGTCCAGTATCTTAGTTCTACCACAGAGATTGATCTCTTCAACCTTAACAACACTAAGTACTCACCTCAGCAGACAGCTGACCATTCATTGAGAGGAGACATAAAAGGCACTTAGCATAGTAAGCCTTTCCTGTATTGTGTAATGTAATAACAATAAATTTTAAGTATTATCATTTTACCCACAAATAAGTACTCATTGATGTTGCTGGAAGACTTTTTGGTGTTTAAAAACCAAGCATTGTACATTAGGAAAGGAAATAGCACCTAAAGTATAAAGAAAAACTAAGAAAGACCCCACCATTGTTGAGGCACTGACTGATCTTAAATGAAATGCCAAATCATTTTAATGTGGCTTGATGTGTGCTAGTACAAATACTGTGGAAAAGGAGCAAGTAGATACCTTCTCAACTGGATTTCTAAGCAGGCTACACCTGAGCTTCCCAGACAGTACCCAAAGGTGTATGGCTCACTGCTGCTGCTTCTTATATATGCCTAGATTTGGACTGGGCTGTATTTCTGTATTTCAAGATTATTTTAGCTAACGATTTTCCACCAGTGACTAATATCATTGTTTACGTCATATGTTTCACCATTAAAGAACAGCCTTGTGTCCAGTAATAGCTCCAGAGTGTCAGTATAAAAAAAAACCTGGAAATGAATTTTAATATAGGATGGGAGCACCCATGTGAAAACTTATTTGCCTAGTAAGCAGGCCAGTTTTAATTATAATACATGTTATTGCCATAGTTAAAAAATATTGTAGAGACTACAGAAACCTAAACCCCACAAGTGATCCTTTGGTGCCCCCACTACTGGCTTTATGTTAGTTCTTAAAATATAGCAATTTAAACATGAAGTTTGACAGTAATAATTTTGACAAGATTTCCTTTATTTCCTCATAGAAGACACAATTTGTCTTTAATATGCTGGAGAATTCTGTCCACCATGTCTTTTAGGGCCCTTAGTGTTCTTTAAACACTCATCAAATATTACATCATCTGATTTCTTCTTAAGATACTTCTCTCCTCTCTCTCTCTCTCTCTCTCTCTCTCTCTCTCTCTCTCTCTCTCTCTCTCTCTCTCACACTATGTGTGTGATGTATGTATGTTAACGTGTGCATAAAGTTGTCCATACACATGTGTGTCATTGCATGTGGAGAATAGAATTCACTGATATTTTATTTCATCAGTCACTTGTAGCTGAAAGGTTTCTCTGGTCCTGCCCAGCCCCTGGTCAGGACATATCTCTCTTACCCACAGTCCTACAGTCACTTATAAAATAACCATTCAGAGGCTTAATATTAATTACAAATTGTATGACCTATGGCAGGTTTCTTCCTAGCTAGCTCTGATATCTTAAATTAACCCATTTCTATTAATCTATGCTTTGCCACACGGCCGCAGCACTGCCTGGCTGCTGACATCTTGCTTGTTTGGCAGCAGCTGGGCATCTCTTTCTCCTCTCCTTTTTTCCGTATATCTGCTTGGACTTCCTACCTGCCTCTAAGCTGCCTTGCCATAGGCCAATGCAGCTTTATTTATCAACCAATCAGAGCAACACATATTCACAGCATACAGAAAGACATGCCACAACAGTCACTTTGCATTATATTTTGAAAAATTAAATTTTTGAGATTATATACATGCTCTCTCCTTCCCTTTTCTCTCTCTGAACACCCATACACACAGCCCTTGCTTTCTTTCAAACTCAGGCATCTTTTTAAATTAATTGTTACATGTTTGCATGCATGCATGTGGCATGTGGGGGAGGGATGAGAAAAAGACCACTACAGAAAAATTACAGAAAACCACAACCATCAAAGTGTAGAGTTGTGGAGCCTAGCTACAACTAAGACATCTATAACACAACTCTTGGACCTAAGGCTCAGGAATCATTGCTGAAGAGTGAGCAGAAATATTGTAAAAACCAAAGGATCAGTGGGTTTGCTGTGAGATTGTGTCTCCTAGTGATGTCAGAAGGTACAAGCATAAAGTCTTACCAACAAGACTACCAAAACATGAGCTAAACAAGATGACAGCAATGGACATGCTTACGTAGACAAGGTAAAGCTCCACATATTTTTGGAGACAAGGTCTTTCACTGATACTAAAGTTCACTGGGTTTTGTAGACAGTAATATCAGTTCACCCCAGGAATCTTCCTGTCTCTAGCTCCCTAGCTCTGGAATTTATGGTACAGAGGACTTTACAAGGCATATCACACAGGTGCTAGGGATCTCAAATTACGGCCCCATGGTTATACAGCAGCATTATTCCTACTGGACTGAGCCATCCTGCTATTCTGGTTCTTCTAAGAAAGAGAAATGTACCATTGGTATGTCCTATCACCCAGTTTTTACTTTTGGTAAAATTGGCATAGTTTCTTTGTTTTTGTTTTTTTCTGAACATTGCTGATCTATGAATCTTTCATCACCCCTAGAGATGTGCATTGCCTGCACTAGGTGCTTGGTAAACATTTGCCCAATAGTGAAATGAAAAAGTATTCATTTATCCTAGCCTAATAGTTAAAGAAGTAAACCAAGGGCTACAGTAAATATTAATAATTTTAATGTAATTCTAGTTTTAAACATCCTCACAATACAATTTAAGCTCAAATAATGTAGTTCCAAAAAAATGACTACTTTTACATTTCCATCAAGTTTCTTTGTTATGTGATTGCTAAATTGCAACTCAGTAGCCAATGCCCTGTGTTTCAGTCTTGCCCTCTAAGAAAGCTTTATAAAATGTGTGGATTCTAGAAAATAAGAGGGCATTATCAAAATCATAGAGCTAACACATGGAAGTGGCCTATTGGCACATGCTTTGGAGATCACACTCACGGAGAAAAGGTCCTCAAGTAATTCGAATATATATACATGAACCATGGTTGTTCCTTTTCTTAGGTCATTGAGAGTTCCTAAAAATATATGCTGTGTAAAGATTGTTGAATTAAAAATGTATAGTCGATGAAAAAGGATATACAAAATCCTTCAGACTTGTGTAATGACAAATGTTTTAGAAACCTATTTCCCTAAAGAAATTGTCCAGTTTTTTGAGATGTGAACAATTAATTGGCTACTTAGAATTTCTAAAGAGAATACCTATAGCTGTGAAGGTGAATCTGTGATAATCTACAGAAGTTTGATGCTTGTAGCTAAGGCAAAGATAAAGACAGTATATTAGGATGAGGAGATGTTTATGAATAGATCTGTTTGCTCTGAAGTATTTACTCTGCTCTGTTTCTTCCTTTCACACCTCTACCTGTGCTTTTTCATGTTTATTCTGATTCCTTATATAGTTTAGTAAATATTCATGTAATGTAGTATTTACTAGAGTGAGTTGCATGAAACAACTTTATGATATGCACTACAATGAAATGAAACAATTATCCTACAAGCCTGGAATATATTACATAATCCACTGCTCTCTTTTAAAATAGAGTATACATTAAGTATAGAGCATATTTAAATATAGACCAGTATATTAAACTATTTAAGACATTATCTAATTGTTTTAGATATAGACAGATCAATTCATTTATGTTGTGAAAAATTAAAGCAAATTTCACTCAAGAAGTTGGTAGATACTATAAACACTGCTAAGAGTAATAAAATATCAGTTATTAATCAACTGCCTAACAAAATGCTAAACTGCCTTTTTTTTTACGTCCACAGTTTTGTTTTATATTTCTTGCTTACTTCTCCTTGGCTTAGAAAATCATTTCTAACATATGTAACACATCAATAATAAGATCACAGGTGGGTGCTGAAGAAATGAATTAAAGTTTAAAATAGTTTTAAAAACCTGCTTAGCTTCAGGTTAAACAGAATGTGTCAAAAAGTCATAATTTTGAATAGAAATAATTTATCATTAATATTAATTACAGACCATAATAAATTACTGCATTATGTCACTGGGCAATCACAATTGTATTAAGTCTGAAATTGAGAGAATATATGATTTTTTTTTTTTTTTTTTTTGGTTTTTCGAGACAGGGTTTCTCTGTGTAGCTTTGCGCCTTTCCTGGAACTCACTTGGTAGCCCAGGCTGGCCTCGAACTCACAGAGATCCACCTGGCTCTGCCTCCCGAGTGCTGGGATTAAAGGCGTGTGCCACCACCGCCCAGCTTGAGAATATATGATTTTTAAGTTAATAATTTCAGAAATTTAGTGTAACACAAATTTTAAAAGGTCTTAATAATAAAAACAAACACAGAGCCAGGTATTGGGGTGAACACTGAAAAATTAGAGAAATAGAACAAGCCACATCCAACCTCACCTTGCTTACTCCTCAGCTAATCCTGTTTTCTCAAACTGGAAGCCTCTGAGTCCTCACCCAAAGTAGATCTCAGCTGAACTGCTGATGAAAGCTAAAAGCTGAAGAAGACCTCTAGTTCCTGGTCCTCATGCCTTATATACCTTCCTGCTTCCTGCCATCACTTCCTAGGATTAAAGACGTGTGTCTTTCCCAAGCAAGACATGAAATCTCAAGTTCTACAATTAAAGGTGTGTGCCACCATGCCTGGCTTCTATGTCTATTTAGTGGTTGTTCTGTTCTCTGACTCTAGATAAGTTTATTGGGGTGTACAATATATCAACCACAATTTAGTACATCATCATCATGGAGGGTGCATAGCAACATGCAGGCAGACAAAGTGCTGAAAAAGTAGCTGAGATTCCTACATAGGATCCATAGGTAGCATAAAGAGAGAGACACTGGGCCTGGCTTGAGTTTTTGAATCCTCAAAGCTCATCTCCACTGAAACACTTCCTCCAACAAGGTCACACCTCTTAACTCTTTCAAATAGTGCCCCTCCTTGGTGACCAAGCATGCAAATCTATGAGCCTATGGAGTCCATTCTCATTCATATCACCACAGTAAGTTATGCATTGGATTTCTGGAATAAGTGGGCCTATCGGGAGAAATAGTTATTTAACAAAATCCTAAGATGCCAATGCAGCACATGAATATGATATACGTAAATGACTAAACATATAAAGGTGGATAAGGCTTTCTGATTTTTAAAGGTGATTGAGTTGGTAAAGTGAAGAAGGCAACCAAAGCATGTGGTGTCCCTAGAGAGTGTACTCAAAAGATTCCATACTCTGCATCCTGGCCATTAGTGGATTTTGTTTACACCACATGGCTTTGCCTGTGTTTGTTTGTTTGTTTTTTTCACTTCTCCTAGTTGTATTTTTCTAGTGATATAGGTGACTCATAAATGAAGCCTTTCGGCAAAAAAGAAATAAAAGATAAGAAATCACAGACACAAAAAGGAGTTCTCTGTGCATACCTCTACCTATTTGTCTGTGTGTTCACAAATCTGAATAGTAAGCAGTCATTATCATGAGAGCATCAACTGTAAAGTGTAAAATGACCAATATGAAACTTAGTTGGTAAACACAAAGCAAGTTTACTATATTGTGCCATGATATTTGTGAATTCCATGGAACTATTTCAAGCAAGGTCTATAATGGTCAAAAATTGTGTAGAGTTAATGATGGCTTTAATATGGAGAGTAGATTTTTATGAAACAAAACAAATAATGAGACCAAATTAGAATTTATTATGACACTGGTGTGGAGAGGTGAGGGGGGATTGAACTACAATAACGGAGATAAGCATGTCAATTAATCAGACAGTCGTTGGGGAGTAAATGTAAGGTATGTGTGGGGGAGTCGTATTTGCTGTGTACAGGAAAGTGTTGTGAGCTTTAAGATTTATGTTTCTTGCATTCAAACCTTGATGCTCCCCCTTCAATGTGATAGTTTGAGTATACATGACTTTTGATTTTGATGGCAATCAGGTGTAAATGAGATCATGATAGTAGGATCTCAAAATGTGATTAGTAGTCCTTGTACGTAAAGAAGGAGAAATCATAATTTAGGTTCTATCTCTGCAACATGTGAACATGATGAGCACACAGTGTGTAATGACTAGGAAGAAAGACCTTCCCAAACCCCATCTGCTGAAGCTTGATTCCCTGCTTTACAATCAGAACTCTTCGAAGGCGGAGCTATTGTCTAGGCTGCCCAATCTGGGTGTTTTGATTTTGCAGTCTGAGCTAAGTCAGGCAGAGAATGAGCCTGACATCCTCTTAAATAGTTTGAACAAAGTGTTTACAGTGGGAACCACAAACTAAAATAAAGACAACAGCATGAAGGCTGTTTGAAGAAAGATTATTTCATTCTGGGTAAGCGGTATTTCAAGCAAGTTTGAACACTTTCATCTGTCGAGGAAATGAAGGATGAATGACAAAAAGCAGGGAAAACATGAAAGCTCCTATGAGATGCCAGCATGTGTAGATCCTCACAGATTCACCTCCAATATCTCCAAATAAATATTCTTTCTCTATGCATCACATAAAGTAAGATGAAAGGTAAATTGCCCGGAGCTAGCTGAGAAGTCAATAAATACTTTTGCATACTCAGCCTCTTCTTGTGAACCTTGCCTTTCCTTGGGAGTACTTTCATTTCCTGAGGGATGAGTCATTTTAGAGACGGGTTTATTGATTGTAAGTGAGAAACTACATAAAGAATTTCATCTTGATTTCTTGGTAGCAACAGAAAAATAGGGGGGAAAGCCATGTGAAAAGAAAACTCTTGATAAGGAGTCAAAATTCCTTCTTTGAAGAACATAAACTCCAACACATTATAATTTAAGAGAAATAATTGGAATTAATTAGCTAGCTCACATGACTAAAAGAGTCAGGATTATTTGTCTTCAGGCATTGCTTGATCCAGAATCATAAACAGTAGCAAGATTCAAATACGACCGCGTTTCTATACACTTTTTTTCTCCAATGTTTTATTCTTACATGTTTTTATATCATCTGGAATTTCTAGGTTTTATTCTTATCAGCTTAAAAATTCCATTACATGAGCTCTTTGCATTACTCTTGCAGTTCAGAGCCAAACCTTCACATGAGAACTAACAACTGTCCATAACTCCACTTCCAGGACACATAACCCCCTCTTCTGGCCAATTTAGGAACCAGACTGAATATGGTACACATGTATACATGAAAGTATAACAGTCAAACATTTGTAAAATGAAAAATGAGTGAATCTTTACAAAAGAGTGATGTTTGGAAAAAGTATTGCCTTATAAACTCTAAATCCTAGAATTGAGTTTCGTTGGATGGGTTTTGTATCTCTACTCTTCCTTAGCCATGATTTCGCAGGGGAGGGAATGGATGGATTGATCCATTCTGCTTCATCTGCTACAAGTGAGGGCAGAAAACCAGGATGGTAGATTTCAGTACTTCACTAATGGGAAGGGCTTCCCACCAGAAAGGCAGGCCTAATTCCAAAGGGAACCACAGATCATGTGATGGCAGGATCAACAGCTATCTATAAAAAGCCTAGCAGTGAAAGCATTTGGGTTGGAATAAATAGAGCATTTGTCAATGTGCTGAGTTGATGAGCACAAAATATTTCTGCTCACCTTTCGCTATGGAAATCCATCACCAAATAATTCCCTTTGCTTTTGTTCATTTGAGAGTTATCCCCTCATCTTGTTTTGGTAGGAGATTTTTCTCTCACTCCCAACAGAATAGTCAGAAATAAAGCAGGAGGAAGTCCTCACAATGCCGCGAGGTCCTTATAATCACCGTAGCTCCAGAAAGAGTCCCTGGGTAACTTAAATCTTGCTGTCTCTCCATTATTCCAATAGCCCCCACCCTGAAGCTATGTACTCAAAGCAAATGAGGCCCTATCCAATTTAACAGCCAGGAAACCTATAGTAACTCCTCTCCTCCGCAGTTACTCCTGAACAGTTAAACTTCTCACAAGGAAATGTATAAAGAGCAGCACATTAGAAACAGAAAGCACTGGGTCAGATGGAAGAACATGGCCAAGACAAAAAGGAAACTCAAAGTCTTTTATTGCTGCCGTTTCTTCTCTTTCACAATGCTAGCACATCCTTGTGTCCACTCTCTACATTGCTTGATTCTCTCTCCCATTAAATTAACACAAAATGAATTGTCTGTCATGAATAGTTCACTGCTGGTGGTTCTTAGTCATGCTGGATCTCTGTCCCTTCACAAACTACCAGAAGACCAAAGGATTGAGGAGATGAAACTGTAAACTACTGATTTTCCCTATTTTTAGTTAAAATTCAGAGTGTTGCTTAATTATATATTAAATATATCCTGAGTATCTAAATAGTCTATATATTCAAAGTGTGTAAAATTATTCCTATTAAATATTTACTTTCAAACTTTAATTTATTCTGTACCTTTATAAAGAAGAAAGGGTACATTTCTTTAAGCAAGTGGATATTTTCACATTAGCTATTAGTTGGTCAGACTATATAGCATATATTTGATATTGAATAATAATACAGATAAATAATGTAGATCAAGTCAGCATGAATTTTTAAAAAATATGCTTTTAAATAATATAGATAAAGTCAGCATGATCTGTAAGAGCATTTATCTTATCACCTTGATTGCTGTTTGCTGAGCATTCAGTGTAGTGCATGATACATAGTAGACACTTAATGATTGTTTACAGAGTGGTCCAGTGGTTTAATGAAAGAGAACTCCAAGAGCATAAGACAGGGAGACAGAACCTGTAAGGTAAGGAGAACAGAATAACAATTGCAAAAGTTCTTTACAATAAAACAAACCATAAAAAAAAGATAGGAAGAGGAAGAAAAACATCTCACCATGCTGAGCTTCAGCGACACGGATCTCAATTAATAATCAAGATTCTATAATATCAGGGTGAACATTTTTGAGAGAGCGCACAGATTGCTTCCTGAGAGCTTATGTGATGCTAATAGAATCTTTAGACTCCATTGTCGTCCTGATGATGCTCTGGTGAAAAGCAAGCACACTTTTTTTTGGCCTTCATTATCAGCCCATTTCTGGCCTGATTTGCTTTAGATGATTTAGACTCTGCTGCACCTGAACTGTGACTTTTCATATCAGAAAAAGGAATGAAAGATGAACAGAAGACAAAAAAGAGAAAAAAAGGGAACCGTTATTTTTTAAAAAAAAAAAAAATCCTAGCATCCTAACACTATGTTCCAAGTCAGAGTGTCATATTTTTGCAGGGCTTCTCTCAACCTTCTGCCCCTAAACACACTTCTATTATTTTGTCTTTAAAGGTCATTGCCTTTATAGTATCTAAAGCAAAATCCATTCTGTTTTGCCTTTTGTTTCTTTCAGGCTGTCTGCAGTCAACAGCAGAGTGTCAGGAAACCCAGATACACTCCCACGCTGCTCTGCCGTTCCTCACTGTAGCCATTCATTGTACTGGCTGCTCCCATTTGTCAGCTGAAGCTGTAAGCACCGCACTTGCCCATTACTGAACAGCTTCCATAATTTCTGAATAATTTTAAGTGACTCTAGTGCCTAGGAAGGTCAGAAGGAAAACAAAATGCAAGCTTCCATTGCATTAAGGGGAAATGATTTCTGCCACTGTCGCAGGCTTAGATGACATTCTGAATAGCCTGTAGTGAATGTAAGAATATTGGACCCATGTATACATCTCATCACCTCCCTATCAAAAAGATTCAAGGCACTGTATCAATGACAAGACCAGTTGCCCATAGAATTTATGTTCTTAAGTTCCCATTGTTTCTGGTATTTATAGGTGAGTTTTACACTAAAAAAATGTTTCACCATCCCTTCCAAGTGTAAAAAGAAGCAATTGGACAGATAATCTCATTGTGTATAAATATCATTGCTCAAGAGTTTAAAATGGAAACCCCATTTTATTTGCATTGATGTCATAGTTGCATGGTTTCTTAGTTGAAAAAAAACTATTTGGCATGATGGAAAAATTGATGGCACTAAAATCCTGTTAGTCCATTCTAACTGGATTATATATTAATGTATGTGATTCATATATGGATATCTATTTACTTAGTCAATTCTAACTGGCTAGTATGTGAATATATATGATTCATACACGGATATCTATTTCCTTAGTTCTTATGTTAATACCTTAAAATTTTAGTCTTAGTGCCTTGAGTCAGTTCCAGAAATGGGTAAACTTATTTTCTGCTTTGAAAGTATTAATACCATGATCCTCTTCTTTGGTTAGTTATCTATGTGAATCTATGCCAAACATGGAACATTTTACACTGTGAAAACTTTCTTACCATGTTGTAATAATAAAATCAGCCTTTCATTAATTTTGTAGTTTATCAAGTCCCTCTTCCATGTTGAAAAAAATGTACATGAAGTCTAAATGCAAAAACTTGGGTGTGGTGTATTTGGTGGTATGTCTAATTCCAGCACTGGGGATGTGGAGACAAGCTCACCCCTTTAGCTCACTGGCAGCCAGTCTAGCAGAGTTGATAAGCTCTGGGATCAGTGAGAGACCCTGTCTTAGAAAATGAAGTGGAGTGAATGAAGAAGGCACCTAATGTCAAACTCTGGTTGCTACACATATGTGTATATATTTGTACACACCCATACTTGAACACTCCCATTTGCACCCATACAAATACATGAATACACACATGCATGTATGAGTGCCACACATACACAAGTTGCAAATAATTAAAGGAACTGTTTTTCAATGATCAAAATCAGAATAGGCTGAGCTTATTGGCACATTCTATGTTCTCAGCATTCATTGACTTGAGCAGAAAGATGCTAGTCTGAGTCCAGTGTCGGCTACACAGTGAAAGCTACTTAAAACATAAAATTAAAATAACTAATCATCTAACAATATGCTATATTTAAAACCTCTACCAGAAATCCATGGTTTCCTTTAATGCACCCAATTTTGTGAATTAAAACTTCTTTTCCTTGACCTTTTTCACATTAGCATTTTTGATTGCTGGTCAGTAAACATATGCATTCTAAAGCCTTGTTCCAAAATGATTTTTAATAGTCTTTACAGACCGCTTTTGGATCATCTTTATTCACAGGATTTTGAGGTAGATCCACTTTATGAAGTCATCATAGCTGCAAAACATACAATTTGTAAGGTAAGAAAACCTAGTGTTGCCATAATTTAGTTGGGTAATAACTGGATAAAAAAAGATCTTCACTTCATCCTATTTTTTCTTCACATTTGGAATGAGATTGCAGTGTACTCTATGCAAATGATTATAGTCAGAAAAGGATAGGTTAGGGAAATGTCCACCAATGTTTGAGCACATGAGGAGTTATCATGTTTCTCTTCCTTCATGTCTTTCCATGCAAAGCACAGACTTTAGATGAAGTTTATGTGATGGATGCAAATAAATTTAATATGGAAAACAAATGCTTTACATATGATGATTCATAGTTGTGAGGCTTCTGAGTTTTTCCATTTGGAAGCTGGGTGTGTTGTTGTGCCTGTGTCCTCAGAACTCAGAATGCTGAGGCAGGAGGATTTCCACAAGTTCAAAGCCAGCCTGAACTATATAGTAATTTCAAGACCAGTCTAGGCTACAGAGGGAGAAGAACATTATCTCAGTTCTCGCTATCTCTAGAATAAAAAGATATGCCTGAAACTGACAGAATGGGTGACTCAGGGTCAGTTCAGGGAGTTATGCTCAATTCTGTGAGCATATGTTATGAACAAGTCCCAATCTCATATTGATTAGGCAAAATAGCAACTCTAGCTCACATCATAGCCAGGCATTGTGGCTCAGCAATATCATATAAAGTGCAGATACAAGCCTTAACTGTGTAAATAAGCAGAAAAGAGCATAAGAAACACAAGTTTGTTTCTTTATTCTTGTTATAACAAAGCAGGGAGAAAGTGGAAAATATGCTAATTGGATAGAGGAAGCCTGTGAATTATAATGAATGTCAAGGTTTTTATTTTTAGCCATATCAACACTGATTCTCATCTTGGTTTTTGATGAAGTTACTATTTAGATTTGTTGATAGGATAGTTCTTATCTCTAAAACTAAGTTTGTAATCTGAATAAATAAAGCATCTTTAAAGAAAGATGTGTTAATGACACTTCATGCTGGCAAGGGTGTGGTATAAAGGGAATACCTGTCCATTGTTGGTGCAGACTTGTACAACCATCATGGAAATTGGTTTGGCAGTTCTTCAGGAAGCTGGGGTTGGATTTACCTCAAAATCCAGCTATATCACTCTTGGGCATATACCCAAAGGTGTCTACATCCTACTACAGAGAAAAAGGCTCAGCCATGTTCATTACTGCTCTATTCATAAAAGCCAGAAATTAGAAACAGATTAGATGTTCATCAGTGGATAAAAGGATAAAGAAAATGTGGTACATTTACACATTGGAACATTGATTAAAAAAACCTAAACAATGAAATTTCAAGGTAAATAATGGAGTTTGAAAAAACCTGTATGTGGTTTCTGAAACCCAAAAAGAGAAAATATGGTATATATTGTATTCATTCATGTGTGGATACTAGCTTTTAAGTCTTTAATAACTAGTATACAAGCCACATAACTAGAGAGGCTAGATATAAAGTACTGAGGTAGGAAGGAGAGGGATCACCCTAGGAAGTAGAAATAGAATAGATAGTTATGGATTCATGGGAAGAATACTGGAATGGAAAGGTCAAATGGGGAAAGAGAGGCAAAGTTGGGTAAGAGAGGGAATACTGGATTGACAACTAAATTAAAGGGTACTCTAGAAACCTAATACAGTAGAAGCTTACTAAATTATGTATATATATGAAGTTGATCTAAATGTAATTTCAAAACAATCAAGTGTCAACTGGACATCTCTCATTACCAATTCAAGCCTCCAGTTCTGGGTGGGTTACATCTAACAGTTGTCCAAAGGATCCCCATGAGTACCCTCAAACAATCCAGGTTATTTCCAAGATTATTGTTGGTTCATCTCTGCAAACTGATGGTAAAGCCTTATTGCTGAAGACAACACCTATACAATTCATTGAACATGAAGAAGTTGAAGTTGTGCCTACTTAGAGTCTCCACCCCTACTGACTAATGTTCGTGGTACTGAAAAATTCTACCACAGGATAAAGGTAAACACCAACTCAGCCACAAACCCTCTGATCCTTAAAAGGTGACCTGCCTGCAAGGAGCACGAGTGTAATAGTGTCACAAAGTTTATTGGAGTATCCAACCAATATCTGATTTCGTTTAAGGCCCATATAATGAGATGGAGCCCATATAAAACACTAGTTGGGTGGCCAAAACCTGAGACTAAATAGGCCGTAGATCTAAGGGAAAATCAAGGAACACAGGAATAAAGTGATTCCTAATGACTTTCGGTTATACTGATAGATCAGTTTTTACTCTGCCAATATCAGAGAAGCTCTCTCCAGCAGTAGATGCAAACAAATACAGAAACCCTCAGCCAGGCAATGTACAGAGAATGAGAGACCTTAAAATACACATTTATAATGGAATTTCTTAATCAGATCCCTCTTCTTGGGTTCAGAGAACCTTGCAGAAGAGGAGGCAGACAGATTGCAAGAGCCAAAGGAGATGTAAAACGCCAAGGGGGAAAAGGGCCTTCTAAACACAGTAGGACAAGCATGCATATGAACTCACAGAGACTGTGGCAGCATACACAGGGCCTGCACAGGTCTGGGGCAGATGGAGTCCTAGCATTGGGAAAGAAAGTGTGAAGAAGCTCTCATGCTCAACCCAGAAGCTAGTTCCAATTGATAACCATACACCAATGAAAATTTAACTTTCTCCAACAGGAGTCTCGCCGGCTATACAAACTACTCTTAAGACCAGGCCCCATGCCCAGTAAACACACAATACAAAATGAACTCAATGGCATTTTAATGGTTCTTTTTCTCATACTGTTTTGCACCAGGCCTTTTCTTTCTCTTCCTTTTATTCTTTCTTTTTTTAAAATTGAATCTATATGTGTGTGAAAAAAATATATATTTCAATTAATCATAGAGGAGTGTGTTACTTATATTGACTTAAGTAAGCTGGATGAATTAGTCGAGTCATTATTGACAAATATGTTTTTATCTTTCACTAAACCCATATGACCTTTAGATGTTGATAGTATACCTGGGGAAAATTCAGCTCCTCTTAGAATGAGTAAGTGACCATGGACCCATCATCACACATTCCTAAATATCCATGTCTTCATTCATACACTCACTAAAGGAAAGATATGCATTTGTCTAAGAGAACCACAATGAGGGTCAGAAGGAATCATTTATTACTCTAGTTCACTGGTAAAGCAAAGAATTCTATCAACTTGCTTCAATTCTTCCATAGGCACCATAGTTTACAAGCTGTTGAGCCATTGGCCAGTGATTTTATCACCCTTCCTTATCAGTAAAACAAACAATAAATAAGGTTACCTACATCATAGAGTTGCTTTCAAGACTAAGCGAATTCCTTTAAGTAAATGACTTAGAGTCTGAAGGCAGTTAAGTGCATTCTAAGCATTTACTATATTTATTATAAATATTATATTGAGAAATATCAGTTATTTCTCATACACAACAGCAATCATTTGTACTACAGCACATGTTCTATTTGGTGGGAAAAGAATTTGAAAAAATGATGTAGCATATGAGATTGACAATAATATCTAAATTCTAAGGCAACCATCAAACATTTATCTAGTCTATTATTAATCAAGGCTGTTAATTTATTGTTATCTTAGTAAAACATAATGACTATTGTAGTCATTATGTTTTACTAAGAATAAAAACTGTATTAAATCATTTACATATATATATATATCATTATGAACAGGAATACATGTACATTTTTGTGTTCACAGGACCTCCTCATCCACAGTGAATACATTCCAAGGCCCCAGTGGAAACCTGGAAATGTTCTAATTCATGTGTACCATGTCTCTTTGTATACACATACTTATAAATTAGACAGAATATGACTGAAATGAGTGATTTTAATAATACGCTATACTAAAAGTTATTGTAGAATATTCATCTTCTTGAGATTCTATGAGATTCTAACTAAAAGAAGCACCTTTCAGCTTCCTTGGTATGCTTGACTTGACACACTCATTACATCCATATTTGAGGGGCATTATAAAGTAAATAAGGATTGCTTGATCACAAGCACTGAAGTCATTAACATAGATAATATGTCAGGTTAACTAAATGACTACCGTGTGGGTAGTTTACAGAGAATGAATAAGCTAGACAAATAAAGGAGTCATGTTCTAGGAAGACCAGAGTTAAATGGTCTCAAACGGCTTCATGTTCTTCAGAATGGTGTACAGTTTAACATTTGTGATTATTTCGAAATGTTTCATTTAACATGTTTTGGACTTTCACCACAAGTAGCTGGAAATGAGAATAATTATAAACTATATTATACTCATATAAGTCTAGATCAAATATTTAGATTAAAAAACATCTCTACATCTTTTCCTGTAAAAATCAAAAAAGATGGCTGTCTACAACGATGAAAAATAAATATTTAAGTATTTAGAGAAAATAGGGAGATGAAAATTCTAGATTGATGCTCCTTTCTGTCATAGTGATTTCTCAGCAGTTTGTACAAAGACCAAGGGAAAAATGAAAATGTGCATCCACAAATTAGCTTTTGACATTTTAAACAGTAATATACATGCAAGAAAAAAAAAACATAAAAGAAGTAGGGCAAGTGATTTTTTTAAGAAGGCCTGCCATCGTCTCCACTGTAAAACATGTAATTGAAAGGCAGCAGGCTATTGAGGTTTACTAAAGAAAAGAATTGCATATGGATATTTCATACATATTTACAATGTTGTGTGCATTCACTCACAACACAAATTCATTTCACACATAAGAAGTATGAAATACAAAATAGTGGTGTATCATTTAATCCATGGACATATGTATGTAGGACCAAGAGAATCTGGTTATTTCTGCACTAATAAGAACATTGCAGGGGAAAAAATGGCATTCTCTAACCCAGAGGATTTGCTTCTGGCCATGGACCAAAAGAAAGGCAAATTGTTCTGGTTTTGGTGTCCTCATAAAACTCAACCATCAAAATATTAAGATATGACTGAATTCCCTTACCCTAGGTAGGCAACCAATCTGCTTGAAACTGTGATATCACAAGGCCCCAAAAATCCTTTATGAAATGTTCATTCTATGAATTTCCCATAATCATACTTTAGTCTGTTAACCAATATAATTGTTTTGACCATAGTAATCAAGTCATAAAAGAGATGAAATTTACATTTTAAAGACTTAACTATAAAATAGAAATGTGCTGAGTAGCCAATTCACTCAATATACTCTACCCTTAAGTGGTAAATTATGGAATGAATTATAAAAATAAGTAATTGGTTTTGATAATAGGAAATAGTCACATAAAGAAGATAGGCAAGTCATTTCAAAACTGAGAAGCTGTGAAAAGGTATCTTTCCTCATATCCTGGAGGCCTTATATCATTTGGTAATATTTTTCAATTGTTAATTCATATGAACTGTTTGTGTGATGCTTATGTTCATTACATGGCAAAGAAAAGTAGAAACACAAGAAGAGTCACAATTTATTTGGACTGCCAGGGAGACTATTACTAAGACCTTCAGCAAATCATTTTCTCAAATCAAGACCCTTGGGTGTTTCTTGATAAAACTTAGAAAAGGCTGTGGATATGAACTAGTTAGTTCTCTGAACATGGTCCAAAAGCAGAATCATGGAATTGTTCTTGGAATGTGCTTTCATGTCCCTCACAGATGTAGCAGGTAGGAGTGAGTTTACTTCAGATTATTCATTACAACTGGCTGTTGTTACTCATTTGTAAAATGTGTTTTTGTTGTGTGCAGCTTATGCACCATGTGGGGCTTGCCCTTGTGACTGTACACTTTACTGATGCAATTCCTCTTAACCCTCTGAGTACAAATTGTCTGATGCTCTGAATAAAATTGGCTATTGCATGGGACTTTAGTTCACCTTACTCATCAGCTTCATTCTCCTAGATCCCATCACTGTTAGTGTGGTAAACAGTTAGTAATGTGCTTGTCTTATAATACCAGTCCTCATTTATATCACCAAAACCTATACTAAAAAGAAAAAGAAAAATGAAAAACATCTGGGTGTGGCAGCCTATGAATGTTTTCTATTGAGTTGTTGATATTGGTGATATATCACAATTGATATGGTGAGCTACACAACTCCTGATTCACCACAAATAGAAATATTTGTCATTTGTAATACATTGGTAATCCCATCAGTGGGGAGCAGGAGACAGAGAGATGTTAGAGCTAACTGGTCAGCAAACACAGTCTACTTGATGGTTACAGATCAACAAGAGAACCAGTCAAAAAAAAAAAAATATATGGTACCTGGAAAACAATATCCAAACTTGTCATCTGACTTGCAAACACATGCATATACATGCTCACTCCATGTATACACATATGTGCACAATGTGCTCATGCATACACACAAACACACACACACACACACATACACACACACAGAGAGAGAGAGAGAGAGAGATTGAGACTAGATGAAAGAAAGATCTAGCTTCTGAAATCTAACTTCTCAGATAAATAATAGTTCCTTAGTTTTCATCTAATCGTATTATAAACTGTTTAAAATTTATTTATTTTACCTAGGGACAACAAGCTATAAAACAAAAGAATGTGAAGAAAATTACAAAACTGATATTTTATTCACTCATACACATATTAATACTACTATCAAAGTAGAGAACTAACCTCAAATAGACAGGTGACTATATTACACAATGCAGGTATTTCGGTGATGGAGTGCACCAGCAAGTTTTTCAATAAAGCACATTGATGGTGGTGTAAAACAATGTCCAAAGAAAAGTAAAACCGAGTCAGAAGAAAACAATCTCCCCTCTCTGTCTCTCTCTCTGTCTGTCTCTCTCTATCTCTCTCTGTCTCTGTCTCTCTCTCTCTCACACACACACTCTAAACCTTACATACCTCTCCATTATTCTTACAGTGCTATATTTTTCCAATTTCATTTTTTATATTTATAATCACATAAAAATTATATGGAAAATGGGCAATTTTTAGAAATTGGGAACCTCAGATCTCTTTACTTCCTGATCAATAAAGAATACTGGGTTTCACAATACTGATCTACCTTGGCTTTCTAACATGTACACTGAAATGTATATTTCAAGTGTAAACATAAAGACACCATCACAAAACATGGACACGATTCCCAACTTCCAAGTATCTAAAGCAACCAAAAAGGAAATAAAACGGAAAACATGGGAGCTGTCAGGTGTATTCATTTTTTAACATACAAATTGCATTCGGTAGCATGAGTGGGTTATTCTTTCCCTTTATCTTGGGGGTTATCTGAGGTACATTTTATACAAATAGATGTGATTTCCTCATATATCTATGATTGCTTTGTGTATAAAAATAAATTAAGGGTTGAATTCTAACACTCTATTGAGAACAGATTCCCCCACACACATACATTGAAGCAATTAATGTCATATCCAACCCTATCAATATAATACTCCCTATCCCACAATATTTTTGAAAGCCAAAATTATTTTTAGAATTAATAATCTGAAAAATCACCCTCATCCTGCCTCAAATTGGCCTTTTGTCTCATTTGCTAATATTATTCATTACTCACAGACCTCATGAAATTCACATATGCAGAGGCAGCATTATTAGTTTTCGAAATATCAATGTGACTGCATTTCTCCAGTAAATGGGCGAAAATAGATGGGTTTAGAAAATAATGGTGGATGGGAAGTTTTGCTGAGGTGATAGGAAACTCTCATTAAGACGCTAATGCCTGTTCTAGTATGCATTGGTTTATTACTTTCCAAACATGTGTTCGTTTTTTTCTTGTAGACACAGGCTTAGAGTCAAACACTCCATAATTGACTGCTTATGAATGTTTTCTATTGAGCCATTGACCTTGATGGTATGTCACAGCTTGAGAGAGTGAGCCACACAACTCCTGAGCCACCACTGAAAGATCATAGGAATATTTGCTATTCATGTCTGTGCTCAGAATGGCATTTGATGAATACAAAGTCTTTAAAGATTGTTAGATGCATTTACTATTCATAGTCAAACTGATAAATATGGGTTTGGGGGGTTTTACTTTTCCATCCAATACTCAGAAAGAACGTTATTTTTATATTCAGAGACACTTAACAAAATTCAATGTACTGTATATGTTATTTTCCAGATATAGCAAATGCTGAGGTCTGCTTTTTTATTTCTCTTAAAAAACAGCTTTCATCTTAGGAATTTGGTTGTGTTACATTCATAGCATATAGCAAAGCATCCTGAAAAATGCACTCACCCTTGAATTAAGAACCAACAGAAAGGGGTTTTTTTCAAAGGTGAGAATATATACCCATTGAAGTGGGCTTCTTTTTATAGTTATTTTCCAGCCACATTCTCCCTATTTTCCCTTTGATCAATGCATAGGATTTTGCAAGAGCATCTGTAGAATAAGAGGGTCTTAAACCTTAAACATACCTGTGATTCTCTAATCCAACCACTTCCAGCATAGTATGGTTGAGAGCCACCTTGTCATGAAATTAGATTTTTCTCTGCATTGGTGCAATGGTTTAGATGGTGTTCCTAAAAGGCCCTGAGCTAGATACTTGGTAGCTATGAGACAATGTTGAGAGATGACATGACCTTATAGAAAGGGATATTCATAGTGTGGTAATTTGAATGTAATTGGCCCAAAAAAAGCTCATAGGGAGTGGCATTATTAGAAGGTGTGACTTTGTTGGAGTAGGGATGGTCTTGTTGGGGAAAGTGTGTCACTGCAGGGGCAGGCTTTGAGGTTCCCTATGCTCAAAATACTGTCCAGTGTCACAGTCCACTTTCTTGTTTCTTTCTGATCAAGATGCAGTCAGCACCATTTCTGCCTGCATGCCACCATACTCCCCACCATGATGATAATGGACTGAACCTCTAAATTTGTAAGTTGCCATTTCAGTTAAATATTTTTCTTTATAAGAGTTGGCATGGTCATGGTGTCTCCTTGTAGCAATAGAAACCCTAAGACACACAGAAAGTGAGAAGGCCATGGAGACTCTCACCCATAGGCATGCTAACACTGCTTCATGAGAGCCCTACCTGGCATGGAAACACAGGGGAGTCATGATGCAAGGCTACTCCATGTGATTCTTGTTCTTCACAGCCAGACCTTTCCTTTAAATTCTCTGCCAGAGTATCCTCTTCAGAAGGGTAAGCAAATGGGGTTCCCTGATCATAAATAACCAGCCTTCTAGATGCTGAACTACTTTTCTTTGAATTACTAGGAAAACAGACAAATACAACAAGCAATTTAATAATATGAGGAGCAAACAAATAAGTTATTGTGACCAAATGAATTTGTATCAGATCTTCTTGGGAGTGTAGGTTATACTGCATCATCCCCATTCTGAGAGCATCTTTGATAGGACTGCAATCTAGGATGCTACAATAACCATATCACAAATTTCAACAGTCTCTTCTGTAAATAGACAGTTCTCTCCCACCTGCCAGTTCTCAAATAGCCACTCAGAGGCTTAATATTACATATAAAAGCTTGGTCATTATCTCAGGCTTATTACTAACTAGCTCTTACTCTTAAATTAACTCATAATTCTTATCTATGTTTAGCCACTTGGCAGTACCTTTTCTCAGTATGACATTCTCGTCTTGCTTCTTCTTCATCTGGCTGGTGACCCCTGTCTCCGCCCTTCTCCTTCCCAGCATTCTCAGCTTGGCTTTCTCACCTAACTTCCTGCCCAGCTACCGGACTGTTAGCTTTTTATTAATCAATGAGAATAATACATACACACAGCATAGAAAAGGATTGTTCCACAGCACTCTTCCCTATAACACTCAAGGCTGTAGCAGGACACACACAAAG
This sequence comes from Peromyscus leucopus, assembly GCF_004664715.2. Lineage (NCBI taxonomy): Eukaryota > Metazoa > Chordata > Mammalia > Rodentia > Cricetidae > Peromyscus > Peromyscus leucopus. The sequence goes on along the minus strand of NC_051070.1, from coordinate 37,882,895 downwards.
ACTGAAAGCCCAAGTTTGTCAAAGAAGTATTTTCAACTGAAGGCTTTTCTAAGTATGAATATGAACTCTTATTGTGTAGAGAGTTGAAGTCACTCATCATTCAAAGCCAAAGATCTATAGCTATATTGGAACTAACATATTTTGATTAGTGAAGTTCAGATATCAGTTTGGATATAGAAAGGCAAATATTGGCAGTGACATCCAGAAGGCCCTGACACCTTACTAGTTCTCACATCCTATTCTGGATCAACTACAGTAGGAAACAATTTCCTGCTATTTTCATTTATCTGTGACTAACATGTCTGTCATGTATCACTCTAAAGAATCCATCAGGAGACAGAAAGAAAAATAGGAAAATAAGCATTGTGTTTACCCACAGTTACGAGGCTGCTCAAGAAAACACTGAATGCTATTTCTATACTCCTTCATCTAGAACAGCATAAACCCACAAAAGGAGACTGTTAATGGTTTGATGCCCTTTTATTTACATGTGTGCTAAGAGGTACCTGGGAACATTAGGAAGTGTGAGCTGAACTTACTAGTGGAACATGTAATGGCTTGAGTTAGTATTTAAAGCATTAAAATCAATGGTTAGTATTTGAGATGTTATAGAGAGTATGAAAACACACGGCCCTCTTTTGGAGAGATGCTAATCTAATGACCTGCTGACCTCAGAGCAAATGGGAAACTCTGGGACAGATGTACAGCCTGCATATCCTCACCACAGGCCTAGGCATAGCCACAAGGCTGTCAGTATTAACTCAGATGCCCCCACTTCCACCCACTCTGCCTTTCATCACCTAAAGCTCTCAGCCAGAAAGTGGCCCACAGAGGCGGCCAGCGTTGATGTCAACAGATTATCAGGCCGCTTAGTAACATTCTCTTGCTAGGAACCTTTTTAAATCCCTACATTGGCAATCCTAATGCTCTGTTGATTTTTGTTACTTGCTGATAAGGCTTTTAATGGCCAAATCCCAGTATATTTTTAGATCTTTTGTCACCATGGGTCTCCTGTCACTCACTGAGGTTGAAATCAGCAGGCTGTTAGTTTGCCCAGGGTATAATCTCAAGTCCTATGGAACAAGGGCTTGCAGCAAGCTGGCCTCCTGATTGTGGAATTTACTTTTGATTTTTATTCATTGAGCACTGTCATCTCTGCCTGTAAAACCAGAGCAAAACTATATCTATCTGAAGCTGTGTTAAAAATCTAAGGGAAATATATTTAAAGGAACCCTGCATTTTACATTGTGTGTATGTGAGAAACACACACACACACACACACACACACACATCTTTGCTTAACACATCAAATATATATTTTTTAGTGACTAGTTAATTATTTTTCCCCTAGGAGAGGTAATTAGCATCTCTTTTCAAACACGTTCTGAGCACTTCCTTAAGATAGATAGTAGAAAATTGTCTCACTGGGAACTGAATGAATAGGAGGGAGGGGGAAAGCTCAGAACATCAAGAAATATGGGGTCACTGTCCTTGAAAAGATACAATATGGAAACAACCCCTTGATCACCACTGAAATGTTTAACTGGGAGTTTCTGGTTAATGTAGACAAATGCCTGTTCCTAATGTCTAGTTTGTTGCTGTGCCCTTCTCCTCTTCCTGCTTATGCAGTGACTATGTTTAACACGACTAGAAAGGGCCCTGAAAGAGACACTGGGAGAGATATTGCCGGGGTGGTTTACTGAGGAAAGAACGGGTATAAACACAAAGATGAAGTAGAGGAAGTGTGCAGGAAGGCAGTCCATCAGGCAGAGTAAACATTCTGTGAACTTGAGCTAGGAAATGAGGACATGGCAATGCTCAATCCCGTGAGAGTATAAAAGAAGATGTCCTGTCAAGATGTAATGTCATTCTTGCCTTGAACTACAGGCAGCTAAAGAATGCTGAATGATAGAAACAGTCTCCCCTGGAAAGTGCACACCAATTGGCTATTCAATACAAAGTGGTCAGCCCTGAAAATGTACATATAAGTAACACTATACAGACTGAGCAGAGTGTATTTATATGTTTAGGAGTGTGTGTGTGTGTGTGTGTGTGTGTGTGTGTGTGTCCTGATTTGAATGACAGTAGGGAGAGGTTTATGGGAGGGTTTAGAGGGAGGAAATGGAAAAGGGGAAATGATGTCATTGTATTATTGTATCAAAAACCAAAATAAGTAATTTTAAGGGTCTAATAAGATACATCAGTCATGAAAGGATTTGTCTCACAGGCATGAGGAACTGAGTTCAGATCCCCAGCACAGCAGCCAGAAGTCACAACATTTGCCTATAATCCTGGAAGTTGGGGGTAGAAACAAGAGAATTTCTGGGCCTTCCTGGCCAGTGAGGTTTGCTGAATTTGGCAGACTCCAAGTTCGGGAACATATGCACATTCTCTCTGTGTGTATCTCTTTGTGTCTCTGTCACTCTCTCTGTCTCTCTCTCACCAATTCTTAAAAAATATCAAATTGCTTAAAGGGCCAGCTTGATACCCTTTTATTTCAGCTCTATTTCAGAAGGCATTTTAAAGTTAGACTCAACTCCTAATGGTAGATAAGCCAGGATAGACACAGAAAGGTCATTTGTTGAAATGTCCTGACCAAAGTCCACAGTGAGAACAATGTTCTAATAGGAGGTATGAGAATTTAGGGTCTCTCCAATGTTATCAATGAATGAAAAGTCATTTTAATGAAGATGGAGATCATGAAAGGATACTATTAACTATGAATTGTAGTAAGGATTTTGCCCTAACATTTTCTGGAAAAACAAGCTGGATATAACCTAATACTCACCATCTCACCCACATGCACTTGCTCTCTTGGTTGTAAAGTCACAACACTTCTTTTCAGTTAGCCTTAGTTACTTCTCCCTATACATTTTACTTCCTCAATGACAGACAACCACATCACCTTCAAGAATTAATATTATTCCTCTCATCAAAAGTCAAAGACAGCCTGGGGATATGGCTCAGTTGATAAAGTGCGTGCAGTACATGCATGAAGACTCCTGTTCGATCCCTTAGAACACATATGAAAAAGCTAGGAACAGTCACATGCAACTTTAATCCAAGCTTTGAGGGACCAGATATGAGAGGATGTTTGTGCCTTGCTGGACAGCCAGCCTCCTGAATTGTTGAGCTCTAGGCTCAGGGAGAGATCCTGTCACAACAAAATAAAATAGTGAGTAATTCAGAGAAACAGCCATTGTTGACCTCTGGCCTTCAGACATACCATATGAACTTTCCCATGCACAAGGACGGGGACACACACACACACACACACACACACACACACACACACACACACCAAAAAGACAAAAGGAATGAAAAGTAGAAAATATTGTGTATTGTGCTAGCAGATGTGTGAATTGCTAAAGTGAAGAAAACAATTTGTTACTATAGAGGAGATGGTTAGATCTATCACATAGCTCATCAGGATCCTACTCTTTCTACTTCACATCAGTTTTCAAAGTAATTATTCCACGGGTCTGTAATGCCACACAAAGAAAACATGGCCCCATCCCTGTATTTGAATTTGAAGTTCACAATGGAATTTCCTACTAACATCCTAGCAAATTCTTTGCTATCTAGTATTTATTATTAGTATTGATTTTGATTTTTTTCAAACTAAATTTTATTCTTTTTACTCCCCTCTATTTTTTCCCAATGTAGATAATGATTACACAGAAAACTCTTCTTGATAGCCATATACTATTTTATTTATGTTCTTTTATTCATCATCAATATATTATTTGCTGCCTTTTAACAAGAAGACCAATAGTTGTAGAGAAAATATTATGGTAAGGAAATGGCTGAGAGACAGAAGAATAGTGATATCATGAATTATTTTCATATAACATTTTATATCTGTCTTGATAAATTACCCACTATCTACATAATGACCACTTTATACCTATGTATTCTATGAAATGTTTATGTAGATAATATCATAGGCATACTATGGAAATAATTGAAATCTCATTATAATACACTGTAAATATGCATGGATTAGCCTTACAAATAAGTGATTAGGATGTTCAAGGAGGTAACATACAAACTGTGCTTGAATATTTAGATGGTAATGTTGGGACATCAGGAAGTCAGACTTATCGATAAAGTCATCTTGGATGGGGTTGAATTTGAAGCACTGTTATTTTTTTCTTTTTAGAAAATGTCACAAGATTGACTAAGATGGGCAAGAGCTTCCTACAGAAGAGAACAGCATGTGCAAAGAAGTCACTAACACAGAAGTTTAGAGGCAGAAGCAGATTGATCTAACATTGCTCCAGGTCCATTGAATATTTCTGAATAAGATTTTTCAGTATGCTAAATGTAACCAGATTGAATATTTTGAGTCCCATCCCATTGAATAACTTTGAACTAAGAATCTGCTTTTTAATGAGGCATTTGCATTTAATCTCAAATTTGGATTGCAACATCTTCAACTTGGTTATTTCCATTGGAAGAAGAGCTTTCAGGGCATTATCCTTATCCTGTAGTAGACACAGGTTCCTCAAAATATATTTCAAGTGTAAATGATGAGTGAAGTATTTATTTATAGAGAAACCTGGAAAATACAGTACTGACTATGGCACACTAAGGGTTGTATAATAAAATGTTCAGAAATGTTATCACTGAGCCACTTACAGCAGTATCGGGGGCTATTTTTAAAAGAAAAGACAGAAACTAAAATTACAGAAAAGTGATTCACAAGACTGAGCTATTGATAGAGAAAAGCTGGAGTTCTGAGGAACAGATGAGTCACAGGCAAATTTAGGAGGAGCACGTCAAGGAGTGTTTTAAAAATTCATCATTTGGGGGACTGTAATCCATTCTAGATAGAACAAGCAAAGTGAGTAGAGGAAGGGAGGATATTTGCATAAAATTAAACTTAAGCTAGCAAGAATCCGCAATAAATTCAAGAAAACTGTACACCTTTTCTTTTTTAAATAAAAGCTTTTTTGAGATAAAATTTACATATAAGGGAACTTGACTTCCTAAATTATTTAATTCAGTGTTTTTCATGTATTCATGGAATGCCTTCCACCTAATTTTACAGCATTTTATCATCCCCCCAAGAAAGCCCATGTTCATTAACAGTCACTTTCCATTTTCTATCAATTCTCAATGCCCAGAGCACGTCAGGCTTTTACGTTCAGGAAATATTGTGTAATTCCAATCATGAAACACATCTTTGCAACTCGCTTTTTAAAGTTTTGTTCATCATGACTTCATGGCTGATCCATAGAGCATCCCACTTTATCATGACCCACTCGTTAGACAAAGCTGTTGGAGTCCCCCTGCCCTGTGACGGCGGGGAAGGGTATTGTGAACACCTGCATACTTGACTTGGTCTGGAAATGTTTCCATTTCTTGGGTGTTGCATATCAGTGTGGGATCACTTTGCCTCTTCTGATGCAAAAACAAAAACAAAACAAGACACTACCATGCCCTTATATTTTAATGAAGACTAAAATCCAAATGAGAAGCACTCAGACATAGTTTGTAAAACAGTGCTCTAAATTTTCTGCCTTTATAATGTTGTTCAATTAAAATTGATGTTATGAATTACAGTATTCAGGTACTGTATGAGCCTCAGATTGTCAGAAAGATACTGGGTTTATCACAATGTATTTACTAAAGCGGGAAATTAATGACTTCAAAAAAAGTTTGCATCAACAAAGTTTGAAGCAAAAAGTAATTTAAATAAACCCAATTAAAAACATACTCAGTGAGCTTCAAGCCCATCTGGACTAAATAGGGAGACCCTGTTTCAAAAACAGCAACAGCAAAATATAAATATACTTATGTGTATGTTATGCAGAAATAGAATATATGTATAACCTAAGTTCAGTACACTTTTCTTTAAAACGGTGACCAAACTGATAATATTTTAACGGAAAAACTTATTCAAAGTTGAAATTATTTGATTGACTCTTGCACACTTTAGATTTGACATAACAGTCTCATGCTAAGGCTGTTGTTTGTCCTATTACATCAATATCTCACCCTGAGTAGATACAATTCATCAAAGCAAAACATATAAGGAAAAATGTATTTCCAATGGTTATGGGCACATTTTGTCAAAACATAGTATTTTTAGTGATTTACAGGGTCAAAAGTGAAGCAACTACTTATTTAGTTTGTGTGTTCACCAAACAGGAATGAAAAGCTCAGGGCTGTTTAGAAGGTTTTGACTATAATATCAGAATGTTTCACTGATTAGAACTGTAAATTACTTTAGAACACTTTTTAAGTGGGATTACACATTTAACTTCTCAACTCTTTGCTTGTTCTTACTCTGTTTTGTTACCCTGAATTTTTGTAGACTCCTTGGCAGCACTCCTTGTCTGGAAAAGGTGTGAGGAGGATGAAGAGTGGGTGAGTTTCCACAAGAGCCTCAAATAGGTGAGCCTGAGCTTCCACACTGACTATTAACTTGCCAAGTTAATGATGACTCTCCTGTGTACACTTGGACCTAACCTTGGTGGTTCTCAACTTTGGTTCCCTGTTAGAATAATCAGAATCTCTGTGGAAATATGAGTCTAAGGTTGTCTGGGAAGGTTCTTATTTCATTTATCTGAAGTGTGATATGGGCATCAGGATACTCAAAATCACTAGGATGGTGCAAATATTCATTCTATGGCAGAAAACCACCTCTTACACACTCAGTTCCTTTACCTTCAGAGCCAAATGTGGCTACCACTCACAACTTTTACTGTAAGTCCATGATCTTGAGAAGAGCCAGTAACATTGTCAAACCATGCTACTGGAGCTGCCTTTCGCTGACTTGATTATTTTATTTCAAGGCATTTGCTAAACATATCCTTACCTGATTCAAACATTGAAATTCAGGACATGCCAGTCCTCTTTTTTTCTGAGAAAAATGAAAAAAGAATAATCAGAAATTTCACCTTCTGGCTAGTAAGCATGAATTTCCTCTGTACCTGAACTTACCACCCTCCTTTCTTTTCTGCCTTCAGTAAGTGATAGAAAAGTGGTTTCTCTCTCTTTTTTATAATTGTCATACTATGTTGGTATTTGTTTTACATTCCAAATGCATTTTCTCCTCCCTCTTCTTCTCCCCTTTGCTCTCCCCACTTCCCAACCCCCAATCCATGCCTCTTCTATTTCTTTTCAGAAAGGGGTAGCCCTCCCATGGGTATCAACAAAACTGGAATATTAAACTGTGGTAAGACTACGTAAATACCTTCCCTTGTATTTATGCTACGCAAGGGAATCCAGTATGAGGAATAGGTTCCCAAGAGCCAGCCAAAGCATTAGGGGCAACCCTGCTCCCATTTTTAGGAGTCCCACAAGCAAACCAAGCTTTACAATTCTCAAATATACAGAGAGGGTGTAGGTCAGTCCCATGCAGGCTCCCTGGTTGTTGGTTCAAACTCTGTGAGTTCCTATGAGCTAGGTTAGTTGTTTCTGGTGATTTTCTTGACCCCTCTGGCTCCTACAATCCTCCCTCCCTCTCTTCACTCAGACTTTGCTGAGCTCTGCCTAATGTTTGACTGTGGGTCTCTGCATCAGTTTCCATCAGTTACTGGATGAAGGCTCTCTGGTGACAATTGGGGTAGTCACCAATCTGATCACAGTAGTTCAGGCTACATATCCACTATTGCTGCAAGTCTTAGCTAGGGTTATCCTTGTAGACTCTTGTAGGAGTTTCCCTTGTCCCTTACATCAGGTTTCTACCTAGCCCCAAAAAGCCTCCCCCTTTCTAGTAATCTCTTTCAGTAATTTCCCTCTCCAATCACCCCTCCAACCTGATACTTCAAGTTCCCACCCCTATAAAGCCCAAGTCCACCCAGGAGATCTCTTCAACTTCTCCTTCCCAGGGGTATCCATACATCTCCTGTGTCCTCCTTGTTACCTAGCCTCTCTGAATCTGTAGATTGTAGCATGGTTATCTTTTATTCTACAGATAATATTCATTTATGAGTGAATACATACCCATGTTTGTGCTACAGGATCTGAGTTACCACATTCAAGATGATTTTTTTCTAGCCCCATCCATTTGCCTTCAAATTTCAACATGTCATTTTTTAAACAGCTGAGTAATACCCTATTGTGTAAATGTACCATATTTTCTTCATTCATTCTTCAGATAAGGAGCATCTAGGTTGTTTACAAGTTCTGGTTATTACAAATAAAACTGCTATGAACATAGTTGAGCAAGTATCCTTGTGGTAATGATTACACATCCTTTGGGTACATGTCCAAGAGTGATATAGTGGGGTTTTGAGGTAGATTGATTCCCAACTTTCTGAGAAACCATAATGATTTCAAAAATTGCTGTACAGGTTTGCACTCCTACCAGCAATATAGGAGTGTTCCCCTTGCTCCACATCCTCTCCAGCATAAACTGTCATTTGTGTTTTTGATCTTAGCCATTCTGATAGGTGTAAGATGGAATCTCAGAGTCATTTTGAATTGCATTTTCCCAACAGCTAAGGATGTTGAACATTTCTTTAAGTGTTTCTCAGGCATTTGAGATTCTTCTGTTGAGAATTCTCTATTTAGGTCTGTACCCCATTTTTAAATTGGATTATTTTGGTTTTTTCTTGTCTAGTATTTTGAGTTCTTCATATATTTTGGAGATCAGTCCTCTGTAGGATGTTGGATGGTGAAGATTTTTTCCCATTCTGTAGGCTGCAAGTTTGTCCTATTGACAGTGTCCTTTGCCTTACAGAAGTTTTTCAATTTCATGAGGTGCCATTTATTAATTGTAGATCTTATTGTCAGTGCTATTGACGTTCTATTCAGGAACTTGTTTCCTGTGAAGTGGTCTTTCTTCTATGTAAAGGCTTTCCTTGTCTTTCACTTTCATTGAATCTGTCTAGGTCTATTCACCCTTCCCACTTCTCAATATGTTTACTTCTCTTGGAGTCTAGTAAATTGAACATTCCAGGCTATAATTTTTGTGTGTTGAACAACTACTTGTCAAATACAGCTCTCTCCAATATTTTGGTTGATTTGTGTATGTTTGATGTATCCAATTAAGGGTACCTATGGAAATCAGAGACTGAGGTTGGGATGTCTTCCTCAACCATTTCTTTATGTTATTTTATGTGATAAAGTCTCTCACTGAACATGGAGCTTGCAGGCTAGCAAGCCCCTGGGATCTCTCCATCTTGGCCCCATTAACACTTGGGTTATAGGTCCACACTACCACATACACCTTTTACATAGGTTCTGGGGATCTGAGCTCACGTTCCCATGCTTGAGCAACAACCCATCTCTCCAGTCCCATTCCCAATATTTTAATGCATCTCTTCAACTCATTTTCTTTCTAGAAATTCTGTGTAACTCCCCTTCTCCTTTTATTAAATTGAACAGACTTTTTAAATCATACTAGCTAGTCTCTGAGCAGTAATGAGCACATGCTTTTCCTTAAAACATTCCTTTCCAACCGCCTTTTGAAACAATAATCTCCTGTCTTACATTGCATCTTTTCTAGTCTTTCTCCAAGCTCATATTCTTCTATCAAATCCTGACTCATTTATTGGAGGAGTTCAAAGTCCTGAAAAAAGCATGGCCTGTGTGGATCTACTCTCCTCTCAGTCCATCACATTATGCTGACAATTTCAATTACCACATATGCAGATAACTCCCAAACCCATATGCCTAAACATGGCTTCTCAGAGCTTTTTTCTATTTTCACCTCTAAGTCTCTAAGGTTTCAAGAGCTGGAAAGATCTAAATCTTGCTCCCCTTGTATATGAATACATTTCCACAGTTTCAGAATGTTGGTCAGGTTTTAATGTCTCCTTCAGACTGGTGTTGAACTTTAATTGTCACTCTGCCAGTATTGGAAGCTAGGACTTAAAGGAGTACGTCATGAGTGTCCTGCCATTTGGATTAATGGTGTTGTGTAGGGAGTGCAGGTCTTTTGCATGTTCATTCTCCCTTCCCCATCTCTCTCCTTCTTCCTCTCTCCCCCTCCCTGCCCCACCATCCCTCCCTTGTTTCTTATCTTTCCAATTTCTGAAGTAGTACAAATGGCCTCACCATATGTTGGCATTTTGGACTTTCCAGTTTCCAGATCTATGTCAAATAATTTTCTTTATAACTTTCTCAGACTCTGGTATTCCGTTGTCACAGCAGAAAACTGGGTAGCAGAAAAAAATGCCTGCAGAAGACATGGGATTTCTATATCAGAAAAAGGATTACTGACAGAAAGTCCAGCCAGATGGCCAGAATATTTGAGCCAGTTTCTCAGTTTCAAGTGCAACATAAAGGACCTGATGATAGCTACATGGATGGGTTACAAGAGAAAATAAGAATCAAGAACTTTGTAGTTTAAGGTCAAGCAGCAACCAAATTAATCTTGCTCTCAAGGGTTGAGTTACCAGGTGATAGTATTTAAATCATTTAGTTTTATGCATTCACATATGTGACAAGCAAAATCCTTTAGTACATCACATACAATCATCATGAAGGGCAGGAACGCTTGGGGGTCCCTGGCAGATCATTTCTTCCACAAAAAGACCCATTGCATTTCCTCCATCCCCAGCATATTGGACAATATGTTCATATGTGGTTTCTCAAACCCAAGTTGTCAGGACTTTCAGAGCTAGATTTCTTTTCCATATCAGGAATTTAGTTTTTACCATAATAGAGTGAATTCCAAAGATGACTTAAGAAGCTGAGGACAAGACACTAAGGGGCGGGAGGGGGGGGTTAGTGAAGACAGGTCATGTTTACAGCTCTGTGTCATTCACGTTCGTGTTCTGTACCCCTGTGTTACAAAAGTAACCTAGTGTCTTAGTCCAAAGTCATCCTTCCATTTCTTTCCCTACTTCTCACATTATTTATACAGGTTCTTTACATCATTTTGTAAACACATTCCCAAGAAAGGGCCCCCAAACAAAGCAACACTCTTTTTATTATTATTATTGCTGAAGAAAATCAACCCACTTTTGCATTTTCTATGTGATATCTCAAAGGTTAGCTGTGCTTCACCCCAGGCTAAGCTATGAGAATGGACCATAAGCTTTTCAAACCTACAGTGATTCTTCTACCCCATGCCTTAGGTATAACACAGCTGAATATGACTGTAAATCTTTATATAGGAGCTCAGAAAGAATATTAATAAACTCTGAAAACTATCTGTCCACACAACTTCTAGGAAATTCTAATTATTCTTTTGAATCTGTCCAACCTGAATCAACAACTCCCATTTAAACAGGAGGACCAGTGACTTAATGTTTTGTCTACTAACAATCCATTTGCCAATCTTCTTGAAAGTTAATGTTAATAGTATGGTTTCTTTTATTTTCATTTATAGACCTGTGATTTTTTTCACTGAGCTCTAAGAATTTAAACAGATGATATCTTTTGACACTAAAAATTTAATTTAATTTAATTTAATATTTGCTGCCATTTGCACATTTAAAAATAGATCCCCTACTTTCATATTTATACTTCAACTGCTTCTAACAGAGATGTTTCTTTATGCTTTCCTCTAGACTAAAATTGATGTTGCCACCTCCACCCCAGAGCATAACATGGCTTTACAAGCATTAAGACATAATTAAGAGACTCAATTCAGCGTTTCCTGGCTTTCTAATATTGGCTGTTTAAAATACAAATTTACTTATGAAGCTCTGTCCCGAAGGGGAAATACCAGTGACAACCAAATGAATTTCTGGCAGTTAAGTTTCAAATAACAGTGGGCTTCTGTTTTGATTCTGGGCAATTTCTTAGCTGCCACTCAAGAGTCTTCCCTCTGATGCATCTTTTGTCAAACCTATCTAGGGGTAGACTGTTGATTGACAATATCAAATGTGATTCACTGATATAATGCCAGATACATGTATAAACAGCAAGGAATTTGATTAGCAACTTCATAATAAAGTTCGAATATTGGAATATTTTAACATATACTTAACTAGAATTATATATGCACTCTTCTTACCTGATGCCAAGCCTATCTTGGCATTTAAAAAAGAACGTGTTAATGATGGGGACCCAAGCTTTAGGGAAAAGGTTAATAAAGATAAAATTGTGACTTGAATTTATTAAGGGACAATTTAGTAATTAAAGGTATCGCAGCTGTTAAAGATGATATAGTAATGAGACTTTGTAATTAAAAGGTCCTGGTAACCCCACTCATAAAGATCATGTTCAGTAATAGAACTGTATCAGCTTTTGGAATGGAGAGGTAAGAAAGAGTTTGTGGTACAAAGTCTCCTTTGCAGTGAGTTATATTATTCCATACGCAGAGAGCCAGAATGACCCGGAGCATAGAGTTTTCATGTTTACCTGTATGTACACATGTGAACATGGCACATATTTATGACCCAACTTCTGAAACCTCATTGACTACATACATGTCAGGAGTATTCATATGCAGTATAGGTAACACTGATGAAAAAGAAGTGACATTGAATTTTTCCTTTTCCTTCTCACATACCCATGAGAGGAACATCTTTGAACTCTGTCTATAAAAAGCCCCCAATCCACTTTTCCCCAGGATATAGAGAATGAGTCAAGGTATATTGCCATATTCTTTACACACAAACCATTTGGGAGATACATACATACCTCTTCTGTACTCCAAGAGAATACACAAATGACATCACTCAAAAATTCATGTAGCTTAGATGCACAATATATAAGCTTAAATTTGTTTTAGATAGGGCCTTATATGGTATTTTAATTTAACATTCATCAAATTTTGTTTCCAATATTGTAAAAAAACATTCCTTCCTTTACCATTTTAAAATAGTTTTAAACCATAGATATCAAGATGTTGAAAAAATATGACCTTTACATGAGCCTTGCAAATATTATTATGTCACTTTAATTTTATGCTGAAATTCTATTTTTGTTAAATAAAAATACTAATCCTATATTTAAAATGAAAATTATATTGAGATCAAATTACAGTTTTGAGAAAGAAGAAAGCTTTATCTTTATTGAAATACATCAAGTTAGCAATGAAGTATATTTACTGTGATCCAATATTTGCCACAAAGCATTTGTATATGTGTACATGTCTTTACATATTGCTTTAGAATAATTAATTTTAATCAGTGTCTGTCTAAAATTGTAACTTAGTCAACTATGATCCTCTGTAAGAGCTTTGTGCTTCTCATCAATCATGAAGCCTATTGTTTGCATATTTTTACTATTTGGAATTAATTATTATATATATATATATATATATTTGGAATTAATTATGCTATATATATAAATAAATATAAACATACATTTTTAGTGTCAGACTTCATGGTGTAAGCATTTAATCCCAGCACTTGGGAGGCAGGAGCAGGAGGCTTTCTATGAGATCAAGACCAGCCTGGTCTACACAGTGAGTTCCAGAACAGCCAAGGATATGTAGAAACCCTGTCTAAGAAAACAAACAAAATAGCTACAACAATAAAAAACTAAAACTAAACAACATTGTGTTGATTTATTGTGCTGCAGGGGTTAAAGGGACAGCGTTACACATCTGTGGCATGCATGCATGTTGTAATCCACAGACAACAAGCAGAATAGTTTCTCTCTTTTCACTACATGGGTCCCAGGGATATAACTCAGGCTATCAGTCTTGGTAGCAGGCTCCTTTATACACTGAGCTGTTTCACCAACCCAGCAGAAATTTTAGTGACAACATATTGTGTCATATTTTGTCATATTCTACACTATTGGCTGTATTTAAATTGTTTGACTCTGTCCTGAAGGTTGACACGTGCTTTAGTAAAGCCAGTCATTTGTTTTCCACTTCAGTTATTCTCCCACAAGAAACTTGAGGCTTGGATTAGGGACAGATTAAAATCAAAGTCAATCCCACTAAATTCAGTTTCTCAATCTGAAAAGCCTTCTGAAGCTTAAGCATCATGCCTGCCTGCCTTTCTACTTTGACGTATTTTCCCTCAAATTTTCTAGAAGGTTTATTCCAACAAAACCCAGTTCTTGGTGAATATCAAATAAGCATAATCTAAGCCTTACTAAGCAATGTTAAGAAAGTTTTCTTAAATTACTGAATTCCTTTCAAAATGAAAAAAAAAGACAGTATTATATGGTTTGAAATTCCAATTAATAATTTGATATACACTGAACATCACTACATAACTTTTTGTTATTTGGTTCCTAAAGATCTAATGAGAGTTATAAAAAAAAAGGTAATTTATAGAACCTCCTAATTTGATAATTTCTTTTCTTTTTGCTGTGTGTCAATATCTTCTAAATGGAAACATTGTATCCTTGGGGCATAAAGAAAGTTCATATGACTCAAGAAGCTAACAAATCTTGAAGATCCAGATTTTTCAGAAAACTTTAGTATTCTTGAGGCCCCTCAAGTTTTTTGAGTAGGTTGCAGTTGCTGGAGGAGATAGCCTTCATTGGATCTACCTGCAACCTGGGAGCAGAGAGCAGGAATACAGCTTTTCTGAATTGTCACTTAGACTGTGCTGAGCTTTTTGGTGACAAGGCTTCCTGGGAGTCACTCATGTTCCTGTTAGCAGTTCCTCACTTTACTTCTGTAGGTAACCACAGCAAACTTACTGGTTCACCAACCTAGACTTGAGGTATCTGGGTGAATAGAAATTAATTCATGTCTCCACAGGAAAAGTCAAATATCATTCTGTGGTCAGTACATTCCTATACCACAAAACAATTTGATTTCTTCCACACTGACCCTCATTGATGATTTAGTCACTGTGGTTTGTTAAGTGTAAGCAACATTTCTTAGCAGCCTGTCTTGAGTAGGAACCTAACTACAGACATTACCTCAAAGAGCTAAGCAAAATAAAAATATGTAATATCAAACAAAAATGTTTATTAAGTGATCAACAGAACAGAAAAGGAAGCCACACATCAAATATGTTTGAATTAGAGTAATAGGCTTATGCTTTGAACTATCAACAACCAAAACTTCATGTCAAAACATCAGTAAATAATGTCTCTAGATACAGTTCAAGCTTAATTTGCATAGCTGTTATGTTGGGGTGACACTCTGAATCTATCTTATGCACATTTTTAATATTTCAAAGAGGCATATAAGATTGCTGTTGGCCTGGTAGTTTGTAAACGATAGCTCAGCAATCCTCTTCCCACATGCCTTTCTATATACCTTCTGCTCACTGACAGCTTGCTTTTTGGAATACTTGGCTAGGAATTACTCTTCAGTAACAGAGTTGCCTCATCCAAAAATGCTCCTCTGTCTTTTCCTCTAGAGTCAAGAAACATCTCTTTTCATCTGGGGCTCTTTTTTTTTTAATGTGACTTTTTTTAATACTTTCCCTATGTTTCCTTGTTCTTTTCTATTTAATCTTTGGAATGCTATGAAAGTGAAGAGTGTCATGATATAACATTTCTAGCCTAAAAATACTAAACCATGTGGTCTAAGAAACTCCACAAAGTTGTTAGTATCTCTTACAACTTTTTTTGGCAAAAGAAAAATAAGAGCAAAAAAAAAAATAAAATCAATTTATTTTACTTTTTGAATTATTTTACTTTTTGAAAGCAACATTATAAACACACACACAAAACTTTGCCAGATAAATGTAAAGTGTTTACTTTGAAAATATTGTTTGGTAATTCATAAGACTCATGTGCCAGGTGTTTTAAATACAGTTATTTTTTTTTAATTTTATACACATATAATACACTGTTCCAATAAACAAACAATGTTAAGTGTACTTAATGAAATTACAAGTAGGTGGCAAGACATTCAATTTCCTATAATTAACGTATGGAAGAGGTTAAAAACTCAGAGCTGGAAGATAAAGAAGCACAATAGGCAGGAAGTGTGTCTGAGCAGTGAGATGGACAGATACCCACATGCATTTAAGAAGAGAGAAAGTCAGATTCCCTGAATGAAAAACTGCACTGATCTCAGATTGCAAAGCAGGACCAGAAGAAAATGTAAGAGGTATTGCAGGTGTCTGACTGACACTAGGCCAGGACCCATTTCCTATGTTTGCAATTTTTCCAAAATAATAATCATAATAAAAGATAGAACAACAACAAAAAATTTTCTCTATCATCTCAATAAGCCCCCGAATTTAACAGATGTCTTCATTTTTTAAAAATGTTAGCAAGAAAAGACAATTTCAAATGCTGTAACCTCTGCCGCTGAGATAGAGTGCCAAATCTTAGACTGAGTAATTTGAAATCCTTTCCAACAGCAAAGAAGTGGGCAGTTCTGATGGGAAGGTTTGGGGGTAGAAAGAATAAGATGGAATTTTCTGAAAATGAGATCCAGGAAAACCACAACTTGGAGCTCACAGCACTGATCCCTGTAAACTCTAAAAATTTACATATAAGAGAAGTGTATGTGTGCGCACTCAGGATGCTTCTCTCATGTGTAAACACAGAAAAGAAAACCCTAGTGAGTTCACGCCCCAGGAACTCAGAACCACAAAGCACCCAGAAATGGAAGAAAACAAAACATTGAGACAAGTCAGATATGGATTCCTGAGAGGTATATTGTAGACTTAAGAATCCGTTAGTCTTGTTTGGCATGGTATTTGCTCATTATTCTAAAAATTCTGCAAATGTCCTTTGTGTAATTAACATGCTCTTTTGGTAATCTGAACAAAGTTTTACCAAATGGATTGTGCTACCAATACTTTATTTAAAATAATGCCAAAGATGTACTTTACAGTGAATGCATCAATTTGCCAAATGGTACCCACTAGTTTCTTTTCCAGTAATCGTTCTTGGGAGTTATTTCTAATAAATCTCCTCATTAAAAAAAAAAAAAAAAGACTTTGAACTGCCTGATAGAGTGCTATTACCATGAAGAAAGACATTCCTTAGGTAGTGAAAGCTGTCCAGAGATTTGCAAATCGCCCATGAACACTGGCCTGAGGGACTTGCGTCAAGAGCTACCTTTCATGGATCCTGTTGTTGCTATTGTTATTGCAGCTGTGTTATTATTGTCACTCACTGAAGAAACAAGCCCTCGCCAACAAAAAGGCAGGAGGCAGGAGAAAGAGCAGGAGTGGGTGATGGACTCGCCTCCTTTTTGTGAATTTGCTCTCATTCCCCCACTCTTTTCATCTCATTTATTGAAATGACTCTGTAGCTCAGCGAGGGGAAAACAAAAGGAATGAAAATTCATTTAAGCACTCTCTTTTATTTATGTTAACATTCCATCATACGCTGTTTAACAATTTAGTAAATGTTTATTATGCACAGTGCTGCATTCTCAAGAGAATAAATAAGTTTCTGTCAGCACTTCTTTTATGAAATCCTATTTTGGTTGCGGAGTTTAAAAATTCATAATAAACACTTCCTTCAGGAAGAAGCCAAGAAAGGAAATGCTTTGACACCGTTGATAAGTGAGCTTGTAACTAAAGAAATGGAAAACAAACATGTGCAGAAGTATTCAGTGTGTGAATGTGTGGAGAGGAGGAGGAGGAGAGCGGGAAAGAGAGTGAGACTGAGACAGAATTGAGAGAGGAGAAAGAATAATTCTCAGGATTCATGATATTTTAAATGAAATAAAAGCAGACACTTCTGATGGCTTCAGTGTTAACATTCCTAACTATGTCACCAGTCATACTCATAAAATAAAAACAGAGAAATACAAAGAATTGATTTGATGATGTCCAATGTCCTCCCAGGCCCAAAGCTTTATGATTCTATTATATTAAGGGGAGAATGGCAAACAAATGTCAAAAGATGAAGGATGGCAATCCCTAGTACTCTAGTGTTCTCATTCATCCGACATCATTTGACTTCCGTCAAAACACATGCTCACATGTGAGCACACACACACACACACACACACACACACACACACACACACACACACACCCCAGAACTTACAAATTCCAAATGCATATTGAAAGGTGAGATAATTTGGAGGAAAACTGAAGCAGACCTCAGTTCTATCTTCCTTCATTCGCTGAATTCTTTATAGTGGTAATGAGAACACCAGTCAGCTTATTATAATTGGTAAAGCACTTTTGGAAGCATTGTATTTATTTTATCTTTTACAGCTTTGCATAGGTAACATATTATGAAAGTATTTCAGGCAAGACATATTAGAGAGCAAGTGCTCAGTCATTTGCCAAATCACAATACTCCAACCAAGTGGCTGGATTCCCACCTGACCATCTAACCTCATATCTCTGAAGAGGGTTGTGACATGAGTTACTCACTGATCAAATGCACATTTTATTGCAGAATGCAGGAGATTTCTCTGTGTACATGAAATAAAATCTGGGATCAGCAAGCTAGCTCAGAAAATAAAGGCACCTGTCACCAAGCCTGATGACCGGAACTCAATTCCTGGAACACACAAATGAAAATATAAAATCAACAGCCACAAGTAGTTCTGTGACTTCAAAATGCATGCCATGACGTGCACTGGACTATGTACACACACACACACACACACACACACACACAAACCTGTGTGTACACACACACTCATTACATAAACAATAAAATATTTTCTGGAATTGACAGAAAACAAATATGTTTTTAAAATCAAAGGCTTAGATATGTTGACATCTTGAATATTCTTGTATTTTAGAGAAATTTCCATTAACTTATCAGTGTACTATCATTTCCCAATGTCATTAAGCCTTAAGTATATGCTTTTGAATGGTCATGTAAGTATATCACAATGCATTTGATTATTGCTATTTCCTAAATAAATAAGCATAGCTCTATTAGTCTTAAACACAGGGGGTCACTGAACATTTTTATGTAATTGATGAATCAGTTTTCTATGCCATATAATATATTATCAGAAACTTAGTACCCAAAGATTACATGCAATTACCCAGCTAGCATAATGCTGCCATATAAAATCTTACATTGTCATGGCACAGCACATAACTTTTCTTCCATACCATCCATTTTGATTTAGAGTGAGGGAGACCAAGATATGCCACCAAAGGCCACTTTGACATAAGAACTATTTTGAACTGAAGAAATCTGAGTTTCTAAAGTTCTTTATTTAGTTTTAGTCTGTTATTTGTCTGTCTAATCTACACACTATAGCTTGAAAACTCAAGATGGGAAAAGCAAAGCCTCTGGTCCTTAGAGTCACAGACACCAAGAGGAAATGTGGTTCTCTTTTCCAGGTTACCTCTTCCCTGGAAGCCTCCTTGGTAGATAGACTTGCCCAAGCAGAAAGTATCTTGGTGACACCTTATCACCATAGGTGAAGGACTTCGTCTTACTGATATCTGTGCTGGAATTCCAGCAGCACATGTTTCCTTTCAGTAAGTACTAACACGGAAAGCAAGTCCTTCCACAATGTCAGGCTAGTGATCCCCTCATTTCTCCTATTTTCAGCTAATTTGAGGAATAAAGAGCAAAGTATGATGAGGTTTCCAAAAAGTAGATGACTTTGTAGTTCATGCTCACAGAAAAATCATAACAATTCCATCTCATTGTTGGAACATACATATAATCAAAACCAAAAGAGCAGCACAGAATATAAGGAGGTCGGATCTGCTCTAAGAGCGTTTTAACCTGTGCATTAATTTAGAAAGAAAAGTTATCTTTACATTATTTAGGCTTTGCATTCAGAAACATGGTATAGCTCTCCATTTAGCTAAATATTTTATCTTCCTCAGTAAAGTTTTATCAGGTTCTCTCTATAGGTCTTAGCCATTTTCTTGTTAGGATTGTTTTTAAATAATGCACATGGTAGTTTGGTTGCTACTGAGCATAAACAATTTTTCTTCATCATGCACTCCACTGCCTGTCACTCATTCTAAAAGAAAAGGATTTGCCCGTTGGTTAGCTCATAGTCGACCACTACTAACTTCATAAAGTTTTAACTGTCGTTTCAAAATATATCACACCCAAGAAGGATGTGTCAAAGTTCACCACAAATGTTTTTATTTCTGTTTTGACTAGTTATTTCATAAGGTAGTTTTAATATCTAAAAGGCTAAGTTTCACTTTTAAAGTCTTACTATTACATTTGACCTGTAGAGAATATGAATTATTCACTTTTACTACAGAGAAGAGCATGGGGATTTCCGAGTCCCCTGTAAGAAAAAATCATGAGGATGTCCCATGAGACTTTGAACATCTTTCTTTTGATTCTTTCTATTCTTTTTTAGCAAAGTGCATTGGCAATTAATTTAAAGTTTCAAAGACATAGAATTTGATATTTTAAATTTTTAACAAACTCACCTTCACTTACATAATTTGATTGCTAACATGGAAACTGGAATGCCTCTTTCAGATACATCTCCCTATATTTCTTCCTGCCCTTTGTTGACATCTAGAAAAGAATACTATGGTCTAGTAACAAAACATTACAACAAAATAAAAGTAGATATAGTAATCTTTGAGATTTGCCTGTCTTATTGTTAGTAATGTACTAAAATTCCTTTTATATTATGATATTCTCTTTTGAACTTTGAATTGTGTCCCCTCTTTTAAAAATCCAGATAGCAACACACTGCATAGTTTTTCTCATCATTACACAAGAAATGAGGGTAGAATATAGCTACAACAAAAAGTCAAACATTTTATTAATAAAAGTATGTAAGTGTATACAAGCCTATATTCAAGATACACATTACACTATGCATTCTGTTTATATAATCACTAATCTTAATATCAAGAATAAATATATAGTGTACAAAGAAACAAGGGCACCATTTATTTTCAACACTGAATGTTGTATAAAAATCTATAAAGCTCTAACAATGTCCTTGACAGAGACTTTTCAGAGGCACAAATGAAACACTGAAGTAACTCAAGTCTTCCCCTCACGTTCTTTTGAGTAAAACACCTGTGGTTTTATCTGCTAAATCTTTGCTCGAGGTGATAGGTGAACAGAGCTTTTCTTCTTTTTGTACTTAAACATCCTTAGAAATGTAAAGGCCATCTGAACCCTAAAGTTAGGTCAAGTACAAGGAAAGCCTCTCTTGCCACCCACTCACTCCACCCACCGCCCAAGCACAGAATGCCACACTTTGATTCCTCTCTGACTTTGTTCCCTTGGTCTTCAGTATACAGTCCCGCCTCTATGATTTAAGCCATTCTAGGAACTTGTCACCAGCAGACTATTTCTAGCTGTGATTCTACCTTCTCTCAATAATTGCACTCAATAAGAGGTCACAATGAATATATGAGCAGCCCATACACATGCTCCCTGCCTATATCTTAAGTCCTGAAAGGCCAATATTGTACATTTCATAAAGAAGTAACTTCCTTGAAAATATATGGTGCTGTCTCTTTCCACTTTCTTAGCAATGACACAATCTAGGGAAGTATCTTTCCTTTCATTTCACCTCTATACCTAGTTCCTTATATTTGGCAGTTGTAGAAGATGGAGGAGCCATCTTGAAAACACACTGTGATGATGCTACTAGTCTCCATGTGGTTCCTCACTTTGCTCAACAACAGTGTGTTTAAAGGTGGAGTGTCTATGGCAGGAACAGAGCAGGAATGCCTTTTCTCTTTCTTTGGTTTATCATCATCATCTTTGTTTCTGTGTATGTTACTACATGGAAATAGACAGTGTCAATTTCCATGTAAGGTAATCCCTAGTCTCTTAGAGATTTAATTGTAAATTGAAATCAGTATCAGGAAGCAAAATATGAAAGGCTGAAGTAAGCTCTAAGAAATAGAGTGATATTGCCAGTGTAACACATTTCAACTAATAAAGAAAATTTTCACTGACAATAATATGCTGAGAAATTGTTGTTCAGTACTGAAGAACTGGCTGTGTAAATAAAAGCACTTGCTGTTATTACAGTGGACAAGAGTTGATTCCTAGCACCTACATCAGATGTCTCTCAACTTTTTATATACTTGAGGGGCTCAGACACCTTCCTCTGGTCTCTGGAGGCAGCTGTTTTCCCATGTGCATATATGTTTCCTCTCTCTCTCTTTCTCCCCCTTTTCTTTCCCCTCTCTCCCTCTCCCCGCTCTCTTTCTGACACACATATATAGTTAAAAAACTAAAACTACAAACGCTCTTCTTTCTCGCCAATTGGACTCATGGAGCTCCACCTGGGGCCTGGCCATGGATCTTTGCATCCGGTAGAGACCAAGGTTGGATAAAGCACAGGGACAAATAGTCAAACCAATGGAAACACATGAACTATGAACCAATAGCTAAGGAGCCCCCAACTAGATCAGGCCCTCTGGATAAGTGAGACAGTTGATTGGCTTGATCTGTTTGGGAGGCATTCATCTAGGCAGTGGGACCGGGTCCTGTGCTCAGTGTATGAGTTGGCTGTTTGAAACCTGGGGCTTATACAGGGACACTAGGCTCAGCCTGAAAGGAGGGGACTGGACCTGCCTGGACTGAATCTACCAGGTTGAACTTAATCCTCAGGAGAGTCTTTAGCCTGGAGGAGATTGGAATGAGGGGGTAAGCTGGGGGAAAGGCGGGGGGTGGGTTTGGGAGGGGGGAGAACAAGGGAATCCATGGCTGATATGTAAAATTAAACTAAATTATAAAATACAAAGAAAACTAAAACTAAAAGTAATTAAATATCTAAAAATTATTATTAGCTGAAGAGTGCAGAAGGCAGTGATCTCAGCACTTGGAAAACACAGGGAAGAGAATTGCCACAAGTTCCAGGCAAGTCTGCTCTAAGTAAGTTCCAGAGTAACTTGAGCTATAGAGTATGATCCTATCTCAAAAAGACAGCAATAACATTCTCAACAACAAATTAAATATAAATAAATAAATAAATAAATAAATAAATAAATAAATAAATAAACAGGCAGGCAGATAAATAAATAAATAAATGGATGGATAGATAGATAGATAGATAAATGGAATAATTAAATAAATAAATGGAAGGTAACTTCATTTTACGGTCAGGCAGATGGCTCAATGAGTAGCAGTCTAATTGACTATCAAGGACCTACATGGTGTAATAAGAGTACTGATTCCTTCAAGATGTTCACAAATCAAGCGCGCGCGCGCACGCGCACACACACACACACACACACACACATTCTAAATTGATAAATAATGAAAAATAACATATAGAAAAGAATTGCACGATTTGGGGAGTATGCTTAATCATAGGACTCAGAGCACTAAGGCAGAAGGATTGATGAATTAGGGACAGCCTAGACTTCACAGCAAGACCTTGTCACAGAAGAAAAACAAAAGAAGGTTAGAGAGAATGTGAGAAACACATTAACACATAAATTATCTACAATCTTATAGAATTAAAATGAATCAAAATATAGCTCACATGAAGGAAGAAGCAGGACAGAATAACATTTCTTAAAATGGTTAGTAGAGGCTAGAACATGCCCTAGTCTACCATACATGCAACACTATTTGAGCTTAGATCCCTGGGACCACCATTAAACACTGGCACAGCAATGTACATCTACTCAGTACCTGAGGGGTGGAGAAAGGAGGATGCCTACAGCTGATTGGCTACTACCCTAGTTAAATCTATGAGTTACAGATTCAGTGGGAAGTTTTGTTTCGAGAAATAAGTTGGAGAATGATTGATGAAGTCACCTGACATCGATGGCAGGCCTCCACAAAAACGTGTACACATATAAACATATCCACATAACCATACACATAGACAAAAGAGCATGTACATGCAAAACACACCACACACACACACACACACACACACACACACACACACACACACACACTGTTATTTAGCATTTTCTATTTCATTAATTTTCTTAGTACTTGAAATATGTTAAGTCATTTAAACCTCATAAAAGTCACAGGAAATGAGTAACACTGTTTTCCCATATAAGACACAAGGTGTCAAATAGCTTCCATAAAGTTAATTAATGCATCTAATCAGTAGAAGAGAAAACACACAACTGCAGACTTTCATTCCTAAACACACCTATAATTATATATCCTAGTTGCCTTTTATAACATTTTAACTTTCTATCTAGGTCGAGTCATATTGTAAGTGAAAGTATACCATATGTTATTCATTACTTAATAACAATATTTAATCTTTAAAATGTGAACTATAAAACAGAGCCTAGAACTCTGTGCATTGAAGCAGGAAGACTGGTGCAAATCTGAGCCCAGCCTGAGCCACATAGTAATACCTAGGTCAGCCAAGGCTGAGAGACATAGCACAGGCTGGAAAGGAAAGAAAAAGAGCTTTGAGACTGGGCAGTGAGCTGTTCCACCTTTCACCTGAACTAAAATTTCTTTGAGTGTGCCCTATGGAAAAGTCTTCTGGTACAGACATCTGACACTCAGCAGAGAGACCCAAATCAATGCTTTTTCTTCTATATAGCAAACACCCTAGAAAGGTAACGTTTAATCGCAATGCCAGGATGGTGACAGAAAAAACGATGAGATCTCATTGAAGCCATTAGTCTCAAGGTGTAGGTGGACCTCAGCCAAGGTAGGAGAAAGCAGATGTTTAAGTTAGTCAGGGAGGAACACAATTAGCAGTTCTTGGGATTTTCACAGGCGCCTGCCGAGGTTGGAATAACCACTTCGCAGCATGCCCACGGTCTGATGATACCTGAAACAGCAAGCTGAGCTAAGGGACCTTGGGATTCCAGTAGCCTGGCTGGAAATAGGGCCACATTGCTGGAGAGAGAAGAGCACATGGCAAAGCTCCCTGGAGAGCACTGCTCCATTTCCCTGGGCCACAGTCTCGGCAAGGCGCACTATAAAGCCTTCCACGAAATGCATTCATTTTCTGTTATTTCCACCCTAGCAAAAAGACTTCAGTGACCTTATTTCAAGCCAAGTTCAAAATCTGAAGATCTCTTAACTAGAGACACAGTATTCTAGAACCTGGGTGTTTAGATGACTGAAATTAGAAATGGGAGCAGCCCCTTATGTCTCTCTCATTCTTCTTTTTAGGGAAGGTTCAATATACCTGGGCACCATTCCTTCAAATTAATATTAGAATATTAAGATGGTCTCCTTTTTGAGATGAATAAACCTCTTGTCACATTCTACACAAAAATAACTCACGTGTTGAATCGGGAGTGATGCTTACTCTTGGTTTTCTAGTTTTGGTACATGATTTAAAAGTGCTTTCTTCACCTATTATCTTTTGTTTTGATCTTATTATTTTATATTATTAAAAATAAAAATAATAAACCAAAAAAGTGCTTTCTTCCATCTTCAAATCATTTTTTACATATAAGCCTTATTAAGAAGACAAGATCTTAGAACAAATGCATTAGAAACAAAACAGTAAAATTCAATTTGTTTATTCAAGTCCGAGGCTAAGCGCTTTCCCAAACATTAGCATGCTAGAAGGAAGCATTCCTCTTGCAAATGATCACCAGCTCATTCCTTCTAAACACTGAGTTTCCTTCACCTGGTGTTTTCTTAGCCTAAGCAGTGGACATGCATTGCAAAACATTTTTATCTGATACCCTCTATGTAAAAGCTTATAACAATGAAATAAAAAAAAAAAACATACTTTTTTCCTTCTCTTAAATAACTGACTTAGCAATCATGATATGATCCTCCAGATCTTTAATATAACAAACACTATTTCCTATCTTTACATATTGGACAAATATCTTGCAATATATCAAAGTAATATAGACTCAGAGAAACAAAGATACAGGAGTTGGCAACAGTAACTTAGTCTTTTATTTGCTGAAATAGATTTTAGAGGTGAAAACCTTTTTTTGTGTTGATTGTTATAAGAAATTGGTGATGACCTGGCATATTTGTTCACAGTAATGCTTTTTGTAAACATATGATGAGCTTGGCTGTTCTTGATGATATTACTACTAAATCTTTATGAAGAAAACTACAGCAACATAATCCCTTTGTATTCTGGATAAATTCTGTCAACATTGTTTTTCAGTGTGTGTCAATTATGGGTTTAAACAAAATAAGCTCTTTCAGAAAGTTTCAGTGATTAAAAAAATTAGCATTCCTACCTGAGTTTATTCGACTTTGCCGGTTGACTGCAGTGTCATAAAAAAAAAAAAGGGAATGTTGCTACAGGTCCTAAGAATATCAATATTAAATCTTTCCTAAAGGTAGTTGTTGACTGATCCTGGACATCATCTGCTGACACAGCTCACACTTGAGGGAAGAGTATTCTGTTTGCCTTCAAATTCCTTGCTTATTTGTCATGAGCCTTGGATGTGGCATTCTCTCCTCTTCGCTCAGTATCCTAGTATATGAACTTTCTCACATTTTTAAAGTCCACGGAGCCTATGTGTCACCCATAAAGCATACTCTGGGTTTGTACTTTCGTCAAGGAAACACAACTTTTAACCTTACTATTAAAAAAATTAATTACTATTTAATTATTGCAAGACATACAAGGTCATACAAACTCCTTTCACACATATTGCAGTGAAGATATTCGTACTACAAACCAATGAGAAATAAATCAGCATCATTAAAAGATAAGAAAAACATTGTCTAGAATTCAGAGGAAGAAGCACTGTTAACCTGCTTTCTACAGTTAACTATACAGATGTTCAGGACGACAATGTGATCCAGCACTAGGTTACATAGACACAAACGGTTTGCTTCTTAGACTCATGAAGCTAGAGCAGGGTACAACTGAAAACCTACATAGTCATGTGTCATTGCATTTAGGAAATTGGGAAAAAAATAATATTATACTAAGTCTGAGCTGTCATTTTATCTTGCTGATTTAATGTGACAATGATCTGGAAGACCATGTACAAATTTAGCATTCTCACATTCTCAAGAATCTCTGCCCTTGCCCTCTGGCCTTTAGATAGATCCATGCTCTGCACCTTTTTGCCATTTCTCGGTTATAGCCAAAACCTGTCCTCCCGTGTATTGATGTAGATGCTGTAGATTCTCTGTGTTCTTTCAGTGAAAGCAACAACTAGATTTAAAGAAACAGGGTAAACATTGATAAATGGCCTTCAAAACATTACAAGTATGAAGAAGTAATTGTTAAGAAAAGAAAAACTTCTGGTAGGAGAAAGCTTGCAGGCCCACTTGCAGAGTGCTAAAGTGTCAAGTT
Source organism: Peromyscus leucopus (assembly GCF_004664715.2). Taxonomy (NCBI): domain Eukaryota; kingdom Metazoa; phylum Chordata; class Mammalia; order Rodentia; family Cricetidae; genus Peromyscus; species Peromyscus leucopus. The sequence continues at coordinate 37,855,999 of NC_051070.1, read as the reverse complement.
TGGCTAAAGCTTCAAATTGAGAAAAATATTAATGCTACACCTGTAAAAATAAGCCCAGATCATAAAGTGGAGGGCTAGGGAGTTTGAACTTTATTGGGTAGCCAAAGAAGAGGGATTTGATGGTTATTGAACAGAGGTGACACAATCAAAGCTTTAGGAAGATGTATTTGGTAGCTGAACGCAGAAGGAGTAGACTAGAAGCAAGGTTGGAGACAGGAGGGAGAGTTATAATAGCAGTTTAGGTAAGCAGTAACGAGGCCGTTAACTATGACTGGATAATATACCAGAGGAAAGGGTGATGTCTATCAGCAGGAGAAGGAAGCAACAACCCCTGATGAATCATTGGTAAAGGGGGGAGAAGTAAATCAAAGAACACTCAGAGGTCTTGAGCTTCTTTGTCTAAAAATGCATATTGGAGAGAAGATGGAAGCCAGGGGAGAGAGCTACACAGTAAAGTGGGGGTGTAAACAGCAGCAGGCTGCTTTCTCAGTAACTTTAAGACACCACTATCAAGGTATACACTACTTAGGACTTAACCAGGAAGGTCTGGGACAGGCGAAAGCCAAGAAAAAACCAAGTGAAGGTACAAAGCTCTTGTGTCTAACCTCGTTCCAAATTAGCTTTACAAGTCACTCTTCATACGACCTCATGTGCACAGGATTTGAAGGTCTTTTTCTGGTTCTTGGGTTAGTTCCTTCACTTGGCACGTGTCTAAAATCATGTGTGTGTTCTAAAAATACAGTTATTTACATCTTTTAAGCCAGTTGATTTACTTTGGCAAGTTCTACCTTATTATCAGCATGCTGTGGTCTGCTTTGTCTGGATTTGGTGATGATACCAGTGCAGGTATCTTCCTAGCATAGGTTGTTTCCCTGTAGCTCAGTATTTACTTTTGATTTTGTCCAGATTTAGACTTTGTTCTTTTGTCTAACTTGATGCTTACTTGCTGTGAATTAGCCTTAGAGTGGCATATTCCTGCTATCTATTGTAAATGTGTGCAATATACTTTCTGCTCTCTGGCCAAATAAGTATTAACTCCTGTTAGCGACTAGTACACACACACACACACACACACACACACACACACACACACACACACACACCACACACTGTAATCACACACAGAGTTTTAATCTCAAGCAACAATACAGACAGATTAATTGAGCTAATGTTTTTCTTCCTCTGACCTCAACAGTGTGCTCTAATACTTCTCTACTTCTCTTCATGTGACCCTACTACATCCCGATATTTCCATATTTAAAATCTTAGATTTTTGCATGCATGCCAGGACTGAGGGGCATGGAGGCTGGTCAAACTTACTGACATCACATTTCAGGATGTCCTTGTCTCTGTGTCTTATATATAATTACATAAACTCAACAGTGACTTTTAATAGTCAACTAGATATCAACAGGACAGACATAGGTGCTTCTAAGGATACATAACTTTCTTTAAAATGTGAAAGAACTCTTAAAACCAAATCTTTAGAGAATAAGAAAGAAAAAATCAGAGGACAGTATAGATAATGTGAGAAGCTATTTGGCCTTGCTTAAATTATAGGATAAAATTGTGCTTCATGATCCTGAAAGCTGATTGGCAAAAATGCTTTCAGAAATAGGTAATGATTTCTTTCAACATTTCTTGGCTCCATTTACTATATATCAATTTTATGAATATTTTCTGTGCCAAATTATATAAAACCATAAACTTTATCTTATATATTTATTTATTAATCAAGAAGAAAATGGAATTTAAAATCAGTAGGTACTGAATTAAAATTTGTGAGTTTACTAACTAAGCATAACTTTGTAAAAATACTATTAAGTTTATCATTACTCATCAAGATCTTAGTTCACTACTGTTCTTTTTTTTTTTAATTTTATTTTACAATACTATTCAGTTCTACATATCAGCCACAGATTCCCTTGTTCTCCCCCTTCCTGTCCCCTCCCCTTCCCCCCAGCCCACCCCCCATTCCCACCTCCTCCAGAGCAAAGCCTCCCCCGAGGACTGAGATCAACCTGATAGACTCAGTCCAGGTGGTCCAGTCCCCTCCTCCCAGATTGAGCCAAGTGTCCCTGCATAAGTCCCAGGTTTCAAACAGCTATCTCATGCAGTGAGCCCAGGACCTGGTACCACTACCTAGATGCCTACCAAACAGGTCAAGCCAATCAACTGCCTCACCTATTCAGAGGGCCTGATCCAGTTGGGGGCCCCTCAGCCTTTGGTTCATAGTTCATTCTTAAACTGAGAACTATTGCTTAATTTATGATTCAGAGAGATGTCTTAAAATGTTGAGCTGCCCTAGGCCACTAAATTGCATTTAAACCAGAAGATCCAGGATTGAAAACTAAGATTGTTTAAAACAAAGAAGGAAATGTGAGCCCTGAGTTGAAGATTAAAATGGGGCAGGGAAGGAGAAGGAGGAGAAAGAGGAAAACAGCAGCTTTGGGTTGCGATGGGCAGTAAAAAAGGATTAATGAATGAAACGAAACGAATTGTGTTGGTGAGAGAAGCTTTAGTTAGATACATAAGAACCAGTGCAAGAGCTCATTAGTTCAGCTTTTGAATATCTTAAGCCAAAAGGATGTGGAGGCAACGAATGCTAGTTAAGTGGCCGAATCAAGTAACCTTCCTTCAGGGGAGTTGACGGAGGAGAGATTACAACAAATCAACCTCTGGAAAAATTAAAATCACACTGGACAAGTAGTGGGACAAAATAGAATTCTGCCCCCCGAAAATACTACCACTTGGAGAGATAAGCCATCAGCTTCCTCAAAAGATAATTCTTCAGGGAAGTGCTCATAAAAAAAAAAAAGCTTTAAAAACAAGAAAAGAGAATAATAAGCAGTAACAACCTCAAGCATTATAAATTAAAATAAAATAAATTAAAAGAATCTGAGGTTTAGCACCACGGAGCACAGAAATACAATAGGCCTCGGGCAGAGCACAGCCAGGTTTCCTATTAATTTCAAATGGGTAGAAATGAGAAAGAAAATTCACATCAGAAGACTCATGAAATAAAAATGTCCATTCTGAACAAAGTCAACACAAGTTTACTGTGAGGGTTTAAAGTCTGCACCACCTCATGTCAGTGGGGCGCCACCTTAATGTTACCTGTTCAGCATCCCATTGTGTTTGCCTTTTGCAAGTTTGATCCTTAACTGTGAATTTCCTCCTCCTGATTGCACAAAGGCAGAATGCAGTGTCCTTTTGAAGTCCCTCTTTCTGGGTGAATATTTTAAAGCTAGCTCTGTGCTATGTGGAATGTATAAACTGGGCATTTGTGCCCGATCGTGGGAAAGCTTTAGCAATCACATCACATCCATAAGAAGTACTATTAATGTCAATGGAACGGCAGCGAGCCTGATGATCCACAAGCATCTGCTAAAGCTGCTGGAGCAGAATAGACAATGGAGAAGGAAGAAAAATGCAGGATGAAAAGCCAGCGTGGGGCCAGAAAGCCTGAGAAAAATATGACAACACTTTGCCTTTGAACTTACATGCCAATGACCTGTAGAACAAAACCATTACAATTATCAATTGTATCAATCATACTATGACTACCGAAATTAGCATTTGGGTTAATTTCCTTTGTTATTTACTTGAGTTTTATTTTTATGTATGTTTTGTTTTATTATTTGGTGGTTTTCGATATAGTGAAAGAAGAAAATAAAACTATAACATTTATAAGCTATACCATAGATAAGTACAGAGGTTAAATCATTTTTTTAAATATAAGCTACTATGATTGAAAAGTGATTGTTATATTAAATAAATATTACAAATGCATAAAGACTAATGTTTTTATTCAGATGGATTGCAAAAATAACATACCTTTTAGGGCTAAAATTATGCTAGACAAGTGACAAACCTGTTTTCGTGTATATATTTGTACAATTTTCATCAATAATATTTGTTCTTGCCATAAAAATGATATGCACAAATTAAAGAAATTAAAGATTTTGAAATACATTACTTTAAAATAAGAATAATGAATAAATTAAAATCTTATAAGAATTATTCAATATAAGTAGAAAAGCAGGTGTTCAACTGTTATTTTAAAAAAAGGTAAAAATATATAGAGAACTAGTTTTCAAAAAGAAATATATTAATAGTTATACAAGCATTTAAAATATTCTTTGTCTGGTGAGTGAACTGAATATCCCACTTCCAATGTTTGAGTCCTAACTCCCAATATTTTGGCATTTGAAGATGGAGAATCTGGGAAACAACTTGATTTAGCTGAGGTCCTAATGTGGGGCCCTTATAGTCGACAGCATTAGCGTCTTTATAAAAGAAGACACTATGGAGTTTGCTTGTTCTCCCCACACACATGCACTAGACCTTTTACCATTTTACAAATGAAATATGTTCATCATGCAAGCCAGGTAGGAATCCTTGAACATGAATTCTGCTTGCCACCCACTGATCACATTTTTCCAGCCCTTTAGTCAACATAATAATAGCAAATCAAGAGTCATAATCGATATAAAAACAAAAATTTCAAATTATGAAAAATATCTCTTCACACACCTACAAAATAAAACATGTTACCATAGTCATCAAACAAGGCATGGCATGATAATCAATATTTGAAATAGCAAGGGCCTTTTAGATAGCGATTATCAGAAAAATATGGAAGAGTTTAAAGAGGACACAATGAGGTGACAGAAAACAACAAGTAAGCACGTGAGTTGTCAGAGGTGCAAAAGAGAGAGAGAGCGAGAGAGAGAGAGAGAGAGAGAGAGAGAGAGAGAGAGAGAGAGAGACTTTAACCAATGGTAGTGAAGATCTCAGATGAAGAGAAATGGGAGACAGACACATTGAGATATCACTGAAGGGCAAAATGGGAGCTGGAAAAATCAAACCAAGTGTCAAATGAGACTGAATGCTAAAGAATCAAGAACAAATGAAATTTCTTTTGTGGTTTTGTTTATTTGTTTATTTTTTTCTTTTTTTTTTTTTTTTTTTTTTGAGACTGGGTCTCATTATGTATCTCTGGCTGACTGGAACTGACGATGTAGACCAGTTGGACCTTCCAATTGCAGAGATCCACATGCCTCTGCCCAGTGAGTGCTGATTAAAGGTATGAACCACCACCATGTCTGGCCCTCAGCAATTTTAAATATAAAAATCGTTTTACAATAAATACTTTGAATTCTCACAATTAAAAGATGTCCTGAACAAACTATTAAAACAACTTATTGTTTTGTAGACATAGCTGACCCAGATTTATTAGCTATGTGCTGGTGAACATCTGGGTGAAAAGTGGAAATGAGTGCCTTAGGCAGAGTTTCTCTTGTGAAGAAAAACATTTAATTGGGGCTGGCTCACAGCTCAGAGGTTTAGTACATAATTGTCATTGGTGGGAAGCACAGCAGCACACAAGCAGGAGAGGAAGCAGAGAGGTCTGTTCTATATCCAGACAGGCCAGGTTGCAGAGGAGAGAAACCTTAAGAGGATCCCAAAGCCCACCCCCAGTGATACATTTCCTCCAACAAGGCCACACCTCCCAATAATACCACTCTCTATGAGTCTATAGGGGGTCATTTTTGTTCAAACCACCACAATGAGCACCTTTAAAATTTACCTTCAGAAGAAAAGAAGCCTGTCTACTTTGCTATAAATATAAAATATAAAAGAAAACCTGGGGCTGGCAAAAATCACATAAGGTTACTTGCCACCAAGTCTGGGGAACTGAATTCTGTACCCAAATCTACATGGTAGAAGGAGAGAATCATCTCCTAGATATTGTCCTTTGAACTCCACACATGTTCTCCCTTGAAAAATAAATATTTAAATTAAAAAAAAAATAATTAAGGAAACTGATCCAGGTAGTGTTACAGTCAGGATTTACTGACTTACAAATACCATTGTATTTATATGTCTATTAATACATTCAGAATAGAAAAAGTGCTCACACAGATACATGCACTCATACCCACAAGTATGTGTGTATACACCCACACATACAAACACATGTGCATCCAAGCATGCACAACACTAGATACACATGAAATAAAAAGAAACAAAAATAAAATATGATATTAAATAGGTACAACACAATTTCCATTGGTTTAAAAAAATCTAAACTAAATACAATATATACAGGGTGAATTTTTAATGTATAACAAAGAGAATCTTAAGCTGATTATACGTGCAGCAAATCTTCATATTAGCCATCAAGCAGTAGTTGAGGGGTCTTACAAAACTAATCTGGATGTGTCTATACTGTTACACGTCTATTCCTGTAGGGAAGAAGAATATACTTTTAAAAAGGAACAGATATTTATTAACTTCCTCACAATGGCTGTGTACGTGTTTTATCTATTAAAAACAGAATTTCATTTCAATATCTAGATATCCCTTTGCTTTAAAAATAATACATTTGAAGAAATATTAACATAGTCTGCTTAGCAATAAAGGTGAACAGGAAATTTAAGCAGGGAATACAGAGGACAACCAGATAACCTTTAAGGTCTCTTTCAAGGCTGGGAGTTTATGATTTCCAATCATATGAGTTGGCAGCTGAGATGCAGATCTGGAATCAGAGTCATCTGCTAGCACCTGACAACAGGTATGAGCTGGATTTCAGGTGCATATTCCTCTTGAATAAATTTAATTAAGAGTGAGGACTGTCCTGGGGCTTGGTTATTTGACACTCACATGGAATGAGACTGTATGTTTTGAATTTAAAATTAACAAAACTCTACTAAAAATAAGTGGTTTCATTCAGTATAGATAACATACAACTAATAAATGCAAAGGATTTTTAAAATACAGAATCATCACTGATATCACAGCTGTCCAGAAAAGGACCTCAAACTTTTTCTTCACCCTTTTGTTTTATCTTTCTAGTATAGACTATGTCCAACTTTCTCAGCAATAATGATCGTCTGTTGACAGGCCACTGGCTTTAAAAAAAAAAAGCAATAATACATTTATTTTAATATCCATAATTCCTTGTTTTATTTTTATGGCTTTCATTTTGGATACAATTTCAAATTTACAGAAATTATACTGCATCCTGCAAAAAGTCCCTGTAGAAATGTCACCCCAGCATTTTATAATTTTCAATTCTCTTTATTTTGTAGTACTCTCTAAGCTGAAACATGCATATGCACAGACTCAGGCATGCACACACTCCTAGTGAGTCATTGGAATGATCCTGTTTCTGCAGTCCTAAATATTTGTTTAAATTCTCTATACATAAACATTCATAGACAGTCACAATACAACTGTCAGTGTCAGAAAGAATTAATATTTAAATCAAATCTGAATTCAAAATGTTCAATATACCAATAATATACTCTTTATTTTTTCTACCTAAGTTCCAATTCAGGCTATACATCGCATTTACTGTTCTCTCTCTCTCTCTCTCTCTCTCTCTCTCTCTCTCTCTCTCTCTCTCTCTCTCTCTCTTTCTCTCTCTCTCTCATCTTTTCTTATTTTGGGGGTAGGAGAGTTGACTTATAATAACTGCAGACTAGCTGAGTTTGGTTCCTAGAACTTCTATCAAATGGTTCACCCTGCCTATAAATTCAGATCCAGAAAATCTGGTACCTCTACACAAACAAATATATGTATATATATAAAATACATATATTATATATATATTATATATATATAGACATACATATTTATTTTTAAAGCATATTAATAAAAATAGAATCCCTTGACCTTTCTTAAGCAATCTTTAAAGATACATGCTAATAATTTTATAGAGTATCCTTCAAAATATGTTTTCATATTGTCTCTTGATGTCTAGATTTGGGACCTGAGATCTAAAAAGATGTATGAAAGTTGTCTTTTGTAATATTGGAAATGCTAACTTTGTCTGTTTGCTCAAGGTACTGTCCATTGTTTTCCTTTTGAAGTTAACAAGTAATTTAGGTGTAGGACATAGTTTGGAAATGCTATTGGAAATGTTTTGTTTGCATAATTTTATCCACTAACCATACCATTCATAGACTTTTTGGCTCCTCCTTTCTTGTATAAATATTAGTTGGCTTCCTATGCTGAAGCATGGGCTTCCCTTTACCCCTTCTCTTCCAATGATTTACTGATTTAGTTACTAAGCCAGCATATGTGCTTGAACTCTTAGTTCATTCCCTATTTTATTGTCTTACAATCTGATTCTTGAATTTATGCTCATTATTGATACTTCTATTAATATCACCTATTATTGCCGGGCGGTGGTGGCACACACCTTTAATCCCAGCACTTGGGAGGCAGAACCAGGCGGATCTCTGTGAGTTCGAGTCCAGCCTGGGCTACCAAGTGAGTTCCAGGAAAGGCACAAAGCTACACAGTGAAACCCTGCCTCAAAAAACCAAAAAAAAAAAAAAAAAAAAAAAAAAAAAAAAAAAATCACCTATTATGTATTCAATTCTGTCAATCATTAAGATTCAAGTTGAATTCCTAACACTAATATGATTGACATTAAGAGGTAGGGTCTTAAGCCGGGCGGTGGTGGTGCGCACCTTTAATCCCAGCACTTGGGAGGCAGAGGCAGGCGGATCTCTGTGAGTTCGAGGCCAGCCTGGGCTACAGAGAGCGTTCTGGGAAAGGCGCAAAGCTACACAGAGAAACACTGTCTCAAAAAAAAAAAAAAAAAAAAAAAAAGAGGTAAGAGAGGTAGGTTCGTTGTGGATAATTAGGGAATGAAGGGGACCTTAATGAATGGAATTGTTGTATTTATAAAAATAAACAGAGATTGAAGAGAAATGAATTATGTTTTGCTACATGGTAGTATGACAAGAAAATAACCATTTGTAACCAGACATCAGTTCTTGGGCTGCATATCTGTAAAATATAAATGACTTTCACTCAAGCCTCTCCTGTGTGGTGTTGCTGCAATACTTCAGGCTTCAGAAAACTCTGCCATTACTGTTTTGTTTTGTTTGTTGTTTGTTTGATGCTGGCTTCCTCTGTAGCTTAGTGAGAGGCTTTAGGTTGAGTGCCGTGCTTTCTCTTATGTCACATTTCGTTCTTGTGCAAAATAAAGTTACACAAGTCTTAAGTTTTTCTTTTCTAAGCTAGAGTCAGTCTTTTCAGCAGGGAGCCCCCAGTGTTTCTTATGAGTGTGTACTATTTAGAAACTAGTGGGTCTCTGATTCTAGGTGATCTCAGCAGAAAATGAAAACATATACTCATATGCATGCAGTCATATTTCTTTATGTACGTGTTTAAATTAACAAATACATGTAAACATCTAGTTGATACTGTTTAACTGAACTTCAATCCCACTTTGCATACTATTCTCCTTCTGTCTTTTTTTCTCTTTGTAACTCTCACTGAGAAATTTGATTTCTAGTTACTCTAAAATCTACATTCATTGCATTTAAACCTAGAAAACACAAAGATATTAGCTCTGTATTACTAACATACCATTGCAAACCAACATATATAGTAACTAGAGTTCAGAATTTATTTCACTCTTTTTTTGAAATAATAAAATAGGATTTATTGCTCAGTGAATTTGGACAAATTTTTCCTGCCAAGAAGCTACCTTTATGTTCTAGTTTTATTTTGTTGCTATGCAAAAGCATCATGACAAAAAGAATCTAAGGACAGAATGTGTTTATTGGGCTTACAGGTCCATGATTGTAGCTGAAAGTTTTCCTGCATCCCACCTGACCCGTGGTCAGGATAAATCTCTCTCACTTGCCAGTCCTACAGTCTCTGGGACCCAAAAAAAATCATACACAGGCTAATATTATTTTTCAACTATGGCCATGGCAGGCTTCTTGTTATCTAGTTCTTATATCTTAAATTAACCCATTTCTATAAATCTATACTTTGCCACATGGCTTGTGGCTTACCAGTACCTTTACATCTTGTTTCTTCTGGCAGTGGCTAGCAGTGTCTCATCCTTCTGCCTTTCTCTCTCTCTTTAGAATGTCCCACCTAACCTTATTCTGCCTCACCATTGGCCAAATAGCTTTATTTATCAACCAATAAGAGCAACACATTTCACAGCATGCAGAATGACATCACCATCACATCATGGAGGAGTACTCAAGCATCAGATCCGTCCTGTTACATCATGTCTGTAGTCAAGATGAGAGAGAACTAAATTCATTTGTCCTTAGTAGCTTGCTCTGAATATTACTTTTCTTTCTTGTCCTATTCAGGATCTCTTGCAAAAAGAGTGATGTCACCCACTGTAGATGAATTTCTAAATGGTCTTATTAAATAAAAAACATGGAGCCAAATATAGGGGTGAAAGCCTTAGAGATCAGGGAAAGAGGGGAAGCTACAAGCCAGCCTTATCTCACCAACTCTGCAGCTTCCAAATGGCATGACTTCCTGTCTACCCAGGCTTTATAGGCCTTGCTTTTCTGCCCTCTCATTGGCTCTCTTAGCCCAGCTGCCTCACTTCCTCTTTCTACATAGCTCTGTCACTTTCTGTCTATCTGTATAAATAATCAAGAAAGTCCCCCATAGACATGTCTATGGGCCAATCTAATCTAGATAATTCTTCATTAAGATATTTTTCTTAGGTGATTCTTGGTTGTGTCAAGTTGACACTTAAAACTAATCAATATACATATCCTAGTAAATATAGACAATTCCAATTACTCCAGAAAATTCCTTATACTACTTATGCAACGCTCTTTAAGAAAAGTTTCATGTGCTATCAAAATTTATACAAATGGAATCATACAGTATGTTGTGGTTTCTATATAAATTTTTGATCATCACAGTATCTATGAGAACCACATACATTATTAGACTTATCCAACATTTCAATTACATCTTATCCTGGGTATTATTTCACTTTATTAATACACCACACACTCATATTTATTATTCATTTGATAAATATTAGGTTTATTTGACTCATAAATTTCTGTAAACATTCCTGACAGTATTTTTGTGTTTACTTGTCATTTCTCCTAAAAAAACATGTTTATTCTATAATGTAACATCTTATTTTAATAAACATATATTGATATATATTACTTATAAATGGTGTTTTGAAAATGGGCAGTAAAACAAATCCCAGGATTTGTGGAAGAAATTGCATTAGGATCACACATTCATGATATGTATCAGTGCAACAAAAATAATAACATTTTCTGAAAAAAATTTATATACACAATATTTTAAGAATACAAATTCTATACATATCACACTTTATTCTCCAAAAATGAAGCTGGCTTGATTTCAAATAGTTGGGATAAGAAAATTACAACTTGTGAATTAATTTGAAAAGACAGAATTTCAAACCAAAAATCAGAAGGAAAACTATGTCCACATATGGATTATGTCACTAAAAATATCCTAGTGGTTCAAGAAGTAGCCAATGGATTCTTAAGAATGATTGTTCCCATTCGCATGTTGCTACATAACACAACACACAGTGTGCTATTTTCTACAATGACTTAATGATTCTCCTGAACTTAGTTTCTCATCACAATTGAACATAAACAAGCAAAAAATTCTGTTTGATGGAAAAATGATCTCCTAATATATCAATTTCACTAAATCAGTTTGCATTTTTTTAAAATTATATTTTATAATTTAATTTAATTTTACATATCAGCCACAGATTCCCCCTCCTGCTCCCCCCCTGCCTTCCCCCCAGCCCACCCCCATTCTCATTTCCTCCATGGCAAAGACTCCCCTGAGGATTGTGTTCAACTTGGTAGATTCAGTCCAGGCAGGTCCAGTCCCCTCCTCCCAGGCTGAGCCAAATGTCCCTGTATAAGCCCCAGGTTCCAAACAGACAGCTTATGCACTGAGGACAGGTCCTGGTCCCAGTGCCTGGATACCTCCCAAACAGATCAAGCCAATCAACTGTCTCACTTATCCAGAGGGCCTGATCCAGTTGGGGGCTCCTCAGCCATTGGTTCATAGTTCATGTGTTTCCATTCATTTGGCTATTTGTCCCTGTGCTTTTTCCAACCTTGGTCTCAACAATTGTCGCTCATACAAACCCTCCTCTTTCTCGCCAATTGGACTCCCCCTGGGGCCTGGCTGTGAATCTCTGCATCTTTTTCCCTCAGTCATTGGATGAGGTTTCTAGCACGACAATTAGGGTGTTTGGCCATCCTATCACCTATCACCAGAGTAGGTCATTTCGGGCTGTCTCTCGACCATTGCCAGTAGTCTGTTGTGGAGGTATCCTTGTGGATTTCTGTGGACCTCTCTAGCACCCTGCTTCTTCCTATTCTCATGTGGTCTCCATTTACCATGGTCTCTTATTCCTTGTTCTCACCCTCTGTTCTTGATCCAGCTGGGATCTCCTGCTCCTCCAAGCTCTCTTTCCCTCGACCCTTGTCCTTCATTACCCCCACTCATGTCCAGGTTGTTCATGTAGATCTCAGTCATTTCTTTGTCATTGGGCGATCCCTGTGTCTTTCTTGGGGTCGCGTTTTCTAGGTAGCCTCCTCGGAGTTGTGAGTAGCAGCTCAGTCATTCCTGCTTTACATCTAATATCCTCCTATGAGTGAGTACATACCATGTTTGTCTTTCTGAGTCTGGGTTACCTCACTCAGGATGATTTTTTTTCTAGATCCATCCATTTGCCTGTAAACCTCAAGTAAAAAAAAAACAACTCCCTCAAGAAATGAATTTGCTGGTGTAAGATGAATATCTTTCAATATATATTCAATATATATATGATTTTTGACAAAAATTATATACATATTCTAAAAACAAGCATTCATAATGTTTTAAGTCAGTGTCTGATGATGCTAGCAATGAATACAGCATACAAATGGTTAAAGGACAACTTTCTCACCAAATAATCAATACCAACTTGTTACTGGTCTGAAAAGGAAATAAACAGAAATTAATAGTGATCACTTAGAAACCTATTACCATCTCATAATGTTGCAACAATCCACCATTTAAGTCAAATACCAACCTTATGATGTGGTCTAAAAAGATCATGTACTTCTCACATCTCTACTTTTATTTGTATCAACTGATGAGATTCCATGAGCTAGAAGTGAGGATGTAAAATTCCCTTGTAAATTTAAAAATTTATGCTTTGAGAACCATGTTAAAACTTTCTACCCCCAATTTTTTTTACTGTTTCCCCCTAAAATAGCACATTTAGAATTTCAAAGGATCTGAAAGTTCAAACATGTGGATGATCATGATATTCCAAAGAGAAGACCCACTCACCAAGTTTTTCTTGCATGTCTTACGGCTTTTTATAGGAGTTACTAACCTTCCATAGTACAGTGTTCTCAACTCTTAATTTTCTATTTGTTGGAATTTTTCCTCATAATCTCTAACTTTTGATCAAACTTTTGTTCTTTTATATATATAGTCACTATATATATATACATATATATATAATCTTTATATATACATACACACACACACACACACACACACACACACACACACACACACACAAGTGTCATTGGTCACTTATATCGCTGTCCTAATAATATGAGATGTGGATAGGATAGGGTATGGGCAATACAATAGTGAATTTCATAGGACTTGTTCTCTCCCCACATCTTCAGATTGGATATTCAAAGCCACTAAAATACATTTCTGTGACTCCATCTTGACCTTTGCACAGAGCTATAGGTCAAAAAGATACTAACAGGAAAAACATTCACTAACAATTGTTATGGGGAGACCATGCTATATAGAAATAAGATGGAAGAAATACTGTTTCTTCCAGTTGGTTCATTCAAAACTGACACTATTTTTTGTAATTGATCTGGTTAATTTAATTGATCTATTCTTTGGTAAATTCACTTTTAGTGCCATTCTTACTTTCTGCTGAGCTTCCTTTTTTAATACTACAGACAAACAAAAATAGATTATGATTTTGCAGTTAATTCTTTTAATTAGGTTCAGTCAAGGAAGTCTATTTGGAGGCCTTGGGATCTAACTCCATGAATAAAGAGTTTGTTGTCAAGCATAAGGACCAGATTAACTTTGGGTCTTCACATGCATATACATGTGCACCCAAACATATACAAACATGTATACACATGAATGTACATCAAAACATACACACACATGAATAACAAAACAATAAAACAAAATTTGAAAAAGAAGTCTTTCCAAATATAAAGTTGAATTATGTGTATTTTTACATGATAATAATTTCAAATGTCAATTCCCTGTAAAGAGATGATATTGAACAACTGTGCGTATTCTGAGTAGTTTTATGACTTGAGACTACCTTCACACTGAATTATGACTAGTACTAAATCATTTGCATGACAGCATTCCCTGGGTGTTCTCTGCCAATCTTCTGTGTTGTATATTAGAAATGCTCCTGTAGCAATCCATACTTGCTACTGAACTGCAAGAATTTGAAATTTTCTTTTGGAGACTCAACAGCTCCATCCCGATGGAGGACATGCCAGTGATTTACTGGCCTCGTCATGAAGCTCTAGTTTCAAGGCTGTATAAAGAGTGCACTGAGCCTCAGATAAGTCCTTTGCTTAGATGGTGGCAAGGTCTGGAGGAAGAGAAGGAAGGCAGAGGACAGAGAGGCATGGGCTGGGGTTACTTCATAAGTTTGTTTAAACATCCCTAGAGTCTGAAGTATCTTAAATTCTCACTGGCACAGGGTTGAAAGCTCCCTTTCAGGCTCCATGACAATGCTTGCTGTGGCAGTGATGTTAATAACATGGACTTCCTTGTTGAGCTGAGTGTTTTATGATATTGTCTGAGATATTCGGCATTAAAATAAGCATGGTGCTATTTAAAACAATATGAATAGCAATATCAATTTTGACCTGAGCGCCTCAAATTCGTTTAGGTATCTAAATATAGGAAATTTTTATAATTGTATGTTATCAACAGAAAAAAGATATCCACAAATCATACTGAAACTGGAACAATTAGTATGCATTGAAATTTCATGAGAATAATGAAATCTAAATTTGTCATTTATAACTATGTTCTAGACAGTATACTTTTGGTGTTTTCCCCATTATTAGGTCAGTGAAGAATAATAATATTTAAGAGATGTAGTCCTTTGAAAATTCTTCACAAAAAAAGCATTAAATGAAAAGACTTTAGCCAAACATACTGACAAGTTTATAATAGTTCTCATAATCTAACTTGCATTTACTCTGTAATTACCCAGGAAGAGGTGCAGAAATATAATTCACTGATGTTGCAGAATATCAAACAAAGAAGTATGTGATGGAACTGTAAGCTGGGAGATAAAATTAGTCACTGCCGCTCTTTCTCTTTGTGGTATCACCAACAATCCCCAAAATGAAAGCATGGTGCCAATCACTACTTCATTATAAAATATAGCAGCCCCATCAGATAAAGAAGTCAAAATTTCAGTGGCACCATTACAATCTTCTATAGTATAGGACAGACATTTAAGGTAGAAAATAGCAATGGAAACAGACTGAATAACTGGTGATCTTATAGCTTCCAGTAGTTGGTGATCAAGTCCACATTAGACCACTCTCATAAAAGTGCCTAGAATTATCAGATCTATTATCACATATTATATTTCAATTCATTATTTATCCTGGAAAATAACAGGAACAATCAGTCCTCATGTTTAAATGAGGTTATCAAAAATTAGTGAAATAAATGAATTCAATTTAGCTTCCAAATGTTTTCAAAAACGTCAGCCAAGGTAATAGTTTTGACCTTTGGCTTGTTACTCATTTATGAGTTAGGGAAATTAATGACTGTGCCATGTGTATAGTTGAAATAATGAAGGTGATTATAAGGAGAAAAACCTAGTTCAATACTACGCTATAGGTAAATCAGCAATGTTTAGCTCTCTCTCTCTCTCTCTGTTATAATCCAACTGATCTATTGGGAATATTATACTAAATATACAATAAAATAAATTATAAACATCATAGGAAGTGTAAAATCTATACAGATCTTAGACATATTCATGAGATAGTTGTTGAAACTTAAAAATATCTACTCAGTCAAAGAAATTTCTGGGCTACCCAAGGCCAGTTGCTTTTTGCTTAGCACCAAGCAGTAGAAATATTTCCAATTTCCAAGTGGGAGAATATGTTATCATTCTTACTGAATGATGGCTGAGGTTTTGTAGGTAAAAAATAGGGGCAACACAGGAGAAGATGAAACATTTACATAATGTCACAGACATTTTCGCCAAGTCTGCCTCCTTGGCACGCTTGTTCTCCATTGAGGTGTGTAATCACAGTAGGAGAAGAAAGCTACCGAGTTTTTTTTCAGCATCTTTATATTTTCTAACAGTTCAATAAAACTTCCAGATCTGACTGATAAAATTAACTAATAAGAGAGAGTTCAGGGTCTTTTGTGGCATTTTTCATCTTACATTTTACATTATGCTATTGGTTCATTGTTTTTTTCAATAGTATGATTTAGTGAAAGCCATGAACTCACTCCTATGTACAGAAAGAACTGACATGCTCAATGGTGCATATACTCTCTAAAGTCATTGGCAGTATCCATTATACTATTCCACATTCTCTCTCTCTCCCTCTCTCTCTCTCCTATGCCCACACCCACGTGTATATCTGTTTGCATGTTCATGTGAATTTAGAGATAGGGTCTTACTGTATAGTTCAAGAGTTCCATTCCTTGAACTTACTCTCCTGCCTCAGCCTCACTAGGCCTACTATACATCACTGTGGCTGACCGAAGAGTGCATTCTTCTTCTTTTTTAATCCTAATTTAATTTTACTTTATTCATTTACTTTTATTTATATTTTTGAAATTATAATTTAATTACAGCATTTCTCCCTTCCCTTTCCTCCCTCTAACCTCTCTCCCACACATCTCCCCACTCTCCTTCAAGTTTATGGCCTTTTCCCCACTAATTATTATTTTATGCATGTATGTATATGTATATTCCAAAATATAACCTGTTCATATGGTGCTACCTGTATGTATGCTTTCAGAGCTAACCATTTGGCATTGGACAACCAATTGGTGTGCTTTGCTCTGAATATGACCAGCTTTTCTTGGTTGCCTATAACTCCTTGAGTAGGATTGAAGACACTCGTCAAGTTTTCTCCATCCAGCACACTCTTGATATATAGTTTAAATTCTGATGTCTTCATGGGAATAAGAGTACATTTTTGATAACAGTTGGGAGTACTCGGTTAAGAGTACATTTCAAGTATTTTTGCTAACAGTTGAAAGAACTTGGTATTCAAAAGAAAAAAGTATTTTAAAAAGTCACTTTATTTATTTATTTATTTATTTATTTATTTATTTATTATTTATGTTTGTATGCAGTTCTCATACAGGTCAGGATAGCTTCAAATTTGGTGTGTAGCCAAAGATGGCCTTGCACTTCAAACAATACTCTTTCTTCTACTTCCAGATTGCTGGAACTATTTAACTTAACAAACTATGATTTGTTTCAAACTAAATTAGTAATTTGTAAATAAGGTTTTATAAATTTTATGAACAAATTAATGTATGCAAAGATTTATTGCTTCTTAATGTTTAAATTTAGAGTAACTGCCTTGTCTTATGTAGCATAATAAAAAGTTTTAACTACTGCCCAAATTAGACCCTTAAGAAGAATAGCAAAGGAAACCCTTGTGTTCTTTGCCACATTTCTTAACTATGACCTTTGACAGGACACATAAAAGACAACCTTTTCTGAAAGTAGTGAGATCAGCAGTAAGTATCTGTAAATAACAGTGAATATGTGCAGATAATGTGATACTAACAGAGAAAGGACATCAGGTGTGCATCGATCAAGAGAGTGAGTTGAGCCAAAAGAAACTGAAAGTGTTGTCCTGACTCTGCCTGGGTCTGGTTTCCTTTTGGGATTTATTGAGAAGTGTAGCATGAATCTTTAGAAGGTCTTATTAATAAAAGCAAACCTGAGGCCAGTTATTGGGTTGGAATGCTGGAAGATCACAGAAGCAGAACAAGCCGCAGCTTCCTCACCTCGCCAATTCCTCAGTTTATCTTGTTTCCTCAGACTAGAAGCCTCTGTGTCCTCGTCCAGAATGAATCTCAGCTGAACTGCTGCTCGAAAGCCTGAAAGCTTAACCAGCCAAATGCTTCTAGTTTATGGTCTTCATGCCTTAAATATCTTTCTGTTTTTGCCATCACTCCCTGGGATGTTTAGGCTCACTTCTTGGGATTAAAGGTGTGTGTCACCATGCCTGGCTGTTTCCAATGTGGCCTTGAATTCACAGAGATCCAGACGAATTTCTACCTCTGGAATGCTAGGATTAAAAGTGTGAGTGCCACCATTTTCTAGCCTTTGTATCTAGTGGCTGTTCTGTCTCTGACCCATGATAAGTTTATTAAGGTGCACAATATTTTGGGGAACACAATACCACCACAGTGAAGCAGCTGAAATATTACCAGAGCCAGGACAAGTATCTGGAGGTAATAAGGAACAACCTTTCATTTAAATTTTTTCTCATTTGTTTTTATTTTCTGTGTATGGGTGTTATTCCTACATGTCTGTGAACAGCATGTGTGCATTGTACTTGGAGGCCAGAAAATGGCATCAGTTCCCCAGGGACTGAAGTTGCAAATAGTTGTGAGCTGCCCTGTGGTTATTAGGGATCAAATATGGGTCCTCTGAAAGAGCAGCTAGTGCTATTAAGCACTATGCTATCTCTCCAGCTTGCAGTAGCCCTTTCTTCTTCTTTTTTAATAAAATAAAGAAGAGGTTATTGCAACAAAATGTTTAAAAGAAAACAGTTTCAGGGAACAAAGGATCTTAGATATATAAATAGATGTCTTTGTTGAAATAAGATGGAAGGATTTTAGAGATGGCTCAGTAATTAAGAGTATATGCTGCTCCCAATATGCACCTGTCTTGTGACTATAACTTCAGTTTCAGTTGTCCCAAAACTCTGTTCAGATCTCTGCAGACACCATGTGCTAATAGTACACATATGTACACATTGTACATATATGAGGCAAAACACTCTTACACACAAAATAAAAATTAGTAAATCTTTAAAAAAACAGCATAAATCTTTAATAATTTAAAAAGCGCTATCAGCCATTTCAAAGAAGAAGAAGCAAAAACAATCAGCCAATAGAGATAGTTAAATGATCTACTTTCCTTTTTCCTGTTTTGACCTAGTCTACACTGCTAACTTTACACATCACCAATAACCATTTTTTAAAGTGGAATCAGCAATGTTTTATTAAAGAAGATATGATGCAGATGGGCAAGTCCACAAAGACTCACAAATTCAGGGCTAATCTAACTATACAAACATTGGCAGTATGATCATGAATTAAAACTCAGCAAGTAATCGACTGTCTCACCTATTCAGAGGGCCTGATCCAGTTGGGGGCTCCTCAGCCTTTGGTTCATAGTTCATGTGTTTCCATTCGTTTGGTTATTTGTCCCTGTGCTTTATCCAACCTTGGTTTCAACAATTCTCTCTCATATAAACCCTCCTCTTTCTCACTAATTAGACTCCCAGCACTCCACCCGGGGGCCTAGCTGTGGATGTCTGCATCCAGATTCCCCAGTCCTTGGATGGGGTTTCTGGCACACTTGATCTGTTTGGGAGGCATCTAGGCAGTGGTACCAGGTCCTGAGCTCATTGCATGAGTTAACTGTTTGAAACCTGGGACTTATGCAAGGACGCTTGGCTCAATATGGGAGGAAGGGACTGGACCTGCCCGAACTGAGTCTATCAGGTCGATATCAGTCCTCAGGGAAGACCTTGATCTGGAGGAGGTGGAAATGGGGGGTTGGCTGGAGGGAAGGGGAGGGGTGCAGGAAGGGAGAGAACAAGGGAATCTGTCGCTGTTATGTAGAACTGAATAGTATTGTAAAATAAAATTTAAAAAAAAAAAAAAGTAAAAAAAACTCAGCAGGTAAATCGTGTAGAATTAGAACTGTCATGCTTAGTTTTAAACATAATTTCTTTAAAGGCATTAAGGTACAGGCATCCATTAGAGAAGGATAAAATTAAAACTGAGGGCCGGGCGGTGGTGGCGCACGCCTTTAATCCCAGCACTCGGGAGGCAGAGCCAGGGGATCTCTGTGAGTTCGAGGCCAGCTGGGCTACCAAGTGAGTCAGGAAGGCGCAAAGCAACAGAGAAACCTGTCTCGAAAAAAAAAAAAAAAAAAAAAAAAAAAAAAAAAATTAAAACTGAATTATCTGCAAGGGCAAAGGAAGATATGCTTGTTCAAAACACTTAAGAAAAAATATAAATAATTAGTCACTTTCTCCAGGTTCTGTATTCTAACCCTGACCTATGTCTTCCTATGTACATAGCTAGATACATACATCCACTCCTCTGTTTATTCCAGATGTTTTTGTTAGGGGTTCCTTGATAGAAGGGCTGTTTATGTCTTATTCCCGGGCTTAGCATCTCACTCTTGCAGGGTACACAGTTTTTAGGAAGGAATCAGTAAATATGCTTAAATAGATGAGGGAGAAAAGTAAATTTGAAACAATAAATAGGCCGATCTTTACGAAGGAAAAATTAAAAAGAAAATCTTGAAGATAGAATTTTCAGAGCTACAACCACAGATGATATAATAATGGATACAAAAGTGTAATAGTCAATGCAAAAATAAACAGTGGTTAGGTAAGAAAGAAAAGAAACAGCCCATGAGAGAAGATAAAAAAAAAAAGTGTCCAGCTTATTTTCACTGTCATGTGCTATAGAGACTTTCAGGAGACTGAGATCTGGGAACAAGGAACTAGTCACTGATTTTCAGAGTATTGTCAGTGGAATAGTGAGGAGAAATTAGAGGGAAGACAAATGAACAATAACAGCAGAATTTTAAAATTTAGAAATAAAAATACACAGAGAACAAATTGAAAGGTAAGTTGTAGAATACAAATTAGTCAAATTTAGTAATTTATAGACAGAGCTAGATGATAGATGATAGATAGATGATGGTTGGTTGATAGATAGATAGATAGATAGATAGATAGATAGATAGATAGATAGATGATAGATAGATAGATAGATAGATAGATAGATAGATAGATAGATATCACTACACAGCCTGAAAAGAGATGGTTTTGTAAAAAGATACAAAGGAAAACAATATTAACAAAGCATCATTCTTCTGCAATGGTTCATTTTTGTTCTTACAAAACACCTTATAGAATGTGACATGGTATACAACTGTGCAGAACTAGCATTATCTACTTTGAGCTATGTTCTCCTAAAAGTGATCTAGGGTCGATATCCATCATATCCTGTGAGTTGAAATATTTTATTCACTTTCTCTCTATTCTAATTCTTTCTATAAACCCATCACATCTTTTCAGCCTTAGTGGCACCTACAGTGAAATTTAAGATCCAGATTCTATGACCCAGACACCCATTATGGGGAGAGAAGGCATCAAGAGTGCTCTATGGAGCGTTCATGCTGCTGCCCTCAAACCAGTAAAGAAAGCCCCCAAAGGCTCACTGTTTCCAAGGCTCACATTCTGGGATTAGAAGCTGTAGAGCAAGTTGTGATAATAAAAATGCTTCTGACAGCTCCTCTGCAGTATGGCTTTCTAAGAGTCCCAGTCTTCTCCTTCTGAGAACTTGCATATTCTCTGATCTATGGCTCTTTATTATGTGTTCTGATGAAAGCAGGGCACCAACCAATGCTTATAGTTTTTTTTTAACCTTTACAATCATGAGAAATATAGGCAATGTTCATCTATTCCAGACAACTATTATCAATGGCAAAGTGTCATTTTTATCAAATCTACAGCAGCTGCCAGTGCTGATCAAGCTGGAAATAAAGTAATCTAAACATTATGACAATTTCATGTCCATTTTTATTTATTAAATAATATAAATTAAAAAAAGAATGGTTAGCATAAATTTTTCATTTGTTACTTATCTTCTTATTGATGGGATGATTCTAATTTATTTTACATTCTTTTTTATAAAATATAGTTTTTAACTTTTTGACATATAATATAATTGTAGCATTTATCCTTCTCTTTCTTCCCTCCAAATCCTCCTATGTATCCCAGACCCCTTGATGTCTCTTTAAATCATGGTCTCTTTATCTCTAATAGTGTGTGTGTGTGTGTGTGTGTGTGTGTGTGTTCCTAAATGCATAAATATAACCTTCTTAATCCACATAAGGTTTCTTTAACACACACACACACACACACACACACATATATATATATATATATATATATATATATATATACATATATATGTAGATGTAACTAACCGTCTTATTAAATAAGAAACACAGAAACAATGTAAAAGAGAAAGCCGAGAGGTCAGAACTCAGAGCTAAAATCTCACCCTTCCGCCTGCGGTGTCCCAGCTTCCCGAAAGAGAGCTATTTCCTGTCTGTACATCTTTTTTATAGTATTATTATTCTGCCTTCTCATTGGTTGTAAACCCAAACACGTGACTGCCTCGTCACTGTCTGAATGTACAGCCCCCTAGGTCTTAAAGGCATATGTCTCCAATGCTGGCTATATCCCTGAACACACAGAGATCTATGGGATTAAAGGCGTGTGCCACCACCGCCACACTCTGTCTATGGCTCTAATAGCTCTGACCCCCGGGCGACATTATTTATTAACATACAATCAAAATCACATTTCAGTACAATTAGAATACCACCATATATATATATATATATAAAGTTTCATATATATGTATGTATGTATGTGTGCATGTCTTGAGGGCTGTCCATTTGGTAATGGATAAGCAACTGGTGTGCTCTTCCCTGAGGAATACTATTTCTCTGGCTCTGAGGACTCCTTAGTTGCCTCTCATTTGTTTTATATAGGGTTGAAGCCTCCTGAGCATTCAGTATCCATATTAGCATGTCTATGGATGTTATCCTTGCTCAGGTCATATTTAGACAGTCTTGTTGGTGAGACTTCAGGGATGTAGCTTCAAGCACTTCTAGGAGACACAATCTCACAGAAAACTGCCTTGTCTTCTGTTTCTGAGGATCTTTCTGCTTCCACTTTCACAATGATCCACACCGAAGGTGTAAAAGTTGTGCTGTAGACGTATCAATGAAGACTAGGGTCTATGACTCTGCATTCTGTTTGGTTGGGTTTTCAGTAATGGTCTTTGTGTGCTGAAAAGAGAAGGTTCCTTTCTTAAAGATGAGGAATGCACCTGTACATAGGTATAGAACAAATATTTAGAATGTCATTAGGCATTGTTCTGGTTTAGTAAAATGGTACTGGTAGGTTCTCTTCCAAATTTATGATTCCAGTAGCCCTGATTAATTGGCTAGGTTTTCAGTACTCAGAATTATTTCCCTCTTGTTGAGCCATTATTAAGTACAGTTAGTGAGATATTGGTTGCCACCAAGGTATGTATATCCATAATGAACTCTTAGAGTTATTGAGCCATGCTTGTCATTATTGTAGTTCATACACAAACATTGCATGTACTTTCTCATGAGGGGTTCCTAGCTCCAAATCTTCATGTGTCAGTACATAATACAGAGTAACTACAGAAACCAGGAAAATAAAAGAGTACCATTGTGGGAGAGGAAGGAGAGGAGTAATAGAGAAGGGGATAACAGAGTACAAGTGGTCTAAAGGGGAAAATGAGAAAAATGGAGGGGTTTATATTGGGGAGAAGAGAAGGAGATTAATACTGAAGGAGGGAACAGGGTAAAATAAGAATGAAAATGTCTGAAAAAGTCATGTTATCATACTATTAATTAGCTGCATAAAAATAATGACAAATGCATGAAAGTTGTATAAATGTACATATATCATTTACATATTTTTTTCCATCTGGGCTGACAATGTTGCCTTCAAGAGTCATAGACCTTCTAATAAAAACTTCAACACCAGAAATGAGAGGCTCTCTTTTGAATTATTGGTCAGAGTTCTCTAAGAGACTGCCAAAATATCGTATGTTATTGCTATTGCCCTTCATTGACCCCAAGACATGGAAGGAAAGTCTCTATTACTGAAGACATGGGGCAATTCAGAAACAGGACCTAGAGGTTCATGGAACTGGATCTAACCTATAAGCCTTCTTCCAAAGGACTAGATTTTGTGGTACCAGAGGTGTCATGAATGCTTACAAAGGAGGAAAGCAAACAATAGTAGCACACAGTTATTTTGCATTCTTGTGCAGACTAAAAGACAGCTTTGTTTTATTTATAATTTTATGTTCAAATATTTAAAATCCTGCCTTTTATTAAATTTAGGTTTTAACCCATGTGTCCTGCATCTTGCTCTATTATAACCAACTTCCTGGGGATCCTTTTTTTAGAGGGTGCAGTCTAAAGAATTTTTATAACGTTTATTTAGTGAACTTCCAGTTATCACACTTACATAGTCTATGTAGATAATTTTTATGTCTGTCTCCAGTATAGAGGCTTAACTTACTTTAGAAATACATAGAAAAACCTCTCTAGTCACGTTATCCTTTCTTACATACATGACTTTATCTTTTTTTTTCTTGTATTAAAATTGATTTTTATTTTTAATTATGTGTATGTGTGCATACCTGTGTATAGATATGTACATGTGAATGAAAATGCCCAAGGAGTTCAGAGAGGGAGAATTGTGGAAAGGTGTAAGTCATCTGACGTCTCTTATACACCAGAACTGTAGCAAAATCAACTGATTTCTTAAAACTTATGAAGTATCGAACACATGCCATCTATTGCTGCTCACAATGTGGTCCACTTTAACTTTTCCATTACTACCATCTTGACCTTGACTCCAAATTTCAGTCATCCACATCCTTAAAATCCCTTTATTGAATGAACAGAATTGAGCAAATTTGTGAGGTAACTTGATTCGTTTCTCTCCTCTCTTCACAGTCATTCTATGGATGAATTTTGTTCTTGTCATCCAGTGAAATCTCACTTAAGTCGAATAGCCTTTTTTGTCACTTTGAGTCATGAGAACACTTAGTTCTTGTAATACTAATTCTAATTCAAGTGAACAATAAAATTCCATGTCCTTATCTTGTGTGTCACTTTTCTCACTGGCACCTCACTTGGCATCAAGCCTGTGAGCCTAAATCCGTGGTTCTGGTGTAGCAGACTTGGTTTCACACCTCTCTTTAGCTACTTGATTCTTCTTATCCTGACTCAGAGTTCAAGGCTAGTAATTTTTCTCAAGATCCAATTGGCTTAGGGACAACTCCTACATTATCTCTCCACACCCCACTTTGGATCTGAAGAGAGAACTTCACTCCACAGCAGCTTCTTACCCTCAATTTTTGCTTTATGTTTGTTAACATTTGTTCATTGTACAAAATGTTTTATTATAATATGCTCATAGATGTGTATCATGTACTTTAATAATATTGAGCCCTAATAACCCTCTCTTAATTTTTTTCCCTTCCTCTTCCCCAAGTCTCCGTCCTCTTTCCAAACAGTCTTCTTCATGCTTCATCTAAATA
Organism: Peromyscus leucopus; assembly: GCF_004664715.2. Lineage (NCBI taxonomy): Eukaryota > Metazoa > Chordata > Mammalia > Rodentia > Cricetidae > Peromyscus > Peromyscus leucopus. The sequence continues at coordinate 37,830,712 of NC_051070.1, read as the reverse complement.
CATGTATGTGTATGTGGTAATAATAAAAAAGAGACTGTCAATTTAAGAGTTGGAGATTTGAGAAGAATTGGAGGAAGGGGATTTGAGAAGAGCTAAAGGGAGGGAAGGGAATGAGGGAAACTAATGAAATTATATTTTAATTAAAATTTTTAAAAATCGAAAAGCTACACAAGAGAAAATAGCAGTATTTGTCTTTCTGGGCCTGGTTTAATTCATGTAACCTGGTGATCTTTAATTTTATTCATTTCCCTGTAAATGACATATTTCTATTTGGGTATTCATCAATAGATGTACAAATAAAGAACTATCCTTTTGTCTTATGTTGAAAGTTACTGCTATTCACATTTCACACTGAAGTCTCAAGTATAGCTAAGATTATTCTCCCATAACCTTCAGACTGCCTACTCTTACTTGAAGCTCTTCACACTGGTCTTGAGACAAATGGGGACAACTGTTATGGGAGAGAAACTCTGCTATTTTTCCCACAGTGCAGCACCAATAAGCCCTATCTATTAGTTCCGGTCACCCACAAGTATCTTGGCCCAGCTTTATGTAATGCTGAAAGAGGTGATAAGCCCCACACAGCAGTTTGTAAATAGCATTTTGATGGATACTACAAACAGTCTAGGTAAAGGACCTTGGCATTCATGCTTCTGGTTTAGGGCTGTATACTAAAGAGAGTCACAAGGAGTTCTGTTTTACTAATCTTACCATTAGATCTGCCTTAGCATATTCTCCATAAAACTCATCTGTATCCAGTTTTGTTTCCATCAAGCCATTTAGGCACTGTTTTTTAAAGCCCTTCATTCAGAAACACTGTCCACCAAGGAATTCTGCTATTTCTATTTGGTTCAGGCCTTTTTCTACTCAGCTCATAGTTAACATGTAAAGAAGAGGAGCTCTGCCCAAGTGGCTCTTGAATCATTACCATTATTTTTTTAATATCTATGAGAGAACAATCTATTAACAATTAATTACAATAAATGAAAGGGGACTCTCCCTGCATAAATGAAAGCACACTGTTCACATTTAAGAAAGATTTACTCAAGTACCTTACACTAAAAAAGGCAATCAACAAAAGGTAGAAATATTTTCATCAAAGTGTGACCAGAAATGATTTAAGAAATTCTTTGTAAATTAGAATCACAAATAAGAAGAGGCATTCATCCTTGAATAAATTAATACATATGTACACATTATCTTATCCATAAAGAGAAACAGTCTATTGTAGCATGCCTGTAAATTAGAAAGCTAGAGTAATAAATAATTTACAGTAGTTGCTTTCTTGCTTTACAAAAGTCACTCTTTCCAATGTCATGCTGTTTTTATAGACACCAATTACTTGTATGTTACATTTATTGGAAAGAACCATTTAAAGGTTATGTTGTGAATATAGTCTGCATAGAGAAGGTTTTACTAGTAAAGCGTATGTTAATGTATTCATGAATTGAATAATTGAGAGCTGGTTGAGTCAGTTCACAAATCTGCAATTATGTAAGACAGGTTGAGATCCTGGGACTTCTGTTCCTTCAGTCTTCGAATCTCTAAACTACCTGGTAGAAAAGAAAGAGAAGGGAAGGAATTTTAGAGAAAGAGAACACAGTGTCCTATGCGGTCACTTCCAGTAACACCTAAAAGTGTGAAAGTCAGAAGTTAGCTGGAAACCAACAAATTGTGATTCCGATTTTTGATGAGTCATAATGTCAAAGAGGAGGGTGTCTGAATATAGAATGAGGTTGTTCTAATTTCTTGATATTATCCTAGAAGCCTTTTAATACATTACTTATATCTTTTTTTCCACTCGAGGAAAGAAATGATCTGACCTCTAAGAAGCACATTTTCAATAAATTCCATAAAACAGCAGGAGAGAATGCAGATTGAAAATGCCGTTCCAGCATCTTGCACTTTAAAAAGCTTTTAAAGCCTGTCTCATGCATTTATCTTTTAACAAAGATGAATGCACAAGACACCCTGTATTCCACCCTGCTTGGAAAAGCAATGTTAATGCTAAATCAATGACAGAATGATCAAAAATGAGAATGGAATCAATATTCTGATCAATTGAATTGCTTTAGATATTAAAAAGTAATTATTCCAGAACAAGCCTGCATTGGCTCATCTAATAACTTTCACTTTAAATATTGACAAATTCAATCCACAAATAAAATAACAAATTTGGGGACATCATATTGAGCACGACGTTTATAAAATGTGTCTGCTACAGATAAAAATACAATTATATTCTTCCCTACATAACTTTCTATTGGGAGATTCTCCCTCCCAAAATAGAGGTGAGTCTAATTTATTATCACATTTTGTAATGAAAAGCAGGCATTCAAGGAAAAAAAAAACTGTAGAGGTCCTACCCTCAGCACCAGACATAAATTAGAGCTGTTAGGAAGGCATCACAGCCCATCGATTTACAGCTACAGGTGAGTGGCATGGTTGGCAGAATTAGAATTGGTCCCTGACCTGAAGGAACTTACATTCTGGTTTGAAAGCCAAGCTTAAACATATGAAACAATGGGGGAAAGTTACAGACCAAAATAATGCAATGAAAGTTAACTTTTATTGGCGGTTTACAATGAGCCAGATACTGTTCGAAGCACTTTGTGTACTGCACTCAATTCTTTTTGTGTGCTGCTTTAGTGGCTTGATACATCCGACACCCAGTTGCTACATAGGTTAGCCGTAAAGTACATCAACTACACTAATTCTCAAAAAAAAAAAAAAAAAAGTGTCTGTCTCGAGAAATCAAGCCCTTTTGCCTAGAATGTTTTTGTACCAAAAAACCAAGCCTGCCGCTGAAGGAATCCTGGCAGAGGAAGACAATAAGGCAGTACCATTTCTGATTAACGTATTTCCTAACTCTCAGAAGAATGACCCTCATTTTATTAGCTTTCCCTACTCAGACTTTCTTCCTTCCTCCTCTCGTATATCTCTGAAATCCTTCCTCCTGTAAGTCATTTGCACAAAACTCTCCATTCTAGATGGACAGACCTGGGACACATCCATGAACGTGTCTAAAACTCATAACAGCCTCTCTGAAAACTTACTTTCACTAATTTTGCAGTTGCAGCGACTGAGCCATAAAGAGATGCAGGGTTTGAACAAAGGCGTGCGAGTCACGAATGACAGCACTGACTCCCATCTTAGGTGCCCCTGTCTTGAGGCGCGCTCCTTGAACGCCGCCCTTTATGGCTGTGAATGGCTGCCCTCTGAAGGTCTCTCTGTGCAGCGGAGAGAAGAGTTGGTTTAAAATGAGATTGGTTTTAAAGTGAGGGTTTTAAAATTCTATCCTTGTGATTTTGAATTAACTACTTAATTTTATAGTACATATTTGTAAAATTATATGAAGCCATTGGAGGATAAAATGAGATCAAATGTGTGAAATACCTGGTCTGCAGCAGGCCTTAGTAACGTTAGTAAAAATTTCAATTTGTGAATAACAGTACTCCTTTAAAAGTCTGCCATACTTTAAAACTTATAAAAGTTTTATTTAATCACATCTTTTAGACTTCACAATAGGGTTGGGTTAAAATATTACTGGATATAGTTTATTGATACAAAAAGTATTGAAACTCAGGAAGCTCTCAAAGACTTAGGGTTCAAAGAAACCCAATGATTACTCAGAATTATTACTGGAAATTGTGTCTCCTTTTGGTTTTGTTGATAAAAGAATTTTAAAATATACTGAAAAGGGAGCTAGGGGACAAATTTTTTTAGTGTTAACACACACACACACACACACACACACACACACACACACACACACACACGGCAGGTAAGCTGTAAATCCTGGCAGCTACTGGGAAGAGGGCACTGCAAAAGATAGCCATGAGTTATGAGTTAGTCGAAGAAGCAGACAGGTTCAGCGATGGAGGTCAGCAAATAGCTGCATGGCAGGAAGGGTGGAGAATTTCACAGAAAAGGTAAGAAAATCTAGAGTGTCAGGAAAGTAAACTTACACTTTTGGGCAATAACTGAAAGATTAAAAAAAAAAAAGAAAGAAGAAAGGAAAAATGTAAAGGAAATGTTAACGCTCTTTTGAATGAGAATCAAGAGAATCATTAGCTTTAGCCAGTGGTGAACTCTAATTCCAGCACTTAGAAAGTAGAGGCAGGTGGGCCTCTGTGAGTTGGAGGCCAGCCTGGTCTACATAGTGAGTTCTAAGACAGCCAGGGAGGGCTATATAGAGGGATAGAATGAAGACTTTATCTCAAGACAGAGAGGGAGGGATGGAGGGAGGAGGGAGGGAACAAGAGGGAGAATGAGAAGGGGGGGGGTTTCCTGTCCAGGTGATTGACAGGCCCAGGTGAATTAATGCTTTTTATTATTATTATTAATATTATTAAGAGATTTTCTATTCATTTTACATACCAACCACAGAGCCCCTGTCCTCCCTCCTTCTGCTCCCCAAGCCTCCCCCCAACCCATCCCCCCACCTCCTTCTAGGCAAGGCCTCCCTCCCATGGGTAGTCAGCAGAGCCTGGTACATTCAGTTGAGAATTAACTTTTTTTTCTTTTTTATTTTATTTTATTTTATTTTACAATACTATTCAGTTCTACATAACAGCCACAGATTTCCTTGATCTCCCCCTTCCTGCCCCCCCCGTCCCCTTCCCCCCAGCCCAGCCCCCATTCCCACCACCTCCAGATCAAGGTCTCCCCTGAGGACTGAGATCGACCTGATAGACTCAGTCCAGGCAGGTCCAGTCCCCTCCTCCCAGATTGAGCCAAGAGTCCCTGTATAAGTCCCAGGTTTCAAACAGCTATCTAATGCAACGAGCCCAGGGCCTGGTACCACTGCCTAGATGCCTCCCAAACAGTTGAGAATTAACTTTTAAGAGAAGAGACATTAGCATGTAAACTAATATCCGAGCAGATCAGGATGTAGTATCTCCACTAGCAACAGAGCTAGAACTCAGATTCCATTCTTTTGACCAACAGAAATAACTTGGCCTTAATGGGTCTCAAAAGCTCCCTGATATTGCCACCTCTTCTACAGTATTTTAAAACCTCAGGAGGAGCATTTCTGAAGATTGCTTTTGAGAATTACCAGAGAATCAGGAAGTGACACCCAAAGCTGACCATGAGGGAAAAGGGTCTTATGGCTTCCAAGCCTTCTATCTATGTCTAACTGCCTAAATGTAATTTTTACCACTATGATACAGCTGGATAAAATAACAAAGTATGAGTTTATGTTACCCTAGTGATTACTAGTAAATTGTGTGTGTGTGTGTGTGTGTGTGTGTGTGTGTGTGTGTGTGTGTGTATACACACATATTTTTTGTTTGTTTTAGTTTTTTGGTTTTTCAATACAGGGTTTCTCTGTGTAGCCCTGGTTGTCCTGGAACTTGCTTTGTAGACCAGGCTGGTCTCGAACTCTCAGAGATACATCTGCTTCTGCCTCCCAAGGGCTGGGATTAAAAGTGTGCACCACCACTGCCCAGTGTAAATTGTATTTTATTCTTCTCTTACCTCATGAAGAAGCACCAAGTTTTCAGAGTGGTGAGCACCATTGACTCTCCTGGAACTCACAGATGAAAGATAGTATGGGGAGAGAGTTATGAAGGCAGTTGCAAGAAATGATTCAGGAAGAATGGATAAATAAGTGCAACTTGTTTGTCTCCCATAACAATTAAACTGTCTTTATTTTACAAATAAAAATTTACATATGTTTATCATGGGTGATGTGATGTTTTTAAATAGATATACCATGGAATGATTAATTCATACCATAGCTATCATTTCAGATGTAATTCATACCATATTCATTTACCATGTTGGGTCCTGCCCAGCCTGTCCAACAGTCCTGAATAGGGGAGTGAGGATTGAGAAAACACAGCTAGAAGAAGAATAGACGGAGACACAGGATAAGTTCAGGAGGGCCCTGAGTCTATACCACAGCAGCCCCAAGTTTATTTCTCACAGTCTTTTTATACCCAAAGCAAGGGCAGCAAAAGACCTCCTTACCATGGTTCAAGAACTAAACAGCATAAACACCTCCTGAATTCTCAAAACATCCAGTAACCAGGCCTTTGACCAAACATCTTCTTATTTGGCCTTGAAGAGCAAAGACAAGTTTAAACTCTCTGGTTTTGAGTCAAGATAGAATCAAGCCACAAACTGGAGTAACTGAGGGTTCCCACGCTATCATTTCATATGCTTATTATTCCTACTAATGAAACATGAAAATCTACTCTTTTATAAATCTTTCATAATTATTGTCACCACACTACACAATCAACTTTCTCTTCCTATCTATTTAAAATTTTTCACAACATCATCAACTGATGAATGATAGATACTCTTTTCATTTCTCCTCAGTGTCTCAAGAATAATATTCTATAATTAAGATCATAGAATTCCTAGGCTGAATGAAGTCTCAAAATGACATTTTTTTTTTACAAAGTTACAGTCAAACTCAGGGTTTCACATATTCTAGCCAATTGCTGTACCACTGAACTATTCCCTCATCCAAACCAACATTAACTGGTTTCTAAAGGAAGCATCCTGAGGATGTGCAGACATCCTGAGTTTGCACTGACAATGTTTAAATTGTTCACACCCATGCACTCAAGACAAAGTCCACTGCCTTTTACAGCTTCATCACTAACTTATGACTGTTGGCAGCAGTAACTTTGCTGCCTTAATTTTAAATGTCCTTTTTTGTCCTGTCCCAGTTAAGTTGTTTGTGTGAAAAAAAAAAAATGTGCAGTTGGGTTCTGGAGGGTGCTGGGGATCAGTTCCCCTGTGGTTTTTCCTGTCTGGAAAAGAGTGTCTGGCTTGCCTCCGGATACAGAGTAACCATTCCTTGAACCCTGCTGTGAGAGGGGTATACGAATAAAGAAAGCTGCTTCCCTGAGGAACTGAAACTGGGTGTCTAGAGTGCTGTTTAAACTCGGCATCCCTCGCCAGATTTCGTGCTCCAGCTGCGCGTCCACGGCACATGACAAGTTGAATCAAAGATAAATTGGTGCTCACTAACTTACACGCTTCTCGGTTGGGATCTTCTTCATTTATATAGGCTGCCTTAGAGAGAAAAACAATAGTCAGGAAGTTAAGAGAGGGTCAATCCTGAGCTCAAAATGGGTGGCCAGAAGTCAGTTTTGTAGAAAACGATGTCTTTATCTTTTGAACTAATAGCCACAAAGCCTCTTTAAGAATGCCCCAACTATTATGGGAGAATTAAAAAGGTGAAAACTAAAGTTGATTTCTTTATTGTATCTCAATTCCCAATTAAAAGAAAACAAAGACTGTCTCTTTCTCCACATCTGAGTGTCCATAGAAGACAATATATATAATTGCACTGTTATATGTATAATTTTAAAAAAATGCACACCTAGAAAACAATATGTAGGTATACTATATACCTAATACAGTGAGAATATTTGATTTCATTCACTAATAATAAACCTAGTTCAGACTGAATTTGTCAGGTAGAAATGAACCTTTCATGACAAAGGTTTACATTGTTCAGTCATTGTTAGAATTTTTAGATATACATCAATATGTTATTAATAAATCATCATTTGAAAATTTATTTAGAACAGATTTTTTATTGAAAATGGATTCTTCTCTTACACAATACATCCTGACCACAGCTTTCCCTCCATCCACTCCTCTCAGCTCCCCCTACCTCCCCTCTCCCCCAGATCCACTCCTGCTCTGCTTCCTTTTCAGAATAGTAAAGGAGATATTTAATATAATATATTCTGATTATGATATCCCCTCTCCAACTCCCCACCTACCCTAATCCATGCCATTTCTTTCTTTTTCTCGTTAGGATGCAAATAAAGTATCTTCAAAAATCTTTGCAGGACTAGAGAGATAGTCCAATTGTTGAGAGTGCTTGCTACTCTTTAAGAAGACTGGAGTTTGATTCCCAGCACCTATACTGGGCAGATTACAACTGTCTGTTACTATAAATAAGCACATGCCAAGCAATATAAATCTTTAAAAAAATTTTCCCTGAGGAAATTTATCCTACATTCATTTTGAAAGTTAGCTTGGAGAAAAATATACTTTAGAAGAAACAACAGAAATAAATTATTACAATTTGGCTGGGAGATAAAACTAGGGATAAGACAGGTCAGCAAAGAACAAAACAAGTTACCAGTCTTGAGAAAGAAGTGTGATGCTTTGGGTGTCTTTGAATGAGCCTCCCTATTACAATACATGGTACCTTGACAGGGCCAACTAGTCTTCCATGAATTAAGAAGCTGCTCAAGAAAATATTTCTATCACAAACACTAAAATAAATGAAGTTAATTTATGCATAAAATTAATACATGTGTCAAAATGATATTGAAATATAGAATTTCAAAAACCTAGGTGGGATTGCAAAATTCTCCATTATTTCTCAGGATTTTGCCCAGTCACCTGTCATGTGCCTTCAATTCACATTGTACTCTCTTAAACAATAGAACAGTCCATTTCCTGCATCATTTCCCTGAATGGTGTTTAGGGGAAAAAATTCTCTATAATATCACTGAAGTTCTTTGTCAAGTATCAGAGATTATTCCTTTAAAAAAATATTTACCATCACAGATACCAAAGGAATATTAACCACCATGCCCTTCACTAATGATTGCCCTTGTTAAATAAAATCTATACCAGCTAAGTCTTTAGCACAAAAGAAATTGCAACTGCCATGGCAAATACACAGCTTACATCCACAGCAGCCACTGGTTTTTTTTCAAGGGAATATTAGTCAATGAATGTTTTGACTTTATCAACTGCACTAATGAAAAGACAATTTCTGTTAGGAAACACACAAAGCTCAGCTGGTGAAGGAGTGCCACCCTGAAGCCTTGAGGTCTCAGCTGATGCATTACTTCTCCAAATTCACAATGTTTTTGAAGTACCTCAGGTCTTAAATCAAGAATCTTGTACTACAAAGGATATAGCTATAGAGAAATTAAAATTTTCCCATCCTTGTATACAGTAATTTTTTTTTGCCTTAGCACTTTAACAGGAAAGACATACAATACTGAGAGAACTGGTCATTTTATATGAGAGCTGTAATGGCTTATTAAGTGAATATAGTAAGTTCTGCTGCTCCCTGAGCCTATCACTGGGCATTCTAGTCAAGTTAGTGTGTTCCAATCCAGAATCTCATTGCAGTTGCCACTATTTTGTTTAATGTTGATGCTCCCCAAAGAACAAAATAATTACATTGCCAAATTCATTTTTAGAACTAATAGACTTTCAAGATGATATATCCTCTTTTCATAATCGAGTGTTTTTTTTTTGTTTTCTTTAATGTAAGCAAAATGCAAGTCCTCAAATTGTCCACCTGGTTGGCTTAGCTTGTTTATGAAATAAAACAGTGTAATTTACTCAGTACACAGTCCCTAACATGTAGCAACTACATCATACACAGTAGTGTTTATTATTATTTTATTGCAAAAAATTATTACTTTTACTATTCTCTATCAGCATAAGAGTTTTCTTCACATGTTTTGAAGAATTAACTTGTTAATGAGAAGAGGAAATGTTAATATACTTTACCTACATGTTTTACTTACATGGGGTTTGTCTGTGATAAATTCCATAGAATATTAAATTCAAGTGGTAGCAAAAAGGGCAGGTGGTATTGTTCAGTGGCAGAGTGCTTGCCTAGCATACACAAGGCCTGGGTTTAATTGACAGCAGTATTATAAAGATTACAAGCTCAGCACCCTCCCATCTACTAAGGAGGGTGGGTCAGGACATCATTTGAGCCCACATCTTCTGAGCCATCCTGGATTGCACAGCATCTTATAAAAATGAAAAGAATCTTTTGAAGTGATAAGGGCCTTCTGATTGATCCTAATGTTCTGGGTGGCAGAAGAGGTACAAAATTAACTGTCCCTTCTGTATGCGAGAATAATTTTTTTAAACCAAATCCTTTTCTTCATCACAACTGTGGGCAAGGCTTGACAAATGTTGGCATTAGAAATTCTGTCTCCTTCAGAAGTTCTAAGGCAAATTTCTGCATGTAGTTCGGGGTTAATATAGGAAGGATTATAATGAAGTAAATGAATGATTTGGAAAAATAATATAGCTAAATGTGTCTCAATCTTGAATTTTCATTAGCTTTCTAAAGGCTCTATATGTTTCTACTTAGTATGCTATAAAAACAACTGCATATGAACTCCTCTGAGTAGGAGACCAAGACACTGTGTTTTCTCCAGAAGAATTTAACATTTAACAAATGTCTATAGATTTAACTTATGAGATTGTGTTCTGAAGGATCTTTACCTTGTGTATTAACACACAGGTAAACTACACAAGTATCACCAATCCAAGCCTTACTAATTAGTCAGAAAGGACTGACATGTTAGTAAAGCTTGGTCTGGACCATGGCTCAGTGAGCAAAGTGCCTGCCCCACAAGCCAGAGGATCTGAGTTTGGATCTCTACATTCATGTAAAAGCTGGACATTGTGCTTCTACTGAGTGACTGGAAACAGAGAGGAGAACCTCAGGATCTCATGGCCCAAATAGCCTTGCACACAGTGGCAAAGAAAGAATCTGTCTCAAACAATGTAGAAGCCAAAGAACAATACCTAAGTTTATATTTACCTTATGTGCAAACCAAGGCTTATACGTTCCCACACTCACACTGCACATATATGCACACAATCACACATACAAAGATTTATTTTTTTAAAAAAAGCAAAACCAACATGTATATAGGGAGTTTATCCCAATAATCAAGAGCTATTGGTTTAGAAAGGAGAAACATGTTTATGGTTCTCAGTCAGGACAGGGAGGTGCTCTGCTTGTGAAAATATCAATTACACTATCAAGGGATAAATAGACATGAATCCAATGTTTTTTTTTTCCTTTGGTGTCTAGGAAGGATTTTTTTTTAAGTATTTTTTAATAGAGAGAAAAGTAATCTTTGGTTAGATGAGACTGTCTTTTCAACCCTAGGGAAACTGGCCAGATAAGACTGATCAAGACCAGAGTGTATTTAAAGTTTCCACCCTGTAATCACGTAGGATGTAGCATAATTAACATTGACGTTTCTCAGGGCCAGCATCACAGGTATAGTGAGTATGCAATGAGGGAGTCCATAGCCCTCCATCTTCTCCCCAAAGCTTTAACCACATGCTAAAACCATCATCAGAGGTCAATAACTACTCCCATGATTACTTTCTGCTTGGTATCATAGTGTCTATATTCGACTAAGCCTCCTAGAAGTTAATTGTAAAGAATTACTGTTAAAACATTTTTATTTGAACACAAATTTGATATAAAAAGAAAATTAACCTAGATTCAATAAAGCAGGAGGTCATCAAAACTATGAGAAAATTTACAGGCCAGAATTCAAGTCAGTATTGCAGTACAACAGTAGAGTATACATCATGGACAAAAAAAATCCTCCCAGGGTATTGAAGACAACATACGGGGTTCCAGGAGGGTATGCTCAGCAAGCTGTGCAAGGATTGAAATTGGGATTTCTAAAAGGGATGGAAAAGCTGGAATGCTCATGCTTCCAAAAATAATTTATGGAAATTTAGCCAATTTGTGGACAGAGTCTGACACTCCTAAGCTAACTTATAGAGCAGAGAAAATTTAATTCTGAGTCTTTCCTAGACTATATAAGAAGCTTGAGATGTAGTAGTGACTACTTCCCATGTACAGAAACTATAAGATCAGCAAAATATGGAAATTAGAAATTTCTGGCTACATAATTGAAGTATTGAAACAGGCAATGGACAATTGTGAATGTGGTTCTGATAATTATGCTCTAATCTGCCACATATGAACACTCAGTCAGCTCACACTGTCCTAATCAGACTTTTAAAGCCACAAGCCCAGTCTCTCTCTCTCTCTCTCTCTCTCTCTCTCTCTCTCTCTCTCTCTCTCTCTCTCTCTCTCTCTCTCACACACACACACACACACACACACACACACACACACACATACACACATGTGAATTTTATAGATATTTCTGATAGTTCAGATCAAGTATATGGTCATATATTCTGCCCCCTGGCTTTCTTTTCAACTGTCAGTCACAGAGAGTAACCAAATATTTTATGACAAATAGTATCAGAATTGCCAAATTACTGGACTCGTATTTCAAAATATATGGCAAATACTGCTAGAAAGGCAAATAGCAAACATTCTTAGAGAGGAAATGAAGGAAAGATCAAATAATAAAGCAACTAGGCAACAGCACAGTCCGAAAATGCTGGCTACAGAGATCATGGGTAGTTAGGGATCATCAGAACTGCTTTCAAGGCTTGATGCTTTATTGTACTATAATAGGAAAACACTGAGGGAGCGCTGTGTATGTGAAGTGAAACTGATTCCATATAAATCTAGCAGGAGCATGATTAAGGCACACCAAAATTTGGTGTCTGAAAGGAACTTTCTTGTTTCCTGACAGACTGGCAGATGGACAGAAAACAAAAGGGCTCCCTTTTCAGCTTTTCTAAGTAAGAGGATTTTATCTGGTTCACGAAAGTTTATAACTGTTACCAGTGCCTAAAGCGTCCACTCTCCTAATTCTATCTCCTTGGAGATTATATTTCAGCATATGAATTTGGAAGAGATATATACATCTATCCCACAGCATATGGACTGTGATCTTTGTTGGCTTTACATGTGGACATAGTTTCCTCAAGCCTTTATTGCCATCTTTATAACAAGGATAACAACAAGAACCTTCATCTTCATATGTTAGTTCTTAAAATTGAATTAAAAGTGCACTAAAAGCCATTAATATGATTTTTGAAAAAAATGAATAAAGGACATTGCCTTACAAATGTATTTGCATGAAGATATGTACACATTCCCCATATGAGGATAGTTCAAAAGCCCCTTTCCTAGGAACTGAACAAAAAAAGGTCAAGCATCAGATGGGGATTGTACAACATGACCTTAAGATTTCTTATAACTCCATAGTCCTGTGCCCAAATTATCAGGATGTTAGGGCTGAGGGCATCTGTGTAAAGTCCAAATATTCCACAACTGGGTATGACAGAGCTCAGCAGAAAAGAGGAGCAGCACCTTGTAGCACATGGATCAAAGGAAAAGTCTTCCACACAGCACAAATCTCTACTCAAAATGATGTTATTATGATGAAAATATAATTATTGCATGTTAACTCTTCAAACTGAAATATACTTCCTAGTACTGAAATTTTCTTAGATGTATGTAAATTTCCTGTATGAAGATGAGGCATCATCTACAAACAAGGCCAGCTTCATCCCTAAATGAAATTTGACAGTACTCCAAAGGAAAGTACACATTCTGGTTCACCTGAGCTCTTTCTCCTATTTTCCGTTTAATTCAGTTGAATCACTCAATGGTACATTCCCCACCAGAAGCATGATAATTACCAAGGGTTTCCCTATTGACTCCATCAGACAATAGGTCATTATTAGTAGGACCACATGATGATGATGTCAGGACCTAAACCAAGTAGTTTTGGAAGGAATAAGACAGCCCTGTATGCAGGCTATGTAATAGGAGTTATGGTAGAAAATAGCTTCGAAGTTGGTTAGATTATCATTGCATATTTTATAACTGGGTGATTTGTGGGAAAAGAAAAAGGCAAGCAGAGAATTTGGTCCAAATTCAAAATGATAAAGGCTATGGCAGCTGGCAGGTACTGTCTGGGTGTTTTAATTACCTAGATCCTAATGTTCTTCATTTAAGAAACAAAGATAAATAAACTATAAAAAAAATTCAAACTGAATAGTGCCATGCACTTAGTAAACTCAAGAATTTTCAGTACACATGATCTAATTTTAACAGGGAAATACTTTTAAATAGTCATTTGGTGATAGTGCTACCTGATATCTCATTTTGTCAGCATATTTTAAACTGCATGAATATTTCGCTATGTTAAAGAGGGAACACCTATATGATGATGGAAATGCTGTCAAAATCAACCTTATTTGAGTTTTCCCTCTTTGTAAGATTGGCCAACATGAGTTTTAAAAGACAATAATTTGGGGCCATATACCATATAGTACCCTAGAATATAACAATCCTTCTAAGAAAAAAAGCTTTCAGATTAGTCTTCTCTGTTTAAAACAAAGAGCATGAATATGTCATCAAAATAGACACTTCATTTATGTGAGCTTTAACTTCCCCTGTTGTAAGACTTCACAACAGGATATCACTAGTTGTCAAGGACCAAGTCCCTGTTCCTGATTAGGATCTGCATCTACCACATCACTATTCTGTGACTTCAATATTGTTGCTATTACACTGAATTTCATAAAGTAGAAAGCATCAAGTGAAGACTATATGCTCATTACATAGTGCCAACATAAAAGGCTTTGAAATGCATGCTTCCACACCTCCGTTCTGCCAGCTCTGGGCTTCTCTTGCCATTTCTTGCCAAATTGTATTTGCTCTCTGTCATTGTCCACTGGCAGAGTGACAAAGTGCTGAATCTGCAGGAACCAGGGCACATTGTTCAGCCATTCCCACGGCAGATTCCTAACAGATTGCCTTCCCCTCGGTAATAAGGCTTGTGCTACATTTGTGCAGAAGGGCAGAAGTTAGATAATATTTCTAAGACATTTTGAAGATGGAAAGTACTGCATATATACCAAATTTTGCTATTAATTTCTGTTGCTGTAAGGTTTGTTGAAAGGATACAAACACATCAAATTCAGCTCATAGAGGCATGAACATGTTAGCTACGTTTACCAAGTTTCTGATGAAGACAAAATATTGTATTTGACTTCACATTTGACAACAATTGTCAAGACTGATAAATCAATGCTCTGATTAAAAAAAAAAACAAACATGCATTTATCACGATCAAGATTTATCTGAATCACAGATAAATGCAAGAGAGATTTTTGTCTAGACTGACATCACTGCAGATAGTCAGTTGAGAATCACAGTGTCAGTCCTCAGTTCTTTTACTAGAGAAGACACCTGTCTTTTGCTATATTTCCCTATGTTTACACAGAAGAGACTTTACTTCACCAAAGCTCCAAATGACAAAAAAGACATATGCTTCATAATAATGTATGAAATCCTAGATTAAAATGAACAGTTATTCATGGCCACATCTCATGGTACAAATCAAAATATTCACAAATAAACACTTTGGGCATATTCTAGAATGCTTGCATTTTTGTCCGAAGTTCTAACAGCTTCTACAATTGAGCTTGGCTTTGAAACTCACCGTTAGCCAATCCCTATATGTTTAAAAGAGCACCAATTTTTTGACATTTCCAATCTCTTAAATTCTTCAAAAGAAATTAGATGTGATTGCTTTATTCTTAAGATTTAGACTGAAAGAATTCAAATTCAGTACAACATAGGATTTTTGGAATCACTGTTCTAAACTCTGGTTGATTAAAAATTTATTAAAAACAATGATGGAAAATAATTCCCTTCTTTATACCTTTTTCTCACCATTTCTCTGTTTTCATTCTTGTTTGCCATAGATATTGGTTGTAGATGATTTTCTAAATAGCCTTATTAAATAGAAAACATGGAGCCAAATATAGGTGTGAAGGCCTTAGAGATAAGGGAAATAGGAAAAGCCACCAACCAATCTTACCCCACCAACTCTGCAGCTTCCAAATGTGAGCTACTTCCTGTCTACCCATGCCTTTATATGCCTTGCTTTTCTGCCCTCCCATTGGCTCTTAGCCCAGCCACCTCACTTCCTTGTCACTGTCTAAACAGACCTCCAGGTCTCTATGGTTGGTACTGGGATTAAAAGCGTATGTCACCACGATTGGCTCTGTTCCCTAGTATGGCCTTGAACACACAGAGCCCCTGTCTACTAAGTGATCAGATTAAGGACATGTGCTGCCTGACATTGTTTACTTAAAATGGCTGGCCTTTCCCCTTGATCTCCAGGCAAGCTTTATTTATCAAAGAACAAATAAAATATCACCACATTTCAGAACAAATAAAATATCACCACAATTGGTGCTAACTGAGCAGGGACTTTCTATCTAGTCTTACTGTGATTGCCCTGAGTTTTGTTTTGGTAGGGCATAAATGTCTTACTTTTAACTATTTTAAATTTAGGTAGAAGATTTAACTTAGACCTCTGAGGAGATTCTGTCTGTTCAGTTGAATTTTGTGCTTTCATTTTGTCTACTTTTACTATTTTATCTAATTTTCATTTAAAATACTGTCAATGTACCTTTGTTATGTTTATGTGTGTCATCTTTTTATTCTTTCCTTTTTCTGTGTAAAATGAGATAGCAGTATCAGATGGACAGACAGAATTTTCCAGATGTGCAAAACCAGCCCCTAATGACCCAGGCTCCTATGGGTACATGAGTCATCTCATTCCCTATAAAACTCAAAGTGCACAAGATGTAGGTTGTGACATTCTTTGTTGAAATCCTATTTAATCTCATATAAATTGTGACCTCAAAAAAGGTAATAAATGCTTATTTTATAAAATAAGATCAATGATAACCGCTCTACCTAATTAATGGATGAGTCTTAGGATGAGAGAAAAATATAGATCTAAAATGCCTTAAAATCTGTTCTTACATGGGAAAAATATATGTATTTAAAAACCATGAGTAATCCCTGTATCATTACATGGAAGTTAATTAACACTTCCATGTGTGTCTTGATAGTGAAGAAGCCAAGTGGGAAAGGGTAAGGAGAGGGGAAACTTCAGCACAGTAAAACATGAGGACCATGCTGAAAACAACAAAGGAAAGAGCAGAGGCAAGAAGAAGAAATGGGAGGTTTCCCTGGGGCTCCTGGATTGGTTTGGGAATCCAACAAGATTCCAGCTGAAGCCAAGGACACCTTTTCTTCCAAAGTGGATTTACTTGTACAATTTATTTCCAACCCAGGAAATCATCTGACAGAGGACTTCTTTCAGTGTGGGGTACCAAGGCACCTAAGGCACTATGCTACGATCTGGAATTTAGAAAGCTAGACTCAAAATCCTTGACTTGAGGATTGTCTTTGCTCAACGTGTGCTCAATAGTTTGAAACATGCTCACATAATTCAACACAGAAAAAAAGAATGAGAACATCCCTGGGGAGAATCACACTTTGGGATGACACACCACTGTGGTTCCTCAACAAAATGTCCTTTATGAGAGAAACATGGGTCTCAGACAAAGCTATCCCATTGCTGACCATCGCTAAGCATCTCCCCTATTTTTTACCTGCCTTTTGTGGAAAATTTTGACAGTACAGAGAAAATATTTGAGAACAATGCAAGCCTTTGTCAGCAGTATTGATCTACAGTTAGCCTTTGATCCTACAGACAGGAATCACGATAGGCCAAGCTATGTGATCTCAGCACAGAACTCAGGCTATGAAGTCTCCTTCAAAGTCTGAAGCACAATGCTACTGTGTGCATCAGAGCAGGTAGGAATGAACTCTCTAGAGCCAAGAAAGACACTTGTATCCTATTGCTTCTTCTTTTTAATTTATTTCAAAATAATTTGATACAGCTTTCAAATGATCTGAATGAATACCCCTTTGCCACAAGACAGACGACAAGCACCTACTTGTGTGCTGATGACAGAGATTTCTCATTAGGCTCCAGGAGCTGCCTTAATAAGCCTCTAAGCCTTCTGGCTAAACACTGTCAGTTTAATATCCATTGTGCCAAAACCAAAATTATTTTAGACAGATACTCCAACATGCAGAGAGAAAATATAACTGAAGTCCATCTAGCAAGATTATTAATTTAGCTATCTGGACTAGTAATGGGATGGTATGGCTTGTAGTTTGCAACCCCAGAAATGCATAACAATTCACTGATCATATGAAATTTACTGAGTAAATAAAGCGCAAATAAAAGTATGTGCTGGGCTGTTTAGTGACTAAGTTTTATTCTTTTAAGAAGCTTCTATTTTAAGGTAGAATGCTAAGGTTATAGAAGTCCTATGTCACACTGTGATGAGAAAAAACTCAAATTGTTAATTATTACATCTGACAAAGAGTAGCCATAAATTATGTGCTTAGCTTATAGAATACAAAAGTTAGACAAGTGTTTTAGTATATATTTGAGCCTTTATTTTACTAATTTCTTAGAAGGTTTTACTACAAATGTCCTCAATCTCTTAAATGCCATGTCAACATTTTAAAGAATAGATAACACTTTGTATCCAGGATTACTGGTCAAATTTGAATAATGGGATCTCACCTGACATGAATTGCATCACATTCAGTAAAAACTGAGTGAATAATAAAACTGGTCATAAACAAGGGAAAGGAAGGATACAGATTATGTATGAATAGCGAGACTCTGGAATCAAGTTCAGATCAGTCAGCAATGTGAAGATGGCAAGTAAGAGAATCTCATGGTAGTCACTGAAACAGATAGGAAGATGGAATTCCACAAAACCTGGAGGTATCCTGTACATGGCTAGACTAAGATGAGTCATGGACTGTTGATATAGCTCAATAGTACAGTGCTTAGTTAGGATTCATGAAGCCCTGAGTTCTATCCCTAGCAAGTGAATGGAGGGGGAATGTGTGGAGGAAAGGGGAAGAAGTGTTTGCTTGTGGTTTGTGATTTATGTGGAAAACACAAGAAGGAACACTTGGTCTTGTCCTGCAGTGTTTATAATTACAAATCAGACAAAGCTATAGAATCAATGCTTATCATTTTGGGAAGTAGCAATAATCTGAGTAGTGTGGGTAAATTTTGGACAGAAGGAACAAGATATTTAAAGTTTTTATTTAGATCTCACATTTTCCTGTATTATTCAATAAGTAAATACAATGGTTCTGCCTAGGAAAGTCTGAAAGTGAATGCACGTGAGTGCAAACATAGACAACTTAGAAGAATACACAGCAGCAGCTAGAGGTGCTCTGGTATTCCAGAAGCAATAGCAAGGCTAGACAGGTCTTTAGTTCTTGGAATTGAACTGAGTGCAGTGGGTGGTGAAGGATAAGGAGTAGAGGCAATGGGGATCAAGAAGGCAGTTTGATTAAAATGGTACATATTCGAAAGATAATTGTGGGAAATAGAATATAGTCATATCTAAAAACTTCAAGAGGTCAAGCTAGGCTAGAGGATAAATGAGTAAAAGTTACAGGGAGACAGATTATCTGTTTATTTGTGTAGGGCCCTTGAAATATATGGGATTGTTTTCTGTGGAAGAAGTAAGCATTGGGGAAAAAGTAGAACATCAATGGCCACTTATCAAAAATGTTAAACAAAATAATTTAACTGTGAAAGAAGTAGGATTCTATGGAATGACCAATAGACACAACCCTACTCAGGAAGAACACAGATTACAGCACTGCACTAGCTTCCTCTTCTTCCAATTCCCTTTCCATCTAAGTGACAGCATTTCAGATGGGGCCAACCACAGTCAAAGTGAGTCTTCTCTCCTCAGTTATTTCCCTATATGTCAATCCTCTCTAGAAATGTTAAAGGCATAACAGGAGGTTTGTCTCACTGAGCCCAGATATTTCACAAGCCAGTGAAGTTAACAAATAAGACTATCACATCTCTCTAATCATCTTTACAGACTAAGAAATTAAACAGGGAACTGTATTATTTTGTATATGTCTAAAATTACACACGGTAGTTAGATATGGTAGATAGGTAGATAGATGATAGGTGATGATAGATGGACAGATGGGACAGATGGATGGACAGAGATAGTAGACAGACAGATAGATAGATAGATAGATAGATAGATAGATAGATAGATAGATAGATAAAGATGGTACATTTTAGAAATCAATGTCACTTGGGCTGATAATGATCCCCTAAGAGTCATATATCTAACAAAAAAACCATTACCAAGCATGAGAAGTCTTCATTTGAATTATCAATCACTGTGGTTAACAAATTGAGTCTTAAAATAATAGAGAGTATGGTTGTTGCCTTCTTTTCCTATCAGGTTGAAACCTTGCTTTTGAAGATACCATGCAGTGAGGACACTGGATAGTTTAAGCTGGATATAAGCTGAAAGTCTCCTTCCTGAGGTCTAGCCTTCATAGTATCAGAATGCATTATGTAACCTGCAAGGGAATGGAAGCAATAGTCCTATCTAGCAAGGACACCAATGACCAGCATGGAAAGACATTCCTAAAGGTACAACAGTGACACTCATGCCTTGACATTAACAAACACCTGCTTAATTAACTTAACACACATGAAAAATCATGCCTGGTATTAGAAATCTAGACAACTAGCCAGGGGCTAGTGAGGTCATACATCTTTGAAGAGAACCTACCACTGTCATTTTACTAGACCACCGTAACTCCTAACTGCATTCTAAACCTTATTTTTATACCCACAGTTATGTGTAGCTTTCACCCTCATCAAAGAAGCTTCTCTTTTCAGTAAATGGAGAGCATTACAGAAAGCTACAGGTCACAAAGCAGAGGTCAGCTGATTGTGTGAAGCCCATCCCAAATGAATACATCTATAAAAATAACTCCTATACCTAAGGTGCAGAGAACATTAGGGAAGAGGGGGCAGAAAGGTTGTAAGAGCCAGAGGACCAGGAAGTATGCTGTGAGATTGTGTCTCCTAAAAATGACATGGAAGCTACATCTGTGATGCCTCCACAATATGACAACCTAAACAAGAACTGAAGAATGATATGAATAGACATGCTACCTTAGAAGGGGGAAATCTCACAGGGCCGTACCCAAGACAAAGAACTACAGCCATTAATGACCTCTGAGAGAGGGAAATTATTTTCTCCCAAGAATGAGCTACCAAATTGGTTATCCAATACAATAATAGTTATCCCTGAAACAATATACTCAAGATGAATTCTATATAAGCTGTGCCATTAAATGTCACAATAGTGTTGTTTGATACATTTAGTATTAAGTATTTTATGGAGACATTTGCTGAATAAAAGACAATCTGATTCAAGAGCATTTAAGGGAATGTTCTGCATAGCAGGACAGCACCCTCATGACACCAATGTAAAATCCTGTGTGATTTAGGCAATAGTACTGTTGCACACTTGCTGATTACAAGGTGAGAGTTATGTCACTCATTATGTGTTACTTCTCAGCAGCTGAAGAACACTCTAAATGCCATACCAGATATGAAATAGTGTGTCTCCTGAGAACACCACATGACTCTCACTTTCCTAACACTTGACAACACATGTCACAAATAGACTCAAAGATAGCTCACACTTCAGCTATGCCGTCTAAGTTTGTTTATACATTCAAGCTCTAAGGTGTTGTAAAACAATTTAAAGAAATAGTTATTACTAAGATTATAGAGATATCTCCAAGGTGAAGGGAAAATGTACATGAGACAACCATAAAACTTATCTCTATTCTAGTCTCAGTCTGCACATGGTGTCCAAGAACAAATACTCATTTGGAGTTCATTTATTTTTTAATATATATATATATATATATATGTGTGTGTGTGTGTGTGTGTGTGTGTGTGTGTGTGTGTGTGTGTGTCCCTAGATTCTTGAATTTCCTTGCCAGTTTCTCACAGTAAGAAATTCAAGTTGGGAAAATCAATAATATTATCAACAGAAAAAGGTCCTCTGAGGACTAATGCTATATAGTTCTCATCTACCAAATCCTCACATAAACTTCATCAACTATCTCCATACACAGTTAACCTCTAAGCTTCTCACAGGGCTAAGACTGAAAGAGGTTGGTGTTTCAATCTGAATAGCACAGGACTGTGTCAGGATTCATGTAGTGGGTAGCCATTCCAGCTTGGATCTGGAAGTTCCAACCCCCAATGAGACTCTGGCAACTGTCACGCCTATGAGGCGGGGCCAAGGGAGGCGTCTGGAGACCCGAGACCTGGATGAGCAAGCACTCTCTCTGTTCCTGGACCCTAGACAGTGGAGGTTGACTGAGCAGAGCTCCAGAGAACACCGCTGGACTGCAATACACCTCCCCCAGACCCCCGTGATCTACCTATCCCCTCATTTGTAAGCCACCCACTAAATAAATCTTCCTTTTTTACTACATGGAGTGGCCTTAATAATTTCACCAATATCTAGCGGCCAACGTGGGGCAAGCAACATGTAAAGACGCCAGTAAGCCACAAGCGACGTGGCAAAGTATAGATTTATAAAAATGGGTTAATTTAAGATATAAGAACAGTTAGCAAGAAGCCTGCCACGGCCATACAGTTTATAAATTATAAGCGTCTGAGTGATTATTTTATACATGGATTGTGGGACTGAGGGGCCTGGTGGAACCTGGAGAGAAGCCTTCCAGCAACAGATTCAACCCAGTACTGCATTCTTCTCAGTCGTTACGCTCAGATCTCTTCCCAGTGCTATGCCTGAGAATGACATTAACAAAGCCATAGGAAAGGAATCAATTGTAGTACTTCTTAATTTGTGAGCAATACTTGATTACATCTGGAATTAAGTAAATACAAGATGATGGGCACACTTGTAAGAGTTTTTGTTTTTGTTTTGTTTTGTTTTGTTTTTTAGCTAATTGTATCATTTGAGGTAGAAAGGCCCACCTTAAATCAGACAATTTGAGGTCAGAAGACCCATCCTAAATCTGGACCATACTTTCTCATGGCAGCCCACATACAAGGCATGCTTTTGCTATTTATTTCCCTGTCACTCTTTCTCACTCCCTCACTGGTATTAGAGTCTATTTCTTTGGGATTCCTGCAACCAACTGAGGCATCCAACCACATGAACTCTTGGACTTTCCATCAGGAGACAGCTATTGTTGGACTAGCTGGACCACATCCTATAAGCCACTCTAATGAATACCCCCCTACACACAAACATATGTATGTGTATGTATATATACATATGTATATGTGTATATGTGTATGTATATCTATGTGTGTGTATGTACATATACATCTTTATGTATGTTTGTGTGTTTAGCCTGTAAATTCTGTTCCTCTGGAGAACCCTAACTAATATAATATTAATTTGAAGAAAGGAATAAAACTGTTCCCAACTATTTAACATCATGCTAAGTATACAATGTTTGTTACTGACATAGAAATGTAGAAAACAGTGATGAAGAAGACAGTAAATGTTAATCCTGGGACTCTAACAGTCGAGAAACAATGGCTTTTCTACTGTTAGCATCTTTTAAAAGCTTTAACAATGGTCAAAAGACACTCCAGCCAAATTGACAGCACATTCTGTGGATCCTCTTGTTAGTGTACTCTTGAAGGGCATCGTGACCTATGTTGCTTTAAATGTCCAAAAAGCATCAATTTTCTACCTTGATTTACTCTGATTATTGACAATTTTCTCTGCTAGGGACCGTTTAGATGAAGAGACAAAACTCTATGAGATTGGACAGGTTAGCTAAGTGAGAAAAAACCCAGGCAATCAGTACGCATCTCATTAGTGTTTCTATCTCTCTCTTTCTCATCATTCATGAAAAGGCGTCTTGAAATACATATAAAAAACTTTCATTACAAAGTGGAAAACATTTTCTTGTTGATTCTCACCCACATCAAGACATATGTTATTTGATGATAAAATTCCAAATGACTTCTAAAAGACTTTTTTCCCTGTATCTACTGCTAAGTTCCTCTGCAATCTATTTTTTTATCCTTTCCACATAGAGGTAGCAGTTTATTTCATCAAGCAATGTAGTGTAATTAATTAATATTTAAATCTCTTTTGATCATAAATTACTTATTCAGAGCAAAATGAGCAGTCGTAAAATCTTGGAAAGAAATTTCCACAGGCAGAGACTTTAAATTTATTTCAGGATATGACTACTTATTTATCAATCAAAAAAAAGGATATATTTACAATTTTGGTTAAGTACTAGGAAACACTGTCATTTGATAGGACCAGAGAGAATTCATTTCATTATAAATTTCCTGGCTTTGGCAAGAATCCTTGATCTTAAAATGGTACTGAGTTTTGGAAAATGGCCAAGAACATATTTTTAAACCTATGAAATCTAACATCTAAAAACAGATAATAAAGCTTAATGCAGACTAATGTTTTTGACTGTACAGCCAAATGAGTAAACTACAACTGAAATAAATGGTGTCACTCATGGAATGGCTGCAGAAGTAGGCTCAGAGTACAGGCAGATAGACGGAACTCTATAAATTCTTAAAAACCACTGAATTTTCTATTGACAATTAATGCCAAGCTTATTCTCCCTACTAAGAAAGGCATTGAAAAATGGCATATTCTTAGATGTCACCAATGTCACTTACTTTTCATGTAAAATATAATAGCAAAGCAGCTATTAATATTCACCAGAAACATCTTCAGACATTGCTCACTTTTACCTGTTTAGATGATACCTAAAAATATCCAGCACTGTTAGATATCCAAAAAAAAAAGAATGCAATGTTTCAGGTTTTTATAAGATATTTTATAATTAAATTCATCGAAAATTATTCATATAATTTTCTGATATTTTAATAATTCCACATCAGATTTTTTTTCAATGACTATGGCCTCAATCCTTCTGTACAATATTTTGCTAATTTACTTCATTTTTTAAACTGGATTACATGCTAAATGTTGAAAATACCCGTGATAGTTATTTTAATATTCCAATTCATGAGATGATAATAACCATTAGTTAGAAAAATCTATAAGCAGATAAAATTTATATTTTTGTTCTGCTATATAAGTATTCTAGACATGGTATTTGAGAGCCAGTAAATTTAATTTTAGGGACATATTTTGAGAGGGTGTCTAAAGATATGACACTTGAAAAACAAACATTAGTTGTTTGTTGGGATTAACACATGGGTTGAAAGCTGTTTGAAAAGTTATTAAAGTCTAGTGACAAATAACAGTGACAATAGGTTTATTGGAGAGGATGAGTTTGTGTCATAAGCCTAATGATAAGTCCAAACAGACTCTTTGAAGAGATTTATCAATGATTAGGAGAAAAGGGGAAGCATATTAATTAAATCTTGGAACTATTAAACATGACTATCAACCAATAAAAAGTATCAACCCAGATGCTTAGCTCAAACACAACTCAGACTTTAATACAAAAGACAGCTATGTAATTTGAATTTCAACCAATGAGTTCTGGAATAATGTTATAAAATATATGCTGCAAATGCACCACATTTGAAAGTATTGAGAAAATTGACAAGTGTGACTTCTGGCTTAAGTTTCATTGATACCTTTACATGCTTTTATTTTTCAGTCTACATGAAAAGCACTTTATACTGTGAACAGAGCAATCCTACGCATATAATCAAATATAGGTGTTGACTGAGAACTCATTTGTCCTGAGCCACCTGCTTTTCTTTATAACTAAGAGCTTTGAACTCTCTCTGCATTGGCGGCTTTGCTTCCATCTTCAAAGAGCAATCCTGACTACAGCTAATAGGCTGGGGAAGGCTCTGTCCAATGTTCTAGAGCAAGATTGACAGCCCAGACCCAACACCTGCTAATGTGACTCTAGCCTTACATTTCACTTGTACAGTTGAATTTCTGTTGTTTTCTGGAATCTATCTAGAAAACCTTTCCACCACTCTCCACCAGGCTTGTTTTATTTCCTTTTACAGTGTGCCCAGTTCTCCAGCGGCTATGGTCTGACTTGTCCCTTGTTTTGACTTCTCATTCATTCTCCCGTCTAGGCACTGGGCTTTCCTCGTTTCTGCATCTCAGCTTCTGTTGCACTGCTGACAGAGAAGTCTGATGGGACTTACCTGGCTGCCCATCTGCTCCCCAAATACAAATATATACAGCAGTGCCAGCCTTTCATCTTTCTGTGTCCTATCTTCCCCACTGTTCAGAAAATCCTCCTATCCACCCCTTCTAGTAGCAACAGTTTTTCACCACAAATGAGAAGCATATATCCATAGCTGTAATTAATAAACAAAATTACAGAGGAATAAAATGCTTCCCTAATTTTAATACAAAGATAGTAATATGAAGTTTTATTTCACAATTATCATTAATAGCATGTATGAATTTAAAATAGACTATCTCACATTAAAGAAAAATAACTGTAAATGGATGTAGCTTATTTATTTCCTATTAGACCCATCTCATTAGCTAATTTCATTAGGAGAATATATTTATTGCTTTTGATCTTTTGATTGTTTGAAACTAAACAAAAGCTCTAATTATTTTGGGGGAGAGTCTAGGGCAATTTTCCATTGTGTTTGTGTTAGGGTGCTTTTGTTTGTTTGTTTTTGTTAGAATTTGAAATTTTGTACTTGGTAAAATGTTATATATCTGTACATTTTTTTCAAGTGCTATATAATCCTAATAATTCTGTTTGTTACAAAATAAGGCAGAGAAAATCTAACGTTGCCTTAGTTTATGATCCACATACTAATGCCAAGCCACTCACCATGAGAGTCTCACACTCCAACAATGTATGTCTATCTGAAGGGACCGTGACTATCCCTGGGCACAAAGTGTTTAACAGACCTATTAAGCTCTGCTCTAGTCTCCCTTTGGCCACTACCTGAAGGGACTCTAGCTAGTCCAGGCCTGGCAAACATGGCTCTGGCAGACCTTGCCTTCTCCCCAATTCCCTCTGCATTGCTAAAAACCATTAGATTACATCCCTAAAACTGCCCCCAAGGCTATTACCTTATTTGGCCAATTCCTCCTCCTGAGGCTGCCTATCAAGGTCCAGCTATCAAAGTATTGAAGTCCAAAAATCAAAAGCCCCCTTTGGCTCACCTAATTAACCTACTCAATTAAAATTAAACCCCTCATCCTAAATTGGGGTTTCCTCTTTTACCTTTATAAACCGCCATTTTCCTTGGACCACATCGGTTTCCTCTCTATCCAGAGGAAGTCCTTTGTCCCTCAGAGACAAATGCCCCTTTCCCCTCTCCCTCCTTTCTTTGTCTCTTATCCCCTGCCTTCTGTACCTCTGGTTCAAATAAATTTTTGTGCTGAGAACTTGGTCTTGGGGTGTCTTGAGCTTACTCCAAGGTTCCCTACACTACCTAAATGCTCCATGAAGCTAGTTCTTCTCTTCCACACATATCTACATTCTCAATTTTTTCTCATGTCTTATATATCAGAAAAAAAATACTTGCCAGCTCCCCAAATTCTGAATTGTACAGGCAGTGAAGTTCTAGTAAACATTTTAACAGCCTGCTCTCCTACAGGAGTAAAGGTGTATATCATCAACCAATTTTAAAAGCACAGATGTGCAGCATGGACAATTGCTAGTTCCCAAAGTGGCCTGGCTAATCAGGAGTTAGGTCATGTGTGTTATTTATTGCTGCAAAACAAATGAATCCAAAACTTGACAGCTTAAAAGAATGCATCTTTACCCTCCCAGGTTCTCTTGGCCCGAAATTCAGGATTTCTCAAAAGAACACAACAAAGTGTCAGCCAGGACGTTGGTCTCAAGTGAAGGCTCAACTGAGCGAGTGCACATTGTTAAATTCACTCACAGCATTGTTGGAAGAACTCATCCTCTTAACACCTCATCTCAGCTGCTTATTCCTTACTTGGTGAGTTCTCAAGATTCTCACCTCCTTGAGTTAAGACCAATCAGGCCTGATCTGTCAGGCGCCATAACAGCTCTACTGGGTTACTCGACTCTCTCGTTACACCTAAGTTCCAGAAGGATGGCAGCAAGCCCCCAAAATAATATTGACTCCTATCCCTAACAAAGAAATTACACTCGCCAAACTTTTCATCTGAAGGTGACAGTCTCTACCTAAAGATGCCTTTGAAGCCCTGTGCTAAATTATTCAAGTTCATTCCTTTAATATGATGAAACTACCTAATTCAGTTCACTATTGTTAACTTTCATTCAGCTTTTGCTTCATGGGGCATTCATTACATCTCTTTCTTTTAAAACATTGTTTGACCTCTTTTAACTCTGCTTCCCAGGTTTCTGTGATTCGACACTTTTTATAGTGCACACTACATCTCTCTGCCATTCTTTGTCTATTTCCTTCAGGGCTTCCTCTCCCTTGGCTGCCTTTTAGAAGCTGATTTTCTAAGGATTTCATTTTTGGCCCTTGACTCATCTCACTCTCCACATACTTTCTGTGTTCTGCATACTCCCA
The DNA here is from genome assembly GCF_004664715.2 of Peromyscus leucopus. Taxonomy (NCBI): domain Eukaryota; kingdom Metazoa; phylum Chordata; class Mammalia; order Rodentia; family Cricetidae; genus Peromyscus; species Peromyscus leucopus. The sequence continues at coordinate 37,802,810 of NC_051070.1, read as the reverse complement.
GGAGCTTCTAGCTCTTCAGGTTTCAGTCAGCCAAGATTTCGCCTCTACATTTAGCCCTATTCATGACTCTTTATATCTTTATTCACAATCAGTGCAAAATGGAAAACACAGAAATACCCATTAACCATGAAGAAGTAAGTTTTCATCTAACTATATTATGGCGTCACCAACTAGGCACAAACTACAATCACAAGCAACCATATAGGTGATTTCCAAGAGCATTATAGTAAGTAGAAGCTGCAAAACGAAAGCTGCAGTATGTTTTGATTCTGTTTATGCTATGCTCTTGAAAAGATAAAAGTTTAAGAACAGAAAATAGTGTTTTCTAGGGGCTGCAGGTAGGCAAAAGAAATTCAAAAGAAAAAGACATTTGGGAACATAGAGGGTGATTGATGTATTCTATATCTTAATTTTGATGGTAGATATAGGACTACAGATATTTGTCAAGGCTCATAAAACCAAGCCTTTAAAAAAGATTAATTTTGTTGAATGCAAATTATACTTTAATAAGCCTGATCAACACATCAAAATCTGAATGCATTATCCTACTTTCCTCAATCTTTTTCCTCTATCAATATTCTAAATGTCGTTCAAACTAATTCCCAGTCACATAAAGAAGTACATAGTCATCTTTGATCCATCCTCTCTTCTAACATTTTACACCTAATCCTTCTACCAATTTTAAGCTTTTAAAATATAGCTCTAAATTCCTTCTCGCTTCACAGTAATTGACAAAGTTTAGACCCACATCTCTTCTTGCTCAACACAGCCAAATTTTATTGATGTTGCCTCTGGAATACCAAGATTTTCCAGTTACCTTTTTTTAAAAAACTAAGATTCCTCCTTTTATGTCAAAACTTGATAGAATTTCTTTTTTATTTTTCTGAAAAATGATGTTTAGTGTCTATATTTATTGATGCTTTCCCATATGCACAAGTGAGATTTATGAAGCAGAGTAGATGATTGTGGTGATATTGTGTTCCCCAAAATATTGTGCACCCTAATAAACTTATCTGGGTTCAGAGAACACAACAGTCACTAGATATAGAGGCCAGTAAATGGTGGAACACACAGCTTCAATCTAACATTCCGAAGGCAGAGATCTATCTGGCATGGCGACGCATGCCTTTAATCCTAGGAAGTGATGGCAGGAAGCAGAAAGGTATATAAGGCGTGAGGACCAGGAACTAGAGCTGGTTAAGCTTGAGGCTTTTGAGCAGCAGTTCAGCTGAAATTCATTCGGATGAGGACACAGAAGCTTTCAGTCTGAGGAAACAGGATCAGCTGAGAAACTGGCAAGGTGAGGCTGGCTGTGGCTTGTTCTGCTTCTCTGATCTTCCAGCATTCACCCCAAAACCTGGCTTCAGGTTTCATTTTATTAATAAGACCTTTTAAGATTCATGCTACAGATGATCATTAATTCCTTAAAACCAATAAAAATGAGTGCTTTTGTTCTCCCAGTTCTAACCTCTGGAGAATTGTGGAGAAAGCTGCATGTCATCCTATACATAGAGTGTTCATATTTTTGGTGAACAACAAGAAATGAATACATAAATAAATCTAGGCATTAATAGAAATTTGCTAACATGCAAGTGTATTTACATATAAATCTTCCTGCTTCTTCTTTTTTGATAAAGTCTCTTTAGAAATGCAATGAAAGTGTTCTGGGTTCTAGACCTCTGTACTGTAAATAAAGTCATCAAGGAAAACAAACCAAGATATTTATAATCCAAGAGTATGTCCACAGGCCAATGACTGATGCAACCTTAAAGTGTATATATGTGTCTCTAAAGAGATAAACATCTGTGGAAGTTCTCCCTTTATCAACTCAGACATGCTTCAACTTCCAAGATTTTCTGAAAGAATAGATCTCAAGTTATAGCAACATTTAGTCTGTCTAAATATTCCCTCAATAGTTGCATGTGTCTATTTCTGTTTTATTTGATACTCCCATTGATCAAATAGTGAGTGTCTGTGACTCTTTTCTCTTTAATGAATCCCTGCATTTCTTTGCCTTAGATTGCTATAAGTCACTGGGCTGTTACATTGCTATATAAACATATCTGCAAGGTTCTGACCTTGGCAAGTGAAGTTGTATCATAATGATCAGGACAACTTTCAAGCACCAGTGCTGTGGATATCACTCTATATAAATAAAACACTGATGGCCAGTGACCAGGCAGGAAGTATAGGCGGGACAAAGAGAGAGGAGAATTGGGGGAACAGGAAGAAGGAGGAGGGACACTGCAGCCACCGCCAGGAGAAGCAACATGTAAAGACTCTGGTAAGCCACCAGCCATGTGGCAAGGTATAGGTTTATAGAAATGGGTTAATTTAAGCTATAAGAACAGTTAGCAAGAAGCCTGCCACGGCCATACAGTTTATAAGTGATATAAGCGTCTGAGTGATTATTTTATACTTGGATTGTGGGACTGCGGGGCTTGGTGGAACCTGGAGAGAAGTCCTCCAGCAACAAATGGCGCCCAACTGCTTGAGTTTCCCCTTAAACCTGAGAATGTTTAATAACCAATTCTCAACAGAGCCAAAACCAGGTTCCTGCTTCTTGTCTCATACGGGCAGCTAGATGCCGCAAAATGCAGGTTTGAACACTGGCGGGTTCCTGGCGTTTGCGTTTGACCGGCAGTATGGTGGGGAATGAGGCGTCTGCCAGCGGCACATTATGCTGTGTGGTAGATTTAGTCTTTACTAGTATTAAAAAAAAAAAAAAAAAAAAAAAAAAGAGAGGTTTCTGGGCTACACTCTGCTTTGATAAAAGCGTAAACCTACTATTTCTGAGACTTGATGACTCCCAGATCTGGAAAAAACATACCACTGCCTTGTTGAAAAGCTAAAGGGGGCGAAGCCAGCAGCCACAGTGCCGTTTCAGGCTTAAAAGGCTACAGTCAATAAGACTGATTCAGATAAAATAGTTTATAATACATGTAAAAATGTACGTAGGCTTAAAAGACAAAAAAAAAATCATTATATAAACAAATAGTATCTAAAAATAAATTGTTTAAAAAAAAACACTGAAGGTAATAAGCCACGTAAAGATGGCTATCACACACAAAATCTGGATTATGTTGTCTTTGATATTCGTAACTGAAGAAAAACATTTGATTACAAAAGCTGTTGAGTTATGCCAAAATGTATATTTTAAAGGTACCTTGACTTCAAAATTTGGATTTAAGGATATGTTGCTTTGGAAAAGAGGTTCAGCTTTTGTTTCCACAGAAAGCCAGAGGCTGTGGATTTGTTCCAGATTAAGATACATCAGGTTTCACCAGCCAAGACCCCCTGAAAGATCTCTGATGACACCATGGCCCAGATGATCCAACATCCAGAGCGGTTTCAAGGCAACTGGTTCACACAATACAGCCTCACGGACTACCCCATGGGCCTAAAATTTTCTTTGCGTCCCCATAAGATACAGTGCCTCCCTCCAGCAGGAAGTAGTAAGAGATGCTACGCCCAAATTCCCAAATATACCAAGCTGGCTTTAGAGGTGGAATTGGCTCACTCCCCCTCTAAACCCAGACATATTGCTTTTAAAAAAAATGGTTAAGAGATTCTTGTGTCCCAAATCAGAAGAGCCCTCTGGTGTGGGACAGAGAAAAACCAATATTTTTATTTAAAACAGGTTGATTATAAATGTGATCTCTTTCTAAAAAAGAAAAGGGGATATGATATAGATATATAGGAGGATATGAGATGATAAGATAAAAGGGTAGATTAATGAACCTACTTTTAAAGAACAACTTGTTTAAAATGTTTTACATTGGTATAGATTTTAGTTTATGTTTAAAATGTTTTACATTGGTATAAATTTTAGTTTATTGATACAAACTTGAAGTTAATTTTGCTATACTGTATATATATATATATATATATATATATATATTCTTGTTTGAGGTATTATGTTTATGTAACTCATTTAAAATTGTAATGGATAATTAAAAAATAGATTAATAATTAGTCATCTATGATAATCATATTTGTAGCCATGTTAGTTAAGTCTCCTAGGTATACATAGACTTATTTCAGATAGATAGGTAATTTTCAAACACTTCATAGACCTAGAGAATATGGCATTTAAATAACTTAAAATTCTGTTGACGTGAGACACAATTGCTCCTGGCTGCACCAATTGATCCCGAGAGAAAGTTGGGCTTCTAAGACATTTCCATTTGGAAGTTTGTCTTCTTGGCACAAAATGGCCTACTGGGCAAAGAATTGCCCTTGCCTTGATGGCTGACAGTACGAATGCAATGCTGTCCTTTCTGGACAAGCAGGACACAAGAAAAGCGACCACTGTACTCTGCCAAGACAGGGTAAGATGGTCTCTCAGAATTCCTGCTTATGAAAATGGTCTGTCAGATACTCTAGGCCTGTAGCCAATTTAAATACACCAACAATGCTGAGAAACATTAGGTGACTGTCCAGGCTGCCAGCTGTCTTGGTCTGCTCTTGCAAGATTCCCGAAAGTTGCTTGCATTCATCTACCATTTCTCAGGTTCCATTATGTTCCTTCTCAGGTCTTTGATGTGGTTAAAGACTAGATAGTTGTAATTTCCTCAGTTATGATAAAAGATCAGTTATATATAAAACCTTAAACTCCCAAATATAAGATAGATAGGACATTTTCTTTAATATTGTAACTGTAATTCTTGCTCGATAATTGTTTTGTTATATGTAATTTTACTATGTTAAAGTTAAAACCTTCCTTTTTTAAAAAAAGAAGAAAAGGGAAGTGCTGTGGATATCACTCTATATAAATAAAACACTGATGGCCAGTGACCAGGCAGGAAGTATAGGCGGGACAAAGAGAGAGGAGAATTGTGGGAACAGGAAGAAGGAGGAGGGACACTGCAGCCACTGCCAGGAGAAGCAACATGTAAAGACTCTGGTAAGCCACCAGCCATGTGGCAAGGTATAGATTTATAGAAATGGGTTAATTTAAGCTATAAGAACAGTTAGCAAGAAGCCTGCCACGGCCATACAGTTTGTAAGCAATATAAGTCTCTGTGTTTACTTGGTTGTGTCTGAGCGGCTGTGGGACTGGCAGGTGACAAAGATTTGTCCTGACTGTGGGCCAGGCAGGAAATCTCTAGCTACACACCAGTACATATGTCTGCAAGCCATCTCACCCTACTATATAAGTAAGTACACTATATTATTGCCTGGAATATAGGAAGAAGATAGATAGACAGGTATTTGAAAATGTCTCAGACTAATACTTCATAGATCTGAATAATGTGAACTTGACATTAATAGGCACTAATATTTTAGAATAAATATAAAAGTGTTTCTACCATTTCACATCAGGAGTTAAACTTATTAATTACTTTTATGTGAAACAACTAAATTTTTCTTCCAATTTTGTTTACCTTAAATGGTTTCTATTCTTTACATCATCTACCAAGATTAATTCATTAATTATATAAGTATTTAGAAGCATTTCTACAATGAGATAGCCATTGTGTTATGAAGTGATGATAGAGATTATGAGTAAAAAGCACACAGACTTTGTTCTCAGTGAATTCAATGTCTAGTCAAGAAGTCATACTAATCAAAAATTATACTGATGATACATAATTATATGAGGGAAATAGTCACAATTCTGCAGTGAAATGCATTATATACATTTGTACATATATATGATTTATATTTGAATCAAGGGAAAATAATTGTACAATAAAGCTAAACAGTTAACACACAAAGTGGGGAAAGAAAGAAGTTTTCATGACTGAGAGAAAAAGCATACAAAAAAACCCTGATGTGATGTGAATAATCTGTTATACCTAAGGCATTCAAGGTCAACAGAATAAAAAGCAGAGGTCAAGGGAAAAGCCAGAGACATCTAAGTAGCAAAGGGCCTTCTTGATCACTGTAAGTATGTTTGCCTATAACTTTTTCTAACATCAATGACGACTCGTTGATGAAACAAGACCTAAGGAACCTGCTTGGCAATTCTGTATTATTGGAAAAAAGATAAGGAAATTTATAATGTCATGGTAATAATGGTGATAAGAGGGATGTATCAGTTCATTAACTATTTGAAAAAGGAAAACAGATGAAACTTTTATAGCAGGTAAGTAGAAAAGAAACCTTGTATTATTTACTGCTTTTTTGTTTTATGATTAAAGTTCCTTTTTCTGAAGCAGAGACAAATATGATATAGCCCATCACCATTGAAGCCTGGGAACTTTGAAATACTTAGTTAAAAAAGTAAGCTAATGTCAACTTAGCAAATGAGCAGGTCTATCTTAAGTTCAGGAGAGGTGAACTGGTGATAGGTCTCTACGGATCATCATTTTATACATGGTAACTAAGGTCATGCCATGGGTAAAGCTGCCTAAGAAAAGAGCAAATAAGAATAGATACCTCAAAATAAGGCATAAAAAGTGTAGCCAGCGTGAATTACTTGAGCCCCAAGAGTAAAACAGAAGAGGGAGAATGGACAGAGGAGAAAATCAGGGGAATGTGATATTGAAAGGCCAAGGAAAGAGAGACTCTTAACAATGATAAGGTCAATATTGTTAAGTAGTGTTAATGGCCAAAGTGCAGTAAAAATGAAGTGCATTGAGCATAGAACATGGACTTGATTACTGACTATGGGAGGGCTCTATTTTGAAGTAGAAGTTAAGAGGTGAATAAGAAGTAGTAAGTAAAGAGATGCAGAAAACAAACATAAATGGTTCTCCAAGAAGCATAATTTCAAAAATAAATTAGATTGAGGAGTTACACAATGAGGAAATATTGGGGGGCAAGGACTTTGTCTATTTTAATGATATATAACTATACATATGCTGTGGGATAATGCTTTTATACACTGGTTTAATAAAATGCTGATTGTCCAGTAGCCAGGCAGGAATTATACGTGGGATAAGCAGACAAGAATTCTGGGAAGAGGGAGGTTGAGTCAAGAGATGCCAGTGAGCCGCCCAAGGAGCAACATGTAATGGGACGCAGGTAAAGCCACAGAACATGTGGTGATACATAGATTAATAGTTATGGACTAATTTAAGTTGTAAAAGTTAGTTAGCTAGTGAGAAGCCTGAGCCATTAGGCCATACAGTTTATAATTAATATAAGCCTCATTGTGTTCATTTGGGTCTGAACAGCTGCAGGACCTTGGGGCTGCAGGAGCCAGGCGAGACCAGAGAAACTTCCAGCTACATACATGTATGTATATAAAATGCATAAAACTATATGTATATATAATTATGTATATACATATATATGTGAGAGATACAGAGAGGAGGGATGTAAGAAAAAAGAAAAGGAAAGAGCCATACTGATAGTGAAAGGTTGAGAAGACAAGACAAGACAGTAAATGGAGATCCAAGCACAGCTAGAGGATTTAGTGTCAAGCATTTAGAGAAATTTTCTATTATCAAAAAAGTGAAGCATGAGAGATTAGGAAGAGATGCAGGTAGACTAATATACCTGGCAAGGCAGTTGAACATAGCCTCTAAATTCCTGTAAAGTAGCAAAAACTTTAGGTAAGTTTTGGTGAAAGTAGTAAAGATCTGACATACTTTTTGATAAGAGAAGATCCTGAGAACATTTCCATGGATGAATTTCTGGCATAAAGACCAATCTGAAGTTATCAATCCAGACTGTATAGTGACAATAACCTTTCTTAAGAGTACCCCACTCCAGAATCCAGAAACTGAGAAAGGCATGGAAGATGATAGGGTTTATTTATGCTAGTGGAAATTTTTCAGTAGATGTAAGACAATGAAATGATTAGCACAAAGAGGTATATATGTTGAGAAAACTACAACTAATCTTCAGATTGAGAAGGATAGTAAGGAAAGGAGGGTAATGGATGAGTTAGGGTATATATATATATATATATATATATTGATTATTGGTGTAACAGCACACATGTTCTCTTTCATATGCGAATGCTACAAGCAGATGCTCTAAATGTAGAATAGAAATTACTAGAGCATGGGAAGTTTACAGAGGAGGGACAATACAAAAAGTTTGGAAAACCATTACCAAAACACAGACATAATAAGCTCTAGTGTTGTAAGAACACATTAGAGTGATCAGGGTTCACAATACCATGCTGTGTATCTTGTGAATAACTAGTAGAGAAGGCCCAGTGTGTTCTAAACTGAAAGAAACAATAAAGAGATGTAAATGCTACTCACCCTGATTTGATCAGTACATGATGTCAACATGTATTGCAATATTATACTGTAACTCAACAATACGCAGAATTATTATGTGTTAATTTTTAGTGTTTGAGGTGAAAACAACCATTTTGACTTCATTATTATACACTGTATACATATTTCATTATACCAAATTCTCTAAATGTATACATTCAGAGACATAATTAAAGAAAATAAAAACAGAAGTTTTAAAGAAGACATGGTAGACACCAGAGTTTCAATTAGTGGTTTTGTGAAATAATTTTTGAATGGTGGCAATGTGACTGTGGGAACATATGCCTGAAGTAAGCTGAACATGTCAGTTGTTAGAGATAAGAAGGCAAAGAAAATAAGCAGTCTATGATGAACAGGTTTTCACTTGAATGATGAAGTTATTCAGAGTAATGGTGGAACTTGGCAAGAGAGGAAGGCTGTAGTGGACAAGGACTTCATTAACGTGCTTGTTTTACAGGACAGAATGGCTAAGCACCTGGGGAATAGGTCTGGCAAAGCAAAGAGGTGATCAGGTGGCACAGCTGAGAGAGGGTAGACTTTCCTAGAACTTGTTCAAGGCTGATGTCTCGAAATTGTCAGAAGTGTGGATGTGACCATAAGAAAAGACTGCGACATTAGCTCTGTACTGACTCCAAGATTTAAGTTTGGAAACAGTGAGGATTCATCACTTTAAAACTGCAGAAAAAGTGCCACAGGAGAGCTGTGTTTCTTGTAATGATAAGGAGGCAAACACCCAAAAAAGATGAGGACAAAGGGCGCCATAAGTATGAATAGCATTTCAGGTCTTAAGAGTAAAATAGTCTGAAACAAACATAAGTAGAAGAATCCCATCTAGGTTAATTGTCATCATCACCCCCAAGTAATCCAGAAATACTGGTGAGAAGCATAGCTTATGATATAGAAAGTTTAAAGCAATAAAGGCATGAAAAACAATGATTAGAAAAGATAGATAACAACCAGAGTGACTAGGCTCTTCAGTACCAAGGGATGTCAACTGCTGTTGGTATCCAAAGAGATAATAGTATTCTAAGACATATCTGAACATTAAGCCTAATCCTACTACCTTGGAATGATACACACAAGCTATATCAGCAGATTGTCTAGGAAACAGCTGTTCTATGGTAACATGCAGGGATAGGTAGGTTTTAATAATATGGGAAGACTGAAATAGAGCTAACAGAAATGAAACTTTCAAGAAAATAATAGACACATGATGAAATAAACTATCCATCTCAAGTATCTTGTTCTCAAGATATATAGAGCTCGACAGTATTCCTTGAAAGTTAAGTTTCCATAGCACTACAGGCAACTAATGACTGCTGAGAGAAAAAGATCTAGGCTCTCCCAAAGATGAGCCTCATAATTGGTTATCCAAAGCACTGATATATATATATATATATACATATATATATATATGACTAAATAGCTCAGAAGGTTATATTTATATAATTGTGTGTGTATGTGTGTGTGTGTGTGTGTGTGTGTGTGTGTGTGATATCCAAGGAAAAGAGAACACTAATTTGAATAAGAGTGAGGGGGAAAGTTAGGGGGACTAAAGGAAAGGTACATGGGAGGTTACAAGGAATGAAAGGGAAGGGAAGGTGATATACTTACATTTAAAGTAAAATTAAGTTTTCAAAGAAACATGCTTTTGTATTTCCTTCTTTTTAAAATTTAAATATGATTTTAGAAGCACATCTTTTCCATCTGTGTTTTGGTTACTGCACTGGCACCTACTTTTCACTAATACAGAAAATAATCGATTCACATCTTTGGAAGAACTTTATTTGACTATCAAGAAATAAAACACCACTTTGAAGCTATTTGAATGTCACCAAGACATCTGAATACAAAGATCAGGTTTTTAAGAGCTAAACTGAATAGACTAAGTGACCAAAAGATGGAAGAAATAACCATTGTCACAATCAGAACTTATAAATCAATATAAAATGAGTTTAAGAGCATTAAGCTTTACTGTATTTCCTACAGTCACAGATATATCATTTTCCATACTTACCATTATGGATGATACCATTTCCAACAGAAATGGTAAAAGAGAGAAAATACTAGTAATCATGCTGCTATTCATAAATATCAATAAATAAGATTATACACAATCATCATTCAAGACAATTGTCATTGTTTGTCTAAAGATAACCTAAAGATGTAAGGTATTGGAGAAATATTTAACAGTACATTTACTTGCTTAAAAATCCAAGACACAATGTTTAACTATAAATGGAAAATATGCTCTGTAGATCAGGATAATTAATGATAAAGTGACACTCTTATTTTGAAAAGCAATGATGCATGGCCTATCAGGTGGTTCTTCATCAACAGATCTCTTTTAATATATTTAAATAAGTGAGCAAATATAGCATGCAAGGAATTCCAATTCTGCTAAGTATTCACTAACAATATCACACTGCATCATAGCAAACAATAACCAAAAAGGGAGTTCAATTTCCTCATATATGAACTACTAGTCAAGGATTATTTATTTTTATTAAAAGTTTAGTTAGCATATGAATTAATGAGTTTTAGTTCCATATCAAGATATTTCTTCTTTATGAAAACATTCTAAAACAACAATGACATTAAGTTATTAAAGCAAAAGTAATTAAAACTATATATATGTATATACATATCAAAATTGGTTTGGTATTTTAATTTGACACCAATTATTTACTGAACTGAAAATATTTTTATAAAACAAAACCTTGGAAAAGTCAGCTGTTATTAGTAACCACATCCTGAGTGAGGTAACCCAGACTCACAAAGACAAATATGGTATGTACTCACTCATAGGAGGATACTAGATGTGGAACAAAGATGACTGGACTGCTACTCACATCACCAGTGAAGCTACCTGGAAAACAGGACCCCAAGAAAGACACGAGGATCACCCAATGATGGAGAAATGGCTGAGATCTACATGAACAACCTGGACATGAGTGGAAGCAATGAAGGGCGAGAGTCGAGGGAAAGAGAGCAGGAGATCCCAGCTGGATCAAGAACAGAGAGGGAGAACAAGGAATAGTAGACCATGGTAAATGAAGACCACATGAGAAAAGGAAGAAAAAAGTGCTAGAGAGGCCCACAAAATCCACAAAGATAACGCCACAAAAGACTGCTGGCAATGGTCCAGAGACAGCCGGAACTGACCTACTCTGGTGATGGGATGGCCAAACATCCTAATAGTTGTGCCAGAAACCCCATCCAAGGACTGAGGAATCTGGATGCAGACATCCACGGCTAGGCCCCGGGTGGAGCGCCGGGAGTCTAATTATCGAGAAAGAGGAGGGTTTATATGAGTGAGAATTGTTGAAACCAAAGTTGGATAAAGCACAGGGACAAATAGCCAAACGAATGGAAACACATGAACTATGAACCAAAGGCTGAGGGGTCCCCAACTGGATCAGGCCCTCTGAATAGGTGAGACAGTTGATTGGCTTGATCTGTTTGGGAGGCATCTAGGCAGTGGTACCAGGTTCTGGGCTCATTGCATGAGTTGGCTGTTTGAAACCTGGGACTTATGCAGGGACGCTTGGCTCAATCTGGGAGGAGGAGACTGGACCTGCCTGGACTGAGTCAATCAGGTTGATCTCAGTCCTTAGGGGAGGCTTTGCTCTGGAGGAGGTGGGAATGGGGGGTGGGCTGGGGGGAAGGGAGGGGCAGGAATGGGGAGAATAAGGGAATCAGTGGCTGTTATGTAGAACTGAATAGTATTGTAAAATAAAATAAAATAAAATAAAAATGGAAAAAATTAAAAAATAAAACAAAACTTCAGGAGCCCTGCAGCACCATGTATGGGTAGTCAAATGATGAGGGCATGATATTCCTGTTAGTTTAATTTAGGTGTCAAGATGCCATGGCTTGATGGGATCCTGGCACTTTTCCTAATGCAGGTGATCCTCAGCCTCTGGCAGCATCAACAGCCTAAGAGAAGTATATGCCCAGTTTCCAGGAAGCCCAACTCTTAAGTCAAGTTCCAAAGACTGAAATGTCTATTTCTTAGGATCTTGTCTATCGGCCTACAGCGGGGACGGCATACCAATATCTCCACATAGCCTGTACTTCTCCACATTTCCTTGGGTTATGCGTCTAACTTACTGCACTGGTCTCTCCTTTCGTTTCTCTGACTTCTTGTTAATGGGGTCATTTAATCAGCCTCCTGAAAGCCTTTGCGTTTTTCAAGAAAATCAACTCTTATACTTCTAGATCTGATTCTATACGCTTGTACTGTTTGTACCTATTAATCTAACAAAGTCATTGGTATCTGGGGTCTTTCTTAGAATCTTGTGAAATATCCATAATCCTATCTCAGTGATGTTAGCCATTCCCACAAGAAAACCCCTTCTCCGATTTCCTTTTAGTCTACATGCTCTCTCCCTGTCTGCTTACCCAAATCTGACATTTTAATTTACACACCCTTACTATGATACTATATTGATATATTTATTTTTAGTCCTTTAAGGAGGTAGTACATTGAGGAATTTAGCATTGTCTAGTTTAGCATCTGGATTCATGCATGACTTAGCACACTACCATGTACAAAGGTGAAATTTAATAAACATTTGCTTTGAATGTATTAATTAGTGTTAGTTTGGAGATAATACAGAAAACACAAATTTCTGAAGCTCTAAATCCCAAACACTAATCCTTACATTGTAGCTCCATATGTACAAAATCTTACGCTTCAGTTGATTCCCTAAATCCGCATATCTTAACTCATGTGCTGCATATCTCTTATATGACTGTGGATATGTTTGAGCTAATTATTTCAAAGAGTTGCCTAGCCACATACTTGAAGGCTGGGTCCTGAGCTTGCCATAGTTCAGCTTCTTAAGGATCCATCCCCTTTCTCACATGTCCCCTACCGACAGCAGTCCCTTCTACAGTACACCAAAAGTACTTCTGAAAAACTCTCTGCATTCAAAACCCAACTATAAAAGAAAAAGTTAAGGGAGACACGAAGAATCTACTACTGACTTGACACGCCAGAATAAATGAAAAAAAAAAAATGAAGTCAGTTCACTGCCACAGAAAGACCATCCAAATGGCAAATGGTGGGTTTGATAGCCTATAGCCTGCATCAAAAAAAGAGTGACATATGGATAATCATAAGTTAAAACCAAGCTAATGAAGGAATGGATGAATGAATGAAAACCTAACTCTAAGATAGGGTATCTTGATTTCTGTATTCAGTATCAGTGCAATTGAATAAAAGAATACAAATAGAACATTTAAGCTATTTAAACATATAACCCCAATTCAATCATTGTTTGCTATGATGTAGATATATGAAAAGGTTACCACTGCTTATGATTTTGGGCAAAGATTATACAGATCTTCAACTTAAAAGAAGTTGGATGTCTAATAACGAAGGCACTATCTTCGTATCACCTTTATGCCTCAGTACCCTCTAAATCATTAACTCCTCACAATAATGTCCTGTGCTTTAGGGAAAAGGGACACATTTGACAGTATTTATCTTCTTGACATCAAAGGAACTGGAAGAAGTGAATTTCTAAAGATAAGGGAAAAAAGAATTTTTTAAAGAAATACAAGGCAATTTAGTCAAAAAGAATGAAAAAATTCTAAGTTCTTCAAGGAAAAGTGATTAAAAGCATGTCAGTGAACAGTCTGAAGGGAATAAATGATTCAAACAAGGTTAGAGTGTTAAAATATACATCTAGAAGGATTTGACACTGAAATTTCTAAAGGGATGGGATGATTTTCAGAGACCTCAGGCTAAAAAATTTGTAATGAGAACTTCTCAGAAGCAAATACTGAGGGGAACAATCAGCCATTAATAAAAAGGGAATTTATATTTAATTTTTATTTATTCACATTTGTTTAATTTTTGTTTAATTTTTCTAAAAAAAATGACTTAAAACTATGGTAATGAAAAAAAATGGTTTATGCCACCTAAATAGAATAGTTACTACATTTTTCCAAACATTGATGTATGTAATTCCCTTTCAAATCTGTGACATCAGTGGTTATCACAGTGATAACAAACCAAACAATAATGACAAATCCACACTGCTTTCTGCCTAGAGGACCAAGCAGGAAAATAGCTGGGTGCAACAGACATAGGGAGAAACAGGGAAATCCTTACAAATATAAAGAAGGCTATTATTACTGGCAACCAAGTCAGGAGATAGGCATTGCCAACTTCTGCCACTACACACCAACTAGGGACAATGTCTGAAACCCGAACAAAAATGATTTATATTTATGATTATAAAGTCTTTAGGTTTGTATAGCCATGAAAACAGACAAACAAAAAACCCTAGAAAGGATGATGGAGCAATCCTGTCATTCCAATACTCCAGAGGTGTAGGCAAGAAGATCAAAAGTTCAAGACCAATTTCTGCTACATGGTGACCCAGTCTCAAAAGCAACAATAACACACCTGGAAATGACACAAAATGGACCTCTCTGGACACCAGGCAAAGGCAACAGCAGTAAGAAGCAGATTTAGAACATAGCAGAAAATGAAAATGGGCCCCAAGGAAGAAAATGAATACCTCCAATCTACAAGCTTTGCTATGCCCTGAAATCTGTGGACGAGTAGGAGGATGAAAGCTGCATGAGTGTCTACTGAAATAAAAAACTCAACTTGTCCTTTTCACTCATTTGATGGAGGGCACCCTTAGTATTATAGTTCTTATATGGTAGGAATCCTTAGATCTTGTAAAACAAACAAACAAAAATAAACTTTGAACATCTGGAAAACACAGATTATCATTCATTAAATTCATGAGGTGCTTAGTTGTAAGGCCAAAACCTTTAGTGAAGCATATTGATGAAATTCTATCACAAATACCCTAATAGAGTCTATCTCTCTACTGTGGAATCCTTATACTATGTTGATGTAAGGTCTGCAGTAAATGAATTGAATACTCAGTTTCAGTTGCAACTGAAATATTTGTAAAATGATTCAACTTGATATTGGAAACATAAATTCAGATAATCTAAATAAACCCAAATGTTTTATTTGAGTTGTTCAATGCATTGTCACCTGGAGACTGTCAAAACTCTGTTTCAGTGACATTAATGTTTAAACTTGAAAAATTATAAGCATAGAAAAAGCATTTGTGCTGCATTATCCTTTTCTATGGAAGAAGACTATACTAAGAGTAATAGGGACAGTAGTCACCTTTCAGAAAGCAGTGACAGAAGATATCCTCCAAATACCTGGCTTATTACTAACCCCAAACCATGCCCAATGTGACTGGGATTTATTCATTTGTAACACATCCATACATTCAATTTTTCATATATTTCCATAGGTAATCAATATCATGCTTCCCTATTTCATTCCACCTTAGCATAACTGAATGATGAACTTCTTGAAGCACAACCATATTAAGACTTTTTTAAGTAACAAGAAACTATTAGGTAACATAGACATATGAGGAAAAATGCATATGGACACTAAAACTTGTTGGATGACCTTGCCCTCTGAACTCATTTACAATGTTGACAACAAATGATATATTCCTCTACCTGAAAAATAAATAGTGGAACTGAAAGATGGGCCTGATTCTTCAGAAGTTACTTCAGTATTGTTCTGAAGGACAGCAGTTTTCATCAGAGACCTACTTCACTTGAATTCTTCATAAATTCTTCATTGTAGAGTCTCTGGATGAATGTCTCAGTCTCTCTCTCTCTCTCTCTCTCTCTCTCTCTCTCTCTCTCTCTCTCTCTCTCATGTGTGGGCATGTGTGCAGTACTCATCTCACCTTTAGTAAGCCACCATACCTTATGCTGTAGCATAAATTTCAATAAGCATCTTTTAGAATGGTTTATTATGCATATTTGTGATTCATACCTGAACTGGGTTTAGAAAAAATACCCTCAGTCAATTGGTAGCAATGCTTTAACGACCTATGTGGTTTAATGACATATGTGTCCAGTTCTCTAAAAGTCCCCAGGTCTCCACTAAAGAAAAGGTGCCAGGTAATCACCCTCACCTTTCTCTTAGAAACTGATCCCCTTTTCTTTCTAGGTCACTTTAGGTTTGTTGTGTAGTGCACACCTTCTAGGAGGTTAATGGCTCAACAAGTAGCATTTGGGGAAAGCCGTATACATAAAAACTAGCAACCCAAAGCAAAAGGTCCTAAAAATGTAAAGAAAACAATTTGGAATAGTTCCATGATTGCACAGAGTACCATTTCTTGGCACAATGGACTGAATAGTGTTTGAGCCCATAGCATCTGAAAATAAAAGAAAGAATTTTATGATCTAAGTCAAACAAAGTCACAGTCAATCAGAGCATACTAGACTTTCTCAAAAGCTTCAAGAATGTCAGGGTCAATTGAAAAACAGCCCAGATGTCACTGTCCTGCTTTAATGCTGACTTCCTTAGCTGTGTTTGTCTCATAGGACTTAAATGAGTGCCATGGTCACCTAGAAGACAAGATTATAGTTACAATCAAAGTATGGACAGGTTAATCTATAGTTGGACAATTTTCTTACTTTTTCCTTCAAGAGACCCACATAGCCCAAATACTCTTCAAATCTCTATTTTCTGTTTGCTTTCACTCATATACTGTTGCTATCCAAGTCCTCTGATAACTTTTTACACCATTCTCTTTATATTTATTTCAAATTTCCATTTTAAATTGATTCATTTCTTCAATATTCATTCAGAATATGATGACTCTGTGCCAGACATACTTCTAATTCTTCAGAAGCAGACATTGAAGTAATAGAGATGAACTTAAGAAATGGCTCAGTGAGCAAAGATGCCTGAAATACAAAGACCTGAGTTCTGACCTACAGCACCCATGTGAAAAGCCAAGTTTGGCTGCTCATGCATGTAACCTACAGAACTAGGGGAGAAGACAGCAGATTGTGGGTGCTCACTGGATCAATAGCCTAGCTAAAAAAGCAAGCTTCCAGTTCAGTGAGAGGTCCTGTCTCAAGGCAATACACAAAGGACAATACCCAAAGGCTGGGCTCCACATATATACTGCTGACTTACCCCATATTCTCATGCTCATACATGTTCATACAACACACAAACACAAACACACACACACACACACACCATACACACACACACACACACAAATCCATCTCATATATATCACATTATATATACTTAAAAACACAAGGGGAAAAAATGAGAGAGAATAGGGTCCTTATCCCAGGAATTTTCAGGCTTTCTGGATCTGCAGTTTTGATGATTACAATACAACTGAAGACCATGGAATCACTCCTTGACAGAATTTTCTATGCATTTATCTCTAAAACCATTTATTGCTCTTAAAGGATGCAGTCAACTCTACAGAATAGATTCATGGTCTGTTAAAGAAAGAAACCAAGGGACATAAAATGAAATCATCCCAGCGCACATCCTATTCCTTCTGTTTTCTGGCTATGGGATTGTAACATGTTCCAGTTTAGTGGGTACTCCCTACGCATGAGCATCTTTAGCATTTAAATTGTCATAACAATTCTCTGTTCAGAGAGTCATGTGAAGACCACTCGATATGCCTTGTAAAAAGGAAAATAGCACACTTTCTGGTAAATGGTTATCACTCACAGATGTTACTTTAATAGATGTAATAGAGTGTCATCAAAATACTCTATTAGATGCCAATCATGTAATAGCTCTTTTCTTGCTTTGAAGTAATTCAGGATAGAAATCTTGCAAAAATTGTTGAGCATTTCATCACAACCTTCACTTTGATTCCTCATATTCTAATGTAAATAATATCTCACAATATAATTTTCTAAGATGTTTGCAAGTAAGTTGTAAATGATACTCCTTCATTCCCACATACTTTGGTATGTATTTCTGAAGAACAAAAACATCTTACACACTGACATGAAAATTATGAATATCTGAAACATACATTATTACAATACTTAACACAATCTATAAGCCCTCCTAAAATCTGATCAATTGCCCAGCTAATGCCATTGTCCTTTGTTGCAAAAGAATAAAAAATATCTCCCAGTCCAAAGATCATACATTTCATTCACTAATCATGTTTAATTGTTCTTCATTAATCTGGACATGTTTATTCTCCATTCTTTGTCATTCTTAACCTTGACACTTGAGGTATACAGGCTGGTGGCTTTATAGTGTTGAACTTTTCTTTGTGCACTGCTTTCTCTTAAAGATACTCAGCCTACACTCTTCTGCCAAAGGCAATGTGAGTGATGATACATCCTTCTCATTGCACCATCTGAGGTGGAAAAAAAAATTGTTAACTGAAGAGATGAAGGCAATTGGTCAAGCATGTCCACAAAAGAGCTATTCACATTAATTTTTCAACTAATAAGTGTCCTGTGTGGAGATCTGTTGAAGCTTAGCAAATGTGTTGTTGACAAGTTAGGTTCTCGTCCTGGTTTTATTTTGAAATTCTTACAGAAAACAGTCTTTGAACCCTCATACCTCAGTACTGGCAGTTGTTGTTTTATTGTCTACATGTTTTTGTATGGGAGAGATTAAAAGGAGTAGGTCACTAAGGATTGAGCAAGTCAAAAGACATGAAGCAAAATATGACATCCGAAGTCAGTAAGACTAAGTTATACACAGAGTTTTTTGCTAGATAAATAGATTATTTGGTCTTGTCAGGGGATGAATAACATTGAAACGGCACATATATTAATTTATTCCACTAAGCTAATGAACTTTCTCCCCTCCATTTTGCCTCCATGTGTCTTATACAACCATGATATACATTAGCTGTCTACAATAAACTTTTTTTTTAAAAGAATTATTGTGTCCCTAAGTCTCAGGAAGTGGCTGGGGTCACAATAATTCTTTTAAAAAATAAAGTTTGTTGTAGACAGCTAATATGGAGTCTACTTTTAAAAAGGAATTATTTGTTTTAAATAAGATAAGTAATGAAATTTTTTTGGTCTGAGTTTATCAGATGTTACTGGACTGGACATTGTTAATATATATAATGGAGTTTTTATCTGAATCTGTCAAATGTTAATGGACTAGACATCATTAATGTAATTTTTGGCTTTATATATTGTATATACTTATTGGATAGTTTTTCTTGTATTAGTTATAAGCTTTTTTAATTTTAGACAAAAAGAGAGGAAATGTGGTGGTATTGTGTTCCCCAAAATATTGTGTACCTTAATAAACTTATCTGGGTCAGAGAACAGAAAAGCCACTAGTTAGGCAGTGATAGCACATGCCTTTAATCCTAGCATTCCAGAGGCAGAAATCCATCTGGGATCTCTGTGAGTTCAAGGCCACTTTGGAAACAGCCAGGCTTGGTGACTCATGCCTTTAATCCCAGGAAGTAAGCCTTTATATAAGGAGTGAGGACCAGAAACTAGAAGCATTTGACTGGTTAAGCATTCGGCTGGTTTAGCATTCAGCTGGTTAAGCATTCGGCTGATTAAGCTTTCAGGCTTTGAAGCAGCACAGTTCAGCTGGGATTCATTCTGGATGAGGACTCAGAGGCTTCCAACCTGAGAAAACAGGACCAGCTGAGGAATTGGCAAGGTGAGATAGCTGTGGCTTGTTCTGTCTCTCTGATCTTCCAGTATTCACCCCAATAAAAAAAAAAAAGAATTATTGTGGAGTCATAGTAATATTGTTTAACAGTTGTTAGATGTAGTCATATTATAGTACTCATCACTAATTGTAAGTATGTTAATATTTAATTGATTTAATTTACATCTAATATAAAATGTGTTTATCAATTGGGCTGTGGTGGTGCATGCCTTTAATCCCAGCACTCAGGAGGCACAGCAGGCAGATCTCTGTGAGTAGAAGGCCAGCCTGGGCTAGAGTGAGTTCCAGGAAAGGCACAAAGCTACACAGAGAACCCCTGTCTCAAATAACCAAAAGAATTGTTTATCATATATGTAATATGTATTTATAATATCAAAAGTCTGTGTGTGTGTGTGTGTGTGTGTGTGAAGAACACTGAGTCTCAACAAAACTAATGTTTTTTTCTAATCATAAAAATAGATACTGGTGCCCACCAAGAACAATATTAGTGAAATATCATTACTGAGTGTATTTGAGAAGTAAAAAGAAATCCAGATGTATTTCTTCACTAACATGTCCTGAGCCACTGTTCTCTGTTCTTCTAAAGTTGCTTTGCTTCTAAGAAACATATGGATCTATTATTATAGTGAAACTTTCAAAAAAGTAAAGAATCATTGCATACTTTTGTAAGCAAATTCATTATTAGCATAGTAGCACAGAATTCATAAAAGCGAGTTTTCATCACTAGAAAATATGTGGAGATTTCTTCAAAGTGCTATTTCATATGCTTGGGAGTTTTCAAAATCATAATTTATACTTTTGTTCCTCAACTCCTCTATATTTTTTGCTTTTATGACACTGTTTTACTTCTAATTCCCAGCACAAATTTTCTGAACAGGGCAATGGAGGGCTCAGTGAAGAATAAGAATATTTGAAGTCTTATTATTTTTTGATACTGAGAAATTTATTTACTTCTTTGTTGTACAAAAGCATTTTATCCTGATACACTGAATGGGAAATTATTGGGCTATCTAAATTACATATTAATTATTGATAAATTAAAACTTCAGCTTTTAATATTCATTCTAAAACAAACTAATTAGTCTCAGTAGATGCATTTTCATGTTTATTTAGACAAGAGATTATTTGGATAATAAAAATAGGAAAACACAAGTAACCCAGCAGCCAGGATACGCAATGTCCAGAAACAACTTGGTACTAATTAGTCCTGTGATCCTGGATGAGTTCCTCAACCATTCTTCACATGATCATTTATAACAAAGGAGAAAGGTAATAAACATGATTTCTTGAAGGTTCCTTACCAACATTTCTAGTACTTGAACATTTTCTTTCTCTATCTAATGTTCGGTTTTTAGTCTTAGTTATGGCTCCAGGGAATTAAGAGTCCATCACAGCAGGGCAGTACAGCAGCAGGAGGAGAATGCTGAGAGCTCACTTCTCAACCACAGACATGAAGTAGATAAAGCAAAGTCCAAGCAGGACGAGGAAACACGATTGCAAAGCTGTCCCCATAATATACTTCCTTCAACAAGGCTACACAAGCTAAACCTCCTCAGATAGTGCTACCATCTGGGAATTGAGTGCAGCTCCACTTCTCTTTTGTTGTTTTGTGCTGTTTTGGCTTGGTTTTTTTTTTTTTTTTTTTTTTTTTTTTTTGGTTGTTTATTTTTCCAAGACAGGGTTTCTCCATATAGTCCTGGCTAACCTGGAATGAACTCTGTAGATCATCAGGCTGCCCTCAAACTCAAGAGATCTGCCTGCTTCTGCCTCCTAAGTGCTGGGATTAAAGGCATGGGCCATCACTGCCCTGTGGAGCAACACTTCTTATTCAAACCACCATAGTATGAGTATTTCCTTATAGTTAGTAAACATTTGCAGTAGTCAACTGATTTTTTTTTAGTTTTTCTTCCCAATTAAGCCTGCATTATTATACCACTTATATGACTGTTTAATTATATAATTATGCACATATCAATTCTATATATAATTATATATTTGGTTTTCATGAAAATATGCTTTCATAGTATATGTAAGCAAGCATTACAGTTTTCCTTACAGTTTCCATGATACAAACAAGATGAATTCTGTCAACACTTTTCTTCTTAAGTTAGTTTAGCTAGTATAAAACACTGTCTTCCTTATTTACTGTCTCTAGAAATATGAGAATTAATGAAGTTGCTTTACCACTGGGTCAACAAAGCTAGCATTGCTCAGGTCTGAGAACTTTACCAAGACATTGTGATCCTATAACTGAGACTAAGTGGAATTTGCTCTAATAAGCCCATCTCACCTTGTATTTCTCTTAGAATGTGTTACTTTCTATTGCTTTTCAAGACATTTCTGCATACTTTAAGCCAAGTGCCAGGGCTATTCCAGTAGAAAGGGCTGACTTTGCATCTAATTTTATGAGGGTTACTTGATAGAAACATGGTGTTAGATAGAAGCTGGCAGTCAGAAATTCAGCCTTTTCCCTTTAAATAGCAAGAATATATGAGAAATGTGCAATCACAAAGAAAAACACCTAAATGATGGTCACAGCGCCCAGAATAGTAAAATAAATGTCTGAAATGATTCAGTTATGTTTAATATCTAGTTTTACCAAATATAACATATACCTAATGTCAGAGTCAGACCCATCATCTTATGTAGATAAACCTAATAGAGGTTATTTTATACAAACGCTGGAGTCTTTTCTATTTAGAGAAACCATCCATCTAGTTTTGAGTCATTCCTGTTAAGGAAGGCATCCTTATTGAGGACCAGACTTTTCTACAAGCTGCTTCCATGACTGGCTGATGAGTCACTAGGTGTATCCTGAAAATACTTATCACTAATCTCTTGGCAGAATCTTGTCATGCATTGCTAAAACTGTACATCAATTAGTGCCTCGAGGCATGATGAAGGCACTCTGTAAAGTTGTTTCATTGACAGGATGTAGCTTTTGTCTAGGTGCAGCTATTTTTAATTCTTCCAAGTTTTTCATCATTATTTGCTCTCAAGATGTTTTCAGTTTCTCACATGAAACCTCTGAGAACAACTCCAACCTGTGATAACTCTACATGTGTCTTAAAAAGAGCACAAATATATGGACACATGCCAAACCCAAGTAGTCCAGCACCTAGATGATAGAAATAGACATATAGATAATTCCTATTTATTGTATCTATTTTGCCCCATATTTTAAGCCTTTTGTCTCATCCAAAATAAGCAAAGACTATCTACTACCACAGCCTAATTCGTATGGATTCTTGTTGTCAACTTTAATGATGCAATTTTCTGAAAGTTTTAAGTCATAGACCTTTCTTACAATGTTAGATGTTAACCTCATTGACCAGTGGGCTTTAAATATTTTTCCAACTGTTTTTTTTTTTTTTTTCTGGTTTCTGCACTCAACTCTTCACTGCCACTATACAAAGTTCTGAGACACATGTTTGGTGCCTAATGCACTGTGATCTAATCTCACATAATAAATATACCAGATAAATAATATCATCCATATTTACACGCAAAGATAGTGCTGGTGAAGGAAGAATATTAGATACTCAAAACATGACAGCTAATCAATGATGGATTCTGATTTGCTTGATACAAATATCTATGCCCTTTCTAGTAAAACAGACTCTCTCATGATCAGAATACCATCTGCATACTTTACACCTATCTGCAGTACCTGATACACAATAGACAAAAATAGACCAAGTCCCATGACTTCATTTTATTTGTTAGTTTGGATTTAATAAGTATAATGTTGTATACAAATAATATAGATAGACAATAATTGTGTGTCTCTATGTGAATAAAAGTAAACTAAATTTTTAGAATGCTTAAAAATTATTATTGATTTAACTTGTGTAAGAAATGCAATAGAAGGATTTACTAAGCCTAGCTGAATTTATCACATGTCAATTGAATTAATGCAGTACACAAGTAACTATGTCCTTTGAGATGGCTATGGGAATCCCCTTTTGATTTGGAATTGCCATTTACCCATGCCTAGAAGGAAAGAATGATGACAGAGTTGGTTGTGGGTAGACAATGACCTCATTAATCATCATGATGTAGATATGGATTGTTCCTTGCAGTGACTCATTCCAGAGTGCATCAAATAATAAACACTGACAGCTAGCTAGTAGTGACTGAAGACTGACAGATGGTCAATAAATTCAGGGCTGGCATATTTTTGTAAATTGATTGTAGGTTTGAAGGCTTGCAGTGCTTTTTGCCACAACTTTAAATCACTAAAGTTGTCTTCCCGATTAAGCAATTAAAATTTAAATATGTAAAGTACTAATCATTTGAGAATGGAATATTTACAACTCTTTTACGCCACTGAAATTTACCAATTATTTTTAATAGGAAAAAAAAAACAATTTTAGAGCTTATTCAAAAAATTACCATGGCTAAAATGGCAAACACTTTTCTTGAATATCATGAATTATCTATTGTGGATATACGGAAATACATATAAACATATAAAAATACATACAGATCCTGAAAAACATCCATGAAAAATATTATTTCCTCCAAACTAATTATTTAAAGGTAAAAAGAAATGAAATTTATGCTTAAAGATGTGACTTTTGATACAATGCATTTTAAAATTCTGGAATTTTTTTACCATGTAAGATGCAGTCACCATTGTTGACTGTCTCATACATTAAACTATATGTTTTAAGTTTGGAGAGGTTTATAAAAAGTGTTTCAACTCCGAAGCCCAGAGCATTGAAGTCAATAAGGCAACTAATCTCTCTGCTGTGTCTATGCTTTTCAGATAGTCTGCACTAGTTGCTCACCTTCCATAGGTCTTCCATTACAAAACACAAATTATATAGGAAATCTGTAAAGAATGATAAGAACTGGGTCATTTATCTCATTTTAGTGTTTACAAGTCTATGCTGAACTTTAACCTTATAAGTACATACTCAAAATATCCTCCTTTTTCTCCCTGTAGAGTTACATGTCTGTGATCCCATAGATGCACTGCTTTTTGTCTACTATGGACACAGTTGTGTCCCCTAAAATGATGTGTTTGCAACCTAATCTGTATGATCTATGAATGTGACTTTATTTGTGAATAGCATCTTGGTGGATATAATGGGGTTTAAGATGAGGTCACACTGAATTCAGATTTTTCTAACTTAATATAATTGGTGCAATTATATATAGAGATGACGCGAAGCGTAGACACATATGGAGAGGACATGATGTGATAACAGATGCAGGGTTGGAAGCAGCTGGAGAGCAAGGAGAATAAGGATTTCTTACATAGTACTACAAAGAATCGAGGAAAGATTCTTCCCTCTAGGCTTTGGGGAGAACACAGTACTGCAAAAAACTTGATTTCAGACAACTAACTTACAGAATTGTAAGACAATAAATTTCTATTGTTTGAAGGCACCCAGTTTGTTATACTTCATAACAACAGCCTTAAGAGATGGACATATTATTCTTCCTGCTGTGTGCTAGAACACTGGCTTGAGCTATCTCTCACATCTGTTTCAATCAGGTTAAAATGAAGTTCTAGCAGGAGTCTAAAGGTTGCAGAAAGATGAAGAGTGGTGTTACTTCTGCCCTGTTTGCGTTTGCTGCAGGGACATTGCTCTGACTTGTTTTCTCAGGTACCACAGTTCCAACCCAGATACCACTGTCCAGACTCTGAGAACTACCTTGCCCCCTTTGCCCCTTGGTCCTATGAGTGGTAGTGGCTCTCGATCATTTTTATATGTACTCAGTATCAGCTTCTGCATAACTAATTACTGTGCCCATGGTAGCTTACATCAACACATGTTTATTTACTCAGTTTCTATGGGACAGAAATCAGCCACAGCTAACCTGTATCCCCTCGCTGAGTTTACCAAGATGCAGTAACCAAGGAATTGTCTAGGGATGGACTCAGCTCAAGGTTCTCTTCTTCAAGTTCACTTCCCCATGATCTGTTCATAAATTGTGGATTGTTGGACTGAAGCCACACTTCCTTTGTGGTGGTTGATCAGAGATCATCTATTTTCCAATATTTGTCTCCCTTCAGTGTGACAACTTGAAGGTGACACTGTATGTTGGCAAGACATAAGTGATAGTCTTTCCAATTCAACCATAGAAATAAGGTCATTCTAAATTGAGATAATACTTTACTTGTAAACACTATAATCATGAGAATATTATATAAAGCAAGAAGAGGCTCATCAGGGATCCTCTTCAGATTGTTTACCCCATCAACTCTTGTGAGAGTGCCCCACCCTCAAACCCACCTTGGTAAAAATGGTCCTTCCTCTCTATTCATCTGCTTTCTGCCTTATGTTGACAACTGATACAGAGGGTGATAAACTGAGTTTAATCACTCTTCTTTCCAGTCACCATGATAAAACATTCACTAATGTACTGGTTTCAAGAATTTACCAAGCCTAACGAATGCTACAAATAGTGAGTATTCACAGCCCAAGCTATAAATCCAATAATTCACCTAAGCCATGAAGTGAGACATTCTCTTGAAAGGACTTACATTTCAATACAATTACATTAAAGAAGATTTAGTTCATAAGAATTTGTGTGGGAATATCAAGAGACTGGACTGGCTCAAATATCATCAGATTAGAACCACTGAACAAAAAAGGGTCAGCAACATAAATATTAGCCCTGGTCATATAGAAAACACATAAGGCAGAGCTGAAATAGTAATGCCAGATGCTATGTCTAGGAGATAAACAAAGATTGTAAACTAGTAGAGAAGAAAGGGAGACACAAGAGTGTCTACAGAAGTCTGGAAACTAGTGCGCTGGGAAATATGTACAATGCAGACTGAGCACCATAAACAAAGAAACCTTTTTGCTTTGGAGCAAGGTTGAACCTGTCATGCTACAGACATAAAAAGTCCTTGAAGGAGACACAGGGCATAATACAAGTATTCAATAAGAGAATTAGCATATGCAGCCTTTTTCTTTTTGGCTTATTGAGTCATAATACCTTATAAGCATAATTTTAAGGAAAGAATATCAAGCCAGAACCAAGTATGGAAATGCAGGTTAGTTTTTTTCTCCAAAAATATATCAATACACCACTTGATACAGCAAAAAATGTTACATAATCTTCATTTCCCCATCAGTTAAACAGAGCAACAAGGTGTACCGTGTCTCTATCACAAGAGATGATGATCAAACCAAAAAATACATATTGAAGCACCTTGAAAAGTAAGAAGTGTGGAAAAATATCATTAAAATATTTTTCAAAACTCAATCATGTGATATATAAAACAGGAACAAGTCTCTGTTAAGCATATTTTCTAGGCCTCTGTAATTATTGTCATTAAAATTTCAGAAGCATAAAATTTTCTTTACTTCCCTTATGATTGGACTATTTTTGTAACTTTTGACACATAATATGTGAAAATATATCAACTTAATGGTATCTGAATGTTCATGTAAGATGTGATTCAATGATTCCTGTCAATTCACTATCATGAAAAATGAGGATAATATTTCTGACACAATTTACTTAAACATAATAGATACTTTCCTAGCAAAGAATGGGAGCGGAAACTTCCCAAAAGACAAGAAACCATAATTGTGGTAGGAACTCTTTCCAAGGGAAGAGGACACAGGAAAACATTAAGGGAAGATGGTGAGCTACAGCCCACCGTCCTAACACATAGGACTAAAAAGAGAAAAAAACAAAAAGAAAGTAGAAAACCCAGGAGTACAGTCTTCTAATGGATTGAGGTGCTTGTTAAGGACTTTAGGTCTGACTAGGAAGACCCCACATAGACAGCCCTCAACTTTCTAAACTGGCAACAGCACAAATAGAGTAATAATGTGCACAGACCAAAAAAAAAAAAAAAGTCATGGAATTAGTGTCTTTGAAACTATTTGGTTTACCATGGAAATTCTGTTTTGTTTTGTTTTTTGTTTTTTCGAGACAGAGTCTCTCTGTGTAGCTTTGCGCCTTTCCTGGAGCTCACTTGGTAGCCCAGGCTGGCCTCAAACTCACAGAGATCAGCCTGCCTCTGCCTCCTGAGTGCTGGGATTAAAGACGAGTGGCACCACTGCCCGGCTACCATGGAGATTCTGAAAACCACTGAGAGTGAGAGCTAGCCTGCCCACCACAAGCCATGATAGTTACAGTTATGAAGGACTTACGTCTTAGATAACAAGCCTAACCCAAGCAAAGACAGGACTCAATTGAGATGCATAGGATTCACAAAAACAAGGTAAGGTCAGAAGACTGATTAGTGCAGGAAATGGTCCTGGTGTCATCAGGCACCCAGTGCTGCAGGAAATGACCTCAGTGTGAGCAGTCAGTAGGCAGAACAGCACACCTGTCCAAAGGTGAGGATGGAATGCAAAAGGTCATTCAAGGTCTCATGCTGAGATCTTAGCTGTCCACCACACATAGAGAGGAGGCAGAGTGATGTCCCTTTCAGGTTGCTTGAGATCTCAGAAATTAGTGTGTGTATATATATATATATATATATATATATATATATATATATATATATATATAATCTGAGTTTCATAATGCCTTTGCATGTATCTAAACTGAGAGTAGTTAAAGTTAGAAGAAGTGAAAACACATTTGCAGGGTATCCATAATCCTGGGCATAGAGGTTATAAGAAAGTTCAAATCAGTTACACAGAAATGTTTGCACTAAGCATAGTGTATAAATTTCTAGTCTCACCACATTTCCATACCTGTTTCGCATACATATCCTAAAAGAAATATCGTATTTCAGAACCATGAAGAATTTAACCATTGAACAGGAACAAACATAATTTGCATAAATTTCCATCTTACTCTCAAACAACAGATTCTGAAATTAATTTTATGTGTAACGTGGTACATTATATGTGAGAAGCACTCTGAGTCACAAGGCAAGCTTCCTTAGGCAATAACACCTCTTTTGGATAGGATGTGAACCCTGAAACCAAAGGCAGACAAAATATAGCCAGAATTACTTATTTTTCAGCTTACTGGCTTTTTGAGTACAATAAGGCGTTTAGAAGTTCTTTTTAGTAGAAATTTTGAACAGGAATTCCAAGTAAGCCTTTGTATATATTAGGACCACAGAAATGAATGGAAAATAATTTAGCAACATCATTTAACTTCTTATTTTTGCTCCATCCAGATTTATTTTTAGGATATATATATAAATATTTGAAAGGTTTAAAAATGTAAAACAGAGTAAATCATCTATTGCAAAGGAAAGAGTAGAGGAAAGTGTCAAATTGCTACCAAAAGTAGTAATCATGACACGGAGATATTTCAAACTAAACAGATTTGTCTTCAGAGGCCGTTTGAGGAGAGCAAAAGCACATAGCATCGGTTTACTTTGTAAGAAGGAATTTGAGTTTAAATTCTTAGATAATATTACTTTTAGAAACAGATCTAAAATGTATACAATACAAGAATGCATGACTCCCTCCCACATCAAGCTCTTCTTGTGCACCCCTTTCCAAATTTATGGTCTCTTATATAATTATTATTGTTACATGTATATACATATATAGGTATATATAGGCACATATATGCAAACTTCTAGGTCCATTTATCAATGCACATGCATACATGAGTCCAGGGTTGACCACTTCGGATTGAACATCCTGTGCTGTAGCTCATCATTAAGGAGAATGACTCTCTCTCTCTCAGCAGCCATCGCTTATTGTAGCTCTTTTTCACAAAACCTCGTCAGTTTTCTCAACTAAATGTAAGACAGGAAATATTGCTGCAATGGCAACTGTCTGTCTCTCCACATGTTTTCCCAAGGTCCAAGTGTAATTACTATGTTTTCAGAAGTGCACTGGTATGAAAGTGTTAGATGTGACAGGCAAAAATATCTCTACAGAGAGATGCAATGTTTTAGTTCTAAAATAGGGTGTGCATTTCCATTTCCTACAGCAAATGTTAGAGCATGGCTTTATACCCAAGCAGCATGACTACCCACAACCTCCTTGTAATAAATATTAAATGAATGTCATTTGATCCATCTATTTCCCTCTGAGAGTTTCTGATTCATTTAGCACATGCTGTTAGGGGCAGTCTCTCTGAAGTCTATGACACAATTGTCTTCTTTATTTTCACTTGAATAAGTAAATTAAATAAGTAAAAATTTAGCTATCAGAATTAAATTCTGGAAGATTTCTGTATGAGTGAGGGGTTGCTATGATTTTAATGTGAGTTTATAAAAATCCATTAATGTTTGTTTCTTCTGTGTATAAAATTCCAAAAGTAAGAGCGCTGGAATTTCAGCAATAAGTAAAAATCTTTTAGAATTTTTGCCAGCCATGAAGACATTTGAAAGAACTCATGGATACTTCATGAAGACACACTGCTAAACTGGATAGCAATTGTTGATCCAAAAATAAATGGTTGGCCAGAAATGGTGGCACAAGCTTATCATGCCAGTACTCGGACAGTTGAGGCAGAACAATGAAAACATCAAGCTCTTGGCTCTATGGGAAGGTCAAGACCAGCCTAGTTTCCTAAGATGCTGTCCTGAAGAACACAAAAACGGACATATAAATGAGCATCCCTACTTTCCTATACTTTCTTACATCAACACACTGTCTTCCTTCTTAAACACAGAAGTAAGGAAACACATTGGAAGTAAATTTTCAATGGCTTTGGGATAAGCTGGACCCTAGCTGGGTATTTTAAATATTTTAATTTTTTTCTGAAAATTCATGTATGGTAAGTCACATTCACACCCTGAAATTTATAGTCTCTGAGTAGCAGTAATTCCTGTTTCTGCCACTGACTTACAGCTTAACATTTTTTTTTTTTTAAATATCATGAAATTTAACACTGCTGGCTCTGGCAGAAAGTTAATCCCCTCAGCTATTTCCTCATCCACCCATGGTGTTGAAGACCTTCACTGATGAAAGAATTGGTATGGCTGCATTTTCTCACACATAAATACTGCAGACTGACTACCAAAGAAACCTACAATTATAAAATATCGACTGTGTGATAAGTCAGAGTAGGAAACAAAGACATCCTTGCTGACTCTCTTGAGGGCCATGCTTTGCTATGCAACATTAGGAAAGTATACAGCAAGGTATCTCTGGGGAGTCTTCTTATTATATTTTTCTTAATCCAAAGATTTATTTTCTGATAAAGAATGTACAGCTCCACTAGGGTTATTTAGAATTTCTAGAACTCATGTGCCAATGAAAGCTTCAGCAGCTTTTATGATGTGAAGGAAAAGAAAAAAAAACAAGAAGAAAGAGAAAAGAGTTTGTTTTGGCTTTCATATTACTGGATAACATACTTAAATTCTGGTATTTCTTGATATTTTCTATGGATATCTAGTCGTATTTCAAAGCTATTTCTTTTCAATTCTGAATTTATTTGCTGGGATTATTTTTTTTATCTGTTTAAAAGTTTACAAAATAGAATTCCTGGTATACCTGCTTTGCTTCATGTTATTGTCTCAACTATTGGAATACAGTTGAGAGAGATAGGCTGGAACCAGATTCTGCTCTCTTGTAAAAAAAAAAAAAATGTATCTTAATTCCTTGAGGAAATTCATGTTTATTATTCTTATTCACTTTCAACTAGGTGTGATGTGTATTTTAACTGGCTTACATGAAAGAATTTTGAGATTTGATCTCAGAAAGTTCTAGGGAGACATCAATATGAAAATCTTTTTACAATTCTAAGGTTATAATATTTTGTGTTTGTTGTATTTCAATAACTGTTGGAAAACAAAGCGCTAAAGTAACTGTTCTCCAATGAACATCATATCTGTATTCTATGTTCGTTGAAGCATCAAATTTTGTGCCCAAATCTTCCACTCTTTGACTTGGTGGGACTTGAGTGCTATGTAAGCATGTGTCTTTGTGACAAATCCCCACAGGATTCTGATTTGCCTGTGGGTATCTCACTTCAGGAATCACTATGCTAAGGAATAGCGTTGTTCTGTGAATACACATACAATCAGAAAACATAAAATAAGTAAACATGGCTATCCAATAAGATAAATTTAATTTACTTTCCTATCTCCTTATACATGTCAATGCTGATTCTTTTAAAGCTTTACTGAAAACCGGTTGGGACCATAGCAAGAAGCCATATAACCTGGGTTTCTAAGATCTATGGCATGCCTAGCAAGAGACATGTCTGGCAAGATATCAACATTAGATCATTGTACTATATGCTGTATTTCCTCTAGCACACAATAGCTAACAGTCCAGCTAACTTAATAAAAACAATATTAACGCAGTTACATTACCAGACAATCACATTCCCATTAGCATCAGCCTCTGAAAGGTATTCCCATGTTGGAAGTTAGCCAGACTCTTTCAGACAATCTCAACTTACAGCACAATGTAATTTGGAGAGGGCCATATGGCAATAAATATGGTTATGAAAAACTGTGCAAGTCTTTGCTCAGTCTCCTTTTATTACAGAGAGAGTGAGCATCTAGAGATTGACTTAAGAAAAAATATATATGTATATGTATGGAATGTATTAGCATAAACTTTGGCCCTATAGCACAGAAAAATAAACATACTTTCTGAAATAGAATAAACAAATATTTCATCACTCCAGTCACTTTTAATATACAAACCCATGCCTGTGCTTAGGAAGAGATAATAAGCAGAGGAAAGGATGGAAGGGGATTTCTTATATGGTACAACTGCTCACATTTTCTCCCATGAAAGCAACAGCTTACACCATTTTCTTATATTTTCTGAAATAAGAGAACTAATGCAGACTACACTAAGGAATTATTTAAGGCTTGATAGAATCTGCAGTGAGGTCTGTTCCTATATTTTTTTCCTCTGTTGAGTACCTCAGCTGCAAGGCAATAGTGGACTTCTCATAATAAGAACTAGATTTTTCTATTCTACCTTTTAGCATCAGCCTTCTAGTACAGCCACCTGCTCAGACAATCAACATGACTTTCTATGACTTCACAGTAAATGAAGCTCACTCCACTAACCCAAGGGTACTGTCAATCTAAAATATCGATATAAAAGCTTGAATTGCACATTTTATGATCAGCCAACTGTACTTAGAAGAGAGCCATTTTCCCATCTTTTAATATCAGAGTCGACTCTGCCTTTTCACCAATAATAGAAACCTATCATTTTTGCATATTAAGTACAACATTACTGACAATGCAGCAGAATAAATTGGTTACTCTGTTCCTACTCAAAAGAATTTCAAAGTTGCTATCTCTTTGAGAAAAAAAAAAACTTCAGAAAACAGCATAATGATTTTTTTTAAGTGGCTTTACAAAAGTGTGGCTAAAAAATACAAAATTTAAAAGTGTGTATCCCATGCTACCAGCTCTAGGCTACTTCTTCCAAATAATGCTCTTTATTATGACACAGATTTTACTAATATGCTTATAGCAGGGATTGCCTTCTGTTGAAGGGATGGTGAGGAACTTTCACCTAGATCTTGTCAACCTTGAAAAGCCCCTAAGATTTTACTTCACATTCTACCATTTACTTGTTCTTACCACTTGTCAACATAAACGTTCTCAGTTCCTCAAAGATGGAATATCCTTATTCACCCAGAGATAGCATTAAGTCAGATGTAGGTATTTAAATTTACATTTTACTCTTTGACTAAGTAATTTTTTTAAATAACCATTCTACTCCAAATAATGGCGCCTAAGCATAAACTAGATCATTGGCAAAATTGACTAAAGTCTGCTTAATACTATAGTTTCTACCATCTTAAATGCAAAATAGTTATGCTTTTACATCATTAATCAAAAATGGTAAGTCAAAATTACCTCAAACAATATTTCTGCCAGCACTGTAACTGAGATACCTTCTTTCCTCTCACCTAGGATGGGTCTGTTTAGTTCTAAATGAAAGTGCAGGAGAGCAGGTTTTTCAATACTGCAAATAATAATTGAAATTTGCTCTATTTGGTCATAGTGCAGTTCTGATAAAATGATATGAAAACCCAATATGGATTTAGAAGGCATGGATTTTGGAAGATCCATTACTTTTTATTTTTGGAAGTTTTTTAATTTCTTTGGTCTCTAGAGCATAAAATAAAGGTGATGAGAATTTTAAATACTTATTAATTATAAAGTCTCTGTATAAATATTTGTTCTTCCTTCTTCTACCCAATTTTTCTACATGGTAATAGACATCCTGGTAGAGAACTCGTACATTGTTTCAACATCACTTAAAGATTGTGTACTACTCCATTCTAACCGTCTATCATATTTTTCAATAGTATTTTTCAGGATTTTCCAACTAGACCTATCAAATCAGAATCTATTCCCTTTGCCTCTAAAATCTGATTGTTCTCTTACATTCTTCTTTGTGAACATGAGAAATAACATCACTTACTAATGGGTATTCCCTTTACTCTCTAAAATAGTTACCTGTATCTAACTATTTTCAAATCCTGCTAATTCTATCATGAGTATTGCAAAGTTACATAATTTGTCTCATCTGCTATTGATGTTATTGATGAGGTTCAAGCCCTCACTCCTCTTCTAACCTAGGGAAAGTGTTTGAATTAGTTAGCTTTTGTGCTGTCATGACAAAATATCTGAATGAAACAACTTGAGAAAGGAGGAGTTTGTGTGAGTTCACCATTTTAGAATATCATCAGTCCATTGCAGGGGAGGTACACTTAGAGGAAGAGCTCTGCTCCATTCTTGTCATAATGGGGAGAACATTTGTGAACTGCTCCTCACATCATGTCTGGTCAGGAAACAAGAGAGCATCTGGAACCTTCAAAAGCCCTTCTCTAGTGACCTACTTCTACCAGGAACTTTAAGTTGATACAATTTTAAGTTTGATAAAATTCTATTTAAACATGTATTTCATAGTAAATAGGCATAGGTTGCTTCCCATAGCCTTCAAATTTCTATTTGTTTTCCCCCAGTGGATATTATAAAGATGGCAAGCTATTTTTTTATTTGTTATAAAGGGGGAAACATGTTTTTATATGAAGTTTCATAAAAGTAATTTCTTTGTTGCATACAATGGTAATCAAAAGAAATTAAGGGGAAGTAAGCCAAATAGTACAGAAAAGTCTTTAATGGACACAAATGCCACAGCTAGACAAGAGCAAAACAGTAAGGCTTAATTTCTGCACAAATTACTTTGTAATTATCACAAGGAACTTGAGGTGAAAGCTCAAACTTATTGGTTGTTTTCTAGAAATAGTCTTAGGATTCTTCCTCTTCCTTCATCTTGTGAGCATGCCCTCCTCACACTAACATTCTTCTGCAATGCTCTGTCCCTTCTCATGAAAAATAAATATATGATATTAGAAATCAAGTACCTAAATGTTGTCTGTAATGGATCTTTGGAAATGAGGACAGCAGAGATGGCCCACTGATTAAGGGTACTTGCTCCCAAGCCTGACACCTGGAATTTGATGCTGAAAACCCCCATATGAATGTTGTGGTACACTTGCATGAATGAACACACACACACAGACACACACACACACACAGACAGACAGACACACACACATAAATAAATAAATAAATAAATAAATAAATAAATAAATAAATAATGAACAAAAAATTCTTTGGAAAAGAAAGATTTTATCATCACTCAGGAGGAAAAAAGGGAGAAGACTAAGTATATTAATTTCCAATCAATGCATGTTTAGGGCTCTGATTTCCCATATGAAGCCAAACCATTTTAAGAATAAAGGGATAACAGAGACTACGCTGAAGCCATGGTGTCTTTTAAGGGAAGAGCAGTGGCTAGGGTTTGGGTAAATGCCTTCCAAATGTTCTCCAGCACCCCTGGCATTTGAACTATCATTTTCTCCTCTGAAACTTCTTCGCTTACTAATAATGATGCCTTGGAACCTATTTTCTGGTTAATAGTGAAATCCCTTTGAGATGTTCTTTTTTACTGTTTCCATGACATAATTATGGAGAGGAAAGGGAGTCTGACTGAAAACTACTCAGACATGAACTTCTGAGCTACAACTGTAACTGTTTCAGCGAGGCCTAGAAGGCAAGCTAAACAGAATGGACATAAAGAGTGTAGTCAGAGCACATATGCTTAAATACAAAATTTTTCAGTTAACATTTGTACAGCAGTATTTCATTTATTAATAATAAAGTGGTAAAAATATTCTTAGATTGCATCCCAGCAATAGACAATATTAAACACCTTTTAAGTAAAAGGCATTTTATATGTAAATGCATGCATATGCACTATCTTCAATAATTTAAGTGTCTGTGTTAACATACAAAGCTCACATTAACTGAGATTTTTAAATCTTTGTAACAGTAATGGTAATTCAGTCCTGAAGTTCCTGGGCTATACAGTATCATATGTGTTAATTTTTCTAAAGTTAATCTTGCAAATCTTTCAATGCATTGTTTTATCTTTCAAAAGGAGAGGAGAGAGAGACAGAGACAGAGACACAGAGAGTGTATGCTTAGCTGGACAAATCTCTTTAGAAGAAAATACCTTTTATGAATTTTAAAGTGAAATAATTTTGTGGAGGGAGAAAAAATGTGTCACCTGAAATTAACAGATGCTCCTGTTTAATGACAGTGGTATCATAACCCTTAAGCACTCATATGTATACTTTGGACTGGCATAAAGAACAAGACTTTACAAAGGAGTCTAAAACCCCCATAAGGAAGTAATTTACACAGATTAATGAAAATGCTAGAAAATAGGCCCTACTCATTTACAAAGCAGTTCTGCTCTGAGATCAATTGTACTTCAAATCTTTTTTTTTTTTTAGAAAGAAAAATCTGAGAGTTAATTTCAGTATTTTTGTTAAAACATATACATCTCCCTTGAATAATGATCAATAAATATCTGTGATTTTTATTTTTTTCTGGCCAATTAGAATGCTCACAATCATTTTAAAAATCTCCGTGAGCTATCCATAAACACATACATCTTGTACAATACCTTCTTGGGTGTTCATCCTTACCTACTCTATCTAAAGCAGTGGAAGCAATACTCTTTCTCCTCTCTTTAGCTTCTTCTATTTTCTCTGTCGCTCCTTTTATCTCCTTCCTTTGTTTTATTCGTTTACTTATCCATCTTCCCCGCCCAGAAACGTATAAACAACAGATGTGGAAACGTGGCTTTTACTGACTGTTGTTTCACAGTTCCTTCCCCTGTGTCTGACACTACGGTGTCACTACAGTGCCACAGATGGTCTAAATCTCCTTCCACAAATTCACTTACAATGTCTTTTTATAGTGGACATGACAATTTTCTCTAAGAAATCAAGTGCTTTTTAAGAATTTTTAACGTGCATTTGCATGTACAAGGCTAAGTCCTTGAGTTCTTTTTATCTGGAGTGTGTTTCTTTGTGGAGATTCCTCTGGGATGCCTGAAACAAAATGCCTAGACTATGGCAGGCTTTACTAACAGCTGCAGCTGTCCAGACACAGCTCCAGGCTGACCACTGTTGGAAGAACAAGTGCATTGCCATGCTGGGAAGGCCGTGCTGGGAAGGCTGCTTCCTGAATGTCCCATGCAATCAACACAGAAATGGGCAGGTCTGCTAACATCAGGCCTCCTTGCAGCGAGCCTTTCAGATGAAACTCCAAGAGAGATTTCAAGAAAGAAAAAAAGAACAAAAAGGGGGAAGGAGGAAGAGAGGAAAGACAATTGAGGAAATGGGGTGTGGTAGTTTTTCAGTACACCAACAATTGCCAAGGTTACTTTGGCAGAGAAAAAAAAAAGGCCAGACTGTGCCTGCCTGAAGCTTTTGTACTTCTGCCCAGAATGCAGAGGAAATGATGGGATTAAATAAAAGTGCCAGTGAAAACAGAAAGGAGATCTTCCCAATAGTTTTGCCTGTCTGAAGGATGAACCGCTGGAAGCATTGACCTCCCTGCCTGTCTCAATGCGGTCAAGAAACTGACTGTCACTCCTGCAGTTATGATTAATGTTGCTCCCACTGGTGACATATTTCTAGCCACAGTCTCTGGAGTGCAGAAAGACTCAGTTGTCCTGTGGTGTGTTGAGTCATTGCTCTGGCAAAAGATCTGTTTGCCGGAGCTAGAGGCTTAGCTTTCAACAGGCATCCTCTTGATTCTTTGTGCGACATCCTATCATGAAAGAACAGAGAGCCTGCTACAAAGAATGACTGCTAAGAAGGATAAAACATTAAATTAATTTTGAAAAAGCCTTTGTACTGAACTGCAAAATGCAGCATAATGAATAATTAAACAATTAATAATGTAATCCTCTTAAAAGCACAGAACCACTGTGTGAGAGATTAAGTGTTTAACAGTTTCCAGTATAATGCAAATGGTAAGATGAGCCTTTCTTCCTCTCAGTTTTTAGGGGAACAGATTGAAAGCTCATTTCCGGATTTTTAATTAAATACTATTAAGTTTGCAGTAATAAGGAGAGAACAACACTGTCGCAATGTGGAAGGATTACTAAATACAAAGGTAAGCGCACAATGGCAAGACCCCAGATGTTTCTTGGTTCTGTTTTCATTTTAAAAATTAATGGACAATTCTATTTCTAAGCCACTGTGGTATACATTACCAAACATCAGGTTAAATACTAGTTTTTAGTAATAACAAGGAATTAAAGTATATCAGTGTTGTTCCACTCGTGGCACAAAAGAACTGCATAGACCATATTGAATAGTTGCAAAATTAAAAATAAAGTAATTGATGCATCTAAATGCTATTACATTGCCAAACCTAATATTAATATTCTCCATGACACAGAATCCTATGTTCCGATAAGTATAGTTTCAGTTTTCCTAAGTATCAAGTTTATGATGATTGCATAGATTTTTTTTTTCTGAAATGAAATAATCCCTCCTGGAGGGAAAAGGAAGGATAAGTCTCAGAAAGTAGAGGAAAACCACAAGGCTCAGGAAGCTCTTGAAACGTTCAAAATTCACAAAGCTTCTTCCCAAGGTTATATCAGCATATACTAGGTAGAAGGGACTGTCCAATAACTTGCACCAATTGAAGGCAACTCCAGGGATGCAGCTATTATGAGTCATCATCAGCCATGGAGCTGTGGACTTTTCAGTGATACAGCTGCCTTTGAGTCACCCATGCTCCTGTAAGCATCCTGAATAAATTTAGTCGTCCACTAAGCTTCACTCCTTTGCGTTTGTTTCTTTGGTCTGTTGTAAGGCCTTTATTTGCAAGCAAATTAACATCTGTTCACATTTTTCCAAGAAAACTGACACAATGAATTATTTTACTTCCATTTTATTGAGAACAAAATTAACACAAGGGAAAGAATCAGGAGAATATGAGGGTAAGAACATGGAATGGAGGTTAAGGAATTTCTTCAAGGACAAACACTGAGTCAGTAGAGTAAGACACAAACTAAGCATGAATCTCAAATGAAACCCTTCTCATTCTGTACACATAGAGCTCTTTGGAGCACATATTATGAAACAGAATTTCCTCTTCTCTCTGGGAGATGACTCCACAAACCCAAGGTAACCCCAAGCAGAAGAAACAAAACATGCAGAAGTGGTACTGGTCAGTAAAGACATTCTAATTATGCAGGCTAACCACCAAGAGCATCTCTAGATAGTTGACATAGACAAAGACCTTCCCTACAATTATTCAAGAACCAGTTAACCTGTATGACTAACCTTGTTCTAAAGTGGGAGTTATAGGTTCACTTCCAAGTCCATGACTTTTCCAGCCCTGGGTAGCTGCCTAGGTTTCCGGTACCAGGCATAATTTCACTCTTGAACAGGTCTTAAATCCATAGAGAGCTGCTGGTTACCAAAACGTCATATGGACCATTGTTACACCCTTAGGATTATTGTGCCATTCTGGTTGTTGTGGTGGTTCATAGGCATTTTAGGTGGGTAGAATTCTTGGTTGCTCCCTCCTTTGCAAGCTTGCATGGAGTACCATGAAAATTAGGCCTCAAGGTACATGCTTTCCTAACAGTTCTACATCAAGAGTCTCTGGATCCTGTGTCTGAGGTGCATTATGTCTTCATCAATAGGCCGTTGTCTTCTACTTCTAAGGTCAACCAAGGTAATAGAAATAGCCTGTAATACTAATACTTTGGGAGTGTCTAGAACAACGCAAACCAACAACTCAAAAGAGGGCATCTCATGAAATATTTTTCCTCTATATGTTTATGTACTATAAGCAGTTACTAGTATGATTCCTTGGGACATTTTTTTCAGACATTCTTACTGTTATTTTACCCTCCTCCCTGCTTCTTCTGTATTTATCTTCTACCCCTCCTTAATTACATCCTCCCCTCATTCTTTTTATTTCCCCCATCAGTTCACTTGTACCTCTCTATCCCCACCTTAAATATTTTCCCATCTCAGCAATGATACCTCATTATCGCAGTTAGCCCAGGATATGTACCCACATCCAGAAATTTAAAGCTAGGAGCTTCCAATGAGAAATACCATGAGACATTTGTCTTTTGGAGTCTGGATTGCATCACTAAACTTGATCTTTTCTAGTTCCCAACCACTTAACCTGCAAATTTCATTTTATCCATAATCTTTAACTATAATACAAATATTTGCCCTTGTGTGGACAGATTAGTGTAGTCCTCACCCCAAATCAAGAAAAGCTCTCTTTGCAACAGGTTAAGACCATTACATAAAAACCACAACCTTTCAAAATGCAGAGTTGTGGCACTCAAACCCAATCGGTACATCTATAATACAACTCCCATACCTGAGGCTCAGGGATCATTGTGGAAATGGGAGCAGAAAGATTGTGAGAGCAAGAAGAGTAAGGAGCATGATGAGAGACTGTGCTTCCTGGAAATGTTAGAAGCTGCACCCATAATGTCTCACCAACTGCCTAAAAATGAGCTAAGCAAAAACAATAGCAACAGACTTCTAGTGTGGATGAGGAAAAGCCCATGAGGCCTTAATCCTTCATAAGTAACTACAGGAACTAAGGAATGCTGAGATCAGAAGAAATACTCTTGCCTATGGAAGAGCACACCAATTGGTCACCCAATATCAAATGGTCATTTCTGAAAACATGCATAAAAACATAGCAAACATTATACAGTTTCAATAGTTGTACTTATTTATGTATGTAGGAATGTGTGTATGTGTGTGTGTGCATGTAGTAACAATTAATGAAAATAAAAGGCCACAAATTTCAAAAAGATAGAGTATCTTACTGAACCTAGAATTCAATAGATTGGCTGTCCAGCAAGCCCCTGTTATTTGTCTGTATCCATCCCTCCCATCGTTGTTATGATAGCCATGTGCCACAATAACCTAGCTTCTACCTGAGTGCTAGGGATTCACATTTGGTCCACATGCTTGCATAGTGTGCATTCTAGTAGCTGAGGCATCTCCCTAGCCTACCTCTTACTGTTGGTTCCACATCCCAGCATCCTTTTTGTCCCATATCAATAGGTGGAGTTAAAGGTTAGTCTCTTGCAAATCATCCTATTCTTTCCCAGATGTTTGCAGTGACCTAGGCCATATAGAACTTCTTCCTAAAAACAGATACCAGTGATGTTTCTAAGGAAGAATGAGTTGTTACAATCATTCAAGAAGCAAATGTGTGGGGGATGGAAAGTTAAAGCAAAGAAAAATATAGAAATTATCTATGTTAAAGGTTATCTTATAGCCTTAGAAAAGGGTTTACTGTAGATGTAACCAACCATCTTATTAAATAAGAAACATAGAACCAATGCAAAGAAGAAAGCCAAGAGATCAGAGCTAAGTCTTACCTGTCTGCTGCAGCTAGCCTCTTCAGCCAAGAGATCTACTTCCTGTGTTTTTGTCTTTATATAGACTTTCTGTTCTGCCTTCTCATTGGTTGTAAACCCAACCACATGACTGCCTCATCACTGCCTGTCTGTACAAACCTCCAGGTCTTCTATCGTTGGTATTGAGATTAAAGGTGTGTGTCTCCAATGCTGGCTGTATCTTTGAACACACAGAGATCTACCTAGCTCTGCCTATCAAGTGCTGGGATTAAAGGCATGCATCACCACCACCCAGCTTTTGCTATGGCTCTAATAGCTCTGACCCCTGGGCAACTTTATTTATTAACATAAAATCACATTTCAGTACAAATAAAATATCACCATAGTTTATTTACTCTATAGACTTTCCCTTCGTGTAAAATAGTCACTTGTAGAACACTAGACATGGGAGACAAGAGAGTCTAGAAATGAAAAGCTATATTTCAATATACACATGTATTCACAGGATACAATGACAACTGAAATGTTCAATCTTGTAGAAAAAAATGAAGAAAAACATTTTTCAGGAAGATCAGAGATTCAGCTAATACACTAAACATGATTAAGTTAAAAGCAACTTTTAAGATCAGAGCTCTGTTTATTGGTGTTACTCGGTTTATAAGTAATAATTAAATACTTTAAAGCATTGTATCATACAGGTGCAAAACCCAGAATATAATCTTGAAATCCTCTATCTTTCCTCCAAAGTTTTGATGTTGTTTCTTCTTTTACCACCTAAGGAAATGTAAATTCCATTTCTAATGATAACCAGTGAAGACATCTGATTTGGTTTTAAGGGACTATTTTTCTGACTGAGTTTGCTGGCATTCATCTACACACTAATGAAACATGAAAGTTCAGTTCTCAACATTTAACTACCCCATGTTGACATTTGAAACCACTTTAAAGGAAAAGGGTATCATATCTGAATGTGAAGAGAAATGGAATAAAGTGTGAAAGGACTAAGACCTTGGGCATCTTCCCTTAAGAAAATGAGCACTATTGATATTCACTCTTTACAAAATGAATGGGCAAGGATGAATTGTGAAATGAAATCTGTACATCTCATAACATCAAGAGCTTTGAAACGACTCTAAGTAAACTGAATATGAATAAGGTAAGAAGTGGGAAAAGCAAAATATCTGTTATTACATCTGGATTAGACCAGACATCCCAAGTTTCAACCTGTCAGAAAGTCTGGAAATATTACCTGGCAAGGATGGGAATATTTTTTGGCAGATAGCACTGATTAATTTTTTTCCCCTGAGAAAAGACTGATGTTGAGAGGAAAAGAACATTTCCAGGCAAGCAACATAAACAAGCAATGTTTTCAAGTACCTGCTAGAAAATTTGGTCACTTTAGCCCAGTGCACAATGTTAGGTGCACTCAGGCATGGGGCTTTAGAAGCCAAATTGCCCAAATGGGCTTCTGCACAGCCTGGCTGGGAGGGTCATTACAGAGTGGGTAGGCCAGGGCAGCAGCCTGTGGTGAAAAACCCTTCCTTCGCTCCATCCAGCTGCTTGCTGTTCACTATCTACACCTAAACACAAACCTCTCTTCACTAGTTCTTAAATTCCCCTTTAAATGACAATACAGATCCTTCAATCTCAGCCAAATCTCATTTTATGCTCATTTCACTTTGCTACAGAATTGTTTTCCTTCCATGCTGCATTTTTCTTGTACAATCACCAAACTGGCAGAATCTGAGTAGCTTGTCAGAAAGAAAAAGGTATTTGCATTTCATAGGAAATTAATCTAATCAGCAGGATGTTTGTAAGAGCCCAAGCCAGACTTGTTTACAAATGAACAATAGCTGGGGAGGGAAGGAGAGGTGTTAATCTTATTATAATATGACCTTCCAAAGTCTAGGACACACGTGTTTAATTCCCCTTGTTAACTCATTGTGTTTAAAGTTTACTGTGTCCTATGGCTTTCTCTAAAAATAAGGAAGTAAGCTAAAAATCACCTTTTTCTAATAAAATAGGAAGCAGGAGGTAAACTAATAACCTTTAAGGCTGTGATGAAAATAGCTTTCCATAAAACAAGAATAAACAACATTGCTGTCTAATTTAC
Organism: Peromyscus leucopus; assembly: GCF_004664715.2. Taxonomy (NCBI): domain Eukaryota; kingdom Metazoa; phylum Chordata; class Mammalia; order Rodentia; family Cricetidae; genus Peromyscus; species Peromyscus leucopus. The sequence goes on along the minus strand of NC_051070.1, from coordinate 37,759,397 downwards.
CTATGCATAAAATGTAAACTAGAACTCAACGTGCAGTAAAATATTAGTATCTTTACTGCCAGCATAATCTTAACTAATCATTTCTTATGTTATTTCTGTAGTTACAGTAAGTCATCTGCATGAAATTTGACTGAATAAGGTTAGCCCCACAGCCGAAACGACTCGTTTTCTTCATTTGTTTGTTGTTGGGTTCCGCCACCCCCCTTTCATAAAATCTTTTCTCATTAATGTTCCCACTCAGGTCCAAGCTAGTCTCAGGCAGGATCGGCCTTGGAGCTTTGTAGAATGTCACTAGCTCCAAACAGTTTTCTTCTTAGCAGCCCCCTCTTTTGTAGTACATAAAGGCATTCTTCGGGGACACTATAATTATCCAAAGTGAGCTGTAGTGCTGCAAATTACTTCGGCACCCTTTGATTTATCTGTAGTAAACATATTTTATAATGTTTATACACACAGTAAACCTCTGCCAATAATGAACCTATGGGTTACAAACATTTATACTATACAACACGGATGAATACCAGATGACCCTGTAATAGTTACATTCCTTGCTCTTCCTATCATGTGGGGAAAAACCAACCCTTGGCATCTTGCCATGTTTATGAAAATACCTTTGAAAATGACTCAGAATATCATAACTTCACATTTTGCAATCATTTCCCCTAAAATGATAGCATTTGTCCCTCCTTCCGAGGCCTGCATTTCTACATTTTCACTTTATGCTTCATTACTGTGTAGGTCTTATCAGCAGCCCCAGTTGCTGGGGAAAAGATTGGAATTAGGCTTTTTTATTTGTCTTACATGGTTTACCCCGACAAGATTTCCTGCGTATAAGCTTCTTTGTTCAGCTGAGAACTGGATACACTGCCAAGACATTGTAAAATTTACATCTTGCTTTTTCTCCTGTATTCTTTCCAAAATTGGATTGAAAGACAAAGTATAGTTTTTAATTAGAGCTCTGACTGACAATGGACATTTTTGCCCCTGAGCACTGGCATCTCTGATCAGTGGTGAGATTTTGTAAGAAGCCTTCTAGGAGATGTTCAATACTTCCCTGTAATCTGCCTTCAAGCAGTGTAAGCGTCAGCTAAAATTTGGGGTATTCCTGACAATATTCATTTAAAGATATCATTACCAGATTAATCTGATCATGATCAACAATGTCAAGTATGAATCTGAAGCAAATGGACTTTTCCTTTTGTCCTCATGTAATCCAGAGTGAATCCCCTGCTGACTTCCAGAGAGTAAAACTGAACTCACTTCCTCCTCCTTTCCCCAAACATTCCAGTGTAAGCATTGATTAACTAGCTTATTACAGAGTTCAGGCTATCATGAAGGACTTACCCTAAAGTAGATTCTGAAGATCACCTTTTTCATCTTCAAAATGTCTTAATGATTTGATTGACTTCAGAAGAGACAATAACTCCATCAATCAAGCACATTTCAGAAATCCAGAATGATAGTAAGCCTTGTTACATAAGTTAGAGAATAAAGACTGGATAGGTCAAGAGGTCAGAGACTTCAACTTGGAAGTTATAAAGAGCAAGTAGCAAACACTTTGCTAGCACAGAGAAACTTTGACTCTTCTCTTTGGAACTTTCTAACTCTTTCATTTTGTAACATGTTACTTTTCTCTCTCCCTGGGGAGTCGGCCTCCTACACCCATCATTTGGATATTAAATTCCTCAGGACTCAGCAACAGCATTTTTTGTTCTCCTGCAATATTTTCCTTTGAGGTGATCTAATCCATTTTCAGATCTTTAAAATCTCCTAACACTGAAAATTCCTGAAAATCGAAGTATAAGATCCTCCAACAACATACAATTTTTTTAAATTTAATTTATTTATTTTACATCCGGACCATAGTTTTCCCCTCCCTCCTCTCCTCCCACACCCTCCTCCCCTCGCCTCCCCTCCACCACCAATCTCAATCATCTCCTCCTCTGTTTCTGTTCAGAAAGATGAAGGCCTCCCATGGGTGTCAACAAAGCATGGCATATCAAGTCACAGTAAGACTAAGCACTTCCCCTTGTATTCAGGCTGTGCAAGGCAATCCAGTATGAGGAACAGGTTCCCAAGAGCCAGCCAAAGCATTAGTGAAAGTCCCTGCTTCCAGTTCTTAGTGACCCACAAGTAGAACAAGCGACTCAACTGTCATAGATGGCTTAGGTCAGTCCCATGCAGGCTCTATGGCTGTTGGTTTCAGACTCTGAGTTCCTATGAGCCAGATTAGTTGTTTCTGTGGGTTTTCTTATAATTCCTTGACCCCTCTGGCTCCTACAGTCCCTCCTCCCTTCCTTCCGCAGGATTCCCTGAGTTAGGTCTGATGTTTGGTTGTGGGTCTCTGAATCTGTTTTCATCAGCAACTGTTTGAATGCTCTCTGATGATAACTGGGGCAGTCACCAACCTGATCACAGGAGACGACCATGACGACATATCCACTGTTGCTGGGAGTGTTAGCTAGAGCCATCATTTTCAGGGTCAGGCAGACATACACATTCATATATCCAAATGTTCACTTGATTTAAGCATCTCACATATACTTCAAGCTAAAGCATCTCAAATAAGACTGCTCAATTTCTTTCCCCAAATTCTCTCTCATAAATTTTCCCCAAATATGACTCAAATAACAATTAGCACCATGTTTCATTTCTACGGGCTCTAAAAAAAATAAGTAAGATATTTTACCTCTAATATCACAAAATCTGTCCATAACTCCAAAGTACAATTAAAATGGCTCAATTATCTTCATTTCTATTATCACCTACCTATTCAAAAATACCAGCCTTGACTCTTAATTAACTCATAATTTATTCTACAATTTCCAACTTGCTTTGCACTATTAGTTTAATACTCTGTGAAACAGTTAAAGAGATCTTTAAAAACTATAATGAACTTCCTGTCAATCTCATGTTTAAAAGGTCTAACAGCTTTTCCAAACATTGCAAGTAAGAGCAAAAGTCATTGTGGAAGCCTAAGAGATCCTCTGTGATCTCTTTTCTACCCACCTCAGCAAGCTCAAGGTACTTTCATTGTACACTACATTCCAACCATCTCTATATATACTTTGTCACAGTAAACTACACTGCAAATAGCCTGGAGTTAAGCTCTGCCCTCTGCATCCAATTCTTCATCTTCTACTCTTGGGCAGCGTAGCTCCTATCTAGCCTGAACCTAGTGTCAAGTCATCTGAAATATGTTTCCTAACCAGACTTTCCATTTTACTCATTTCTGCAGTTTATTGTATTTTTCATTGCAGTTATTACAATTATGCTGCTTACATTTTCATTTTTGTTGTCTTGGCTCATCATCTGCTATTTAAAAGTTCATTGATTCATTGTTCAATACTCCATTTCTAACCTCTACCATGGCACTGAATCCGTAATAAGCACTCAGTGAGTCTGCACAGCTTGTTCATTTAGTTTTATTTAGACTGACTCTTAAAATATGAAAAAGTATTGGCAACCTCTGATTATCACAAAGGACTTCCTTCCTATGAAGGAAGTGTCTAAATAAGAGTCAGTAATAAATTTATGCCTAAGAAAGTAGTATCGTACACAAACACACACAGACGCTTCACATGCAAAAAGAGGGGCTGGAGACATGGCTCTCTGGGTAAATTGCTCGCACTGCATGAGTTCCAGAGTTTGGAAAACTCTTCTGTAACTCCAGTATTTCAAGAAACTGAGACAGGTAGATCTCAGGGCCTTGCTGATTAAAACTTAAGCAAAATTCACTGTATTCAGTGAGACAGCTTTTCTGAAAAAAAAAAAAAAAAAAAAAAAAAAAAAAAAGAAATGTAGAGAATGACAAAGGAAGACATTCAGTATTGACCTCTCCACATGTGCTCTCATAGGCACACACACACAGATTCCAAAAGAAATAAAGTGCAAAAAATAATGACTTATGCATGTCTCTAACTGAGCATTAATGATATAAAGCAAAGCAAAACAATTAAGAGCTCTAGCTAAGCATGGACGTTCCCTTCTCATAATTTGCTCAGGAGATAGAGGCAGGCATAGTTCTGTGAGTTCATGGCAAGGCCGCTTTACAAAATGAGCACAGGCCAGGGCTACATAATGAGACTCCATCTAGAAAAACAATCAAACCAATAAAAACAAGCAAACCAGCACTAGGAAGTTGGTTCAGTCAGTAAGGTGCCTGCTGGGCAAGCATAAAGATCTAAGTCTGATCCCCACTACGCATATACAAAGTCAGGCATATGTCTTTAGTCCTGGTACTGGAGAAGTAAAGTAAGGAAGATTGCTGAAGCTCTCTAGCCAGTCAGCCCAGTGAGCTCCAAGTGTAATGAGAGACCCTGTCTGAAAATACTAAGTTGGGATAACATATAAGAAGACACCAAGTGTTGACCTCTGGCTTCCTCATGCAGATGCACCTATAACCACATGTATACACAGGCACACACACACACACACACACACACACACACACACACAAAACCTTACACTCACAAGCCAACACATATACAAACACACAAAGAAAACTGAAGACACAGACTAAAGGCATTGATAAAGTACTACCAAGGCTCTAAGAAATGATGGGGGAATGTCTCTCTATGTGCTGTGAAAACATGTTGCTCTGGCTGGTTAATAAATAAAGCCGTTTGGCCTATAGCAAGGCAGGTTAGAGGCAGGCGGAAAAATCAAACAGATAGACAGGAAGAGAAAGGAGAGGAAAAAGCAGTCACCAGCTGCCACGGAAGGAAAAACACACTAGGAGCCTGGTAAGCCACAGCCACATGGCAACTTATGGATTAATAGAAGTGGGTTAATTTAAGATATAAGAGTAGTTAGCAAGAAGCTTAAGCCATAGGCCATGGCCATGCAATTTGTAATTGAGATAAGCCTCTATATGTTTACTTGAGTCTGAGCAGTTGCAGGACCAGGAGGGACACAGGAATTTTATAAATGGCTGTGGAACCTTGGTGCAGGGCAAACCAGGAAAACTTCTAGTTACAAAGAAAATCAATTATAGTTATATGTTTGTATTATAAAGAAAAAATGCAGTACATGTTTAAATTCATTGATTGTACTATTATCAAATGTCTGAATTTTTATATATGAATCTAATATATGCAAGTTCTCTAATTAGACAAATTATAAAATTATATCCATAGGTTAAATATGTCTAAAAACATGGAATAGAATAACATATTCATTAATCGGAGAGTTCAATATTAAAAATGTCATGCTTTCCAAATATTAAAATTCCAACTATGTATTTTTGTGTATTTTACAGTGTAGCTTATCAAGCTAATTATCAAATTAGTCACACAATAGGACATCTATAGTTAATAATAACGTATTGTATATTCAATATTGCTCAAAATAAATGCCTCTCCACAAAAAAAGATAAATGAGGTGATAGATATGTTAATTAGCTTGATTTAATCATTCCATGTTTTATACATGATCAAAACAACAAATTGTATGCCATAAATATATACAACTATTGTATGTTCATTAAAAATAGCATTAATTAAAAGACAGAAAATGCAAGAGATCAAGAAAAAACAAATATTTTGAAAAGGAAGTGAGGGAAAGACTTTCTGGATATGATATTAAGAACTGTTTTGTAATGATAAAGTTGTAATAAAAGCTATAATATTAAGATGTTGTGGGTCAAAGTCATGATGGAGGAACCCACAGAGACAGCTGACTTGAGCTTGTGGGAGCTCATGAGATTGAACTCTGCATGTGTGTGACAGTTGTGTAGCTTGTTTGTAAGGCTCCTAGCAGTGAGATCAGGACCTGTCCCTTTTACTTAGCTGGCTTTTGGGAACCTGTTCTCCATGCTGGGATGCCTTGACCAGCCTTGATGCAGGGGAGGGAGCTCCATCCTGGCTCAACTTGATGTGCCATGCTTTGTTCATGCCCATGGGAGGCCTGCCCCTTCCTGAATGGAGAAGGAGGAGGAGTGGATGGGGAAGGCAGTAGATGAGAATCAGGGGGAGGGGATGAGAGGAGAGGAGGGAAGAGAAACTAAAGTCAGTATGTAAAATAAATGAAAAAATGTTAAATAAACAAAAAAATAAATAAATAAAATGTTGTGGAAAGCAGGGAAGCTCTGAGTGTGTGAAGTCTTGAGTAGGTATGCATTGTTGACATTAGCTCACCATGTTAAGGACCAAAGCCTCATATTCATAGGAAATTGGCAAAGCCTTTTGCTGAGCCCAGTGCAAATGTTTATAGTGTGTTAGAGAATGTCCAGCATAGCCTTTTCCACCTAAATGCTCCCCTACAGAGACTGCTTCCTTTGAGATGAGCTAAACCTACCTCCTCATTCAGCTGTACCATAAACTCTACCTACTTACTCAGCTGTATGCAATAACCTGTCCAATGTCTAGTTGTATATCATAAATATGCCGTACTTCTCAAGGACTGTGGCTTCTCCATCAGAGAGCCAAACCACCAGATGTGAGCTTTTCTGTATCCATTTATATTAGCATCTGTCCTTTCTTCATTCACTGGACTCCCCTAGTCAGGGTTCTAGGACCTAAGTTATTCAAGATGTGGCAAACTGGCTCACCAACAGGAACCAGAACGGTGGCACTTGACTGTCAGGAACTCATGAAGAAAATGGAATGCTCTCAAGAGAAATGCACTAATAAAGGGAAAAAAAGAAAATAAAGCAAAGAAATAAGTAAAGAGAAAGAAAGACACAGGGATAAAGGAACAATTAAAGAAATAGAAGGGGCACATTTCAATTCATTGCATCTAAAGTAAGATGCAGGGAATTCTCATGATAGGTAGATAGATATTAGTGTTTGGGGGAGATTTTGGGCAACAAAAAGAGGTAAAGTAAAGGCATTTCAGCTTCATTGGTTCATGGCTTGTGTTTGGGAGGTATGCCCTTGCTTTCCAAATAAGGAGAGGAGATGAATTTGGCTACTTGGAAACAATTTATTTAATTAATTAATTGAAAACTGTAGTATAGACACAGATGCCTAAATAAAAAGGAATGATTTTATTCTAACACAGTAAAATTACATACATAAGAACAACTATCAGGTATTGTCTAATATTTTATTGTCTAAATAAAAAAGAAAGGTTTTAACTCTAACAAAGTAAACTATATACAATAAAAACAGTTACCAAATAAGAATTGCATTCAAAATGTCCAGTCCATTTGTATTTGGCAAATTTGGAAAAAATACTCTATTATCTATTCTATCTTGATGAAACCAATGTTTTATACCTAAACCACTTTCTATCATAACTTGTATTACCAGCCTAAAATAACCTTTTAGATCTTAAAACGTTTCTTAGATAAATAACTTTAGCTTTTATGTCTCTCAACCTTATAAACTTTACAACTCTTTTGTAAGTTTCTTTTCTGAATTTAGCAACAAAGAAAATGGTCTAACTATCTAGTATTCAACCCTCCCTATTCTTTCCTGTGCATCTCTCTATTCATTATCCTGGCTTCTCTATGGCTAATTCTGGTCAGCTGACTGTCCTTTAATCTAAAGTTAACTCTATTAACAATCTTAGAGTGTTAGTGTCATCTAATATCCATAACATTTCCACTGTTAGGGGTCCTACAAGAACACCAAGCTAATCAACCATAGCATGTATGCAGAGGACCTATCACAGAACCATGTAGGATCTGTAATTGTCACTTTAGTTTTTGTGAACCCCTCTGAGCCCTACTTAGTTGATTCAGTGGGCCATGATATCCTGGTGTCTTCTACCTCTCAAGTCTTGTTCTTTCTCTTCTGCATTATTATTGTGGATTTGGTGGTTAGAAAGAAGTCAGCCCCAATAGGGTGATATGGAATGGCACTCTTAGGAGGTGTGGCCTTGTTGGAGTCACTAGCAGTGGGCCTTGACATCTCAAATACTCAAGCTAAGTCTAGTGTGCTTCCAGCTGCTTGCCAATCCTAATGTAGAACTCTCAGCTCCTTCTCCAGTACCATGTTTGCCTGCATGCCACCATGCTTCCTGCCAAGATGACAATGAACTAAACCTCTGAACCTGTAAGTCAGTTGCAATTAAATGTTTTCCTTTATAAGAGCTACCGTGGTCATGGTGTCTCTTCATAGCAATAGAAACCTTAACTAATACAAGGTCCAAGCACCTAATAGATGGGTCCCAATTTACTTCCCAATTTGCTCTCACATACGTAATCTGCAGGATGTACTAAGTCCCATCTAAGTCATAGAGCTCTAGCCAGCCCAAAATTGTTGAATAGAGTTCACTGGGAATCCAGGCAGTTAGAGAAATGTCCCTCAAAAAGGGAGGACTCTATAGTATAAACAGTTATAGGAGGATGTAACCAAGCAACTGGATGAAAAAGCATGAGACTAGTAGTAAACTTCTCTCCTGACTTATCTTACCACCTGCATGGATACAATCACCATATGTATCAGGAATATAACTATTGTGCTATATGGGTTGGGTTTTGTTGTTTTTTGTTTGTTTTTTTAGTTTTGTTTTTTAAACTTACATTAAAACTTGCCAAGATTTTTCTCTTTGGTTTCATGCCTCCTTCTTCTGTGAGGTCTGCTGCTATTGACTACCTTCACAACCTCTGCAGCTACACCACAGCTGTCTTGGCACCTAGGGTATCTAAGTGGCCATTGCCTCCATGCTGGCTGACCTGGGCTCCAGCTGGTCAAGCTACCAATCTAGGCCATTAGAAAGAGCCAGCTCCCAGAATGCCCACTAACAGCCCACAGATTCAGATAGTCTGGCAGGACAGGTACCCACAGTTCTACCACGTGGCTCCTTCAAACTATGCACTTTTTTTTTTCCTCCAAATGTGAAGTGAAAGCAGGTAAACCTAAATAAATGGGCAAAAAGGGGAATGTTGTGGGATATTTGATTGCACTGACACTCTGAGGCTCTTAATAAAGTTAACCTTGCATCAAGGGGTGGAGTCAGTGACTAGCTGACCAGAATTAGCCATAGAGAAGCCAGGAATAGGGATAGAGAGATGCACAGGAAAGAGAAGTGAGTGACTTAGATTTTTTCAAAGGCTTTTTCAATCTGGGGAGTGTGGGGAAAGGATCATCTGGTCTGTCTTTAGCCGCATTCTTGGTCTATCAGTTTTTTTCCCAAGTATCTGACTCCCTAGGTTTAATTGGTAATAGAACAACTTAAATAAACACATCACAAAAATGGGGGTGTTTCTGTCTCTTTCATCTGCCCCTGGGACCCTTTTCGTTCTATTGTGTTGCCTCATCCAGCCCTGATGTGAGGGTTTGTGCGTGGTCTTATCGTAACTTGCTATGCCACACTCTTGTTATGTTCCATGCTCCTAGAAGGTCTTCTCTTTTCTGAAGGAAATGGAGGAGGAGTGGGTCAGAGGGAAGTGGAGGAGGTACTCTGAGGAGTGGAGGGAGGGGAAACTCTGGTCAGGATGTATCATATGACAGAATTAAATAAAAAAACAAATAAATAGATAATACTTTCACACACACAAACACACACACACACACACACACACACACACACACACACAAACCCTCAAAACAAGGCTTAAACTAAACTGCATTATTGTAAGATATAACACAAATTTGCAACCAACATGAAAAAAATGTTGAAATTTCTCTTATAGTTAGGACAAATTAAATATACATTTATATTTTGTATACCCCTCAGATTTTGTAGGAAGACTACCATAGCAAAAATTGGTAAAGAAATGGAAGAGGAAAATTTCCATACATGCTCTTAGGATTGTAATCAGAGCAATCACTTTGAGAAACATACACATATTCTTTCTGGAAAGTCTGGCACAAGTATACCTGGACACACATATAACACTGCCTATTATTAACTGCTTATATTTATTGTTGTTAATAATTAACATTATTATCACTTTTGACTTCAACTTTTGACTTATTTTGTCATAGAGATAAATGCCAGGAAAAACCAACATAAAAGTGGAAGGATTTATTTTGGATCATGGTTCCGGAGGTTTCAATCTCAAAGGGCTGGTTTTATTGCTTTTATGTCTGTGACAAAGCAGAAATATCATGGAGGAGGGCATGTCAGCGGAAATCTGTTCACCACACAGTAATAGGATGGAACCAATGCCAAGATATACCATTGGAAAGAATTCTGTCAGTGAAACATTTCATCTAAGAAGGCCCTACCTTCCATAGTCCACACCCCACAACAGTCTCTTCAAATTTTGAAATCAATACATCAAACTATTCATTATGTCAGAGACCTTATGGACTGTCTCTAGAAATGTCTTCAGAATACATCCAGAAGTTTTTTTTTTTTTTCTAATTTCCCAGACTGTCTTCAATCTGATCATGTAGAATCAAGGTTAACCACCACATAATCATACTGAAAGCATCTCTGAACTCCATCAGAAGTGGGGTAAGTATATAAATTGAGTTTATTCATTTGATAGAAAACCATATTGTAACGATATTTTATAAACTATTATTGCATCAACCATGGACACAAATCTTAGTTTAATGCATTTGATTAAACTCTCAAAACCAGGCTAACCTAAATTGCATTGTCCAGGGCTGCATACTAGTCAGGCAGGAAAATGATAAATAAGGAAGTCTAGAAGTAGACACTGATATCCTTAGGAAGTGGGAGAAGGATTGCCATGAGAAGGGTGCTTGGGATTTACTTTTAGAGGACAAGAAATACTGTGTTTCTTGATCTGGACAGTTATTTTACTATGCCCACTTTATAATTTGTAAAGTTGTACAGTTGTAGCTACTTGAGAAACAGTTGCCAAGTAGGAAGTTGGTGATCGTTAATGTCAGAAACAATGATGATATCCTTCTTATATCATTCCCTGCTTGTTTATGTTTTGTGATATCAGCCACCTGATTCCTTTATTCAGTCAAAAGCTGGGAAGTATTTGGTCTTGTTTTCTATTCTTTTCAAGACCTTTAAAGCCATTGTTAATGACAAAGCCCCTGAGAACTCCAGTTCCTAAACCACTACAGATCATCCATATGTACTTTCTCCTCCTAGTACCATATGCAAGGGAAAGTTCAAGGGAAAACAGGCCTAGTGGTGCACAACTTCAAATCAATGTGACGCCTGCACCCAGGGCATAGTTGAACAACTTGTGTGCAATGTGGTTGTAGTAAAAAGTGAAATAGCCATGGATCTCTGCATCCATTTCCATCAGTTATTGGATGAGAGTTCTATCATGACAGGGTGTTCAGCTAGACAGTTGATTAGCTTGAACTGTTTAGGAGGCCCCCAGGCAGTGGGCATCAGGACCTGTCCTTAGTGCATGAGCTGGCTGTTTGGAACCTGGAGCCTATGCTGGGACACTTTGCTCAGCCTTTGTGAAGGGAGGAGAGGACTGGAAATGCCTTGACTGAATCTACCAGGCTGAGCTGAATCCCCAGGGGAGTCTTTGCCCTGGAGGAGGTGGGAATGGGGGGATGGATTGGGGGAGGGCAGGGTAAGGGTAGGGAGGAGGGAGGACAGGGGAATCTGTGACTGATATGTAAAATTAAATTAATTATAAAATTTAAATAAATAAATAAACAAAAAAGTGAAATAGCCAAACGTTCCCCATTAAACATTCCCTTTGCACCAATATCTTAAGTCCATAAGACAGAGAAAGAAAGAAAGAAAGAAAGAAAGAAAGAAAGAAAGAAAGAAAGAAAGAAAGAAAGAAGAGAGAGAGAGAGAGAGAGAGAGAGAGAGAGAGAGAGAAAGAAAGAAGAGAGGGAGAAAGGGAGGAATGGGGGAGGGGTGGAGGGAGGGAGAAAAAAAAGGGAGGAAGGTCCCTCAATGCAATCAGTCTTCCTGAGGATTCCAATATTCCTCCCCAGCATGCATGCTTCTTTTCCAAATACTTCCTTTTTTAAAAAATTCTTACTTGATGTCTATCTAGATATGTCAGCCATTTCTATTATCAATAAGAATAAGAACCTGGACCAAAGGAGTCTCACATCCCTGGTAAACCTCAGATTTTTTTTTCTACATCCATTATATTTTAATTTTTTTGTTTCAAGAAGGAATTTATTTCTTCTATCTAGAAATACTTAGAGAATAAGGAATTCTTAATTTCATGGGATATTTTGTTTTGTTTTGTTTTACTTTGGTTTGGCTTTTGGTGAGGGAGTGGAGTTGTTTTGGACATGTGAAAATAGAATTCGAGGACAAATGAATGATGAACTGTATTTCACTGGTAGACTCCGCTGTTGTATAATAGGTTTTAAGAAATGTAGCTTTGTATTTCTAATTAATACTATAAAGAGAATATTTCAAACATGTTAGCAACTGCCTTGGAGAAAGGCTTGCTTCAGCAAAAACAACTGTCAGCTGAGTTATCAATTTAAATAAAGTTGTACAGACTTACTCTCTGGTTTCTTACAAGTTTCCCTCTATGGAGAGGTCTGAATTTGTGAAGGTAGTACGTTGAGCCCTCTGTGGTGTGTGTGTGCGTGTGCGTGTGCGTGTGTACCTACTTGCTTTTTGCCAGTTTTTTGTATTGACCAAGCAAGTGAAAAGTCCTAAACTAGTTGTAACATCAGGCTAACATTTCTATAGAAACCTATAAAGTGGCCCAAACAACAGAATTTTATTTTCTCTTTCTGGAAGCTTGTGTCCAAGCTCGATCAGCAGGGTTGGCTTCTCTGCAGATGTCTCTTTGGCTTATGGGTGCACCATTCTGTGCCGTCTCACAGCCCCATCTTTGATGCGTCTTCTTTTTCATTGAAACTCACTGGTCAGATTGAGCTAGGGCCTTATGCTTAAGAATTTGTTTACACTTCCTTGAATCCTCATAGGCCTATCTGTGAATATAGCCCCAATGGGGATTAGCAACCCAACACAGGAATTTAGCTAGGCAGGTTAGTCCAGAAACAAGCATTTTTGCCTTGGTAAAGTTAGACTTGGCCATTCTGCAGGTTATTTAAGGTAGCACAATAGGTTCTCAGGTGCATAGTTCCACCTTGCTGCTCTAAAAGGAAAACAATAAAACAAAGCATATTTATCTGCTCCCTTCCACCTGTCAATTATAAAACAAAAAGTATATATTTAAAGGTATGGAGAATATAAAATAATATATAAATCTTAGTTGATGGTCTTCAAAAGACTTCCAAACTTGAAAGGAAGCAGAGAGGAGATGAGCAGTAAGTACTATAGCCCTTTCTAAATATTTCTTAAGGATCTTTCTTTTTGCCAAATGCCCATAGTTGGTGTTCTTCTTTCTATATGTAGCCTCTCTCTCTGTCTCTCTCTCCTCCCCCACCGTGTGTGTGTGTGTGTGTGTGTGTGTGTGTGTGTGTGTGTGTGTGGTGTACAGTTATTTGCAGGTATAAGTATGTGTTCATACTATCATGCTCAGCTTTAAAAAGTATTTTTGAAAATTTCATACTTGAATAATATATTTACAATACTCCCATTTTTCTCCCTCCCAGGTCCAGTTCCTCACATGTTCCTCTCAACTCCCTCTCAAATTCATGGCCTCATCTTCTTTAATTATTGTTATACATATGTATGTTTGTGTGCATGTGTGTGGATTTACACAGCTGACTGTGTCCATTTTAGTGTTGCTCGTATGTATATTTGGTTAGGATTGACTGATTGGGACACTTGACTTTTTTACAGGAGTTCCAGAGATCAAATTCAGGTCCTCATGTGCTTGCAAGGCAAGCATATTAATTGCATTATCATTCCATGCCCCCACCACACACCAAGCAACAAAACACAGAAAGACAGTAAGGATGGTGGATGACCATTAAGGGAGAGAACCGTAGTCCATACTTTCATCTCATGCTCCCCAGCTCTTCACTCCATTATCTACAAGGCTAAATTATTGTTCAGGCATTATATCTATCTGTGTCATTTCTTGCTTACATGTTTGAACATTTTACTGTTTCTCATAGATTCCATTCTAACCTTGATAGCTAGAGATAGACAGCCCTTCAGACTCCACTACACTGTGTAACCCTACTTCTTGCTCTCCCACTTTGTGAATGTGCTGATCCTGAAATGGGGATGTCTACAGCAGTTCCCTGGTTCTTTCTGGCCTTGGCTAGAATTCTCATTTTACTTTCTCTCTGCCCAGGACACTGCTCAGCTTTAAGCCATAGCTCGAAGACTGCAATATGAGCTACTTACTTTCTGGCAAGGGAGATTAGTCTCACTCCAGACCACCACAGGGTACTACTATTCATACCTAAATTATAGTGCTCATGATATTATAACATAATTGTTAATTTCTATCTAAGCCTAGCCTGCAGGCTGAATCAACTTCAACACTACATCTTATGTGTATTTGTAGCCTCAGCTCTCCACACATGGTAGCTCATTAAATATGATTTTGATATTCAACTTAATGCATTTTTAATCTCTTAACAAACATGCACATAAGTATTAAGAGTCCAGTAGGCAAGACCCTCACCACAGCTCTGAGATAGCTATGATTAAGTTAGATATCTGATATGCCCTTGCTGAGCTGAAACTATAAGGGAAAGACAGACATTAAACAACTCAATGCAAAGTGATTATTTTACTGATAAGTTCTTTAGAGAAAGAAAGATGAGAATATATTACAATGTGTCACAGATCAACTGACTTAATGGAAGGAATAAATAGCTAAGCAAGATTTCTCTAAGAAAACTGAGAGGTGGGGAGGAGAAAGATAATTGGGGAAGTGTAGGGAAAGAAAAGGAAAAGAGTGATAAGAGATTAACTAGGTCGTTGTGCCCAAAATGCAGCAAAGGCTAGATGATGTGAATTATTATTACACAGCGTATTTGTCTTAAATAATTTTGTTTAACATATGAGAGAATACACATTCATTTTTCATTTATCACAATGAAATTAGATTTCATTTTCTAATACATTAACTTTAGTAAAAGGAACAATCCAAACAAAGTTAGTAAAGGCAAAGAATATAATAATAACAGCACACATGGGTATGGCATCAATAGTAAGGACATGAGAGAAATATAAATGATATAGAGGAAAAGAATTTCAAGCAAGAGGAGAAAATACATAAAAGACTTAAGGAAAGAGTTTGAACGACTAAGAAAATGCTAGAAGCCCTGTGTGGATAAAGCTCCAAAGGAAAATGGCCAAGTATTAGAAGACAAGGCCTAGGAGATCAATAGACTAAATAAATAAATAAATAAATTTTAAAAAGAAAAGAAAGACGAACTAAGAAAGTTTTTAAATAACTCTATTGTGGGAAAAGTTGGAAAAGATCAGAAACTGCGTGGAAATAAACAGGGACATGGTATGTGGAAGAAGAACCTATTTGGTGTTGCTTAATCCTGGCAAGAGAAGGATTTCAGAAGGGGACTGACCATCACCACTGAAAAGATGGGCTGGAAACTAAAAGTATCAAGCGCAGTTGACAGTCTGTAATCCTTGTTGCCCAAGCCTGAGAAGCGGTCAAGTGTAAAGCTCTACTGTATCCTCCGGTAGATTTATGATAAATGAAAATTAGGTCTTAGGAGAGACCTGCCGTCTTAGAAGATAGCCTGTCTCAGTGTTGTGGACCAATCTTTCACTGAAATATATTCTTCAAATTTTTGTCTCGGGAAATGGGTTACAGAAAAGGATTATGATTTCATATTTCACTATTATTCATATTTGCCTTTCATCATACATTGACGTTAACTTAGTAGATGTTTGATCCTGGGCAAGTGATTTATATGTTTGGGGTCCAGGTTTCTCTTCTTTTAGTAGAGAAAATTGAACCTACAATGAATATCTTTGAATATCAAGAATAATGTGTGAGCAGGGCCTGGCATGCAACAGGTACTTCCATTAGCTGAGATTTTCACTCAGAAAATCTCAGCTAATGGAAGATTTTCACACCAACAGAGGTCCCTTCCCTTACCCCTAAGTCCTATACCTATCTATAACTCACCAAGAAAAACTTCATGGGTCTGAAGTTTAGTACAACACACTCCCACATTGGATCAGCACTTGATTATAAAGCCTATTGTAGGTATTATCTAGCTCTAGGAGTAATTGGCACTTCATAAAATACCTTTTAAAAAAGGTCACTTCAAAAAAAAAAAAAGGCAGATCCTTTAAGACAAACTTAAACTTGAAACTCTATGAAGCTTATGAGATTTGATTTCCATAGCTTAACATTCACAAGATGCTTGGGGTTCCATAAACCTTGTTTAGAATATTACAGTTATTTTAACTTATTCTTTTTAGAATAAATCACATTTACAGAAGCACATTTATAAAAGGCTTGTGAAGACAATGGCATGTGTAATAAATAGAATTGTTGTTTCTGTTCTTGTCGGAACACTTACTAAACACCCACTAGGTACCAGAGCTTAATGGAATTGAATATGAATTAACACATTTCATCTTCAAAAAGACATTTTTCAGCGCCTTGACTTTTTTCCCCTCATACTAGGTGTAGGCAAATAGAGCTTACTGTATCACATTAGAAATCAATCTGTTACCAAATGTAATTTTTTGTAACAGCAAACATTTTTAGATTATCTAAACGCACACACACACTAAAAGCATCTGAAATAGATCTATTATTGTGCATGTTCTTTCTGACTGAGACCTAGTATGCCAGCCTGGAGCAAATTATTATAGCCTAGTTATGAACTCCAAAAAATAAGGAGCTATAATGGAAACAATCATAAACTGGAGAGGGGGTAAAAGTTCTGTTCCCATGATGGTACAGTAAAATCATACAATGATGTAATTTGCTATGTCATGATGGGGTGATGTGATGACCACCCCTATTTTGTGATAGTAATTGAACTTCAATTTTTCTGCTTATTATTGAGCATTTTAAATTTTGTTCTTAGCAGTGTCTGTCTTTTCTCCTTTATCAGGTTATATTGTTCATTTAAGGTGGTTCCAAACAGAGGATGAAGAGAGACAGATGAATGAGCAATTAAGAGCACCAACTACTTCTACCGAGGATCTGAGATTGATTCGCAACACTACATGGTAGCTTATAACTGTTTGTATATCCAGTTTTGGGGGGCATCTAACACCCTCTTCTAGCCTTTGACAGCACCAGGCAGAGACAACTGTTGTTTAGACATACATGCAGACAAAACACCCACACATATAAAATAAAATAATGAAATAAAACTTTTATTTTAAAATACAGTGGCAACAAAAAAGAGCAGGAGAATTTTTTGAAGCAGAAGCGGTGAGTAAAAACTGCTGAAGTGATCTGAAATGAAAATGGCAGAACCGTGATCTCTGGAGGTCCCATGGAGCCCGTGTGGAGTGAGTGACTTCAAAGCGCTTGTGGAGTGACTGTATATGTGAGCACACATTCTAGTCAGGACTAGTTTCCAGTGAATTTCATACATAACTCGTACAGAGTTAAATGTGGCCATGCTCACTGATGCAACCCACAAATTTGTTACTGTAATGAATATTTCTATCACCACAGAGTTCCGGAAACCCCGTCATCCTTTCTCCCCATCACTTACTCCACCAGGGACATCAACTCAGAATCACTTAGCCACAGATCAGTTTGCTTACTATAAAATCACCCCACAAAAGTGCCAATGAGAACATTTTGCAATTACTTTCTTTCCTTCACCATAATGGTTTTAAACTCATCTATGTACACATGAATGTCACTAGTTTTTTTCCATTTTACTACTTAGTTGTGTTTTATAGCAGATATTTCATAGGTTTAGCAACATTCATTGATGAACATGTTTTTCTAGGAATGTGGACACCATTGTAAATGTAACTGCTGTGAACATGCTTCAACATGTACTTTTAAAGAATATGTTTATGAGTTCTCGGAAAAATTTATACAACAATGCAATGTATTTTTTTCATTTTTTAAATTTATTTATTAAATTTAATTTTGCATATCAGCCACAGATTCCCTTGTTCTCCCTCCTCCTATTCCCCCACCCCACCCCTCCTTCCCCCAGCCCACCCCCCCATTCCCATCTCCTCCAGGGCAAAGACTCCCCCGAGGATTGAGTTCAACCTGGTAGACTCAGTCAAGGCAGGTCCAGTCCCCTCCTCCCAGGCTGAGCCAAGTGTCCCTGTATAAGCCCCAGGTTCCAAACTGCCAGTTCATGCACTGAGAACAGGACCCAGTCCCACTGTCTGGATGCCTCCCATGCAGATCAAGCTAATCAACTGTCTTATTTATCCAGAGGGCCTGATCCAGTTGGGGGCTCCTCAGCTATTGGTTCATAGTTCATGTGTTTCCTTTCGTTTGGATATTTGTCCCTGTGCTTTTTCCAACCTTGGTCTTAACAATTCTGGCTCATACAAACCCTCCTCTTTCTCACCAATTGGACTCCTGGAGCTCCACCTGGGGCCTGGCCGTGGATCTCTGCATCTGGTTCCCTCAGTCAATGGATGGGGTTTCTAGCATGACAATTAGGATGTTTGGTCAGGTGGCCTTCAAATACTTCAGAGATCTATTCAGAGGGCCTGATCCAGTTGAGGGCCCCTCAGCCTTTGGTTCACTCTCCCACCTGACTCCTCTCATGCATACTGACATCACAAATGCTGTTGCTTAGTGTTCAAATTCGAAAAGAGTTGATGTTTGTATTATGCTTAGTTTGAAAGCTTGATGGCTTTTCCAGGGTCCCCCATAACCTGTCACAACTATAGTAGAAGGCCTTATGATCTGTTGTTCATGAATGAGAATGCATACCAGTATCACAAAACATTCATTTACCTTCTTTTGTGAGTCAACAATATCTTCCCTTGTGTGCCAAGACAGATGTGAGCTTCTCAAAGGTGTGAGGAACTGCTCCACTGGTTGGTTGGTTGGTTGGTTGGTTGGTTGGTTGGTTGGTTGGTAGATCCAGTTTTAAAAATACAATCACACTTTAAGATATTAAATTCTTTTATTTTTTTTCCTTTTATTTTATTTTACAATACCATTCAGTTCTACATATCAGCCACAGATTCCCTTGTTCTCCCCGCTCCTGCCCCCCTCCCCTTCCCCCCAGCCCACCCAATTCCTACCTCCTCCAGGGCAAAGCCTCCTCCAAGGACTGGGATCAACCTGGTAGACTCAGTCCAGGCAGGTCCAGTCCCCTCCTCCCAGATTGAGCCAAGCATCCCTGCATAAGCCCCAGGTTTCAAACAGCCAACTCAATGCAATGAGCACAGGACCCGGGACCACTGCTTAGATGCCTCCCAAACAGATCAAGCCAATCAACTGTCTCACCTATTCAGAGGGCCTGATCCAGTTGGGTGCCCCTCAGCCTTTGGTTCATACTTCATGTGTTTCCATTTGTTTGACTATTTGTCCCTGTGCTTTATCCAACCTTGGTCTCAACAATTCTCGCTCATATAAACCCTCCTCTTTCTCGATAATTAGACTCCCTGAGCTCCACCCAGGGCCTAGCCATGGATCTCTGCATCCAGATTCCTCAGTTGTTGGATGGGGTTTCTGGGATGACTATTAGGGTGTTTGGCCATCCCATCACCAGATTAGGTCAGTCCCAGCTGTCTCTCGACCATTGCCAGCAGTCTATTGCGGGGGGTATCTTTGTGGATTTCTGTGGGCCTCTTTAGCACTTTGTTTCTTCCTTTTCTCATGTGGTTTTCATTTACCATGGTCTCCTATTCCTTGTTCTCTCTCTGTTCTTGATTCAGCTGGGATCTCCCACTCCCACAGGCTCTCTTTCCCTCGACCCTCGCCCTTCATTACTCCCACTCATGTCCAGGTTGTTCATGTAGATCTTAGCCATTTCTCCTTCACTGGGGGATCCCCGTGTCTTTCTTGGGGTCCTGTTTTCCAGGTAGCCTCCCTGGTGATGTGAGTAGCAGTCCAGTCATCCTTGTTCCACATCTAGTATCCTCCTATGAGTGAGTACTAAAGAATTGCTCAACATCCCTAATCATCAGGGAAATGCAAATCAAAACAACTCTGAGATACTACCTTATGCTGTCAGAATGGCTAAGATCAAAAACACTGAAGACACCTTTTGCTGGAGAGGATGTGGAACTAGGGGAACTCTCCTCCACTGCTGGTGGGAATGCAAGCTTGTACAACCACTTTGGAAATCAATGTGGCACTTTCTTAGAAAATTGGGAATCAATTTCCCCCAAGATCCAGCTATACCACTCTTGGGCATATACCCAAGAAATGCTCAATAATACCACAAGAGCACTTGCTCAGCTATGTTCATATCAGTATTGTTTGTAATAGCCAAAACCTGGAAACAACCTAGATGCCCTTCAACTGAAGAATGGATAAATAAATTGTGGCACATATACACAATGGAATACTACTCAGCAGAGAAAAACAATGACATCATGCGGTTTGCAGGCAAATGGATGGATCTAGAAAAAATCATCCTGAGTGAGGTAACCTAGACTCAAAAATATTAAATTCTTTAGTTTGATTGGTGTCAATGGATAACAGATTCCTTGTGTATTACATTGCCCGTTATAGATTTTTCACATATAACATAAGCACATTTTTAAATGCCCATTAATGATTAAGAAGAGCCAGATAGATTGTATGAATTCAGTTAAAGTTCAATGTGTTATGTGACTTTTCAGAAATAAGATCTGAACTAAGCTATATATGGCATTTGATTTCAGTTCTTTGCCTCTCTTGATGGAACAGTTCATAAACAGATATTCACATATCCAGATAGTATATCTTGACCTTTTATAATTTAAGCTAAGAGTATCCCAAGGTTTCCTCCACTGAGCAGAAGCTGTTTCATAGCCATCCCAATTCTAAACCTCTACTTTCAGACACATACTCTTGGATATTCTCATACACCCAGCTGTCCCTACAAAAGCAGCCACCCCTGCCTTCCTGCTTTTGTCAAGCCAAGCATATGTGGGTGCCAAGTATTCCTACTTTTGCCAAAGGCATATGAGTGTGACATCTATTCTTACTAACAAAACACCTTACTATGATCCCATCATGGCTTCGTGAGGACATACGTTCTTACTCATTTAAATTTCTGCTACTCAAATGAGATGACCTTTGTGCAAAGGTAAAGACTATGCAGGTAGAAATGTTTTCTTTGCTTCCTACCTTTGTTACACGAGCTAGAGGATGAAGGTGGTCCAGGGAGCAGCAGCGGTTTCAGACAGTGTAGAAAGCCTCCTGGACAGAGGACAAAATACAACTGAATCATGTTAGAGGGGGAAAGAGCTAAAATTCAAAAAGCTCTTTTACGAAGAAAGCTTCAAAGGAAGAAAAGAATGAGGTGCAAAATGAGCTGAAGCAAAGAGCAGCAGATGCAGGACCTTGAAAAGGAGATCAGGAATGAGGAAGCCCTTCATCTGTTCAAAGTCCCCGATGAGTCACGGAGCCATAGACTTTCAGGAATAAAGAAGTGCACTCATTTCACTAAAGTTCCTGTGTAAACCAGGAAAAGGGGCAGCGCAACGATCTCCTAACCTTTTATGTACTCTCAGAACCCATTTTGAAATGAGAGGCTAAATCTCTTCCTTCCTTGACCTGTAGTCTTAGTTCCTGATGATTTGGTATCTATTTTTACCCATGGTCTATGATCTACCTACTATGTCTCCTGACCTTTTGTATTGAAAATATTTTTTTTATTAAGGAAATAATTAAAAATGTGAGGCTGAGAGAATTTAAATAAATTCTTGAAATTCCAACAGCAAGGAAGCAGCCGAGGTTGAGTTCTTAGCTAATTTTTTCAGCATGGCTCAAGGTTCTAATCATTCTTTCCACCATCCCTCACTCCCTTCCCTGAGGTTCTGAATAATTTTGAATGAGAATATGGTCTGTGAGAGCGGCTTGTGCTTATAAAATTGGTTTTTCAGACCAAACACTGGCTTGTTTGCACAAAGTCTTTCCAAAGCCAAACATTGGTTTATGTTTATACAAATTGTACGATTTGTAGTGTAAACCATGAGACAATGTCAGGTTTGTTACTCCTTAAGAGTCTTCAGGACAAAGATGTTAGGATTAAATGAAACTGACGTGTCAAGTCAATCAAGTTTCTAATATAGTACCTGGCTGCTCTTCAACAAAAAACCCACAACTATATAAAGCTTTAGTTACTTGTGAATGAAGCAGACTGCCCCCAAACTAACTGTTTAGTACCACGGAAAGTTAAGGGCCCATTATTTTAAGATAAGTTGAAAAAAATGTAAAACTGAAGAAATACAGAAATATATTCTTTATCACTGCAAAGGTAATATTGTCTAGGCAGTATTATTGACATGGTTTTTCACTGAGAGGATCAGAATTTTCATTGTAAGGTTGGATCAGGAGCAGTTGTTAATTGAGTATGCACTAATAGGGCAATACCGATTGCTAAAATATTTTGAAAGTTTCATTTTGATTAACTAAAATAGCAGCTATAATAAGTACTAGGAATTAATATAATTTTGGAACATATCGTATTGCAGTTTGAATCTTAAATGTTCTTCAAAGACGTATGTACTAAAGTTCTAGTGGCCAACTGAGTCAAAATGTCGGTAGGCAAAGCCTTGTGGAATGAAGTTGGGTCACAAGGATATACCTTTGCAGGGAGTACTGGGACTCGGCCCCTTTTCTCTCCTCTTGACTTCCCTGAAGTGAGTAGCCTCATAGTTCCAAACTCCCACAATAAAACATAACATACTGTGCTAAAAAAGACCCAAAGCAACAGAGCCATGCAACCACACACTGCAAGTGCTGAATCTTTGAGCCAAAAATAAATCTTTTAGCCTTATAAATTGATCATTGAGGTATTTTTGTCACAGCCACTAAATACATTTTGCCTCCAAATCAGGCAGCATGCAGAACTAAGGTGCTGCATTCTCTCATATTCTGCTATTACTCTCCAGTATCAGGGAGTTGGGTCATGTGTAAAAATAACTCAGTGTAGATGAAATGGCCTTGTAGCCAAATTGAAAGAAGTAATCTGTAAGCCAAAACAGGGAATGCTCATAAACTCTGGGGTCTGTACCCAGGGAACCAATGAGGATATTGCTAGAGCTTTTATCAAATAAAATCGGGGCAGTGGTCTCTAAGGCAAAATCTTTGAAGAACACTATTTGGAAGTAAGGTTGACAACTGAAATGTCTAAATCTCCCCAAACATATTGAATGATCAGAAGAGCAAGAAACCCAGGCAGTGAGGCTCTATTTTGTGCCTACTTAACCTGACCTCCTGCCCCATGCCCTCTTCCATCTGTGCCTACCAGTTCCTTCACACTGTGCTTGTTCTGAGAGTCTGCTGTCTGCTGGCCAGTAAGCCTGGACCTGAAGTCACCGGTCACTACAGTCAGGTGTCCTCCTTCTGTCACTTTCTCCTTCTACTTTTGCCTCAGTCAATAAGTTGTCATCTGTCAATCACCATGTATCCTGTGGGTCTAGCTTTATTCTGTTTTGCATATAGGTTGGACAGTGGTCATATATCCTTGGGGGAAAAAAAAGGAAAGTTCAAGCCAGGTTATGGTGGTGCATGCATTTAATCTCAGCATTAGGGAGGCAGAAGCAGGTGAATCTCTGTGAGTTTGAGGTTAACCTGGTCTACAGAGCGAGTTACAGGATAGGCTCTAAAGCTACACAGAGAAACCCTGTCTTAAAAAAAAAGAAGAAAGGAAGGAAGGAAGGAAGGAAGGAAGGAAGGAAGGAAGGAAGGAAGGAAAGAAGGAAGAAAGAAAGAAAGAAAGAAAGAAAGAAAGAAAGAAAGAAAGAAAGAAAAAGAAAGAAAGAAAGAAAGAAAGAAAGAAAGAAAGAAAGAAAGAAAGAAAGAAAGAAAGAAAGAAAGAAAGAAAGAAAGAAAGAAAAGATATCTCAGGACATTGACTCTAAAATTTCTCAAAAACATAGCATCCTCTTTTTTGATCTTCAGCTCCTTCTTCTGTCCAATAACTTCAGGCTAAGCATTTCATGGTGTTGATTTTAGACAGACTCATAGAAGAAGGAAGGAGAGTGCAAAGAAGAGGCAGGCTTGAAAAGCCTTGAAAATAATTAAAGTTCAGAGGAGACACAAGCTCATATGTTACCTAATGACTAGACAAATGATGGGAAAAGCCACCAGTGCAGTTAGAAGAATGACTTTGAAAGATACACTATTTCCCTAGGAACTCTATAAACAAAATATCCTTTCACCAATTACTCCAAGACTGTGGGTTTGCCCCACCTGAAAGTTGCCCTGCAAGTCCCATGCTGTTAGTTTGTATCTGTATCTTTGGCAATGATAAAAGGATGGATTTTTCAACTCCATTGATGGGAACAATCAGCTTCTGATTTGGAAGCATGCTGAGAATTCTTTTGGTGAGAGCAGCAGCAGTCTTGTAATTTGTCAAAAGCATCTTCGTCCTCCATTCAGTAGCTATTTCAAGCCCCTTTTTCCTAAGTGCCAAAGCCTTAAAGCTATAAAAGTTAGATGTGAGAATTTTAATAATCTCTACTATTCTTAGAACCTAGTATTGATGGTGTATTGGAAGGCACCCGGAAATATTTTTCCCTTTGATGAAAAGATATCTGATAGAACGGAAGTTCTGTCACTTTTCCTTATCACCCTAATCTCCAACCTTTCTTCTTGCCTCTGACAAGGTCCCATGAGCACAGCTACCTGGGGTGTTTGTAGCCTTCTGACCTGGCAGGAAGAGCCATGATGCGCTGTGAATGATAATGATGTCAAAGGGCCTGAAATCTTGGTGAGTTCATGGCTGCCTAAACAAGTTAGGAAAAACTTTCTATTAACTACTTATTATGTGCCACAATAAATCCCCTTTATCTTAAGTGCACTTCGATTATGGTATTCATCACTTTCATATAAAGACATCCAAACAAACTAGGACTCCCATGAAGAAGCCCACAGTGACCTATGTGGTATTGCCAAATCTTCCAATTTCCTTTCATTGTCATTCATTAGCTTTCTTGATAAAACATCGATAGGAGATGCAATGATCACAAAAAATGAGCTGTGGGGTTTGAAAGGCTCACGGAAATTCAGAAATGGGAAGGCTTAGGCGGTACCATGTCTTGTATGTCACTAGCATGCTCGTCTACTGAAATCAACAAAACTGTGACTGTCAACTGGTCTGGAGTGAGAAGCACTTGGGATATTTGTGAAGCACATTTTTAGTGTGTCAGAGGATGTTTCCAAAGAGGATTAACTAAGAGGAGATGGTACTCCCTGAATATGAGTGGCACCAACCTTTCAGCCTAAATGGAAAAAAGGAAAAGCCTCCAATCCTGTCTTTCTGGAATTTTCACACTTAAATAATGGATTAAAATCTCTGAAACCTTGAGAGAAAATAAATTTTCTTTTTTTCCTACTATGCTCACATACTATCACAATGAAACAAAGATCTGATTAACACATCAAGCTTCTGTTCAAATATTTCTGAGACAGAGAATTTACCATCTCATAATCAATCAAACTCACCCCTTTCCCTGGATTAACATGATTGAAGGTTCCTATTATAACAACACACTGTCTTCTTTTGTTTGTTTGTTTGTTTGATTGATTGATTGATTGGTTGGTTGATTATTTGTTTTTTTGACAGAGGATATTTATGTGTTGCCTTTGGTATCCTGGAACTTACTCTATAGACCAGGCTGGCCTCAGGTTCACCTGCCTCTGCCTCCCGAGTGCTGGAATTAAAGGAGTGTGAAACCACTGCCCAGCAAGCAACCCATTTTCTAAGACACAGGAATGTGACTGCTATTTTTCATTCTTACAGATTTGTAAAATGCATTGATCAATAATGAAACCATTCAAAGCTTGGGAAAGATGATGTATAGAATAATATTACTTTTTCCTTTTTCTACTCATTAATATATTTTTGTTGATTTAAAAGTAAACAGAAAAAAGTAGGACAAAGGCTGGGGATGTAACTCAGTTAGTGAAATTGCCTATTATGCATAAATCCCTGGCTTTTACAACTTCAGTGTCACATCATTAGAAACTAAGAGTGAGGGGCTGAGGCTATGGCTGAGAGGGTAATAGCTCTTGCTATGCAAGTATGAAGAGTGTGTCTGAACACTCCAATCCTCCTGTAGCTGGATGTGGCCACATGTACCTATAATGTTTGCACTGTTGGGACAGAGCAAAGAAAATGTCCCATGGCTGCCAGCCTTGTTCCAAATTCATTGAGATTCCCTGAGCATTCAGTATCTTCCTTTGTCTCTGCACATATACATCAGCACATGCATATGCATGCAACACACACACACACACACACACACACACACACACACAGCTATATGTAAATATAGCTAGATAGATAGACAGACAGAGACCCAGGTGTGATGATGCATACTTGAAATGTCAGCACTTCTGGAGGAGGAGCCAAGATGACCAGAAATTCAGCATTTTCATTACAGGTAGACAAAGCCAGTATGAGCTACATGAAATTCTATCTTCAAAGCAAAAAGCAAATAGTAAAAGATTAGCATTATATTGCAAAAACAGAAGTATTATTAGTAGTAAAGCAAATTTTCTGTGCCCAAATTTTTAATTAGTGGGTATTAGTAGTAGAAAAAGAAAGGCAAAACTAGCATTAATGGGGACTAGCATTAATAACAGACACAATCAGAAATCATGATATTTTACAACACTGAATCTAGGGAGTACCATCAAATATCATTGATACATGCAAGGAAATGCATATTTTTTAAAATATAAAAATTATTATAATATTGAACATAAATGTTAATCCAAGTTAAGTTTTTCAGAGCTAAACTTCACCCAGCAACTTGCAGTCTAAAGGACCTAAGTTTTTATTTAATTTTCAAATGTCCTCCATTTTATTTTGACCCGTGAAATAATCAGAAGTTTGAAACAAAATTCATTGAATTTCCCTGTTATGGATTTTATTTTGGTATTTGTTCAAAAGATCATTGAAATGCACTAACTGATTAATGGGCTGTTTTGGAATTTCTTGTATGCTTATCATACTATGTGTGGTAGTTTGAATGTAATTAGCCCCCATAATCTCATAGGGAGTGGCACTATTAGGAGGTGTGGCTTTGTTGGAGTGGGTATGGTCTTGTTGGAGGAAGTGTCTTAATGTGGAGTCTGGCTTTGAGGTTTCCTATGCTCAGGATACCATCCAGTGTTTCAGTTTTCTTACTCTTGCCTGCAAGATGTAGGACTATCAGCTACTCCAGTTCCAAGTCGGCCTGCACACCACAATGCTCCCTGTCATGATGAAAATGGACCAAACCTCTGAAACTGTAAGCTAGCCACCCCAATTAAATGTTTGCTTTGTAAGAGTTGCCATGGTCATGGTGTCCCTTCACAGCAATAAACACCCTAAGACATCGTGCTAGTCTAAAATCCCAAAATACTTAACTAATACATCAAGCATGACCTTGCAAAATTGTGGTATATCTCCAGGCTACAGATGTGAACCTTTTATATAAAAATAGTACACAAATTCAAGAAATCTATGATGCAGTCACTGATCTTTTGAAGTAATCTGTGGGCTGGAGTCAAGCTTAGTCATGAACTCCAAAACAGCCTTATACTTAAATACTTTCTCCATCTTCTCATATACATGGACCCAAACATAAAGTAAGGTATCATTTCAAATCCAATATTATCTTCAGACTACTTAATATCAATTTTCAGTTGGACAAAGTGATAGATAAGGAAACTTGCATTGCATCATTCTTTGATTCTTTCCATTTGACACAAAAACCTTTAGTCAAATGAAACAGGGTTATAATATGTCAAGGACACATATCACTGGCGAAAGGAATAGCTTACAAGTTGTCCATGAAGACTAAGTTGGGAATTTTTTGTGTCCAGTAAGTGCCACAGAATGAGTCAACCCCCTGTTTTTGCTTTGTCTTTTAAGGGTTATTTCAAACTTGAAATTTGCCTACACTGTCTTCTGATTTCCAAGATCTGATTGCCATGCTAAGGTGCAACTTGTCCACCAACAATCCAGTTATTCATGGTTCATTTGAGGAAAAACTGGAGAGTGTATGACAAATCATGTTAAGATAGAATTTCCACAAGTAACATCTGTGAACTTTCGTTGTAACATGATATGTTTTATGAGATTCTCATTTTCAATATTTTGTTTCTTGCTGTCCCAGAGAAAATTAATGATCCTTGGAAAATACAAACTGGAATGTTAGGTGCTATGTATTATGTATTCTCTGGAGGTTTTGCTGACCATTCTAGGAAAACAAAAAGGTTAATTTTGTGGCTAAGTATTGCCCCAACAAACTTTGAAAAATGTCACCACCAAGAACATCACTTTTCTCTGGCTGATATCCTTTATACCTTAATTTGAAAGTCAAATGAGCATTTCTAGGCAAAAGAAATAAGAGCTAGGGTGTGCCGGTGGGTTTATTTTTAATTGGAAAAACAACTCCTGTTTCTTAAAAGTCAGGTAATGATTTCAGGGTGTTTCTAAGCAAGACCTGAATAAAATATTAGACAATCATTCTTGAAAGCTATTAGTGGTTGCCTAATCTAATACAAATAGAGGGAGTTATGAAAGTAATTTTGGTTTTCTTTGTTTGCTGCAGAACTTATGGAAAACTTACCAAGTATAACCTTTAATTTTTTTTCAGGCAATAAAGAACTGCGCTTCGAGTTCTTTACATGTGACTAAAATTAATGCATTAACTGACAAAATGGAAATTGCTATGGAAGTAAATACATAATATTCATACAATTAAATCTAAATCTGTAGAGAGGGGATATGCTGTTTACTGTTGTCCTTTACTCCTAGACTCATAGTAGTGGTGGTGGTAGTAGTAGTAGTAGTAGTAGTAGTAGTAGTAGTAGTAGTAGTAGTTATGATTATTATAGCCAAATTCAAAGGCTGAAAGCACATGCTTCCATATAAAGAGATTTTTATTAAAGCCATCAGTTAAACCATTGATCTGGAATGAAATTTAGATCGATACATTTTCAACTCTGGCCAATCATCTTTCCTGACCACATGACCAGCTTGTCCACAGTATGCTGCGGATGTCCACATAGGAAATTGCCAAGCATGGAAAGATGGATGACTTTTACTTAGTGAATATATCTAACTGGGGCAAGAAAAAAACAAAGACTGGACAGAGTTAAACTTTGTAAGAGGCTGTTTTCCTCTATTGAACACTTCAGTATTTAATGCAGAATTTTCTTAAGTGTGGTGGATGCATAATATATAAGGTTTGTGATTTTAGTTGATAACTTATGATACCTATGTTAAGTGTTAGAATGAAAGAAAGGATTCAACAAGAGTGAGCGTGTGTGTGTGTGTGTGTGTGTGTGTGTGTGTGTATTTGAAGTTACCTATATTTGAACCATTTTACCTTTACTAATAATAGCTCTCCTCTAAAACAAAATCTCTTCTGAGCATATAAACCCAACTGTGTCTTCACTCTGTACATTTTGCCTTGTGGAGACTCAATTAAGGAATGGTGACTAGATTTATTTCCATTAGCATACAAAAACCCATTTAAGAAATGTTTCGATGGTGACAAAAGAATTGCTCCCCACTGCATCTCTAAAAGGGCATGGCAGAGGCTTTCTTCTCCTGCTGATAATCATTTTTTTCTTCCTGCTGCTCATCCATTCCCCACTTCTGAAGACTAAGTGACTTATTTTCTATGAAAGTAAATGTGAAATATTAAAATAAATCCTAATAGCTCCAACTAGATAAAAAGTATAATGACCACCATTGTAAATATCATAAGCATAATCTAAGAAATAAGAACTTGGTACATTTTCAGGGTACTGTGATATATTTTTCCAGTGCTAGCAGGATGCACTAAAGTGTGTTCTCCTTAAGAGATTTCAAATTCATTACCAGACAGTTATGTTTTCACTTTAGTATTAAAGGAACAGCTGATGGTGCTCTATGAATAAAAATGAAAAGTAAATTCCACAGTCAGAAAGTCTAGTAGCTGTGAGCCCTTGTTCTGTGGGACTTGAGATCACACATTGGGTAAGCTAATAGCCTGCTGATTCAACTTCAGTGACTGACAGGGAAGTGAAAACGGAAAAAAAAAATAAAATAAAATGAAAACAAATTGGTTTCTTGCCACCAAGAGTTTTATTAGCATGATACAAAAATCACTACCAAGTCTTTGGGCTCTTGATGTAGAGATTTTCTAAAAACCTATAAAGGGAATATTGAGTCTTCTCCTTCATGTCCTGAAACAAAACAAAGACTGCCATCTTCTTCCTCTTGTGGCAAAGCACAGACAGAAAAATCAAGACTGGGAAAGGCAAAAGTTGATTGCATCCTCTCAGCCACTCTTTATTCACCTCCATGCCAGGCATTCAAGCAAGAGTGGGTCTCTATTTTAGAGCTGGATGGATTTCACTGAATTAAATAACTGGAATTCATAGTTGAGGCAAGTAACACACATGTTCACTGTACTAAATGTGTGGCTATAGCTAGAAATCAGATTTCCTCATTTTCTATGAAAGTTTCGGGAAATTTTCCCCTCTGACATGTTCTACACTGATGTTCATGAATTCCAAGTCAGTGAGATCTTTCAGACAGTTTTTTTTTCTTTTATTTAGAATATTATTTTTTATTTTGGTTTTTGATGTTTTTAAAATATGTTTTAAAGTGAAATGTAGAATTATATCACTTCTTCCATTTTTTCCTCTCTCTAACACTTCTAATGCCCCCTCTCAAGTCTATAGCTTCTTTGTTCTATTATTGTTTTTTTTTTTGTGTGTGTGTGTGTATACATATGTAAATACAACCTGTTGAGTCCATTTTGATTGTTTGTGTGCATATATTTCAGGGATGATCACCCTGGATTGGACAACCAATATGGGATCTCATCCCGGGAAGTAAATTCTTACCTTTCTGTTACTTAATACTTGCCTGTAGTTTTTTGTCTATCAGTAAGACTCTACAAAATTTCCCCCTTTCCATGTTAACATGTCCATCAATATTGCCAATGTTCTGGTTTTGTTTATGAAGCCATTTCTAGAAGTGTTTCACAGAAGACTTTCTAGTATTCTGGGTCTTACAATCTTTCGGGCTCCTCTTCTGTGATGCTCCCTGAGCCACAGATGCAGGTGCTTGAGACAGATGTATTCCCACAATCAATTTATCTCTGTATTGTGTCTAGTTATGATTTGCTGTTGGGGTCTCCATTTGCTATAAAGAAATGCTTCTTGATGAGAGATGGTAACTGCACTCCTCCGACTTTGAAAACCTTGGTAACAGAATTATAAGCACATATTGTGCCACCCAGATTTTTTACTTGTGTTCTGAAGATCATGCTTGCATGGTAAGTCCTTTACTGACTGAGTTATTTTCCCAACACCAACAAAAGTCTGTTGACACAAAACTATATATGATGTACCAAGGCAATCTCCACTTTTTTCCATGATAAACTATTATTGAATTTAACGCCAGCAAAGTAAGAATAATAGCATTGCTAAGGAACCATGACTGTATTGTAACTTCAGAATAGCTTTCTAGTTTATTGTCTTCAACAGACACACACACACACACACACACACACACACACACACACACACACACACAGAGACATTTAAAATAACTTGATTAATTTATGGTAGCAATCA
The DNA here is from genome assembly GCF_004664715.2 of Peromyscus leucopus. Lineage (NCBI taxonomy): Eukaryota > Metazoa > Chordata > Mammalia > Rodentia > Cricetidae > Peromyscus > Peromyscus leucopus. The sequence goes on along the minus strand of NC_051070.1, from coordinate 37,727,989 downwards.
AAGAGATACCATGTAAGGACAGGTACCCTCAGGAGAGAAGAAGACTCAAAGCTGTGCTGAGCTTTCTCATTATGCATGACATTCCAGATCAATAGTCACCAGATGCTGCTTGTACAAAAGCATGCTGGCCCTTCCAGACAGAGGACCATCTAGAGAAAAAAACCGCATTTCCATATGACAGCTTCTTCCTTCTTGACCACCCTTTCCATCCATGTAGTAGAGAGATGTTGGAAACCCTAGTAGGTTTCACTATGGTTATCTTTTTAATTAAGATTAAAAATCTTCTTCCAGATTTCAAAATAATATTTTTATTAATTCTTAGAAAATTTCAAATGTGGCCAGGCAGTGGTGGTGCACGCCATTAATCCCAGCACTCGGGAGGGAGAGACAGGCAGATCTTTGTGAGTTTGAGGCCAGCCTGGTCTACAGAGTGAGATCCAGGAAAGGCACAAAGCTACACAGAGAAACCCTGTCTCGAAAAACCAAAAAAAGAAAAAAGAAAATTTCAAATGTGTATACAATGTTTCATGATCATATCAGTTCCCCTTTCAAATTCCCACCTCATATCAACTTCCCTACATCATGTCCTCCTTTTTAAAATTACTGCTTGTTTGGTTGTTTTTGTTTATTAATCCATTGAGTACAATTAGTGTTGTCCATATGTGCATGGGTGGGTTGTCATCCACTGTGGTATGGGCAACTAATAGTAGCTGCACCTCAAGCAGCCATTAACTGCCAATAGATTCTCTGACAGGTGTGGGGCTTTGGAACCTCTCTTCCCTCCATGTTAGAATCTTTAGCTATATTGATCTTATGCATATAACCACAGCTACTGTGGGTTTGTATGTGCAATAGTAATGCTATGTCCAGATGATTGCATTTCACAGACATCTTCCCTGTCCTCCTGCCCTTACATTTTTTTTCTGGTCCTTCTTCTGATATGTTCTCTGAGGCTCAGGGGTAGTGATATAGATGCTCCATCAATGGGTGAGCACTCACAGTCACCTATTTACTTTTATTTTCAATGTGCATGTGTTTTACCTGTATGTATGTCTGTGTATCACATGCACAAACCACAAGAACAGAAGAGGATATGTGTTCCCCTGGGACTGGGGTTACAGATGGTTGTGAGTTGCCATATAGGTGCTATAGATTGAACATGGGTCCTCTGGAAGAGTAACCATTGCTCTTAACCTCTGAGCTATCACCCCATCTCCCACAGTTATTTATTTTCAGCACTTTGAATAGTAAGGAGTCCCTTCGTTAACCACAACTCACCACCATAAGAAGTTTCTCTGGTGAATATTGGCAGCAGCAAAAATCTGCAGATGTAAACAGAAGGATATTTAACAACATCACCACTTAGGAAAACAAGATTAATAACTTCTCTCCTAGAGCCCATGGCTTTCCAACCATGGGTTTAATCTGTATATAATTTCATTTTTGCAGTCCTTAAATACACAACTATGTATTTTTGTTCAGTGTTGCCTTCCATGAATCATAGACAGATCATTTTTCTCTCTAACTTCGAACTCTAAATAGAAAAGGGAAGTTCACTGAGTTCCTGCTAGGTTTTTGCTCTGTCTTGGTAGTTAAATATCATCTCTGTACCTTATCCCACCCCCAAGGCCTCCTCTTGTACACTCCAATCCATAACAGAGCTCTGACTCTCTCTTATTCCACATAGCATACAGTATGATTCATATCTAATATGGGGTAGGATATACAAGTTGATATAGCTCTTTTGGTGATACAGATATTTATGCAATAGTCTCCTCCTACCATACACCTTCTCTCATCTATCTATGCATATACATGCCACTTTCCATGATTACTACCATGTCCAGAGAACTAGTGAACTCTATCAAGGTAGTTCTTCTGTTAGCTAGGTTTTATTTTTCACTGCCTTTCCACCAGAATTTAGGTAAAAATCCTAGACAGGGAATGAGGAATATGAGGAACCATCTAATGTGACTTAAGGAGGATACTTAATGTTCACAATGGCTTTACTTCTCTCCTGTTCTAGCAATCCATTATTAAAGGCAGCCTCAGCCAGCTGTAGTTGGAAGTTTTCCTATGTCCTGGCCAGTCAGCAGTCAGGACAAATCTCTCTCAGTCATGTCCCCCAAGTAAACACACAGAGGCTTATATTAATTATAACTGCTTGGCCATTAGCTCGGGATTATTATTGACTAGCACTTATATTTAATTTTACCCATAATTCTTATTTATCTTTAGTCACGTGGCTTGGTACGTTTTCTCAGTTCTGCCTTGACATCTTACTTCTACTGTGTCTGCCTGGCAACTCCTGACTCAGCCCTTCCTCTTCCCAGAATTCTCCTATACTTCCTGTCTGGCTGCTGGCCAATCAGCATTTTATTTATCAACCAATCAGAGCAACATATAGTCACCGCATACAGAACGACATCCCACAGCACTTCCCCTTTTCTGTCTAATCAAAAAGGAAGGTTTTAACTTTAGCATAGTAAAATTACATAGAACAGAACAGTTATCAAGAAAGAATTACAGTTACAATACTCAGCAACTTAGAGCAGTTTACACCTTATATTCAGATGCCAATAGAAACATATAACTTTTGATCCTCTTAAATAAGCACAGAAGGAAGCAAAAAAAAAAAAAATAGTGATAAAAATACGGGAAATGATTTGCCTGGCAGTGTTAGCTAACATCTCAAACAGCGAAGCTGTGCTGCATCTTCATCACGGGTGTGACTGGCTTCCTGATTGCACCCACCTATAATGTTGGTAGCAGGCATATAAGCGATGAAACGGTCATCAGAAAGACTACTTTGCTATGGCAAATGTTACCTGCTGTGGGACGTCTTTCCGTACGCTGTGAATGTATGTTGTTCCCATTGGTTAACAAATAAGCTGTTTTGGCCTATGGCAAGGCAGATTAGAGGCAGGCAGGAAATCAAAGCAAAGATACAGGAAAGAGACAGGTGGGGAGAAGAGACACCAGTCTGCCACCCAAGGAGCAAGAAGATGTCAGCAGACCAGTAATGCCACAGTCATGTAGTAACATATAGATTAGTAGAAATGGGTTAATTTAAGAGGAAAGAACTAGCTAGCAAGAAGCCTGAGCCATAGGCCATACAGTTTGTAATTAATATATAAGCCTCTCTGTGTTTACATGGGACCAAGCGGCTGCGGGATCGGCAGGAAACAGGAAAACGTCTGACTACACTGGGCACCCAAATGTGATGGCAAAAGTTTCCACCTAAAACCCGAGAGACCTGACTAAAATGGAGCTAAGAGCAGCTTCCTAGTTTGTATGTCTCATTGGGACTAAGGTACAGAGATGCCACTGTATAGAGACGCACGGACATTCAAGCTGGAGCACAGCAAGGCGAATTCCCGTCCATGGTAAACAGAGGTGTCTCCAAGCCGTGCAGCACACTGCATGGTGGATTTAGCTTTCACTAGTACAGACAAAAGAAAGGTTCCTGGGCTCCATGCTGCTTGATGGAGACATAGACCCGCTGCTTCCCAGAGTCAGTGGTGAGCATGGCTCCCAGAGCTGGTGGTAAATGTAACTCCCAACTTGTTGGGAAGCTGAGGGGGCAGGGCACAGAGTCAGCCGCCGAGGCTGCCTCTTCTATCCTAGTCATGCTGCTTAAGAGTTTGAAATCTCTTCTGGCCAAAAAAAGGATTATAGATATACAATAAGATAGATTCAGATGATATAAAACTGGAAACAGTTTACATTGTATGTAAAAAGGTACATAGGCTTGAGAGAGAGAGAGAAAAGAAAGGATATAGATAGTCATACAAATAAAGTCTTAAAAAATAAAATAATATATACAAAATATAATAAGCCATGTAAAGGTGAAAATTACACCCAGAATCTGGATACTGCTTATTATTATATTGCCTCTGGGATTTTTAACCACAGAGAGACATTTGATTGTAGGGGCTATGAAGTTAAACCAATATGTCTATTTTAAAGGTGGCTTGACTTCAAAATTTGTGTCTAAGGATACGTTGTTTTGGAAAAAAAGGTTCTGCTTCTGATTCCACAGAAGATGAGAACCTGTGGATTGCTTCCAATATTATGGTTTGACCAACCAAGACCCCCTGAAAGGTCTTCAATGACAACCATGGCCCAGATGATCCAACATCTAAAACAGTTTCAAGGCAAATGGCTGAGATGATCCAGGCCCATAGACTACTATAGTCAAGTTTAACTCTAATTCTTAATTTTCTCAGGATCCCCATAAGATTACCAGTGTCCCCAGTCAGCAGGAAGTAGTATGGGAAGCTATGCTCAAATTCCCAAAATATTGTTTATGAATGTTTATTTTTATTTAAAGTGGGTTGATTATAAATGAAATCACTTTCTAAAGATGAAAAGGGGATATATATATATGATAGGATGAAAGGGTAGATTATCGAATCTACTTTTAAAGAGCAACAACTTGTTTGAAATGTTTTACATTGCTATGGATTTTAGTTTATTAATACAAATTTAAAGTTAATTTTGTTATACTGTATATATATTTCTACTCTTGTTTAACATTATTTTTATGCATATGATTTAAAATTGTAATGTATCATTAAGAAATACAGATTAATAATCATCTATGATAATCAAATTTATAGTCTTGTTGGTTAAGCTTTTTAGGTATTCAAAGAAATATTTCAACTAAATAGATAATCTTCAAAGACTTACAAAATACAGCATTTAAAATGTTTTAAAAACTTAGATTTTTCTGGACAGTAAGACACATCTGCTCCTGGCAACACTAATTACTTCAAACAGGATGATGGGCATTGAAGAAATTCATTATGGAGTTTGCTTTCTTTGTGGCAAAAGTTAGCCACTGGTTTAAATAAATAAATAAATAAATAAATAAATAAATAAATAAATAAATAAATAATGCCCTTGCCTTGACTGCTTAACAGGATGCTGTATAAACTAGATATGCAGGACCCCTAGGAGGTGAAAACTGAACTTTGCAAGACAAGATGGTCCTTCAGGTTCCTACTTCATATGCCAGATATTCTACAGGACACAGGGGGCAGCAACTGACAAACTTTTTCAGAATGGACAGAGCAGTCCTTAAGATTTCCTGCTTCACTGAAAACTATGCCAGAGACGCTAGGCCTATAGGCTGAAGATAGATGTCGCAACATTACAGGGGAACTTTGGATGACTGTCCAGGCAGCCAGATATCTCTGTCATTTCTAGAATTATGGAAGTTGCTTTCACTGCACTTCTGGTTTACTCAGGTAATATTGTATCCTTCTAGGGTCTTTGAAGGAGTTGAAGACTAGAAAGTTATAATTTTCCTTATTCAGTATAAATGATAAATTAGATATTAAACTTTAGACTCACAAAAATAGAATAGATGACAGAATGTTTTCTTTAATTTTGCCAAATACAAATAGACTAGAGATTGTAATTATAATTCTTGCTTGATAATTGTTTTGTTATATATAATTTTACTATGTTAAAGTTGAAACCTTCCTTTGTGATTAGACAGAAATGGGGAAGTACTGTGGGATATCCTTCTGTATGCTGTGAATATGTGTGGCTCCCATTGGATAATAAATAAAGCTGTTTTGGTCTATGGCAAGAAAGCTTACAGCCAGGCAGGAAATCTAAGTAGAGATACAGAGAGAAGAGGGGCAGAGTCAGGAAAGATGCGAACCCATCGTCCAAAGAGCAACAGGATGTCAGCAGACCAGTAACACCATGGCCACATGGCAATACATAGATTAATAGAAATGGACTGAGTTAAGTTACAAGAGCTAGCTAGCAAGAAGCTTGAGCCATAAGCCATACAGTTTGTAATTAATATAAGCCTCTAAGTAATTATTTTATAAGTGGCTGTGGACCATGGTTAGGAGAGATTCTTGTGGACCTTGGGTCTGGGCTGGACTGGAGAAACTTCCAGCTACAGTTATCCATGGTTAAGCCAATTCTATAACATGCATAAACACTCTAAAAGACAACACAAATTAAATTAAAAAATAATAGGCACAGCACACTGAAACACAGGGTCCCAGGGCTAACAAGACATCTTCTTTTCCTTACCTTTTTCATCCATTGAAAGAACACACAGCAATAAGACTATTCCTCTGTCCCAGAGAGCCCTTAGGAGACAATGGGTGATGTCATTCCAGCCTTGTTTATGTTTGAAAAGGATTTCTGTTTCTTCACATTTTGTCAAGGTCCATTTTCACCAAGTATTTACATAAACGGAAGCCTGCCGTTCTCAAAATCTTCCTACAATTGCTACTTGGTCATAAATGAGTTGTCTTTGCAGATGATAATCAGCTCTGGCATTTGGTTTCCTATAGTTACTCTAGACTAAAGATAGCACAGCTCCTAATGCTCCCACATGAAGGGAGCAGGATTCTATTCTAATCTCCTTGGACAGGTCTGAGCAGATTTATAGTTGCAGTGGGAACAACATAAGAAGTTCTATAAACAATATTGTTGGTTTCTGGGAAATGCATTGTCTTTCCCATATGCCTTTAGTTAAAGATGAATAGAAATGTTTGAGGCAGTTTACAAGGTCAAACCATTCACAGGATGGTTCTGGTTGAACATGGAGCAGAAGGTTAAGCTGTAAGAGATTTGGCAAGCCTTCTCGGCTAGTATCCTTCAACAGTCATTTTAGAAGGCCTTCACTTATCTCTGCTCTGCTTTCAGCCTCACCATTTGTCTGAGGGTGACTAGGAACAGTTGTGACAGGTTAGATAAGGTTGCTGCCTACACGGTCCTCAAGCTCAACTGAGGATTAAAAAAAGAAAAGGGAAAAAGAAACAATAACGTCTGCCAATCTGAGGTGCTACAAATAAGTTGCACAGAGGCAGCTGTACCCAGGCTGCAGAGATTCAATTTAGACCTAAGAGCACTTAGAAAAATGTTGAGTAGTCTCCCAGAGCCATAAATTGTTTTCTCCAGAATGATCCAGGAAAATTGTTGGAGCTCTTAGCCATGGCTGCTTTGGTCCCCTTAGCTAGCAAGAAAGTGTTTAAAATATGTTACAAAGGCAAATTGGCATGTACTATACACCTCTACTGACTTTTAAATATCAGAATCACTTCCACAAGACCAGTTACATTTAAAGCCAAAGCTTTTATGCAAACACTTCAGAATGTGTGCATTTAGTGTGGCGAGCATAATGCAATCACTTCATTTGAGAATAGCAATGTAAATCCCTCCCCTTTAAAATGTGTGCTTTATGCACAGAGGGTTCACATGAATGTTTGTGAAAGGCTTGGTTTTTGAGCACTAACTTATTGAAGAGCAGGCAATTGGAGTCTTGTTGCTTTGTAGCATTTGTAGCTCAATCAAAATTCTAAATTGAGGGGTTAGGGAGATGGCCCAGTCAGTAAAGTCCTTTCTGCACAAGCATAAGGCCTGAGTTTGGATCCTCCGTGCCCATTTTCCCAGTCATGGTAGTTCATGCCTGTAATTCTAGTGCTTGGTATTAGAACACAGATGAATGTAGGGATTTGCTGGGCAGCCAGTCTAGCCAATATGGTGAGCTCCTGGTTTTGTAAGAGACCCTATCTCAAAAAACTAAGGTAGACAGGAAATTACACCATATTGGCCTCTGACCTACACACACCCGCACACATACAGGTGAGTGCACCTACACACACACACTCACACTCCTACACATGAGCAGACACACAAACACACACATACATATACAGAGAGAATGAGAAGAGAGAGAGGGAGAGAGAGAAAGAGATTTAAAGGATCAAAAATAAAACAAAAAACATTGAACATGGTTTCCTATCCCATGTAATACAATAATATATCTACAGAAGATAATAATTGTCCTCATGGATATTGGTGAAATTATTAAGGCCACTCCACGTAGTTAAAAGGAAGGTTCATTTTGTGGGGTAACTTAGAAGTGAAGGGATAGGTAACAGGGCCTGGGAAAGGTGTGGTGCAGTTCAACGGTGTTCTTTGGAGAACTCTGCTCGGTCTACCTCCAGCTTCCACGGTGCAGGAACCAAGAGAGCCAGCCCATCCTGATCTCAGGTCTTCAGGGTCCTTTCTGGGCCCCGCCTTGTAGGTATGACAGTTACCAAAGCCTCAATGGGGGTTGGAACTTCCAGATCAAAGCTGGAATGGCTACCCACTACACATGGTGCTCTCTGGAGGTAAAACATCATAATTTTTTTTCCAGTATGGCTCACTGTTATGGTAGAATTATCCTTCTTATTTGAGTGACTATGAAGTGTATTTCTCTTAGATTAACTGAAACTCGGAGGTACCGATGTAACTTTTCTTAAAACACATTCCTTCAAGATATAGGTAGAGAATCTAAATTGCTCAGTCCTTATTTGATATGTAGGCATGTTAAGACATTCCATAAATCATTTTCACAAAGTTAACACTTAATATCAAGTTTAAAATGAATTGCCAGTATTAGTTCTAGGAAAATCTTAGTGTAACTGAAGAGAGGAAGGAAGGATTGTAGGAGCCAGAGGGGTCAAGGACATCACAAGAAAACCCACAGAATCAACTAAGCTGGGCTCATAGGGGATTACAGAGAGTGAACCAACAACCATGGAGCCTGAATGGGACTGACATAGGCACTTTACATATATGTGACAGTTCTGTAGCTTGGTCTTCTTGTGGGGGCTCCTAACATTGGGAGCAGAGACTGTCTCTAACTCCTTTGCTGACTTTTGGGACCCTACTCCTCATACTGGGTAGCCTTGCCCAGTCTTAACACGTTGGGAGATGCTTAGTCTTACTGCAACTTGATACACCATGTTTGGTTGATATCCATGGGAGGCTTGCCCTTTTTTGAATAAGAGAGGATGACTGTGAGGTAGGCAAAGGGAAGGAGGGAGGGTGATGGGGAGGAGAGGAAGGAAGGGAAACTACAGTCTGTATGTAAAATAAATAAGTAAATAAGTAAGTAAATAAATAAATAAGAGTAATTCAGGAAGCATGGCTGTGGTTGACCACATGCTCAAGACACTAGGTTCTATCTTCATTACCCAAATAAAAGTGATAATAAAGAATATTCAGGGAACTAAAGACCCAGGAATCTGAGGGTAAAAATTTAATATACTGATAGATACAGGAAAGAAATAGACCAAGAGTGAAAGAAAAAGAGGACACGTAGTGCAGGAGGAAGTGAGTCAGTGGTATCTACACACACACAGCAATGAAGGGACACATCACTTTTCAATAAAGGTGACAAAAATAATCAAAACATTAATATGACTAGATCTTGTTGAAACCATTTCAGAAACTGAATTTTGCATTTTGAACTGATTTTTGTGATACCTAGAGATTCAAGTAGCTGATATATAATATACACTCTGTGATATAATTTGTTGAGTCTGTGCCCAGGAAACCATGAGAAACATTTTCTCAGACTTGGAACCTTAGAAAGTAAGATCTCACATGTCATACAAAATGTATGATAGAGCTAAGTATAATAAAATTGTTCCAATAAAAATTGACAAAAAAAAATAAGGAAATAACCTATAATTAGGTGGAAAAATAATATTTAAGAAAGTAAATAGAAAAATTGTCATTAAGATGTGAATATAAAAAAATAGTAAACGAAGGTTACTTATGAATATGACCAATAGCAAAAAAATCAATAAAATGCATGCAAATAAAAATGTTAAATGTTGATACATTAAGAGATATAAACAAAATAACAGCAATTTAGGATATGGCACAACTCAATCAGCACAATATACTACAGGATTGCCCACAGGACAATCTGATGGGGGCATTTTCTCAATTGAGGTTCCCTCTTCTAAAATGACTCTTTTTGTGCCAACTTGAAATAAAACACCAATAATTGGAATAATAATTATTATATATTATGATATAATTTTATATCATAAATAGTATAGAAAAATGTGAAGTTATCCTCAAGGTGCAAGAATGGTTATATAATAACACCAGACACTAAAGATGAAAAAGTATGCAGCTATTAAAGTTCTATATTAAAAATATCATTATATATATGTATGTGTATATACATATATTCCTATTTTTATCTTTCCCTATCTCTGTCTCCCTCAGTCACCCTGCCTCCCAATAGATAGATGGTAGACAGGTAGATAGATAGATAGATAGATAGATAGATAGATAGATAGATATAGGTGGACTGATAGATTGATGGATATATAATAGACATATAAAGAATGGAGTGTCTCTGCAACCCCATACTCAGCAGCAATTTCTAACCTACTGCTTGTACTGCATGGTCTGTTGCAAAAAATCAAATTGACTTTATTTTTAGTTTCAGTAAGAAAAAGTAAATGTATTTCAATAGTGGTAAGATAATAATAAGCATGTATATAACCTGTATAATGTACATTAACTATATGCAAAAATAATATTGAGACAATATATATATATATGAAATATGACATCACTTTGTCATAACAAGATACAAAATGACCAAAATAGAAAATTACTTTATCACATGAATCATTGAAACCAAACTACGCTTTCACTACACGTCTGTCAAATGAAAAGGTAGACAAAGTCTTACAAGACAATGCTGAATAACAACACCAGTCGCTAGGCAGCACTCACTGTATGATGCCCAACACAGGGTTATCAAATGGGCTTGTATGTAAGCACATGCACGAGTAAGCATGTCATTATTCTGGAGAGTATTTTTTCCAATTTATTCAAAGATTCAAGAGGAAATTGGCAAACACACACACACACACACACACACACACACACACACGGACACACACACGCGTGTGTGTGTGTGTGTGTGTGTATAATATTGATATATATATATATAATATTGATATATATAATCAATATTGTGAAATAATTAGACAATGGTATTATATTTAAAAAGAGAAGAACTCATATCAAGGCAATTTTCATGTTTTGGTAGAGAATTTTGATGGTGGATGGTCCAAAGTATTGAACTCTACTTAAATACAGGAATCTATAGACAGGAAGTGTGTAAAACAGGACAAGAATAGAGGAGTGAGAATGGAGAGTAAATATCTTAGCGATATAGTAAACAAGCACTCAAAACTATCTTGGATATAGCCAAATGAAGTTCATTTGATTTCAAAGTGATAGAAGAAAAATGAAATGTTTACAGAAGGAAGTATAAAACAAAAAAAAAAATAATTATATTGTTGTACATGGAGAAAAAGGACCTAATTCATTGTCAAGTATTCCACCATGGTCTTACATTCATTCTTTTAAATGTTTATTTTATGGAAGAAAAATCCATCCCACTTGCTTGCATATTGAAAGGAACCAGTTAAAAATGAGACAGTATATATGAATGCTTCTCAAACTATGTAAAACCAACTGAAGAGAAAGGGATGATTCAAAATTCATTCTTTGAGGACTAGATTACTTTGTTACCACAACACGATAGGAAGACATACAAAAGGTCCATGTTCGTAAAGAACACGGGACAAAGAAATTGGAGGTTGGATTATCAAGATAAATGCCACACTTAATCTACCATATAGAGGAGAGAGTCTGGTTGAACAGAGACACACCATCGCTTTCTATTCTATAATACATTTATTCCACAAGAACTCATCTTTCTTAGAATTTGGAAGAAATATCTTCTTTTATTTCTTTTTTTTCCTTTTATTTTATTTTACAATACCATTAAGTTCTACATAACAGCCACAGATTCCCTTGTTCTCCCCCTTCCTGCCCCCCTCCCCTTCCCCCCAACTCACCCCCCATTCCCACCTCCTCCAGGGCAAAGCCTCCCCCAAGGACTGAGATCAACCTGGTAGACTCAGTCCAGGCAGGTCCAGTCCCCTCCTCCCAGATTGAGCCAGATTGGGTCCCTGCATAAGTCCCAGGTTTCAAACAGCTAACTCATGCAATGAGCACAGGACCTGGTACCACTGCCTAGATGCCTCCCAAACAGATCAAGCCAATCAACTATCTCACCTATTCAGAGGGCCTGATCCAGTTGGGGGCCCCTCAGCCTTTGGTTCATAGTTCATGTGTTTCCATTCATTTGGTTATTTGTCCCTGTGCTTTATCCAACCTTGGTTTCAACAATTCTCACTCATATAAACCCTCCTCTTTCTCGCTAATTAGACTCCCAGCGCTCCACCTGGAGCCTAGCAATGGTTCTCTGCATCCAGATTCCTCAGTCCTTGGATGGGGTTTCTGGCACAACTATTAGGGTGTTTGGCCATCCCATCACCAGAGTAGGTCAGTTCCGGCTGTCTCTCGGCCATTGCCAGCAGTCTTTTGTGGGGGTATCTTTGTGGATTTCTGTAGGCCTCTTTAGCACTTTGTTTCTTCCTTTTCTCATGTGGTTTTCATTTACTATGGTCTCCTATTCCTTGTTCTGCCTCTCTGTTCTTGATCCAGCTGGGATCTCCTGCTCTCTTTCCCTTGACCCTCGCCCTTCATTGCTCCCACTCATGTCCAGGTTGTTCATGTAGATCTCAGCCATTTCTCTGTCATTTGGCGATCCTCATGTCTTTCTTGGGGTCCTGTTTTCCAGGTAGCCTCACTAGTGATGTGAATAGCAGTGCAGTCATCCTTGTTCCACATCTAGTATCCTCCTATGAGTGAGTACATACCATATTTGTCTTTCTGAGTCTGGGTTACATCACTCAGGATGATTTTTTCTAGATCCATCCATGATGTCATTGTTTTTCTCTGCTGAGTAGTATTCCATTGTGCATATGTACCACAATTTATTTATCCATTCTTCAGTTGAAGGACATCTAGGTTGTTTCCAGGTTTGGGCTATTACAAACAATGCTGATATGAACATAGCTGAGCAAGTGCACATCATCACTTTCTGTTCTATAATACATTTATTCCACAAGAACTCATCTTTCTTAGAATTTGGAAGAAATATCTTCTTGAGGAGAGCCTATCATTTGTTCAGAAGATGTTTTGACAAATTTACTTGGGGTCTGAGCTAACAACTATGTTTTGCAAGGCCAATAATTGGAGCCTACTTCTCATACAAAGGAGTGCTGGAGGAAATACAGATATCCTAGGAGGCAGAGAAAAGATTAAGGTATGAGAGAGACACAAAGTCACAGCATAAAGGCTATTTCTAGCAGGTACTTGGAAGTGAAATATTTTACAAAAATTATGGATTTTTTTCTCAATTTCTTTTATAAATTGTTTAATAAATACCACACTTCACATTGATGTCTTATATAGTGTGTTGTATTTTGAGATAATGCAAACCTGTGCCCAAAATTGATTTGTTTGATACAGAAATCATAGTAGGGCCATATTTAACAGAGGCAAATATCTTGGACAAAATGTACAGCAATATATACCTCCTACAAGCTTGGTGGGATGTTTTCTATTTGAGATTTCCTGTATGGAGAAGGATAATCCATGGGGTGAGGACTTATGGTGAAACCCACAGAGATACAGACTAGCAAGTGGTCTGGGGTAATGAATGATGCAAAAAGTCAAAGAAGGTTTAGCAATGGAGAAAAAAGGCTAAAAAAACAAACTCAAATAAAAACTGTCATTTCAAAAGTGGAGTATATGCTCTATGTTTTTCTAATAGTTTTCAAAGTAGATTGCTCTATGTGTTTTTTTTTCAGCCCTTTTAAATGTTTTACTTTGAGTATATGCAAAACAGTAAAAATATAAAATGACCATATCTGAGGCAAATAAAATTTCAGGAAGTCTTCATCACTCCACTATTGAAAAGAAAAAAGATCTTGAAAATACAAAAATCTCTTCAATAACAAGTCTTCATCAGTGCTCTCTTTTTGAAAAGAAAAAATCTTGAATTGGCAAAAATCTTTTAAATGACACAAAAAACAAATTTCCGTTTTCTTGGCATAGCTGATTGTCACCTGTAATATTCCCACAAAAGAAGTCCTGTTACTAAGAAAAGTCACCACTTAAACATTGAAGCAAAGCTTTTGCCTATTGTATGAGGAAGAAACTGTGGTTGGTAGACTAAATACTGGTGAATGCCAATCTCCCTTCCCTTCCCCACAAACTGCAGCTAATGCTAGTACATGCTGAATATGACTTTCTGCTCAGAGGTGGAGAGCAGTCTCCTTCACCTTACAGGATAGATGAGCAATTGTGCATGTCCAATTCTGTAACATTCCTATAAAAGGCATCAAGATCGTTCTCATTACATTTCCATTATTCTTTAATAATTATTGAAACAAAGGACTACCTACCAATGATGGCTCAATGGACCTTGTGTCTCCTTCCTCTGCATTTGTAATGAATTGAATACATTCTATATTCTCAACAAATCAATTGCCCATTCCCTAATCTACACTATTGTTCACTTAAAAACAGATGAAACATTTTATTCTTCAGGGCAGGGTGTGATGACACATTGAATGACTACAGAGTTTTTATGCAAATTACCCACTGACACCAATGAAACAGAAACATATCACTTAAAACCAGTGTTAAATTGGCCAAAAGATTATTATTTTTTCTCTCACCCTAAATTTAAAGCTCAGGATTATGGGCATACCTGTTTTTTCTGTATGCCTCACACAGGCAGGGGAAAAACACTACTACCAGCCACAAGCCTCTCATAAAGAACCTCCTTGGCTCTTTTTCCAAGCATCAAGGGAAATGATGTCAGTGTTCCATCTTCTCTGTGGCCTGCTACAGAGCTTCACAGCTGTGGTAACAGCATTTTGGCACTTGCAACCCACTGAATCCAGATCCATCCAAAAATCCTCGGAGAAAGCAAGTGACAATGTGGGAGGGTCTCTCCCACATTTCATTTTAAAGTTCTCTATCTCGTGCTCAGATAATTGTGGTCTTGGAATCATTTTATTAACACTTTAAGGAAGAATTTAGCAGACCATACCAATCTTCTGGGAAATCATTTAGTCAACCTGGCTGACCAGACATATCATGGTTGGCTAAGTACTATGGGCTTTGCTTAAAACCCAAACACACTAAAAACAAAATATACCATTCTGGATTAGATTACCTGCCATAGTGAGAGTAGGTGCCCCAAATAAATGGGAAACAAATGTGGAGATTCTGCATCTTACCAACTCCAAATTTATCTCACACTTGGAGCCAGACCACTGGGAACAACACACTGAAGATAATGATAAAGGATCATCTTGAGTGATTGGTTATCTATATGATTATTTTTTAAATTCCCTTTGTAAGCTTGTTTGCATTGCTATGACAACACTTGGGGGTAAAATGTATCCAGGGTTAAGTGGTAGCACTGTATTCAGGAAAGTGCCATGCCTGTGGTTCGTGGGAAGGCAGCATTATTAGTTCAGCAGGTCTATCCAAGCACAAATCTAGAAGATGTTCAGATGCCGAGCCCTGCTTCTCAGTAGCAATATGTCAGTTCTCATTAGGCATATAATAAAGTATACTACAAGACCTTTTAAGTCAGCAACTGTTTTGACATCACCTGATATCAGGATGAACAGCTCTTTCCAAGAAGTGACTCTTAAGGAAAATATGGGTGTAATTAATCACCATTGGACAAGGAACCAAAGAATTTCAATATTGAAAAGGCAGCAGACATAAATTCTCTCTGTATTTGTGAATAATTGGTTAATTGTTTCTTCTACAAATAAGCAAATATCTGAAGGTAGTCATGCATGTTTTAATAACATGCTTTCAAATTTCTTCTTATAACATTTCATTCTGAATTTAGTCAGTTATAAAGCATCAATGAAAATGCTGGCAGATATTATACACATCATACCCAGCATAAATAACTGAAAAATAAAAATAATAACAGCTGAATGACATCAACTTCTGAAACATAGTCTTGTTTTTTAAAAAAAAGAAGAAGAAATGAAGTAAAAACTTTCTTGATTAAGCCCCTGAGCCCTGCAAGGGCTCAATATGCTTGCATAGAGGTGGCAAAAGACATCTTAGCATCACAAAGTATGAAAGCACAAGCAATAATACGAAGGACTAAATGAAAAGAGAGAACAGGAAGCCATCACAAGTTACTATCATTCAATCATCTGCATTTGTCAATGTTCACTAGTACTTAAAATTGTTTTTTATATGTCTGCATTACAAAAGTAACAAGTCATAATTATTACAATACTGATCAATAAATTCTTTCAAACTTTTTTGACTTTCAAATTGACACACACTTTCTTGTTGACATATGAGCTTTCATTCCCTCTCAAGAGACAATCACACCCTCTAAGACAGCCTACTATTTATTCAGTAATTTTTGAAAGTGCATAGTATGTGAAAATCTATGCTTAGCACTCCTATAAAATATATGAATAACTACTTTAATGTATCATTTTATGTGTAAAGCTCTGCTTCACATTTTCAATTTCTTACAGAGAATCTAAAACACATTAATCTAATCTGCACAAATAGCAGTTGTTGAGATGAATACGCAATGTGTGAATTTATTCATCGTGAATAAGATGTGAAGAGTCCAGACCAATATCAACCTGACATTAAGAATGAACACAAGCTGCACAGATCAAAAGAGAAACAAGACAGTCTTATCAACAAGAAGTACTGGTCTTCCCAAATAGCAACACCATACTGAGGAGATGGAGCTAATTGCCTTCATAAACATAAGGACAGCGTGGAACTTGTTAAAGTTTGGATATGAAATGACCGCCAAAGGCTCATGTTTTAAAGGGTTGCTTGTCAGCCTGTGTTAAGAGGTGGTGAGATCTTTGTGAACTGGGATCTATTAGAAGAAAATTAGGTCATTGGGTATATGCCCTTGAAGGGAATATTGGGACTTCCACTACTTTTCCTTTCTTTTTTTCTTCTTATTCTTATTCTTCATATTGTTCTTCCTTCTCCTCACCTTTATCTCCATCCTGCTTCTCCACTAACTCCTTACCAGCTGCCATCATCATGAAGTTAGCCATCTTCCTGTCCTGTGAGTAGATTTCCTATCTTGTATACTCTGCCTCTATGATGTATTTTGCGATCACAGGACCAAAGTTAGTGGCAAAGTGACTTTGAACTAAAACTTAGTTTGTGAGCCATGATAACCTTTCCTACTTTCAGTTGATTTTCTTTGGTATTTTGTCCCAGCAACAGAGAGCTGACTAGAATAATACTTGATAGGAGACAGCACAGCAATTATGGCTGTTTTGTTTAGTCTTTTACATTTATAATGCCTTTGTAGCTACAACCAAAATCCCAATATTAGAAATTTAATTCAAATGAAAATCAATTGAGAATTACTGCAGCTATTGAGTTAGATTGAGTAAGATCGGTATTTCTTCCATAGCTGCTAATAATGCTCAAAAACAATCTCAATTTGGTGACCTGTCTGTATGACACACTCATACAATAATAGCACAAAAGTCGTGGGAATAGCCTACTACTATCTAATAGGATTTAAGGCCATTCCATAAGATGTAAACATGGTTGACAATGCTCTGGTAGCCGAGAACCTGAGATTAGATAGAATATGAGCCTAGAGGAAAGCCAAATACTATTGTTTTACTAAAGAGACTTAGAAATAAAATGATTTCTAATGACATTCTGCCATTCTATAGATCAGTATCTCACTCAGCCATCATCATAAAAGCTTCTACAGGAGATGGGAACTAATTCAGACTGGACAATGTAAAGAGAGTAAAAGACCTTGGAATACTCAGTCATAAATGGGACGTCTTCATAAATCTTGCCCTTCACAGCTCAGGGAGCTATGCAGAAGAGACAAAAAGACTGTATGACCCAGCAGGGATGTAAGACACCAGTGAACAGTGCCTTCTAGACACAATAGTACTGCCACATGTATGAGCTCACAGAGATTGTGGCAGCATGTAGAGGGCCTGCATAGGTTCAAGCCAGATGAGGTCCTAGCACTGAGAGGAGAAATAGTCATAAGTGCCATCCCTAACCCAGAAGCTGCCTCCAATTGTCAACTACTTATAAATGAAAAATTAGTTTTCTCCAATGGAGCCTCACTGTGAGCATACAAACCACATTTAAGAGAGGGTCCTATACCCAGCCATAGATGGCCAACACAAAATAAACTTGAATATTTTTGAAGTTTTGTTTTGTTAGTCTCATACTGCTTGTTTGGGAATTTTTTACCTTACTGTTCTTTTGCCTATATACTATGGTTTCTGATTTTGAATCCTTATGGTGTGTGTGTGTGTGTGTGTGTGTGTGTGTGTGTGTGTGTGTGTGTGATCTTTTTTCTTTCTTATGTGTGTTTGTTTTATTATCTCTTGTTTGTCTTCTTCAGGAACAGAGAAAGAAAGTGTAGAGTTGAGAAAATGGGGTGGTGGAGAGGATCTGGGAGAAGATAAGGGAGGGGGAACTGTGATCAGAATATATTGTACAGAAAAATAGTTTCAATAAAAATGAAAATAAAATAATTGCAATTAATACAACTGTAAATCTGGAGCTATTGAACTCTCTTTGGCCAGAGAAATTTGACTCACCCTTCCTTATACTTCAATCAAACTCTTTCTTGTAGCATATGCACTTGTGTTCAATTTGACATACCATGATCACCTAGAGCACAAAAGCCTTGTCTATGTAACTGGACACCTCCCTTATATGGAACATGTTTGAATGTTCTAAAAATACGATGAAATTTGAGTCTGAGTCTTATTTTTCAATAATCACAATGGGAAATAAAGTAAAATTCAGAATATTATGGATATTTGTCTTAGAAAATAGGTGGTGATTTTTAGGATGATGTTTTGTGTTGTATTTTAAAGATAAAACCTTTACCTTTCAATCTTCCCTATGTAATTAACTCTCATTGTGACACAAAACAAATCATTCACACTCTCTAGTCCTTCTTAGTGACAATCACTCTAAATTACTTTTTATAGAACCAGCTATGAAACAAACTATATAAAAGTGATACATAGTAGAAAGAGAAGACAATAATTTACAAAAGCGATTAAAATGAAATCAAGGAACTCTAGATCTAACAGCAACTTATGTCTGATAGGCCCCGTGTTTTAATATTTAGTTTGTCATTGAAAATATATGTCCTGGTTTGGTTTCTCTAGCTGTGACAAAACATCATTACCAAAAATCAAATTAGAGAAGAAACAGACTCGTTTAGCTTCCCAGTTATAATCTACCATCAAGGGAAACTGAAGCAGGAACTCAAGGTAAGAGCTTGATGCGGAAACCATGGAGAAATGCTGCTTACTAGTTGGCTTCCAGACTCAGGTTCAACTACCTTTCTTATGTAGGCCAGTGCCACTGGCAAGGGATGGCAACGTAAACAGTGGGCTGGATCCTTCTACATCAGTTAGCTGTCAAGAAAATGCCTCTTAGACACAGCCATAAGACAATCTGATCATGGCAGCTCTTCAGTTGAGGTTCCCTCTTCCTGGTGACTCTAGACCAAGTTGACAATAAAATCTAACCAGCACACTTGTTTAATGAGATCTTTGCTGTGACCCAAGCACTAACAATTTCTCTTTATTCAACTTTAGTCTAAGAAAGTGCCGCCTTATGTTGGCCTTTTGGAGGAATACAGATGAATAAACTTGTGCATACTCATGTGTGTACTCATGAAGTGATTGGGGAAGGCATTACTTCATCTTTATAATTAATTTCACTTTGAACACTCAGGGACAGAATACTACAATAGGTGATTTTATGCCTTCCTTGTTTCATGTCATAAAGAAGTAAATCCTGCCTGTTTTGAACATGGCAATGAATATCAATGCCATGTGTGACATAACCCATTTTATATATATATAGCTATTTTGGTAATTCATAAAAATAATATATTGACATATGAATATCTTTTGCTTGAACATACAGTTTACCTAATATTTTCAACATCTATTAATGAACTTTACTGAGAAGAATAATTTTCGGTGAAAATCATTATTTCAATTTTTTTTTAGATTTTTTTTTTAAATAGAATCTTTCTGTAAAAAAACCTCTTTGTTTTAAGGAACCATGTTCTATGGGGTTGTACTTTTCAGATTCTCCTTTCTTCAATATATTACAGAGTGCTGTCATCATAATCTATCTTTAAATTCAAAGTGTTTGATACTTGGCCAATGAGAACTTCTTCAGGAAAATTAATGGCTTCTCCTGACAAGCAGCTAATACTCAAGTATTTCCCCACCTTCTGACAGTCTGTTCATTGTGTCCTTGCCCTGCCCTCGACATGCAGTAATCATTTTCCTTGTGGTTCTTGGTCTCCGAATAATTAATGAGATGTAGTCTTCTCACCTGTTCCAGTTCGCTTCCGTTTTGGAAACACCCTGACCAACAGCAAGTCACAGGTGAAGGGATTTGTTGCCTTTTACACTTCCAAGTCACCATCCGTCACTGAAGGAAGTCAGAGCAGAACATCAAGGCAGGAACCTAGAGGTAGGAATTTAAAAAGACTGCTGCTTGCTGGTTCCCTGTCTAGCCGGTTCACTGATTCATGTGTAGCTAGCTTTCTTTTACAATCCAGGACCACTTGCATAAAGATGCTATCTCTCAGAGTAGGCTGGGCCCTCCTGAGTCAATTGATAATAAAGACAACCCCCCCCACACACACACACACACAGACAATCTGATCTAAGTAGGTCCTCAGTGGAGGCTTTCCTCTCACATGATTTTAGGCTCTGTCATGCTGATAATTAAAGCTAATTGAGACATCACTTAACACCAAGTCACAGGATTTTCTATTATAATCTCTCCTAAAATTTTCATAGCTTTATCCATTTCATTTAGATCGTAAGAATCTATTTTGAGCTAAGGTTTGTAAAATATGGGAGATTGAAAACAAGGCTTATTCTTTGGACTATTGATGTCCATTTGTTCTAACACCATTTCTTAAAAATCACTGCATTTTATCCACTTTTGCTCATTTGCCAGAAAACTGACTTCAATTTTACTATGTACATTCAATAAGTTTTTTTTATTAAAATTACAATTCCAAGGGCTGTTATGTGTTGAACATTTAGAATTTCCCCATTATTTAAGATGCTCACTTTGTAGACTGAGAGTGGAGGTGGTTTCTTTGTTTTGCAGGGCTGAGGATGAAATACAGGACCTCATGTATGGTAGGTAAGTATATACCACTACGCTATATTCATAGCCTAAGACTGGACTTTTATGCCCTTCAAATGTTTTATTTGTTACTCAAACAATTGAAATACTTTAAAAGGAAATTAATTGGCCAGCAGCAGTGGCACATGCCTTTAATCCCAGCACTTGGGAGGCAGAAGCAGGTGTATCTCTGTGAGTTTGAGGCCAGACTAGTCTCCAGAGCTAGTTCCAGGACAGCCAGGACTACACAGAGAAACCCTTTCTCAAACAAGCAAAAAGAAAATCATATCTTGTGGATATAATGTCTAAAATATTGAAAATTGGGGCTGAAGGAGCCGCTCAGGTGTTAAGAGCACTCACTGCTCTTGCCGAGGATGTGGGCTCATTTTCCAGCACCCACATGGCAGCCCACAGCCATCTGTAACTCCAGTTCTAAGGGATCTGTCCCTCTCCACTGAGCTGCAAAGATACCAGGCAGGCGTGCACATGGCATAATACATACATGATTGCAAAACACTCACATATATAAATACACCAATCTTTTTAAAAATATATAAATGTTTATTTTTAAATATATAAATATATAAATGAAGACAGCCTTTATCAAAATTCCATTTAGTAAAATTTCCTAGACATGTGAGTAAAAGCCACATGAGCAGCACTTATATACCCAAAGAGTAGATTTTTTTTAATATATGAGTATAGTAAATGGCACTACTTTTTAAAAAACATGGTCAAACTTATTAGAATACCAAACATGAAAAAACAGTGATACCACCACATTGTGGTAAGGCTGAAGGAAAACCCTGCATCCATTGTTTTGGGAAGTAGAAAATGGGACAACTGACCTGGAGAAGAATTTGGGAATGTTTTATAAAATTAAACATGACTTACCACATGGCCCACAATTTCCACCCTTGAGAATTAAACTAAAAGGGAAAAAAGAATATGCTCACATGAAAACTTGCACACGAATGCCCAGAGCAGTGTCCTTCTGTGTCCGTCAGACTTTCTCATCATCGTGATCAAACGGCTGAGCAAAGCAGCCTAAGGGAGGCCACAGTATCTGCAGCACCAGTCCATCATGGCAGAGAAGGCATGGGGAAAAGAACGTTTCACACCATGGCATCCAAGAAGCAGAAAGTTTATAGGTTAAATATTCAGATAGTTACAGAAAGGGAGAAGGACACACCCCAGTGAACTGTTTCCTCCAACTGTTACTTCTTGCTGACCTCTCCACCTCCTACTCATCAACATCCCCTAATATACCATAATGTGATTAATCCATCAACACAGGGATAAGTTATGATCAGCTTATCCCTGGAAATGTGCTCACAGAACCATCCTGAGATTTGCTTTATTGATCTTCTAGATGTTTTTCTCAATCTATTCAAGTTGACAATCAATATTAACCATTAAACTTCAAAAAGTCCAAAGCTAGAGATGGCACAAGGGAACCTCAGCAAGTTGTAGCTCCATACTATCTATGGTATATTACTCAGTAGTAAGAAAGGAAGGAAGGAACTCAGGCCTGGTGTGATGGTGCATACCTTTAAGCTCAGCACTCAGGAGACAGAGGCAGGCTGGGAATTCAAATCCAGTCTGGTCTACATAGGTAGTTGTAGGGCAGCCAGGAATACATAGTGAGTCTCTGTTTCAAAGGAAAAAAAACTGGAAGAAAAGAAGGAATGTAGGAAGAGAGGGAAAGGGAAGAAAGAAAGGAAGGAATTATTGATGAATTCAACAATGTGGATAAATATTAAATTACAGTGAGTGAATAAAAGAATTTTAAAGCATTACTAAATATAACAGTCAATATGTTATGTTAATATAATATTTAATGTAACATTGTGCAAGGTTTTATTCATATAACACTGAAATGACATAATTACAGAGATGGGAAAGAGATTAGTGTTTACAGATTCAAGTGTGTAAAAGGGAGATACAGTGGTTACAAAAAGCAGCATAAGGAATTTCTTTTCTGAAATATTGGCACCTTGGTTGTGGTAGGACTCACACATATATCCAAGTATGATAAAGTGCATAGAACTAAATACACAAACGTGCAAATGAGTGAATTAAAAACTTGCAAGTATCAAATAAGATCAGTGGATAATATGACTGTCAATACAACACCCACATATGCAGGCGACTACTCTTGGAAGAAAACAGGTAAAATGCACAGACAACCTTACTCTACTACTACTTACAACTGCACATGAATGCAAAACTGTATATTTTCAACATAATGTAGTAAAATGAGTATCTGAATAGTCTTGTGCATAAAAGAACATAAAATCTTTAAGGATATCAGACAATTTCATACTAGCATGAAGATAAGACATGCATTAGCTGTGTTATATAATGGATAAAAGCATAATATTCATTTAACAGAGTTTACCTACCACTACTATTATCATTATAATTATTCTATCATGATAATTATTTCTTTAATTATCAAAATTAATCTTGAGTTTTTTGCTATATTACTTCTTTGACCAACTAAACTAACTTTTGTCTTTCCATTCGTCATTGATCACCACTTGTGATGGCTGATTTCAATTGTCACCCTGGTACGATTTAGAATTACTTGGAAAGAAGTCTCAGTGAAGGACTGTCTAGGTCGGGTTGGCCTGTGGGCATGTCTGTGTGGAGTATCTTGATTATGTTCATCACTGATGTGGGAAGACCCAGACCACTTTAGACATCACCATTTCTTCAGTTTAGCTACTGAACTGTATAAGAGAAGGAAAAAAAAGTGAGCTGAGAAGTAAGCATGTATGCCTTCATTCTCTTTCTGCTCTTAACTACAGATCTGAGCAGCCAAGTGTCTGCCTTGATTTCCCTACAACGATGGGCTGTAGCTTGGAATTGTGAACTGAATAAAACCTTTGTCCCTGATAGACTTATTTTTTTTCAGGGTATTTTATCTCAGCAATAGAAATGACAGTTCATTCCTTGACCATAATTTAGTTTTTGTCTTAAATTTAGGATTAAGTAGAATCTTGCTTATCTCTATAACTGTGTGTTTATTCTTGATCCCTGCCCCCACCCCAGAAGGTAAACTCTATGAGAACAAAGTTTCATCTGGTTTTGTTCATTCTTGCATGTCTCGCACTGACAGAGCATCTGACAGGATAGAAGCTCAGAGCTATTTATTCAGTAAGTAAATGTTATATTAAACTGATGAGTGAATGTTGATATTAAAGATAACAACACAAACTTAATGTTCCCTGTGTTTTAATAACAACTTCTGTTGCATGAGAATACTGGGAAAGATATTTTTGAAAATATCTTTCAAAATGTTTTAATTAAATTACACAAAAAATTATTTTGAAATTATTATTTTTTTGTACTTGGATGACAAAATGTAAAAATAAGAAGATAAAAGATTAAGGAAATGTGTACCTCAAGGATTTGATACCATTTTCTTTATACTTTATTCATAAGTAAATTTTAAGAGGTTGCTCCTTTCAACCACTCTGTTAATTTCACTACTCTGCTACCACCAACTATTCAAGTTAACTAGTTCTAGAGACACATCTCTCAGGGGGGAAGCTCAGCTGCTTCAGACTTTACTTTCATTTACCTTCAGGATCCATGCAAAACCTCTTATTGGAAGTTTCTTTCTGCCTCTTCACCCTGGAACTTGGTAATTTATCAAGTTGAACAAGTATAAGCTCCTCCCCTCTTCCAGAGTGTTCATTTGCCTTTTTAGTTTCCCCCGGAAGAAGAAAATGATACTTCAATGATGCCTACAACCTTAGCCCCAGGATTTGAATTTTGAAGCAGAATTTGTATGTCATTATGGGAATTTTACTATCTCTGGAGACAGCTCTTATTCTTTGGAGAGTCCTTTCTCACCTAAAATCTGTTGGGAAAAGCAACAGTCTGAGGAACTCCAGGTGGGCTTCACGAGAACTAAACATGTTCTTCTGAACTTCCAACAGATGAGAGCTCTATAGGACTGGCTTGCATGAAAGATTGTGGCCTTCATAGAAGGCTGGACAAGAGATGATCTAACTTACTGGACAGCACAGCAGAAAGTATTTGGATCAGCATCCTCACTCTGAATTCATCAGACCAGAAAATACCTGGGATTAGATATGGAGTACATAGTGGTGGTGGTGAGGCACAGTATAGATTAAAACTGACTACTACAAAGCAGTCTTTTCAGGACATAACAGGGCAGTCGCATATATGAACCCACAGTGATTGTGTCAGCATGCACAATGAGAGATTATCAACACAATCCCAACATGGAGGACAGAGATGGTTCTGAAGTCCACCCCCAGCTTGGGAGTTTCTGGCAATTAATGGTATTTGGGTAGGGAGATTTCCTTTTCTTCAGGGATCAAGGACATGAGAGGTTACCCATGTTTTCAGTAGGTGGTCCTAAACCCATGTCCATACTGACAGTACTAAGTGAATTCAGTAGGTTTTTTAAAAGTCTAATGAAGTTGAGATGGGAAAGAGCTAAGGAAATAGGAGAAACATTAAAGGGGACTGAATAGAGGGTGGATTTTATCAAAGCACATTTTAGGAATGTGTAAGTTCTCGAGCAATAAAAAAGGAGACAACCCCAAGCAATAATTATGTCTCTTCAACTTTGCTCCTGGGAAGTCCAAGGAGGCTACAGTAAACAAGTGCGACAATAGGTGTCCCCTAGCACAGTAGTGCCACATCTTGGTGTGCGAAAGTGATCAGCACAATTGAGAGGAAAAGGGGTGATGACAGCTTATTACTTCAAGCAAATAGGGAGAACACTAGAGATAATTCCCAAAGCAGGGTTTCTTCTAGAGTAAAGAAAGCAAGGAACTTTGGAGTCTTTTCTGGGGAAACTTGAAGGTATTCCTATGAGAAAAACTCATCATCACATGTAAATGGAGGGCAGGGGTTTGCCTGACCATTAAAGTACAAATTCCTACTTTTTTCATACACCGTATGTTAAAAAAATTAGTAGGCAGGAATTCCTCAGAGTGAAGAGCTATTATTCAAATGACTAACATGTACTCTAGTAACGTAAAAGGTGTGGGACAAAATGATCATGATTTGGGCTGGTTCCCTGTAAGTTTCTCTGGAGGGCCTTATGTGAAACAGAAAACAACAACTTTGAAGTCATGTTAACAACCCTTTTCAAAGGACCCACACCACAACTGCATACATATCATAGATATCTTTCTTTAAAATACCTGTCTACAAGCTCTCATAGGTATTTATAGCCATCAGTTATCTAAAGAAAACCAGAGCAACCACTGCACTAAGATGCATTTTTTGAAGAAATGCAAAGAAAGAGTGGAATTACAATGGACATACCCACTAAACACAAGGCAAGGAAAGAAGACGAACTTTGAAGATCTTCCAGAGCTAATGATCTAGGTCACAGACATGGCTAATATTATCCTTTACTTTCAGTTCCCCTCCTATAGACAGGCAATGTAAAAGTCATTGAGTAAGTTGGGGTGGGGCCATCACCCTCTTTTAGAGCAATGAGGAAATTTAGGAGATTTGCATATTGTTCAGTATAATGTATCTAGATTATCTAATTGAGCCATGTCTATGTTTAATTTTTTTATAGCATTGTGTCCTACCTAACAATCTGCAAAATAATTTAGGGCTACTGAGTTTCTCTCCCATAGCCAAGGACTCTGCCTGACAATAGAAAAGGAGAAACCCAAGTTGCATTTTGCTCACACTACATTCTCAGGGTTACTCTGCACATAGGTTGCACATACACAATTCCTCTTCACTTCTCACAGGATCTTTGAAATCCAGGCTTTGAACTTGACAGCTCTGTAAGGACCCATGCTCAGGCAGACCCTCTGCTCAGTTTAAAACTTTGTTGCAATGTCTTGAGAGTTCTACTATTTTTGGAATGTTTTAATTTTGCACTAAGCCTTGAAATTGGGTAGCTGATCCTGAAGAGGCTACTGTCCTTGCTAACGGTCTTGAACTGCAGTAGTTAGATGGGCATTGATTTGAAACAATTTGTTAAAAACATACATGTTTTATTCAATTTTATGTTCCTTTCCCAGAAATAAATGTACCCCAGGAAGCAAGAAAAACTTTTTTTCCCCTTCATTTCTAGCTCATGGCATCAATGAAATGTAAAGGCATACTTGCAGCAGATAAACACGAATAATTGCTTGAATCTATTGTTTTAAGCTTACAAATTGAAATAAAATCTCCATTGATAACATGAAATATCCAACTTCTTATAGCATAACAATAATTTTTTTTTTATTTAACTTACCTTTGACATCTCATACATGTGTAGAGTCTATTACAATTATAGGCATCCCTACCTTTGCTTCTCTCTCTCCAACTCATGCTGGCTGACTCTCTTATTGAAACTAGTAATAGAATTTTGAAATGAAATCTCACAATTCAGACTGAAGAAATACAAAAGTAAGCAAAGATAGTCAGTACTGAGGATAAATGATAGATCCAACTTTCAAATAATGATCATTTCCATACAAATGTATCAATAACCAGTTATAGAAAAGGTGGCTCCAAGATAGGAATACCAGATGCCGATGAAATCAAAGATGTTTCATTAGGCTTGTGGAAATGTAATAAGCAGTATGTTTCCTGTTCTGCTTTTAATTTTTCATGGATAACAAAATTCAAAAAAGGGGTTTTGAAACCTAAAAGGAAAAACAAAGAATCTAACTATAATAAGAGTTAATGTTTGAATTTCCCCCTCTATTGAAAACAATATGAAAAATGTCTTTGAGAATTTTATTGTCATTGTTGCTGATAGGGGTGGCAGTAGTGGTTTTGTTTCTTTTTGGGTCTCTCTCTCTCTCTCTCTCTCTCTCTCTCTCTCTCTCTCTCTCTCTCCTTCTCTGTGTGTGTGTGGGGGGGGTGCCAGCAGAAATGGGAGAAGGTGATGACATTATAAAAAAGGTCACCATTCAAGTTAGTGTTTACATTTGAGGGTGATGAGCTTAAAGATTTTGGGGGAGATACTCAAATACTTCCAAGAAGAGCATATTAAGGATGTTATCCTCACAATAGGAAATAAAAATGAATTAAATGTCTATCATTGGCCAGTCATGACATGAAAGAGCCAGCAAAAAATACAAAAATCAGCAAGAAAATATTCAGAAACCACCAAGCATTATTGGGAGAAAGATTGATGCTTATAAGTCTAACTAATTGGTGTAACTATGGTAACTAACAGGATACAAATGACAAAATATGCTTTGAAAAAAAAGAACCTATCTTTTAAAAAAATAACAGGGTTTTCAACCTCTGATTAAATTAAAGAAAAGTGCATTGTGTTGGTAATGGAAGAGTTTATATACTATGCATATTTTTCTTTAAAATGGAGCTCAAAGTTTCTTTTGTCTTCACATACAAATTTAAAATATTCATAAGAAATGTTGAGTTTGCCATTTATAGGATTAAAATCAAGTTTCTCACCTTCTAAATTATTGCATAAGAGGAGATCATGAAGTACATTTTCTGCACAGCAGAATATGATACAGGTAGGAAACAGTTGTACTGAAAAGCATACTAGTTTTAGGAAAGTAACTAAAGTCAATTACAAATATAGATTCAAAATTAACCATGGATCAAGTGAAAATAGCCCAGCACCTTGTGATGTCTATGTTTTTTAAAAGGAGATACAGCTTAAAATAGCAGGAACATACATAGAAAACAATTTAAAGTATTAAAATAGTACATTTCAATCAGCTAAATGAATATGGACCCTAAAATCAGAAACGAAGCAAGAGAGAACTCCCCATGTGCATAGAAGTTCATTTCCTCTCCCTTTTGATAATTTTGTAAAGCTGGTTTCAAAGGCTTCAGTTACCTCAAGAGAAAAAAAAAAGGTCAATATCAGCTACTGTGTCCCAAGAATCCCCTCTTTCCAAATGGCTGGTTTCCACTCCAGGGATTTATACCTGCATAACTATTGAGATGCTGCCTGGCACTCAGCATAAACACTTGGACATGACCAGAGCCAGGATACCCTCCGATACAGAAGTTACTGTATACCATGACCTGTTCATGATTCCTAAATCATAGTGCAATAAGATTGCAAGCAGTCTGTCTTGCTTTATTTTTTTTCTGCTAGTAAATTTCCTCCCATAAAGCTTGTGTCAAATCTCTAATGCTTTGCCACTGATATTGTCCATGATTGCCTTGCACAACAGGAAAAGAAGTCAATAATTTACTATGACAAAGAATATTCATGTGAGCAATGAAAAGTGGACTATGTTTATAAAGTTGATTAATATTATATGTCACATAAAAAAGATGAAGAAGAAAAAATTTTATTATCACTTTAATGAGATAGCAGACAGCATTTGATAAAATACTACACCCATTTATATTTTAAAACCCTCTAAAAAAGAGAAGATAGTATCAGCATTTGTGTCAAACCAGCTTTCAGAAAAACAATAAGATTTCTACTTCAAAACTGATATTTACTAAATAAATATTATTTAGGTAAATATTAAGGAAAAAGTATTCCAATGAGGAAAGTGAATAACTCTCGTGGATAAAATATCAGAAGATGTATTTTTTTGTTGTTGTTTGGTGATATTGATGCTTTAAATGTCCAAATTAGTTCACAAAATGAAGTACAATGGGATCTACATTAAAATTTTGAACATTGAGACTGTTAAACTTCATCAGTAAGTAACCAGGATAGGGCTGGAGAGATGGCTCAGAGGTTAAGAGTATGCTCTGTTCTTCCAGAGATCATGAGTTCAATTCCCAGCAACCACATGATGGCTCACAACCACCTATAATGAGATCTGGTGCCCTCTTCTGGCATGCATGCAGGCAGAACACTGTATACATAATAAATAAATCTTTGAAGAAAAAAAAGAATAACCAGGATAAATCATCTTTTAAAATTTTCAGAAGAGAATAACTAATCAAACCGTACATCCAAAAACAAACTGTAAGAATGAAAACACTGACTGACTTATCTGCAGACAAATCTAGAATACTACAATTGGGAAAGATGCCTTTTAAACGATATGGAGCCTGGAGTGACCATCTTCTATAAGGCTTCCAACAGTAGGACTGGGACACCAATCCAGCCACAAAACCTCTGACCTGCAATCTGTCCTTCCTCCAAGATGTGCTGGGGTAAAGGTGGCATAGAACTTGTGGAAGTGATCAACCAATGACAGGCCCAACTTCAGGCCTACCACTAGGAGAGGAAGCCCACTCCTGACACTGTCTGGAGGGCCAGGAACCAGAGGCTGACCTAGGATAGTACCAAACATGACTAGAAAAAAAAAATCAATGAAATGATTTCTAGTGATATTCTGCTGTACTCATAGATCAGTGCCTAGTCCAATTGTCATCAGAGAGGCTTTACACAACAACAAATAGGAGCAGATATAGAGATCTATAGCCAAACACTAGGCAGAGCCAGCAGAACCCCACAGAAGAGGTGGGGAAGGATTGCAGGAGCCAGGGGAGTCAAGGATACCACTAGAACATGGCCCACAGAATCAGCTAAGGAAGGCTGATAGGGGATCACAGAGACTGAGCAACAACCACAGACCCTGGATGAGTTTGAGCTAGATCCTCTGCATATATCTTATGGTTGTGTAGCTTGGTCTTCTTGTGCGACTCTAAACAGTGGGAGCTGGAGCTGTCTCTGACTCTTTCACTTGCTCTTGGGACCCTTTTCCTCCTACTGTGTTGCCTCAACTAATCTTGATATGAAAGTAGGTTATTGTAACATGAAATTATTGAGGGTATCTTATTGTAACTTGTTAGACCAAAAGTCTGATTGATATCCCTGGGAGGCCTGCTCTTTTCTGAAGGGAAATGGAGAAGGAGTGGATGTGGGGGAGAGGGAGTGGAGAAGACTAGGAAGAGTGGAGGGAGAGGAAATTTTGGTGAGGATGAGAGAAGAATAAAAGAAAAAAAAAAGAAATTTCATTGCTGGCATGAAAAGACAAGCATCAAAAGTCAGCATAATGAAATGTCCATGGCATAAATGGGCTCAGCAGAGGCAGTGGAGGGAAAAATGGGCAGGGCCCTTTGTCTACATTGTCATCCCATAATACATAATCTAAAAAATTCTGAGAAATTTTTTAAAAAGTATTAGTGGGGCAGTGGTGACATATGCCTTTAATCCCAGGACTTGGTAGGCAGAAACAGGCAGATCACAGAGTGAGTTCTAGGATAGCCAGGATACACAGAGAAATCTTGTCTTGAACCCTTCCCCCCAAAAATAAGTATTTATAAACAAGACCAAAGAAGAAAATTGGAACATATATCCAATTTCTAGAGAGGTTTGTATTCTATTTTTTATTTATTTATTTATTTATTTTGGTTTTTTGAGACAGGATTTCTCTGTGTAGCTTTGCGCCTTTCCTGGATCTCACTTGGTAGCCCAGGCTGGCCTCGAACTCACAAAGATCTGCCTGGCTCTGCCTCCCAAGTGCTGGGATTAAAGGCATGCGCCACCACCGCCCGGCTGAGTTTCGTATTCTAACTAAAACATGTATGC
The DNA here is from genome assembly GCF_004664715.2 of Peromyscus leucopus. Taxonomy (NCBI): domain Eukaryota; kingdom Metazoa; phylum Chordata; class Mammalia; order Rodentia; family Cricetidae; genus Peromyscus; species Peromyscus leucopus. Next base: position 37,696,539 of record NC_051070.1, on the reverse strand, counting down.
AAAAATAAAAAAGGAAATAGTCCTAAATTAAACACTATAAAAATAAAAACTTAAATATGAAAATGTTAACCAAATGGTAAAATAAAGATTGGGCTCAAATGTCTAGTTCTATATTCTAATTTGCACTTATTAGATAACTACATGTTTACTTAACGGCAGTAATTTTACTGTTCATTTCTGTTAAGAAAATCTCAGTATTTTCTAATTTTACATGCAAAATAAAATACTTTAAATAAATAAATCAACAAAGTAAAAAATGCTTCTAATGGATAAAATTAAATAGAAAAGGACCAGGTGCCTCTAAAGATCAGAAAAATCTAAATGAAAGCTACAGTGAGAAATTTTTACCCATTAAATTGGCAGATTAAAAAAAAATCTTCTAAAATTGACTAGGCAAAAATAGAGATTTTCTGCCATACATATTTTATAACAGTAGAAATTGAAATTATTATTACAAGAGTAATTTATGCTTGCAATGAATTCTTATACATTGCCAAAAAAGTCTTTATGATCATAAACCCACATCCTAAAGAAATAACTTTAAAAACATGAAAAATTTATTTAGATTTTTTTCTAAGTCGTCCATATATCCAGAAGGATATAAATAGCATGGAAATGAGTGCCCACAAATGGAGAACTCAAGGCTGCCATTCAAATGACTGTGCACAACAACATGAGAACGCAAGGCAGTTACATCAGAGGAAAATATAAAGTGATGTCCCTAGTAATAAAAGGGAAGAATGTGAATCAATTGTTAGCCTGGGAGCTTCTTGTTTGTCTGTCTGTTTGGAATTGGAGAATTTTAGTTACAAAGACAATTGGATTAATTTGAATAATTTGTTATCCAGAGGAGAAACCAGATTCTTTGAGCTTTGTTTTTCCTTTCCGTCTCTTGTTTTGTTTTCTGCTATTACCTTTATTTAAAATACAACCGTAAAAGCATAAATTGGTGTGTCGTTCTTTTTAATACAGAAGTTGATACAAAACCACTCCTAGGACACTGGGCTGTGCATTCAAGGGTGCAGAGTGTTCTCATTTGCTTGCACATGATTTATTTTTGAGGGGAACTGAGTAATTAATACTTCAACGAAGTCAACCACTTGTATTTCTCCCTCATTGTCCTTCTGTTGATTCGACAAACATGATCCGCCTGGGGATGGCTTGAGACCAGTCAGTGGAAAGGGAGCCTGGAGAACATGGCAGCATTCCACACTGTAGTCTTTATCAGTTTTGACAGGAGCTACAGAAGATGCCCCATGCTTTGGGAAGTTGTAGAGCAGGCTTCCTCATGTCAGGATTCTCACTTTGAACCACATGAAAGACCCCATCAGACAGGCTTCATCTGTGAAGTTAGAGACCACTGGCTTTAGAACCTGGCCAGCCTCTCTGCTCTGGCCCTGTTGACAGTCTCTTCTGGCTGCTGGGCATGTGTCTTCATAGGCACGGAACATTCCAGGCTTCCACGTAGTCTGGGGGATGTGGTCCAGCAGCAGTAGTCAGTGCAGAAGCTGCTCTAGAGCATGGATGAGGGGTTATAGGCAGGAGCATGGATGACATTATAAATAGCCACCCTGGTAGATCTGCACCCAGCAGGGACAATGGCTCCCTGTGCCTGCACACAAAAATGAAACCCTAGGAGCTTTCTTTAAAACAGACCTTTAATTTTTAAAATATAACTAATTAAAATGTCCTGTTGAGTATACCCCAATGCGCAATCCAGTTGTCCATGCACTTCAATCCAATCTCATCCAAAACTAGAATCACCTTCCCTGTCTCCCCTCCTCTCACCTTAGCTGAGGCTGGAACCAGGGAGCTGAAAAGAGAAGATTTCTCACCGTTCTCTCCCTCTCTAATGCTCAATATCAGTCTCCTCCCTTGCTGTGATAGCATGGGGCCTAGGGTCCTCACATAGTTGGTGCTTCCTGATGCTCTGGAGTGGGCCTGAAAAGCCCACTTAATCGGTCAGCTTTTCTCTACTGTACTATGTTGTGTTGATCATAGGAAGTACATGCTTATTCCTTGCCCTTGCAGAGGCTGCATTATCAAAAATGATGCGTTTACCCTTCCTCGCTCTTGGGCTTGAGTCAGAGGAATGAAACCACCCACGATGCTTCTGCTGGACCTCTGGTTGTCCATTCCTCCTAACTGGAACAAGGAGCCTTAGCAGCACAGTGCCCTCCTACGAGGTTGGGAAACCAGTCACAAGCTATTTTTCTTCATTTTTGTCATCTTTTACATTCTTGAAATGATCAAGTAGTTCAAGTTATTGATAGGATTGATGGCTACTATTTTAAGGTCCCATCTTAGTGGACTGTGATACACTCCAATTTTAACAAGTTGTCACAAAGCAATGAATGCCACAGAGAATTTCAACATGTCCAAGATAATCAGTGTTGTGTGAAGTTTATTTGAATGATTAAAAAGTGAATATATGTGCAGAAAAGAAGAGAGATAGTTTGATGAATTAAAAGTTGTAGATTTTTCTTGAATGTCCATGAACGCCAATATGTATCAGTCTGAGTTCTTAAGTTCCCTGTCATCATTTCTTTACTTGTAATAGAAATAAAGAATAATTCTGGGTCTACCTACTGCTTCAGCAGAGCTATAGAAGTTTTTATAGACAGACAAACCATATACAGTGAATATTATATGAGAGTATGCCATTGTATTATGACTTGCTGTGGAAATGTTTCTCTACATTCTTTCTTCTCAGCGTGTATGAATTGCCTTGGTCATCTAAGTAATGCAGTGATCAGTAATAAAGTAATCAGAAATGATTATCAAAGTCAAAATTTACTATTATAACTTACTTACTGAAGCTTATCAGTACATCCACTCAGTAGTTAAGAGAGAAAAAAGGAGAGAAACCTATTAACTAACATTTGAAAAAAGTGACAGTCTGTGAGAGATTTTTCTCTCCTTTTTTTTGACTGAAATTAATAATGTAAAGCATCTGGAAACAAAAGCATGTCAAAGCTTTTCTTTTAATGGGAACAAAAGATATTGTTAAGTTAGACACTAAAAATCTACTGAAGTGAATTTAGAGTTGAAAAAAGGCTTATGTTGAAGATTATTATTTTATTCTGATTCATATGAAACTGTTTGTTTTAGTTAGACAATCAATTTCTTCCCAGGAGTAATTTCACCATAAAGTTACATTACTATCGAATGATGAGACAGGATGACAACAGAGATGTGTTCTTATAGGTGTTTCCTAGAGAAGTTCACTCAAGCCAAGACTCTCTGGGTGACCAGCCAAGTTCTGGAAAGCCTAGAACAGGAGACAAATGACACTCTGATGGTTGCCCCTCTTCTATGTCTTTCACTGTAGGTCAGGGTTATCTTTAGGAACAGAACTGACAGAGTGAACAGATGTGTTACAAATAGGATGTACAAAGGCTGGATAGTCTGGCCATGGCTATCTGTACTCTTGAAGAGGCGGAGGACCTAGTAGCAGCTCATAGTATGTAATCCATGAAGCTGGATGCCTGAGCTACCTTAAATTGTTGGTGAAAACCTGGAGGATCTTAGAGAGTTATGAGTCTTTGGAGCATGTTGGAAGGTCTAAAGCACTGGGTTCTAATGTCAGAGGATAATGGCAATAGCAGTAGCAACAACAAAGTAGATGGACTTGCCAAAGGGAGATGTCGCTGAGGGGGCAAAAGTAGCCCTACTTTTCCCTCTTTTTTTTTTTTTTTTTTTTTTCCTTTTGTGGTTTTTCAAGACAGGGTTTCTCTGTGTAGTTTTGGTGCCTGTCCTGGATCTCGCTCTATAGCCCAGGCTGGCCTCGAACTCACAGAGACCCGCCTGCCTCTGCCTCCCAAGTGCTGGGATTAAAGCAGTGGTGGTACATGACTTCAATCCCTTTAACTTTTTTTAAGTCTGAGCTACTCACCAGTAGATGCTGCCAGCTCAGTGGAGAATCTTCCCTCTTGGGATAATCCTTCAATCAACCTTACTCTATCTCCCTCCTTCCTCGGGTAACTCCTAAGAGTTCACCTTGAGGTATGGATGGGAGAAGCTCAGCAAGCAGTATGTTTACTTCTTCCCTCAAGAGCAACCCCCACTCTAAAGGACTCTTCAGCTCATTAAAGAGGGACTGCAAGAGTCCCATGTCTGTTCAAATCTCACTCCACCTTTTTCTCTTCCTTCACTATGGAGAGCAGCCTGTTAAACAACTGGATTTCACCTTGGTTCGCAGCATTCAGCCACACAGCATCACCTGGACACTTCCCATCTGCACCCTGGCTTTCAGAGCTACAGTGTCATAGCAAAATATGACACCATATTTTTTCTAGGTAGACTTAAGCAATTCAAATATTTAAAATTGCTCATGGTACACTAGCCATAATTACACTTTACATTTTTCTTCTGTGGAAGTTTTATATGCCCGTGTATGTGCAGTGTATTTAGTTGTTGTTGTATATTCAAATCAAGATTAAATAAGCAATTTGCAATTAAAGTGGTTCAATTTAAATAACAATGGTATTAGTAATGAATTGTGAAGCTGCAAAAGAATATGGAAATGTTAACTGTTTAGTAGAACAAAATTAGTATAATTTAAATGTTGAAAAATCATTCAAACTATCTTTGCATCATGCATGTGAAACCCTGAGTGATAAAGAAATTGGAAAAAGGGCCAGGCTCTCATGGCTACTGGTTCATTGTGTGTACATGGGAGTGTTTCATGCAGAACTGTACCTCATGGTTTTCCTATTAATCTCACTGGAAAGCAGTTGTTGAGTCCAGGATAGTGGCAAAAGACTCTAATCTCAGCTATTTTCAAAACTGAGGAGTGATTGCAAATTCAAGTTCAGCCTTGGAAATTAGTGAAACCCTGGCTAAAGATTTGAAAAAATAAAAAGGGGCTCAGGGATATAGATTAGAGCTAAATTACTTGCCTAACATGCACCAAGTCTCTTGGATTCACACCAATAACTACTGAAAAGAAAAGGAAATGAAAGGAAAAGAAGAGAAAAGAAAAGAAAAGGAAAGAAAAGAAAAGAAAAGAAAAGAAAAGAAAAGGAAGGTTTGAGGGTGTTTAAATTAGCAACGTAATACCTAACTGGAGCCATTGTAACTATCTTCTGTAATATAAATCATCTTAAAATGTCTTATAGTAAAAAACACAGAGCCAGATATTGGGGTGAGAGCTGAAACATCAGAGAAGCAGAACAGCCAGCCACTAGCTTACAAAAGAGCAAATTACTGTTTCCTCACTCCTTATATAATTTTCTGTGTCCTGCCATATTAGTTCCTGGGATTAAAGGCATGTGTCACCACTGCCTGGCTGTTTCTTTCATGTAGCCTGGTGTGACCTTGAACTCACAGAGATCCAAATAGATCTCTGCCTCCTGTGTGATAGGATTAAAGGTGTATGACACCACTGCCTGGCCTCTATGTGTAGACAATTTTCTAAACAGTCTTATTAAATAAGAAACACACATGTCCCACGCAACCTAAGTCAGAAGTTCATTTTCTAGTAAAAGGGGGAGCTGTAGGGCCCTGGCCCCCAAATTGGGTAACTGTTGCCTTGCTTGCTAACCTTGACCTTGATATCCTCCCTATGCTAATTCCCTCCTGAGTTCCACCCTCCTGAATGTTTAAGGGAAGTTCCTTGTCTGTGTATCCTGCATAATGGGCGTTAACAGCTTAGAAGCAAGATTATAAAACATCGGTGGTGAAATTCTGCCCTCTGGGGTTCTCCCATTGTGCTGTAAGTCTGTATTTAAGACCTCCTCCCTCCTTCAATAAATGGTATTCGGCAAAAATAGATAGATAGATAGATAGATAGATAGATAGATAGATAGATAGATAGATAGATAGATGATAGGTAGAGATAGAAACACAGAGCCAAATACAGAGGTAATAGCCAAAGAGATCAGAGAACTAGAGAAGAGCTACAACTACCTTATCTTACCACCTCGCCATTGTTGCTTCCCCAGAGAGAGTTTCTTCCCGTCTAACTTGTGTTTTTATTGCCTTCCTGTTCTGCTCTCTGATTGGTTCTAAGCCCAGCCTCATGACTTCCTGTGGTGGTATTGTGTTCCCCAAAATATTGTGCACGCTAATAAACTTATCTGGGCTCAGAGAACAGAACAGCCACAATGTTAAAAATAGAGGATAGGCAGTGGTAGCACACGCCTTTAATCCTAGCATTCCAGTGGCAGAAATCCCTCTGGATCTCTGTGAGTTCAAGGCCACATTGGAAACAGCCAGGCATGTGACACATGCCTTTAATCCCAGAAAGTGAGCCTTTAATCCCAGGGAGTGATGGTAGAAAGGAAAGACATATAAGGCGTGAAGACCAGAAACTAGAAGCATTTGGCTGGTTAAGCTTTCAGGCTTTCAAGCAGCAGTTCAGCTGAGATTCTGGATGAAGACTCAGAGGCATCCAGTCTGAGAAAACAGGATCAGTTGAGGAACTAGCAAGGTGAGGTAGCTGTGGCTTGTTCTGTTTCTCTGATCTTCCAGCATTCAGCCCAATATCTGGCCTTGGGTTTTATTTTATTAATAAGACTCTCTAAGATTCCTGCTACAACTTCCTTGTCACTGCCTGTCTATACAGACCTTCAGGTCTCTATGTTTGCTACTGAGATTAAAGGCGTGTGTCACCATGCTTGGCTGTGTCCTTGACCACACAGAGACTCTGCCTGCCATGTGATTGGATTAAGGGCATGTGTTACCACTTCTGTTTATGGCTATGTGACCTCTGATCTCCAGGCAAACTTTATTTATTAACATACAAATAAAATCACATTATAGCACAATTAAAATATCACCACATCTATGTCTAATTTAGTGGCTGACTCTGTCCTCTGATCCCCAGGTAAGCTTCATTGGGGTGTTGTAGATGTAACCAACCGTCTTATTAAAATAAGAAACACAGAACCAATGTAAAAGAGAAAGCCGAGAGGTCAGAGCGCAGAGCTAAAATCTTACCTCCTGCAGTGCTCCTAGCTTCCCCGAGAGAGCTACTTCCTGTGTGTCTGTCTTTAAATAGTCTTTCTGTTCTGCCTTCTCATTGGTTGCAAACCCAAACACATGACTGCCTCGTCACTGCCTGTAAGTACCACCCTCCAGGTCTTAAAGGCGTATGTCTCAAATGCTGGCTGTATCCCTGAACACACAGAAATCTACCTAGCTCTTCTAACCACCATGCTCTTGCTATGGCTCTAATAGCTCTGAACCCAGGGCAACTTTATTTATTAACATACAATTAAAATCACATTTCAGTACAAATAAAATACCACCATAGGGTGTACAATATATCACCACAGTCTTCAGTATAAAAAAAGGGTGGAAAGAGAACAGAACTACCCACAGCCCTTTTATTCTACTTTATTTCTTCCCTGTTCTATGGCCTTTTATCCCCTATATCATAACTATAGACATCTATTGTGGACTCTTACTAACTCACAGTTCCTTCTTCAGACTTTTGACATGAACCCATATATCTCACATTCTTCTCAAGTTGTAGGTCTGTTCTAGCCTGCATATTTGACTTAACTTTCTTGGTTTGGAAGTACCCTTTAGAGGGGCTGAATATTTGGATACCTGTCAAATTAATGTGCTGGTTCCTAATCCCTGTTGTTCTTGAGAGATGATAATGTGAATGGAATTAATGTTTTTATGAAAAGGCTCTAAAGAGCTGTTGTGACCCTTGCATGTGAGGACAGAAAAATATGCCATCCTGAATAAAGGAGAAAGCATTCATCAGACACCAAATCTGCAGTTACCTTCATCATCTGAACATTCAAAACTGAGAAAAAAAAAATCCTGTTGCTTTTGTTTCAGTGTACTAGGTATTAAACTCAGGATCTCATGCTGTAAGATAACTGCTATGCCCAGTCCTCTTATTACTTTATGTTTTAAAACAAAATCTCACCAAGTTTGCCAAGGCTGACCATAAACACAACCTGTAGTCTAGGTAGACCTTGGATTTGCAATCTTCCTGCCTTGGCCTCCAAAGTAGCTAGGATTCCAGGCCTGCTCTATAAGCACTCACTGAATTCCTTTTGTTTATAACTCACCCATTTTAAAAAATTTGACTGTAGGTTCCTAAATGCACTAAGATGTGCACAAAGGATATGCAGTTTCTTCAGAAGGAGGATGAGTCTCTGTTTCCTTTAGTGATCCAGTCACACTTCCTATCAACCTGCAGCTTCTTTAGGCTTTCAGGCACCTGTGACAGAAATCCATGAGTGCCACCTCACAAGGGAAGGAGAACACTGCACTTGTTTCCCATACATTACTACTCTAACTAGGAATTGAGATTCCCTCTAGTACTTCCAGCTGGCAATATTCAGTACATAGGTAAATTTAGGTCCAGAGGGAAGCTAATATCCAGATGTTGAGAAATCCCTTTTCCCAAACAGGATTCATCATCTAGTACAGAAGACAGACACAATAAAGTGCCAATTTTAGGAGACTACAAATGCACCAACTTGGGTTTTTCATCTAGCTTCCTCTCCCAGTCTCCATTTCCACCACTTCACAAACCACCCAGCCCTTCAGCACAAGGAATGGACTAATGAAAGGATACTGGCAACTCTTTTCACATGACTAGGTTGTTTATGGGCTACTGATGTTAAATTGATGTTTGCAAATAATGAACAATGACTTTAAACTAAATATTTCATTCTTTATATGTCAGTTGTTCTGATGTCTCTTTTCATTATTTACTTATATCCAGAAATGTACAAATATTTGAAATTATATATTGAACAAACAAAAGCAATTAAGCATAAAATTTTAATGACACTGAATTTGATACTATGGAAAATAGAAGAAGCAAAAATCTTAGAGTCCAAAATCAAATAAATTGATCCCCCTTTATCAGCTCTATGCTTTGCACTCTATACGCAGGAAAGACTGTCTAAACTACCATCACCTGGCTGTTCCCACATGTAATAGTCTCATTCCCTCTGCAGAATTATGCATCTAAGCACACTACCTATTACATGTGAATTCTTAGTATTATTAGGATTTTTCAGAGGAACAGAACCAATAAAATGTATGTATACAAAGTGATTTATTAGACTGGGTAACAGGATAGGACCTTGTTATTCCAAATGGTTATCTGCTTGCTATAAGTGCTCAGAAACAAGTAATATTCAGGCCATGGAACTGGACACCTCAGTGCTCTTATATCTTGCTAGAGGCCAAGAACTAGGAGCCACCAGAAAGCCAATGAAGCTGGAGTCAACACATGTCAGCAACAATAGATATACACATTCAATAAGACAAGAAGATAACCAGGTGACACTGATTTTTTTTTTGGGGGGGTGGTTGGAAGAGGCCACCCACTTTGAGGGAAGCTCTTCCCCTTAAGTTAGTTCTCCCTATACACATTGTCCCAGACAGTGTCTTCCAGTGCCATGAATACAAGTCCATAGGGTGGCCATTCTGTCTGTCTTTCTTTCCTTTTAGAACCAGAGAGATGGCTCTGGGGTTAAGAGCACTTGCTGTTTTTGCCGAGATCTCAAGTTTCGTTCTCAGAACCCATGTCAGGTGGCTCACAACTGTCTGAAACTCCAGCTCTAAGAGATTAGACACCCTGTTTTGGCCTCCACAAGTATACACACACACTCACACACATACACACACATACACACACACATAAAAACAAAAAATAAATTTTAAATTAAAATTTTAAAAGGATAGGCAAAAGATTATTATGTCCACCAAGTGTTCTTCTTGACTAGGAAAGAATGACATCAAGTATCTGTTGACAATGTAGTTACTATTTAAGCATCCGAAGCAGCCAAGCTGTATTAACTTTCCTGATTCAGTGACCATTTACAAAAACAAATTGTCTTGGACTCCTGTTATCTACAGCGGGAGAATTTAACTGAAGTTACACCTGGGAACTTGTTACCTATACAGTTATACATACTTGTGTAAACAAATCAAGAAGAAGCAGCCAGAAGTCAAGAGGCAACTCAAGCAGGAAGCACACATCATGTTTGTAGATGGCTGTCATATCCCTCTAATTGAGTTTACTCACAATACCAGAAGTCTCTTCCTTGGTCCTCACTCACCTCCAGTTATTTACCGGAGGTCAGGAATGGTGCATGTAAGTCATCTGGGGAGGAAATGCTCATCACTGCTATTTGCCTACGTATCATGAGCCAGTCTGAATTAACTGATTCAGGATCCTGTAAGGATGCAGAGGGCCTCCTGCACTTGCCTCTCTGTTATTTGCTTCACAACTGCCGTTTCCTTGCTGGTGCGAGGTTCTGTATTAGTAAACCTTGGCTGATTTGTTTATACAGATTTTCCTCTCATCTGAGACATTTGTCAAAGCTCTTTTCCCAGGGGCTGGAGAGATGGCTCTGAAGTTAAGAGTTCTTCCTGTTCCTGCAGAGGACCTGAGTTGGTTCACAGCATCCATATCTGGCAGCTCACAGGCACCTGTAATACCAGCTCCAGGAGATCTGGCACTCTCCATTGGGACCAGCAGGCATGCACACATACATATAAAAGGACACAGATACACACATACACATAAAATAAATTTTTTTTCCTTTCATTTTTCTTTATTAAGAAATGTTCTACTCACTCCACATACTATCCACAGATCCCCCTCCTCCCTCCTCCCACCCCCCAGCACTCTTTCCCAAGCCACCCTGCATCCCCACATCCCCCAAATGGAGGTCTCCCAAGAGGAGTCAGCAGAGTCCGGCACATTGAGCCTAGGCAGGTCCAAGCCCCTTCCCACTGCACCAAGGCTGTGCAAGGTGTCACATCGTAGACACCAGGCTCCAGAAACCTGCCCATAGACCAGGGACAGATCCCGATCCCCCTACCTGGGTGCCCCCCAAACAATTCGAGCCAAACAACTGTCTTCTGTGTCCAGAGGGCCTAGTCCAGTCCCATGGGGGCTCCACAGCCACCAGTCCAGTCCACAGTTCATGGGCTTCCACTAGTGTGGCCAGTTATCTGTCAAGCTGGAAAAGGGACAGAGTAGGAGGGCAGGGGGGAAGATACCATGATAGATGAGGACATCGTGGAAATAGGAAGAGGCAGGGTGCTGGGGAGGCTCTCAGGAATCCACAAGGTTGACCCCACCTTGGTCTATTGGCAGTGGTCCAGGGGGTGCCTGGACCGGTCTACTCTAGTGACCAGCCTAGCAAATAACCTACCTGTCATCATAGAGCCTTTGTCCAGTGACTGATGGAGGCAGATACAGAGATCCATGGCCAGGCACCAGGCTGAGCTCGGGAGTCCAATTGATGAGAGAGAGGAGAGATACTGCAGGCGAGGGACGTCGAAATCATGATGGGAGGACGTGCAAAAATAAAATCTTTTTAAAAAATTCTCCTTTCCCTGCCTCCCAAATGCCCCTAGTCAAACAGTTACAGACAAGTATTATGTAATGCCTAAAGCCCTAACTGCCAGCAGCATCTTGACAAGAGCATACTATGTACATCATAGTCCAAAAAACAAAATACACTGTGCAGTTGTTTTTTTTTTTTTAATTGCCTTACATATCAACTTACAAATAGTGGAATTATCTACTACAATATGACTTCTCAAATTATTTGAAATGAAGATCTAATTACAAATGGATACAACTATAAAATTCAATAAAAATAAATTTTAGAAGAAAATAAATCCATAGACATGAGAACGTTCAAGCTCCTGGTTTTATTAATTCAACAGATGGTGAATACCATATCAAATTACTATAGAAATTTCTAAGCACTAGATTCTCAATCTCTGTCTATGTTTCAGAAGAAGAAGTGTATGACCCAACCCTGGTCCAGCAGTCAATCTTGCATGGCACTGAACTGAAGAGCACTCTGTCATCATGCCGTTCCTCGCTCCCACATTCCTTGACAATGCTAACGTTTAGATGATCCAATTGCATTTTTCTCAGTAGCTGGTTGTTAGGATTTAGATCTTAAAAGACCACCTAGTTAAGATTCATTTACCAGCTCATGACACTATTGAACAGCAATGTCACTCTTCAAAGCCCAAGCCTAGATATCAAACATTATCTCCTTGCAGCTCACTGTGGAGAAGCATTTAGATTATGACCGCTTTCTTTCTCTTCACTTCCTGAATGCTAGGAAGTGAGCAGCTCCAGTCTACCACATGCTCACTGATAGAATTTTAATGTCTTCCTCAAGGCAGACACAACAGGAGCCAAGCAATCAGAATAAAACTCTGAAACTAGGAGCAGAAAGACAAAAACTTACCTTTCTTCTCTTAAGTTGATTTTTTTTTGGGGGGGGGGCATTGAGGGAGGAGTACTTTTGCAAAGTGACAATAATCGGATTAACACAGTGAAATGGGCAAAGAACGACTTACAACAATTCACAAGTCTACATGGCACTCCTCCTCATGTCTATGAGCAACTGAAATTAAACATATTACTTCTAAGAAAAGAATATGACTTTTGCTAAATATGTAACTACAGGGTGGATATTAACACACACACACCCTTTTCTAATGCACTTGGGGAGAATTTGTCTCGTTTTGAAAAAAAAAAAAAAAAACAATGGCAGTGCAAATTGACTAGGCCTGACATTTAACTACTTTCTCAGTGGCTAAAGGAACCCTCAACGGTGGGTACTATCTCAGGAAATTGAAGTGAATCAAATTGTGGGGAGCGGTGCTAGATTCTAAATCCTGATTTCTTCAAAATCTGATGTTTCCTTCGGCACTTCTGTCTCCTACTGTGATGGTCTAAGAGTGTTGCGCCTATATACATCATTTTAATGTGCAGTTATCTGTATTCTCTAGCAGGAATGTCTCATTTTTACAGTCCCTTCTATTGCTGTTTAATTATTCATGCATACATTTATTTTTCTCTTTCAATGAGAACGTACACTCTTTGAAGGCAAGGACTTAGCCTGCCACTTTTGTGTGTGTTTTCCAGTGTCTATCGAAAAATGTGACTCAACACTCAGCAAAACAGCACAAGGAAACTTGTGTTGCTTTACTTGCTGTTAGCTGAATGTCCTTTACACATAACAAAATTCTTTCGGAAAAGGAAATGAAATAAGACTTAAAACTGGAAATACAAATCAAATGCAAAATAAAATATGATTATATAATTTGAATTCTCTTTCACAAAAGACCTGCCCATAACTTCAAAATTAATTTTCATTATAATGCTATTGAATACATATATTCAATATACAAATATATATAATAATACATCTCATACAAATATATGTAGCTGAGCAATTACAGACTTTTCCCCCATAAACTGGGCTATTGCAGTAATTAATCTCATAAGCATCTTGGAAGACCTGAGGGGCAGGTTTGAATTTAATCCTTGGTCAATAAGGACCCTGTAGGTAATACCAAGACTACCCTGCTGTCAGCCTCACTTCAGAGAAGAGGTTGTTGACCCACACTGGGTGGTTTTCCAATGCTCAGGACCATCTTGGATCCTCTCCTCAGTTGACAGAATCTCTACAGCTGTTCTAAAAGCTTTTACTTTCTCTTTTGCCAAAGCCTCTTTAAACATCGCCTATGCGCACTGAAGCTTTCTCAAACAAATCAGAGCTTTTTATATCTCTAAAGCAGCTGTGAGGACTTTACATTTTCACAAAGGGAATAGAAGATGGAGGCTGTGAAGAGTGGCTTATGGGAGTCTTTGTACTCACAAATTAAATGTCTTAATAAGTTTATTCATGTAAACAAAATAAGAAAGAATGATAAAACCATGAAAATAATTTACTATCTTTGCCGGTATAATTAAACCAATGGGTTCCGGGTACTCCTGTGGAGAAGAAAAACGAAAATAGACAACAAGTCTCTAAAATCTCACGTGTTAAAAATTATACTTCTACTTCTAATTAAGGTTTTAGGTGAAATTTAATTAACCATATTGATAAATAATTATATAATTCTGAAAGTTTTTCTAAGTAGTCTATGCCATCCTTAGACTGCAGCCTTAGAGAATATGCAAAGATAATAATATGGTCAACTATTATAATGGACTTCCTACAACTTAGGAAAATCATTATCATATTTGGATAACTGAAACTGAATATATTGTTGATGAGAAAAGGTTGTTATCTTTTGTCAGCTATTTACTTGCACAGAAGATACTAAATTTTCCATCATCCCTGGGAATAAATTCCAATATATTTATATATAGTGATCCTATTTTTTTTTACAATCATATGTCTGCATTGGGAAAGTAATACAGTAGGCTTAAAAATTACCTTTATCATTTTATTGATTCAATCATCTCCATCGTTTAGTCAGTGTTTGCAAATTTCAGCAACCACTTAACATTAAATTGCTCAATCCTGGTTGGTATATAAGACCATTCTTGACATGACATGTATGTTCCAAATAAGTCAGCTGTAGTGTTGATAGGAAAGCAGAACTGGGTACTACAAAGATAGATCAGTGGCTAGCACATACTGCTCTCACATACAACTAGGTTTGATTTCCAGCACCCTGGTTGGACTTCGGCTTTAGGGGAGCCAACACCTCTGACCTCCATGAGCACCTGAACTCTGGAACACATATCCATACACAAACACATACACATAATTTAAAATAAAAATAAAATATTTTAAAAGTAAGCAACAGTAAACATTTACATTAAAATACAAGAAAGAAAATAGAACTCATAAGAGATGCTGGCCATAGAATCTCAGCATTTCCTTTGCTTATCAGTTCTTGATGTACTTCCAGGAGATAAGTGTATTGTTGTCTTGTTCTTATTTCAAGGCACTCAGCAGAGTCTTGAGAATATTATCAAATGAATGGATGACTAAGTGAAAATACAGAATGTCTAACATTCTGTCATACAGAATGCTATTCGTTTTTCTATTTCAGCTTCTTTGGGTTTCCCAAACAGTAGTCACTAAAGACGAATTTGTTTCGCATTGAAATGACATTCTTAACATTTCCTAATCCTCCTAAAATACCATAAAGCAATTGTATTCAGTTTTTAATCTAATTTTAAGTCAGGAAAAATTTGCTTCATTCTTTTTTTATTTTTTTTTACATTAACTATACCCCCTCTACTTGAGGATTCTAATTTGTTCTTCTATTGGTTTTCACAAATAATGCTGTCCTTGTGAAGTTAATTTTATATATTATAGTTTAAAAGGCTCTCTTTAACAAGCAATAACAAACAAATGAGACAAAAGAGAACACTAAGTATTAATTACAAGATCAGAGCCTGATCCTTCAGAGGATCTAGCAGAAAATGAATCCACAAGAAAGAAAAGACAAATCCCTAAGGCTGAACCTTGCACACAGGTAACGTGAAAGGCTGCCCTGCCCTTGTCAGAGTCCCAGCCTCCCCATCTGCTGTAGACTTTACAGGGTAAGCCTTTCTGTACCTATGCCTTGCAGGTAAACTGTGGACAAGAGCATCTATCACTGGTACCCAGTAAGTGTTCAGTATTAACTGTCAGTACATAGAATCCATACTTTTTACCTGGTAAGTAAAAAGCATTTATAAATGTATTTTCCAGTTTCACTTTAAAGTTGATTTACAAATTTTTCCCATTTTTATATTTATATAGATTACTGTTTTGTTCTAACATTGTAAGTGTGTTTGTGGGAGTTGAAGGTGACAGACTTAATTACCATTTTTTCCTTGGAAGACAAGAGTCATTTATTCCAAATAGTAGGAAGCTAACACAGATAAACTTTCAGTTTTCCCTGTTCCCCTCTTCATTTCAATCCTGCCTTTCTTTCTGCCCCTTCATATACTTCATGGCATTATTTCAACATAAAGCAATGTGATTAAAAACAAATTGGCACCAAAATATAAAAACAATCCATGATACTTCCTAAAATATCTCATTTTAAAATGTTCTTCTGCAATCCCTTTCCTTATTCTGTGTAGCTAAAATAGTGTAATCTCAGTTACTGTAGGACCCACTGTGTGATAGAGGGAAGGGCCGTGAAGTATATGGGGACAGGTGTATTTTACAAAATACAAGAGAAATGAACCAGAATATAATGGCCAAGTAAGGCTAAAGTCAACAGTGAAAAAAAAAAATAAAATAAAACAAGCCCCATGAGATGAATTTATCAAAACCTGGAGGATGATGGACTCCTGAACAACAAGCAGCCTGCTTTTACAAAAGAGCAAGCCATACCCAACACAATCAATAGCTCTTTTCAGCAGACTGACAAAATTAGAGGATGAAGGGAATCAGGTAAATGTTGCCTATTTGCACTATCACAATGCGTTTAACACGTACCCAGCACATTTTCAATTCAACTGTAGATAAAACTGATTCAGCCATGAATGCTTTCTAAAAAGATCTGACAAAAAAAAATGGTAAAATGTCATCGATAATGACAATGCAGGCTGTTGTGGGATGCTGGAGTTAATAAAGCTGATTCTCTGCAGTTCCCAAACGGATGACAGGGGGGAACGAATATCAGAATTGTATTCACGCTTGTTGAATAGCACATTTCATACAGCACAATTAGGTAGATTCAAAAATACAATGGATACAGAAAGGACAAGGATGCTAGTTGCGACCTCTGTGATGACTCTGGATTAAAATAAACAGACTGAAGGAAGGTGAATCCCTCAGGACTGAGAACTGACTTGCGCTGTACTCTTGCTTCACTTTCTTTAAGGGCATCTGTCCACAATTTTAAGTGTCAGGTTTCTCCCCCTAATCCTGACTGTAAGACTAAGTATGATGTGACAGGAACCGTATCATGTCCATTGAATGTTTTGGATCCCGATTCAGAGCTTGACTGACATGTCTATTGATGCTTTATCATCCCTGACAGCCCTCATCTTAGATGCAAACATAATCTCAGCTTTGGTCTACAGAGTTTCTTTTGACCCACACTCTGGGCAGAGATAGACCCTGAGATGAGTGAATAACTAAATCCAGAGAAATGACAGAAATGATGTACCATGCATAGGACATTCTCAAGCAGCTAGAGAGAATAAGGTTGTAAAAGGACATTCTCAAGCAGCTAGAGAGAATAAGGTTGTAAAAGAGAATTGGATAAACTTTCAAAGAGGTGACATTTAGTTTGGTCTTTAAAGACAAGAAAGACTATAGATGTGGATGTGTCTTACATGGAGGTAGCAAACAAATCTCTTCTCACAGATATGAAAAAAAAATGACTTATGCAGTCTAGCACAGAATACTGCAATAAAACATGGAATAACTCCCATGGACTGTGTAGTACATTATATAAACATAAAGATTGTCATTATGCAATGCTGAGTTTAAAACTGAAATGAATAAAATTACCTACTAAATTAAAAGCTAGGCAAGGCTTTAGCCCAATAGTCTTGCACGGTGTCACTACAACACTGAGCTTCACCCTCTGCTCTAACAACCTCTTACTCATGAGTCGAGTAGGGAGATGCCACACCACGCACAGAGCTAGCACAAGTTTTGTTATGGGTACACGTACTTGCAAACACAGCATGACTCACATGTGTGGGATAGGAAGCCTCCTACAGATCAGCATGGATTCACAGGCAGCAGCTGCTACTGTCCTCCTCTGCAGTTTGTTCCCTGAGAAGTGAACGGGATCGTGTTCCCTTCATCATAGGAGCTTACAATCACCAGGCTCCTTCCTTCTATATTGTGATCCCGTAGTAATTCACTGTGCTTCCTATTCTCACCCATCCATTTCTTTTCATACTGGTGCCAATAAATCTATCCTCTCACTTGGATTTCATCCGAGGTTCCTTACCTGGTGTCTTGCATCAGGCCTTCCAGCTCTCCCTTTTCTAGTTTATCCTCCATGTGGTATAGAAAAAGCCTGCTTTGTCCTACTGTGCTTTGATTCAAAATTCATAAACAGTTCACAGTGCCAACATCAGTGACTCTCATGCTTTCTCTTCATAAAAGTCACACTTGATATTTGTCTGCAAGACAGGTTTCAGAATGCTTCTTCCCCTCTGATTCAGAGGCAGTACAATCCAAGAATTTTCTGTTTTTAACAAATGAACATTTTGGCATTGATTTTATTATTGGGCTTTTAGAGGTCAGCCCTACAGGGGAGTTTGGCTCTTCTTAGATCCATACCCAAGCTTTAAGTATCTGTCACCAAACGTCCTTTAACTGTCGCACAATTATTACACTAGGCATGAAAATTAAAATATGTTTATAACATATAATTTGAGGTACGTTTAATGCATAGCTATCAATCAATTTATTTATTGATCTAAACAGATTGCACTTCATAAATAAAGTACCGGATGAGATCATTTTATGATTCCCTAAGGGATGCCGGCATACCTATAGAAATAGCTCATAGTTTTTTTCAAAGTGCTAAATTCTTCATAGTCATATTCAAATGAAGCTTGATTCGTGGTCCTAGAATTTCACAGTTTAAAGATGTCTCCAAAAAGTAACTTCTCCTGCCAGGAAGAGAGGGCTGTCGTCCTGAAAAGATTGTAATCATGGGGCAGTAACTGTCTCTCCTGTGTCCTCCACTGTAGAGAGGATAATGGTAGTGGAAAATTTGAGTTATTGTTCCTGAGATGATGCCCAATCCTTCACCCTCAGCCTGGAGACTGGTTACTGTCCTCTGAGAATGGTAAAATGATTGATTAACAAATACACCTGATGTGGCTGGGGAAGAGCTAATAGCTTAAGAGAGAGTGTATGAAACCGAGAGACAAGTTGCATAGAAAGAATTCCTATTACCTGAACACAGCAAGCAAGGCATAAAATTATGTTCATGGCCATAATACATGTCATAGGGAGACCACATTAGGCAACTGGGAGGCAAGACCAACTCTCCCCTCACCAGCTGGAATTGGAGAGACCTTGATGCAGTGGGGAGGGGCTTGGCCCTGTCTCAACTGAATGTACCAGGCTTTCCTGACTCCCCATGGGAGGTCTTACCCTTTTGGAGGAGGGAATGGGAGGCGGGTTGAGGGGAGTGGGAGGCTGGAGGGAAGCAAGAGGAGAGATGAGAGGGGGATCTGTGGTTGGTATGTAAAATGAATAAAAAGTTTTTAAATAAAAAGGTAAAAAAGATTAAAAAAAGAGCTTTCATAGACCCAAACCAAAAGTCTCAAAGAGTTATAGGATATAGTTAATATTTATCTGAAGGCATACAGATATGGACTATTGGCAGCTTTAAGGCTGATACATAAATGGCTGCTTATGGAAGTCGAATCTTTTTATCATTTTAATTTTTTTGTAATTAATATAATTATATTATTCTTCCCCTTTCCTTCCTCCAACCCTTCCTACTTTCTCAAATTAGTGATACATATATCACTTTTATATATATTATATATATGCAATTGATGTGTTCTTTCCAGGGGAAGACTGTTTTTCCCTCTCTCAGTATTCCTTAACTTCCTGTAGTTCTTTGTGTAGGCTTGAGACCTCATGATGTTTTCCCATTCATGTTAGTATGTCTATTGCTATTGTCCTTGTTAGGTCAGGTTTAGGTTTAGGTTAGTGTGACTCCATGGGCCCAGTCCCAAATGACATATCTATAAGTCTACTCTCTTTTGAAAAGGGAGCATATACATGAGATAAAACTTAAATATAAATCTAAGGTCCATGCTAATAATTCTTGTTTTTTAATTATCTTAAATGTAGCAAGCAAGCTACAAAGGAAATCTGCTGGGATCAAAAGGCTTAAATTCTAATATTCACCAACTACCTTTAAAACTCTTTGATTGATATGCCCACAGTGATCAGCAGTCTTGTGTCCTTAATGTGGTAATCATAAAATACAAACTATTTGAATAAATAAAATATGCTAACATCACCCATAGCCATATAAGACATCTAAAATGTGTTGTTTAATTCTTGATTTTTACATCAGCTCTATTTATTATTACATGAATGTTTTTGCCAAGTTGATCTCTTTCATAGTATTTTCATCTTACTGCTAAGTCAAAAATTTGACAGACATAAAAATAAGAAAATTGAATTGTATGTTTTCTAGACTTTTCTTCAGCTTTGTGGCTTTTTCATCATTTTCAGCGTTCCTTTCACTAGAAGGCTTAGAATGCTTAGCAAGAATGAACACTAATTTCGGTTTTTTGCCACAGCTAATGCATTGCAAAATAACCAAAGAAGAGAAATCTAGAGGGGAGAAATGAGAGGGGAAAAAAGGTGGAACAACAAAACAGCTGAAATGTCAGCTAAAGACGCAATCAATAGCCAACTTCCTGCTCGTCTTCAGCTTGATATTCTCAATGGACGTATGTATATGCTGATGGGATTGTTTAAAACCGACACAATCTTTGAAAATGATTAAAGTTGTGGTGCTAAAATGTCGCTGGTGAATAACATAGGTAGTAATCATTATTTTTGATTCACACATTTTTGTGAAGGAATAACCCAGTCTCAGATACAGCAGGTACTTGAAGAATCCCATGTAACCTGCTAAGGATTTGAACTATCTTTAAAAAATTTGCATTCTGGGGTCAGTTTCTGGGGAACTTGGTGCCATGACATGAGGCAGTCTCCATTTTTCATTTCTAAGAAGAAAAACAAACAAACAAATAAACAAAAACCCTGGTGAAAGCACCTTTGGATCATAACGGAGCCTGCTGAATTTGTGATACTCCATTCCCAAGCAGTTAAGGTGGCCTGAGTTGAAAAATACATGCTGAGTCACAAAAAAAAAAAAAAAAAAAAAAAGACTTTGCCTTGGCCCCTAAACAAATATACCTATGTGTTTAATTCAAATATCTTTGCTAAATAACCTTTAACAGAAGCAGATACAGAGACTGTTCAGGCAAGAAATGAGGGGGACCAAGAAAGAATTTCACATGAGAAACCCGTTCACTTCTCCCACTGAGGCTAAAGTAACTACGATTCATTTTAATTAATCTGCCATAAAATGTCACAGCCTAAATGAGTTCAAAGGATTTCAATTCAATCCATAGTGCATCACAAACTCCACCATGAACTAGAGCCAATCCTGCAGCTTTACATCTTAGAGACATGCAGATAAGAAGACAGGTGTATGCACAAAAGAATAAAGTATAGTAGAAACCAATTATGGTAAAGTCATTTTTTCTTTCATAAGAAAACATTTTATTATAAAAAGAAAAATTACTACAACAAAGGGACTGTGTTTTTTTTTTAAGATTGGAGTATCTATATACTTTCTTGATGAGAAAGATTTTACTCAAGGTGAATTAAAAATAATTTGTCCAACCCACCATGAATATGATAGTTCTAAAATCATTCCAACTTCATGAAAGATGCATTCACTACCTCATACCCTAAACAATCTGCTGAAGTTAATGGGGCCATTCTAATTAATATGTTTTCATAGCTAAGATTAAATATACAGATGGAACAAAAGTCTAAAGTACATCTGGTTCCAAATAAGAGGCTGACAAAGGCTCTCTTGCTTGATTTGTTACTTAAATATTTGACAGAGTATAGAGACTTAATATGTAATTTTGCAGGTGAGCATCACCACCCAGCTAATCCTACTGTAGATATCTTTATATTTCAGATACATAGTCCTCATTATGCCCCTATCAGATTGTTGGTGGTGGCAGCTGAACACTTAAGCACAGCAAAAATGTATTATTAGCAAAAATCTGGCCTATTATTGAATTAAGAATGGCTGGTTGAACTCTCAAAGTAGAATAAGCATGGTTTTGATAAGTATTAAGAAGTTCTTAAAATGTTCTAAAATAGAGATATCACAAAATAAACTTTTTAAGATACCTTTTCTATTTTTTTTTTCCATTTATGAAGATAGGTCTGCACTTTTCCCGTACAGTAGCATGTAACATAACCATAGCAAAAGCAGTCAAAAGACCTGTGCTTTAAACCCTGCCGTTACCAGTCTCCTGACCTGAGGCTATTTTGTAAACTCGGTGGGTCCTGATCTCTCTGAGATTGACTATTCTCATTTTCAAACAAGATAAAAATCTCCATTCCTTCCTGGCAAGGTTGTTGTGAGGATCAAGTCAGAGGATGTGTGTCAAAATGTATTACAAAATGCAAAAATATACACATAGGGTGTGACTACCAATCTTTCTCAAAGAACAAATAGGTTATAAATAATTGGTTGCTAGATGTCAGTTTTCCTTAACAACGTGAATCTGATGGTGACTAAGATGCTCTGTTTTGTACAGTAATGGGTAGTTCCAATTGACATGGTGGAAGTGTAGAAAGAGCCCATAAGAAGTCAGAGACCATCTGAGCCTTGAAGTCTGCGGGAACCTCTGTACAAGACAAAGGAAAGAAGTATGCAGCAGGTAGGGATACTCTGATAAAACACTTGAAGGGTGGCACAGGCACATTGACTGGAAGAGAGAGATAAACCTAGGCTTGTTAGAATTGATCATTGCTGTGGTAATCACATGAGATGAACATAGAGGGATAAAGGGATTCCAGAATGGAAAACTCTGAAGGTCAGAGAAAGTTTCAGCTTTTTCATGTAGATGATAATTTATTTCACGGAGGAAAAAATATAAGACTTCATAAATTCATTCATCTACTGTAAGTTAAATAAATTGTTGTCAAATATCCAAGTATAAGCATTGGATTGAGATGGATGATTATGACATAGTAGTTTGGAAATTCTCTATTAGGATTTAATTCAGTCATGTTTTCAATCATCTCTGCTTGAGAAATAAAGATAGAGGCTGACTTATACCATGGTACCAAGTCGCAAAGGAAAAAGGGAAGGGGGAGGGAGAGAGAAAGAGGAAGGGGGCTATTGTGTTATATTATGACATATTCAGGAAAGCAGCAGTAACAAAAAAGTAAGAGCTTAAGGAGTGAAAAGCTGACAGGAGGTGATGGATTCAGTATTGTAAGTCAGGAGCTTGGGGTTAGAATCAATCAAGACACATCATTCCAGTATGACACTGAGACAAAAAAGATAAGACAAACTTAGTTGGCTGGATGCATGATTGTGACTCTGCAAAGATGAACAGCTCTTAATCAGCTCTTCTCCTTTGTTGGATATAGGTAAGTGAGTATGCATAGTGGTAGAGAATTATAAAAATAAATTACTTATATTTCAATTATTTGAACCAAATAATATTATATCTGATACAACACATGAAAACATGTTTTGTCCATGCAATGAAAAATACAGGTGGTAAAGGAATACAAATAAAGGGGTGACAGTAGTAGGATTCAACATTTTGCTAAATCAGGATTCAAATTGCTAAAAATGACTGGGTCCTAAGCTCTTGAGAAAAGAAGTGGTCAAAGAAACCATCACAAAAGCTTCTAGAAGAATCTGACTGATGTCTGTGGCTGTGTGCAACAACTGGGGAATCTCCCCTATTTAGAAACACACACACACACACACACACACACACACACACACATACACAGGGGGGGGCAGAATTTTATACTTACATCTGGTAGGACCATTGTCAGGATATTTGCTCAATACTCATTCTCAATTTTTCTAAAAGGGTATTTTTGATGAAATTGGCATTCCAATCAGTGGAAATTTAGCAAAAACTTTGTCTTCCATAAATGAACATCATGCTGTTAGTTCAAGGCCTTAATAAAGCAAAAGAGAGACAACCCAGAAATAAGAGGGACATCTGTCAACAAATGGCCTTCAAAGTCCCCACAGATGTTATCATTTTTCTTCTCTGGAGATGTCTGACTAATACGAAAAAAAAAAAAAAAAAAAAAAAAAAAAAAAAAAAAAAAAAAGAGTGACGCATATACAAAAATTTAGCAAAGTGGACAGTAGAGAAATATTCAATATTTTTATTTTTTTTTTTTTTTTTTTTTTTTTTTTTTTTTTTTTTTTTTTTTTTTTTACAAAACTAAAATTAAAAA
Source organism: Peromyscus leucopus (assembly GCF_004664715.2). NCBI lineage: Eukaryota > Metazoa > Chordata > Mammalia > Rodentia > Cricetidae > Peromyscus > Peromyscus leucopus. Next base: position 37,672,804 of record NC_051070.1, on the reverse strand, counting down.
AAAAAAAAAAAAAAAAAAAAAAAAAAAAAAAAAAAAAAAAAAAAAAAATCAATAATTTTTATTTTGTTTACAAAACTAAAATTTTCTAGATTAAATTTGACTCTAAGGTTTGAACACATACCTTGCAGGAAGAGCTTAGAATCAGAAGAAAGTCAAACTTTTCTTATTTTTGAAGCTTGTTATATTAATTACTCTTCTTGTTTCTGTGACCAAATGCATGGCAAGGTATTTGTTTTGGCTTACAGGTTAAGAGAATACGATCCCTCATGGTAGGGAAGGCATGTCGGCATGAATACAAGGTGGCTGGTCACATTGTGTGTGCAGTCTAGACACTGAGATGAATGTTGGTCACCATCATGTTCTGAACAGGTCTTTCCTTGGTTAAGGCTTCCATAGACACAGTGTTTTTTCCATAATGATTCTAATTTTAACCAAGGTGATGGGAATGATTAGCCACAACACTTGTAATCAGTCACAGAAGAACAACACAGGAAGAGAAGCATCATTCAATTTTGGAGCAAATGGAAGTTTGTAAATATTTAGTTGCTTGACTTTGAAACTAATAATACATGTGGAAACAAATGCTTGAAAATACAATTGACATAACCCTGCATTTTTAGGACTGCAGTTTAGAAAATACTTAACATTTTGTATTTTTATTCACGCATACCCACATATATATACTAACATGTTTGTAAACTTTTTCATAAACTGTAAAGCACAAATGCAAATGGATGATGTTTATAGCTATTTATACTCATTTTGAATAATAATTTCAATTTGTGCAGACAGGACTTGAAACAGTTTTACCTTTCTCTAATCCTTGTCACATGGTTTCTGTGAACACCAGTCTTACATTTCACTTCCTCCAGCCCCAAACCCACAGGAGTCTTGGAGATGGGAATGGTGATGGTGTGCTCTTTGAGTTTCCTAGTATGATTACATATTTCAGAGCCTCCTAGATTGGAGGGAGGCATCTTCTCACTTGACTATAATGTGACACTGACTGTCACTATTCCCTACCAACACTGTTCTTGCTACTACCTCCAGTGCCTGTTTCCACTGTGAACTTTCATCAGCAATTATTCACTGTGTACTTCCTGAAAGCAGTTGGTATAACTATAGCATGAAACTTTCTCACTCCCTCAGCTTCTCTCAGGACATCTTGCTAAAAATGAGAATGGGATCAAGCCCAATGACAAACAGAACCCCAGTGAGGTAGCACATGCTTGTGGGAGTCCTCAAGCTCTGTTGATGTTTTGTTGAGTTCTTTCTTCCCCGTTCTTTGTTCAGCCAGAGCTGTGGTCCGAACACACTCCAGAATTCATGTGTTGATTCTTTATCAATATGATAGGATTTTTAAAGATACAAGGGGTATCTAAGTCAGAGGGTGGAGCTCTTGTAGATGGGATTAATGCCCACAAAATTACTTCCAGAGCAAGATTTGTTGCTTTCTGATCCATCTTTAAAGTGAAAACATAGCATTCCTTCTCTCTGGGAAATGCAGCAATGAGGAATTATCATGGAACTAGAGATCAAATTTCAACGGACAACACATCTACTAGTGATTTCATCTTGGATTTCCCAGCCTAGGGAACTGTGAGAAATAATCATCTGTCACTTATATATTACTCTTAGATATTTTACTGTAGCAGCACAGACTAAGATAGTATTTGTTTAAAAAGCAAGTAATTGTTATTTCTCTATAGATGGAGCCCTAGAGTACTGCTGGCCTGGGCATGAGACTCACTGAATATGGACTTGGGTGACTAAAACATGAATTAAGCAAGCAGCTAAGCTGGGTCTGTCCACTCTTTCACTGAACTATCTAGGAAGCAGTTAGGGAGTTGGCTCTTCTCCAGAGGTCTCTCATCTGAAAGATATGTCCACTTGAAACTGGAAAAATTCCAAGAGCAGGAAGAGGGAAATGTGGGGAGCTTCACAAAGCATAGGCATTGACTGTTTTTTTTTTTTTTTTTTTTTTTTCTCTTTGGGGGGCCAGCCATCCAGCTACCAAATAAATCACACATGGAGACTTATTCTTAGTTATAAATGCCCAGCCTTAGCTTGACTTGTTTCTAGCCAGCTTTTCTTAAATTATCCCATCTATCTTTTGCCTGGGCTTTTCCTTTCCTCTTAAATCTTACTCTTACTCTGTTGCTAGTTATGTAGCTGGGTGGCTGGTTCTTAGAGTCCTCCTGCTTCTCTGACTACTTCTTTTTTTCCCAGATTTCTCCCTCCATATATATTCTCTCTGCCTGTCATCCCCACCTATCTTTCTTCTGCCTTGCTATTGGCTGTTCAGTTCTTTATTAGACCATCAGGTGTTTTAGACAGGCACTGCAACACAGCTTCAAAGAGCCAAACAAATGCAACATAAACAAAAGTAACACAATTATTCTTAAAATATTATTCTACAATAGTCAACCCGGAATGCCATCATATCAGCTGTTTTAACTGACAAAAACAAACCCACAGGGTCATTTGACATTCAAAATCAAGGAAACAGGTGCTGCATCTTGATGGTACAAATGACTTCTTCATATTGTAAAAAGTAAAAAAAAAAAAAAAAAAAAAAATGAAGGATTGGGAAATCAGGATGACTTTAACAACTGAATAAACTTAAAGACCCTGTGGCCTCAATTAATTACGTGTATCTCATACACAAAATATAGGCACCACTTTTCAAGCTCTACAGTCTCAGCCAGACTGAGTCATTAAAATCTTATGTCAAGTCTTGTGGTGCGTTTTCATGCTCCAGAGATGTTTTTAACTAAAAAGACAAGGCCTCTATACTCCAAACACGATAATAATCCTAGGACAGATAACTCCCAGCCCATTGGAAAATATCACGGAGAATGTGAGTTACATAAGAATCAGTTCTCGGTATTCCTTCTAAGATTTTGCTTAGGAAAATGATGCCAGCCTTAACATGTTGGGTCCCAGCAGTGTTTCTTTATGCAACCCTGACTCTACCCCCTGAGAGTGATTCACTTGTCCAACATTCACTCCCTCTGGATGCTTCTGCAAAGTACTTATCTCGTTAGGTCTATCATGTCTTATTTCTGAAGAAAAGTCCTGTGTTTGCAGTGTGTAGATTTCACAACATGATTTCTGTTAAGTAAAATTAAGGGAACAGAGTTACTTTTGTAATTTGAACAGTGTCCATCCCTTTTAGTTCAATATTGAAACTCTTCAGTCAATAGAAGTCAATTAAAAACTTTGTAGGTTTCTATGAACCTGATCATTATCTGCTTCGTGCTAGAAAAGTCACCTGCAAAGTTCTTTTTCAGTCTCCCTTTCTAGATGTAATCACAGTTACTTTGGAATCACACTTCAGTGACACCCAGCCTATACAAGCTTCCTAACAGCCCTTTTATCCAGCTGACAAGGTCTACTAAACATGGCCTTAATTCTTTTTAAAATCTTAGCAAAGGCTCTCACAAGCTAACTCTAATTTGTCTTCCAGTCTCATATTACTTTGAGAACTTGATCTTGGCAACAGAACTGAAGCTGAGAAACAGTTTTATTTTCCAACAAAGAAGGCTCTCTGTAACACCTCTGAATTCTGCATACAGCTAGTTCTTTCTTTAACTCGTCTCTTTCTTTAGGTTCCCTTATCATATGCAGCTGAGAGCAACCAGATGTCACTGTCTTAAATATTGGCATGAAAACCATCTTGACTGAGTCCAAACACACATAAAGAGCAGTTTCTATTTCCTAAATTACCTCAGGCCACAATTTCAACACATTTTTCTCCCATGTAACAAAGGTCATAATTGCTTCACATCTAATTTTTTAGGGAAAAATCAATACACCATATTTAGGGACTTGGGTATGATGCCAAAAGTTCTTTTTCTGTATCATATAGATATTGCACAATCAAGATATTCAAAGTGTAGTGATTTAAACCAACAAGTATGGGCTGCAAGATGGCTCAGTAAGTAAAGCCATTTGCCATTTGCTGTAATACCTAATTTTGATCTCAGGTACTCATATGGTGGAAATAGAGACACAAATCCTGAAAGCTGCCTTCTGATCTCCACATACACACCATGATACATAGATACACAGACCAACATAGATACACACACACACACACACACACACACACACACACACACACGTAATTTTTAAGTGAATTAATAATGAACAAGTCAATAATAAACTTTCTTTCAGCCCTTTTTATTGTACTTTATTTTAGGTAGTGCATTTTATTCATATATTTTGGTAGTGTGGGATAGAATTGCTGATTCTGAGATAAAAGTGATATTTCTAGCCTACCTTCTATTGTTATATCATTATACGTGATACAGTTAGACAGCACAGATGACATGGCAACTTATCTTGATCAGACAGATGTTTAGAGGACTAAAGAACAAGGGTATAAGAGAACATGGCTAAAGTGCTGGAGATCCCAAAGAAAAGGCTACTGATTACATGTCAGCTGTTCCGTAATTCCACAGTTGAGTGTTTAGCACTGGTAATCTGCAAGGGAAGATAAACTAACAGACTTCTCTTAAAACTGAATTTCAAAAAAATAAAAAGTAAAAATAATTTTCATGTTAAAAATAGCAGGTTCAGGAGCTGATGAAAACAATGGAGAAAGCTACCTATCACCATATCAGTTCAGCTTTTGGTAACACCATTGCTCCAAGCCAACTGCTATTTCCCACAGTGTAGTCTTGCCTCATGATGTAAGGAGTGTTATGTCCCTCACATGTGATATTGCTCAGTTCCTGTTTCCCAGCACCTGAGAAGGTGACAATATTTGGACACTACATCATTACTGGTGTCAAGGTAAGAAGAAATCATACTGGATAAGCATGTGCACTAATCTAAGGACCCGTGTCCACCTAAGAAGTAAATTGGGACTCAGAAAAACTCATAAGGAAGAATACTGTGGCTGTAGAGACAGAGGTCAGAATAATGCAGTTATAAATCTCAATACACCGAATATTTCCAGCAACCATTAGAATCCAGAAGAAATCAGATAGGGATACAGTTTAGACATCTAGCCTCAAGAACTGTCAGACAATACTTTTCTACTGTGCTAAGTAACCAATTGTGATAAGTCACTAAAGCCGTATGGGATTTATCTTTTAATTTTTTCCAAAGTTCTACAGCATGCAAGCAATTTTCTAGTTCATATAGGTCATGCTGAGCTAGAAAATTCAACTGACATAAGGTATAGTAACAAGAGAAAAGCATGAACTGATGTAGGAAATACCAACAGGAGAAAGGCCTCTGTTTTTACGTGATTTTAAATCCCTTGTGAGGAAACGGGGTAACTGTAGCTTGAACCTTAAAAGTTCTTATTAATAAAATCAAACCCGGGGCCAGTTATTGGGATGAAATGCTGGATGGTCAGAGAGACAGAACAAGCCACAGTACCTCACCTCACTGGATCCTCACCTGGTCTTGTTTCCTCAGACTGGAGGCTTCTGAGTCCTCATTCAGCATGGGTCTCAGCTGAACTGTGCTGCTAGAAGCCTGAAAGCTTAACCAGCCAAATGCCTCTAGTTTCTGGTCCTCATGCCTTATATACCTTTCTGCTTTCTGCCACCACTCCCTGGGATTAAAGGCTTGCTTTCTGGGATTAAAGGCATGATGAGTCACCATGCCTGTTTGTATCCTTGAACACATGGATTTCTGCCTCTGGAATGGTAGGATTAAAGGCGTGTGCTACCACGGCCTACCCTTTATGTTTAATATTATGGCTGCTCTGTCTCTGACCCCAGATAAGTTTATTAGCATGCACAATATTTGGGGGAATACAATACCACAGGTAACAAATCTGAAATGTTGTGTTATGAGGTTGAACAAAGATATGTAACTATGGAAAATAACTAAATGATGTGGAGGAAGATACAAATTATTTAAATAAAATTTGTTTGAACAGCATTTCCCAGGTTTTGACTCCTCAATGAACAGTTAATTTTCCTCCTTGTACTAGGAGGACACTTTCTATATGGCCTTCCAATCTCCTGTTTTAGAAAGAAAAGGGGAGGTTTGGGTGGCCTTTTGACCTCTGCTGTTTTGGAAGTACCTCTAACTCAAAATAAACCTTATAGCAATGTTGTACATTTCAGAAGGTATGTTCTGTCACATGGACAGACTTCCCTAATGTAAATCCCCTACTCCACACTTGTGCTTCATCTAATGAGGAAAAAAAAAAACGAGTCAAAGGCCCATCAGCATTTCCTATTTCTTTTAAATAAAGAAGAGAAAATGAGAGGAATAAAGAGCAATGGCTTTCGAGTTTTCTGGCCGATTCCCACCAAGTTTACTCATTCCCACCACCACCTAAAACAGTCTCTTGAAGGTAATATCACAGCTTCTAGTACAATTTCATTTGAATTTCAGTTAAAGACCACCTCTACTGGGCAACTGACTTTATTCCATCCCCTTGGGCTGTTTGGGAAGGCACCTGTCACAGTGTTCCTTTCATTGTTCTGCAGGGAAACCTAAAACCTTTTTATCCTAAAGGAAACCAACCTGAAAAGTGCCGAGTGAGGCAATAACAAACCATATCTTATATGTTCTTAAGAAAAAATATGCAAGGAAGAAAAATGAAGATAATAAAATAGTCTGTTTACCTGAAAGTATGTTTTTTATGCTGAATCCTATGTTTATTGAGTCAATATATCATGTCCACCAATGAGCAGCAGTGAAGCAAGCTTCTTCCACACATTGTTTGACATGAAAAGTGAGTATTTTATTGGCACTGGGTAATTTAACCATGCATAGTGGTATCCTGGAGTATATAAGCAGCATGCTGTGCAAAGAGGAGTTTGTTCGGCAATTTGTGTACCAGAGAGAAGCATTCCAAAATAATTCAGGAGACAGGCATGTACAAAAGGGGTGGAGAAGTTGCTTTATGTCAGACGGATATAGCCACCATTAAGATAATAGTGATTGAAATCAGATAAAGCTAAAGAATTCTGCTACCCAGTTTGTTAAATGCTGGTTTCTGTGTCAGAGTTGTGAGCAATACCATGGAAATATTGATCCGGTCACACACACAGCACTGATACCTCCTCAGATAATAGGATGAATTTATTCATAAAGCATATAAGCTACAGGTGCATGAGTGTGCGCGCGCGCGCACGCGCGCGCGCACACACACACACACACACACACACACACAGAGTTCTTATTTACTTCTGTGAAAGAGAGAAGGATGTAGTTAATGAACTCATTCAGGAGCCTAAAGTGCATGGATTTGAGTTCCAGTTTGTTTACTGGTGTTGACACTGTACCTGTAACATAGCAATTATATACCTTATATCTTGTCTACACTGTTGTAACCAACATTAAAGAGGATAGTGCAGGCAAAATACAGTTCAAGGAAGAAACTCAGGAGAATCCATGTCAGATTCCAGCATCACTATGAATTTACAATCCTAACAAAAGCTTGAAACCCATGAAGATCATATTTATTTTTAAGTTGAAAATACTGTGAGATGAAACTCAGGAAAATGTCTCCAATTCTAATCTTAGACAAAGGATGAGTTAATTAATAGATGCTGCTGCTCCACACTGACAAATATCTGTCAACTAGTTGAGAGAGAATAGCATTGCTTCATCTGCCTGCAAGAGGGTCATTTGAGTCACATAATAAAGGTTGGAATAATAGGATTAAAGACAAACTAAAGTAGAAGAGGCTAAAAGCAGGTCAGTTTGTGTGGAGCAAAAGATTGTAGGAAAACACAGAACACCCAAAACAAATCTCAGTTTCTACTTCCTAGAGTGCAATGAGAATTCTGAACTTCTCTGAACATCTGTGTTGTATTAGTTGGCTCTCATTTCAACAATAAAGCAAAGGGTTTTATGCTATTATATGAATAGCTGTTTAAAAATTAATCTTTAATATTTTTTAAAAATAGAAAATAACAATATAGTTATTACCCTCATTATCAGAGATAAAACATGAGGATAAAATAAACAAATGAAATCAGAAATGCCAGTTCAAAGATGATGAGCATTCCACTCTTACTTAGTTAAAATGTTATTTTAATGCATTTGTCTTATAAGTTTGTCTTGTATTTAATGGGTCATGTTCCTCAGCTTATATTTCAGATGAAGTAGAAAAATAAAAAACTACAAACTATGTTTTTGCTTTTTAGATTTACTATAAAAATACACATTACAAAACAATGTATGACATTTATGAATGTGATTTCCTGGATATTGATTAGTCTTTTAGTGCAACAAATTAAGGCACTTATAAGATGGTCAGAAGAAATAGACTTTTTCAAGAAATAATAGTATTGGCTGTATTTTTTAAAGATATATATGTATATATGTATTATATATATGTAGCTGGAGTTTTCTCCAATCCTACTTGGGCCCATAGCTGCTCAGACCCAAAAAAACACATGAGACTTACATTACTTATAAACTGTATGGCCGTGGTAGGCTTCTTGCTATCTAGTTCTTCTATCTTAAATTAACTCATTTCTATTAATCTATACCTTGACACGTGGCTTGTGGCTTACCAGTACTTTACATCATGCTTCTCATGGCAGCGGCAGCTGACAGTGTCTCCTGACTCAGTCTTCTTCTTTCCAGAATTCTCCTCTCTGCTTGTCCTGCCTGTACTATACTTCTTGTCTGGCTACTGGCCAATCAGCACTTTATTTATTAACCAATCAGAGCAACACATTCACAGCATACAGATATCCACAGCAATATACATATATGTAAAGATCGATATCTTATAAAATACAGCTATTCATAATCTTTTACTATCTATTAATACATCTTCAATAATCATCTATTAATTAATTAAGCATTTAAGATTAGAATTGGAGACATTTTCCTGAGTTTCATCTCACAACATTTTCAAATTTATTTTACACCTGTTCTTTTCATATAAGTTCATTGCATTTTTGTTCTGCCATAACTTCTACCCAGGTAATAGGACCCACTATTGTTGAAAATATTTCTGCCCATTGCTATGGGTTGACTGTTCCCACCTTTTCCATTGCTGTTAGCTCATGTCTATGATTTCCTCTGAATAATAAAATGTGAATGGAAGTGGTGCCTTTGACTCCTGAGCTGTAAAATCCTCCACATGATCTTACCATCTTTTCTTTTCTTATTGCCATGGAAGAATAAAATGACAGAAGTTTAAACTCGTAGGAAAAGGTAGCTCAGAATCCACAGTAACAAGCAAGCAGAGCATCTCTTTCAATGTATGTGATCCACGAGTGACGGTTCTGTACCATAGCCATAATAATCACTAGAACTGCTCAAGAACATCAACCAAGCAGTAACAGCTCCTGCTTCTCAAAATCACCCAGTAGAGGATGGACTTTTGGAAGAAACATGCCCTGAATATCAACTACTCAATGATAGTATTTCCCTTGCAACCACCCTTGCATCTGGTGTCAACACAACCTTGTCTCATAAATCCATAAATCCCTGGACTGCACCCTTCCTAGCAGCCCTATAAAAGATCAGTTTTCTGCTTTGCTTAACGATTTGCTATCTGATCCACATAGCTTTTTCTTTCTTTAATAAGAGCAACACCATCAACCTTGTGTGCCACATGTAAAATAGTGGTCTTGTCTTGTAGATTATTAAATAAGAAACACAGAAACAATGTAAAAGAGAAAGCCAAGAGGTCAGAACTCAGAGCTAAAATCTCACCCTTCCTCCTGCTGTGTCCCAGCTTCTCGAAAGAGAGCTATTTCCTGTCTGTAAGTCGCTTTTCCAGTCATTCTGCCTTCTCATTGGTTGTAAACCCAAACACGTGACTGCCTCATCACTGTCTGAATGAACAGCCCCCTAGGTCTTAAAGGCATATGTCTCCAATGCTGGCTGTATCCCTGAACACACAGAGATCTATGGGATTAAAGGTGTGTGCCACCACCACCACACTCTGTCTATGGCTCTAATAGCTCTGACCCCGGGCAACTTTATTTATTAACATACAATCAAAATCACATTTCAGTACAATTAGAATACCACCACATTTCCCCTTTTCTATTTTAATAAAAAGAAAAAAAGAAAAAGGTTATAACTAACAAAAGAAAAACTATATACAAAAGTACAATAACTATATACAATATATACAAGTAATAAATACCTAAACAGGTATTTGACAAATCAGAGAAAATAATTCCATTATCTATCCTATTTTGGTAAATCCAAGATGTATCTAATGCACTTTCTATCCTAATTAATTTTCAACTATAACTAACTAATTTTCAACCATAACTAACTAATCTTCAACTCCTCAGAGACCCAAGAAGGAAATAATATTAGCTAACAAAAATAAAAACAGGAAGTGCATGCAAGCAACTTCCAAAAAATTTGTGAGTTGACAGAAACAGCCAGCTGCCTGGGCAGTCACCTGAGGTTTCTCCGCAGTGTTGGGGCATCATCTTCAGCCTATAGGCTTAGTGTATCTGACAGACTCATATGTGATGTAGGATGTACACAAGGTCAACAGTTCAACCTCACATTGGGTGAGAGCAGTCCATGTACCAGAAACACCTGAATTCCACTAGTGTCCTGTCATGATTCAGGATTTTAAATTCTGGAAATTGTTGACAGTTTTTTAATTCAGCTGTTCATTCTTCTTGGCTGTGTATATATGGCTTCATCTCAGCATCCCCTTCTTCTCCACATCCCTCTATTAAATGCCAGTCTACTTTCAAGAGGCATGAGCTTTCAGCTGCTGTTCCATTGTACAACAGAAGCCATCGGCCCTCTGCCTGTTAAGCTGCCTTCGAAGAAAAGGGCACCGTATCCTTTCCGGATGCGAAGGCCACTTCAGGGATGGGGCCATATTGTCCTGGCCTCAGAAGATGCCTTTTGATAAAGCCATAACCACACTTGTTTTGGCAAGAATCAGTAGTCCCTTGTTTCGTGTTCTGTCTGTCCATTTTGTCCTGTTGATTCGAGGATACTTTGTTGTCCAGTGGCTAACTTTTGCCAGAATGAAAGTTGACTCCATATGCAGTTTCTTCAATGCCCATATTTTCTCTGAAGTAGATTGGTACTGCCAGGAGCCGACATGTCTCAAAAAAGAAAAATTTTCTAAGTTATTAAAACATTTTAAATGCCATATTCTGTAGATCTCTGAAGGGTTTGAAGATGACCTGTCTAAAACATCTCTGCTCAATTTTTAAAACATATCTAATATGACTACAAGTTCTATTGTAATGTCTAACTACTAACTTTCATTTCTTTATATCCTAATAGTTGGTAATAATAACATTCAAGGATCAGAAATTTGCATTACATTGTTAAATGAATGGTATAAATACAATTAGAAATATACATATAGCATTTTCTAACAATATCAGTTTCAAATTTGTATACAATATAAAACAATCCAATCCAATGTAAAGTATTTAAAACTAGTAATTGTCTTTTTCTTTTCTTTCTTTCTTTTTTTTTTTTTTTTTTTTCTTTCTTTCTTTTTTTTTTTAAACAAGAACCTTAAATCTAATCTCCTTTGCTTAGCCTTTTTCCTAACCCTTGACAATAACTTGTAACCAACCCCCCTAAATACTGAAAATTATCCCAGACCCAAAACCCATTAAAAAGACCAAAAAACCACCCGCCCCACACCACCTCTTTGGGAATGTGGGCGTCGTATTCTTAAAATTGCTTCCTGCTGGGTATGGGCAAAGTTTTCTTTATCCTGAAAGAAAAATTTTAGGTTAATTGTCAAATTCTAGGAAAGGTAACTATATCCTTCATTATCCAGTCTGTGTATAATGCCAAAGTTCAGGGTTTATCTCAAGTCCTTATTCAAGTAGTCTTTGAGACTGGATCATCTCAGCTAGTCATCTCAAAATTGCTCTGAGCACCTTGTAGTTCAAAGCTGATCTGTGGATGATGTTTGTCAGCTTAATGATATTATTATTGTCCACGTGGAATTGTTGTTGTTGTGGGGCCCCATCTTCTTTCTGGAGACTTCAGTTGATGTTAGGCCTGGCCGTGATTTCCTGCAGAAAACTGATAAGAGACTCGAACACAAAAACATATATATGCAGCTAGCCTTTTTTCTAGAATTAGTTAGTACTCTATATGACCATTCATATCTTAACAAAGTTTAAAATGTATATATATATATATATTAATCTTGTAAATTTTGATATAAAATTCATACTTTAAGAAAAGTTTAACAAATCAGAATAGAATCAAAGAGTTGAGATTAGTAATAGAATAGTCCCTTAATTAATTTTGCTTTTGTCCTGTACCATAGCAGAAGATGGCTCTTTTATTCTGGCATGATACAGGGAGTTTGCATTTTCCTTTTAACAACATGCTTGAGTTTAAAGAAGGAGAGAGCCATTCTCCAACTCCAAAGTCAGCTTTAAATTTTAATTGAACTGGGACTATTAGAAGACCAATAGTGTTAAATCTTTAGAGAAAAGCAGAAACAAACATTTAGGAAGACATAAAATTTTTTAGATAATATATACCCATACACCGTTTCACTCTGTTTCTTGGGATAGATGATTTGTCCCTTTTCTTCAGTTGTCTCATTTGTCCAGTGTTCTTCAGATTCCTTAACCTTCATTCTCCTAAAAGACAAAAACAAAAACCTTTCCCCAAGACTAATTTTGGGGATGTTTCCTTTTGGCAAGTTATTATCTGATTAAATGAAAAGGCATGTGTTACTGATACAAGTTAGTTTAAATTGGATGTTCATGCTGGTTGATGAACTATCACCTCCTCTAATTAAGAGGTCTCTCTTGTTCAAATCGAACCTTTATCAATTTTGATGGTACCCACAGCTTATCTTCTCCTGTAGAAACAAAAGCAAAACCTCGTCCCCAATGTAATACATACCCTGGTTTCCATTCTGAGGTCAGCACATCCTTAAAGTATATAGGCTGATTTAATTCTGTAGTTTTTTCTATTATCCAATGTCTCTCTGCAGCTGTTGTTCCTTTCTCATTGGCATGCAGAAAATTCAAAGTTAGAAGAGCATTATGCAGTCTATTTCTGGGGGTTTTGTTACCCATTTCTGTTTATTTAGCATATCCTTTAGAGTTCTGTTTGATCTTTCTATAACTGCTTGACCTGTAGGATTATGTGGTATGCCTGTAATATGCTTTATATTGTAATAAGCAAAAAACTGTTTCATTTTAACAGAGACATATGATGGAGCATTGTCAGTTTTGATTTGTGCAGGTATACCATGATGGCCATAACTTCTAGCAAATGAGTGATTACAGAATCAGCTTTTTCAGAACTCAAAGCAGTTGCCCATTGAAATCCTGAATAAGTATCGATAGTGTGGTGTACATATTTCAATTTTCCAAATTCTGCAAAGTGAAACATGTCCATCTGCCAGATTTCATTTCTCTGAGTACCCTTTGGGTTACATCCTGCTGGTAATGGCGTTTGATTGTAGAAGGAACAAGTAGGACATTTCTTTACTATTTCTTTGGCTTGTTGCCAGGTTATGGAAAAATCCTTTTTTAAGCCTTTACTATTGACATGATGTTTTTTATGAAATTCTGAGGCCTCCAGCACATTTCCTATCAATAATTTATCAATCTCATCATTGCCTTGTGCTAGAGGGCCTGGCAGACCAGTATGGGATCGAATGTGAGTTATATATAAAGGATGATTCCTTTTCCTGATTGTATCTTGTAATTGAATAAATAGTGAAGTTAATTCTGAAGCATCAGGGATAAATTCTGCAGTCTCAATATGTAACACCACTCTTTCAGCATACTGAGAGTCAGTTACTATGTTGAGAGGTTCTGAAAAATCCATTAATACCAATAGAATAGCATACAGTTCTGATTTTTTTAACTGAATTATACGGACTTTGAACCACTTTACTTAAATTTTCTGATTTGTAACCTGCCTTTCCTTCTTTGTTGGCATCTGTATAAAATGTACGAACTCCAGATATGGGTTTTTGCCGTACAATTCGAGGCAAGATCCAATCAGCTCTCTTTATAAGATCAATTCTATTGCTTTTGGGATATTTGCTGTTAATTTCTCCCAAAAAATTACTGCAAGCTCTTTGCCAAGGTTCACTTTCTGCCCATAATTTTTCAATGTCCTCCTTAGTTAATGGTACGACAATTTCTGCTGGGTCTATGCCTGCTAATTGACGAAGTCTCAATTTTCCTTTGTAAATCAAGTCAGAGATTTTTTCCACATAAGTTTTTAATTTTTTATTTGGTTTATTTGGTAAAAAATATCCATTCCAATATAATATATTCCCTCTGCATTAATATTCCAGTAGGAGAATGCCTAGAAGGTAAAATAACCAAAATGCAATCCAGCTTTGGATCAATACGATCCATGTGTCCTTCATGCACTTTCTTTTCTACCAAGGCCAATTCTTTCTCAGCTTCAGGTGATAATTCTCTTGGACTATTTAAGTCCTTGTCACCTTCTAAGGTTTTGAACAAATTAGTCAGTTCATCATTTTTTACCCCAACAATAGTTCGTAGATGAGAAATATCTCCAAATAATCTTTGAAAGTCATTAAGAGTCTGTAGTCTATCTCTCCTAATTTGCACCTTTTGGGGTCTAATTTTTTGTAGCTCTATTTTATATCCTAAATAATTAATAGAATCTCCTCTTTGTATCTTTTCAGGAGCAATTTGTAATCCCCAGCAAGGCAAAATTTTCTTTACTTCTTCAAACATTATTTCTAAAGTATCTGCATTTGAGTCAGCTAGTAAAATATCGTCCATATAATGATAAATTATAGATTTAGGAAATTTTTTACGTATCACTTCCAATGGCTGTTGTACAAAGTATTGGCACAGAGTTGGGCTATTCAACATTCCCTGTGGGAGGACCCTCCATTGAAATCTTTTAACCGGTTGAGAATTATTATAAGTAGGTACTGTAAAAGCAAATCTTTCTCTGTCTTTTTCTTGTAAGGGTATTGAAAAGAAACAGTCTTTAAAATCAATAACTATGAGAGGCCATCCTTTTGGTAACAGAGTAGGCAAAGGCATTCCAGATTGTAGAGAGCCCATTGGCTGAATTACTTTGTTAATTGCTCTAAGGTCTGTTACCATTCTCCATTTACCAGATTTCTTTTTAATAACAAATACAGGAGAATTCCAAGGGCTGGTTGATTCTTCAATATGCTGAGCATTTAACTGTTCTTCTACCAGCTCTTCTAAAGCCTGGAGTTTCTCTGTTGTTAAAGGCCATTGTTGGACCCATACAGGCTTGTCTGTTAACCATTTTAAAGGTAGAGCTGTTGGTGTCTTTGGAAGATCATCAGTTATTGTGCCCTGTTCTTGTATAATATGGATGGCTGGTGACCACTCATTAGAACAATATCTTCTAATATTTCTCTCAGTAACATGTGCTAGTTTATGATTTGTTCCTGAGATTGGAGGGATGTTAATCTGAGTATTCCACTGTTGCAACAAGTCTCGACCCCACAGGTTCATAGTTATGTTAGCCACATATGGTTTTAATTTTCCTCTCTGTCCTTCTGGACCTATACATTCGAGCCATCTTGCACTCTGTTTCACCTGAAATAATGTCCCAATTCCTAACAGTTGAACGTTTACCTCCTGAAGAGGCCAAGTTGGATGCTAAAATTCTGGTGCAATTATGGTAACGTCCGCACCTGTGTCTACCAGACCAGACAATAAAACACCATTTATTTTTATCGTTAATTTTGGTCTTTGTTCATTAATAGAAGTTTGCCAAAAAATTTTCTTTATGTTTTCTCCTGAATTTTCTATTCTCTCTGTTTCATCATCCTGACCAGCATGATATATTCCAATAGGCATTTGGTTATTTAATCGCTCAGAGCAGGGATTTCCTCTATGGCTGCAGGAAAGGTTTGAACTGGATTTGCAATGGGAGCCTGCGCGAGGCCCCTCTGGGAGTTTCCCGAAGACTGAGCAAAGGATTACCCTGTCTGTCCTTTGTTGATCTACATTCGTTGGTCCAGTGTTTTCCCTTACCACACCTTCTGCATACTCCAGAAGGAAGGGGCATTCTGTTGCCATTGTTCCTTGAAGAAACATTGTTTCTCGGAATGACCTGTCTACAGTCCCTTTTCAAATGTCCTTGCTTTCCACATCCAAAACATCTAACACTCCTCAAACCTTTTGAAATTACTTCTTCTACCCACGTATCATCATGCTTATCAGCCTCAACATTAATTGTTTCTCTAATCCAATCTTCCATAGGTGCAGATCTTGCCCTTAATGGCCTGATTATTTTTTTTGCATGCTGCATTTGCATTCTCAAAGGCCAAAGATTCAATTATTGCCTTACCAGCTTCTGAATCCGAGACCATTCTCTTTACTGCTGAAGCCAGTCTTTGTAAAAAAAAATCTGTAAAAGACTCTTTTGGGCTTGCATCACCTTTGTAAATGACTCAGATTTTTTTCCTGGTTCCTCAACTCTGTCCCATGCATTCAAGGCTGCCGTTCGACATAAAATTAGGGTTTGGACATCATATAAACATTGTGTTTGTACTGAAGCATATTGGCCTTCTCCAATAAGCTGATCCTGGCAAACTTGTATTCCTTTATCCCTCCATTGTTTTTCTATGTTTTTAGCCTCCTCCTTAAACCAGGTCAGAAATTGAAGTCTCTGGCTGGGTTCCAGAACACCTTGTGCAAGGTCCCGCCAGTCCTGTGGTACTATCCTATTATATGTTGACCAAGAGTTTAACATTTGCTTTACATATGGGGAATGCATGCCATAAGATACTATTGCCTCATTAAACCTTTTTAAATCCAACATTTCAATTGGAGCCCAAATATTTTGTGTAGCCATTTGATCAGGCATCTGCTGTACGGTTACAGGATAAATTAAGGGTGACTGTGTGAAAACAGGCTTTCTTTCTGTAACCTTATGATCCAGACTTGAAACAACTTCATTGTTAATTTCTTCTGTCTGAATTTTTACAGGTTTAACAAGTTCTTCTAAAGCTGTTATCCTGACACTTAAACACTATCTTTTTAAATATTAAAATGAGGATTAGCATAGTGATAAACTGCATAATTCCACCAATACTAATATTATATAGTTGTTCCATTGTCCGACTGCCTAAAATTTTGAACAAAAACCAATTTTCTTCCAATGTACACATAAAACCCATTTTTTTAAATGTGGAAAAAAATTCTCTTTTAGATAGTTTCCTTTAAAATATCTGATATGTTATTACTTACCAAATCTGCGTAGAACAGTAGAAATCCGAGGGGATTTTCAAAACAGCCACCTAGTGTCCCAGGTGTAAATGGACAGAGAGAGAGAGAGAGAGAGAGAGACAGAGAGAGAGAGAGAGAGAGAGAGAGAGAGAGAGAGAAGAGAAGAGAGAGAGAGAGAGAGAGAGAGAGAGAGAGAGAGAGAGAGAACGCACAAGAAAGCATACCTGGCTAAAGCTTAAATCCAGCCACGTGTTCCCTCTTGTGCTGAGTCAAGGCTTGGGTATGGCTTCCTTAAGCTCCGACCACGTGCGTTGGCTTTACAGGCAGGGCCCTGTTCGGCAGGGCAGGTCTGAGTTGTTTGTAGCACCTGTAACACCAGCTTTAAGCAAACAGGATTTAAGCAGGCAGCTCACCGATAGTCCAGCCTGAGGTCAAGCAGACCTAGACCCAGGCTAAGAAGACGCCGCTCGGACTAAGAAGCCGACCGCCGCCTGCCACCGGCCGGCCGCCAGTCGCCTGCCGCCCTTGCGGGAAAGCGGACCTGCCGCCAAGCCAAGCGGTTTTTAATGGATTCTTGTCACGTTGGGCGCCAGATGTAGATGTAACCAACCGTCTTATTAAATAAGAAACACAGAAACAATGTAAAAGAGAAAGCCAAGAGGTCAGAACTCAGAGCTAAAATCTCACCCTTCCTCCTGCTGTGTCCCAGCTTCTGGAAAGAGAGCTATTTACTGTCTGTAAGTCGCTTTTCCAGTCATTCTGCCTTCTCATTGGTTGTAAACCCAAACATGTGACTGCCTCATCACTGTCTGAATGTACAGCCCCCTAGGTCTTAAAGGCATATGTCTCCAATGCTGGCTGTATCCCTGAACACACAGAGATCTATGGGATTAAAGGCATGTGCCACCACCGCCACACTCTGTCTATGGCTCTAATAGCTCTGACCCCCGGGCAACTTTATTTATTAACATACAATCAAAATCACATTTCAGTACAATTAGAATACCACCACATTGTCTTTTGATTTGTAAAAGCAAAATATGGTGAGAATTGGCCTACTAAGTTAGCTGTGCTCTCCAGTGAAGAAGATATGGCTCACATTCATAGTCTAGGCATGTGTCATATGCATAAATTATTGAGACTTGCAAGTACTATTTTGTACTGGTTAGTACTGGTTATCAATTTGACAAGATCTCATATCACTGAAGAGGTATGCCTCACTGCATGTCCCTGAGGGATTGTCAAAATTAGGTTAACTGCAGTGGGAAGACCTGCTCTTACTGCTGGTGGTAACATTCCATGGGCTGCTGATCTGGGATAGCTGAGAAAGCTATCCAGGCAAAAGCGTCAATCTCTCTTTGCTTCTTGACTAGATGCAATGTGACCACTCACCTTTTAAGGCTGCTTCTGCCATGATGTGAGCCAAAATAACCCCCTCCTGAAGTCACTGTTCTCTGACATTTGAACAGATCAGGAAGAAACCTGTATAATAATCTTTTGACATAGAATAATTTACATTAAACTGAATTATACAGATTATAAATCTAAGTTATGACTACAGAAATTTACACAATGAAAACAGTATAATTCACCTCCGATTGCTCATATAAGCTGAGATTCCCTCTGGTGGGATCAGATTTCTCTTTGTGATCTTAATGTAGTCATTAATACAAATTTCTTTCTTTAAAATATGTACTTTTCAAGTACTTCTGTGCATTTCTTACTAAAACAATAGTGACATCATGAATAAACATACAAAACAGGACATAAAAAGAGATTATAGGCAATATAATCCACTATTAATTCATAAATTTTAATTTTGGGAGAAATTTCCTCCACAAGAATTCATCTTCAGCTTTAAGTTGAGAACATATAGGATAAATTTGTCCTTAAAACCTGTCGAATTTCATTAGAATATATCTATTACAAAGGGAAAATCATGTTATAATCTATCTTATTGGATATGAATGACTCTTAATATTATTATTTCATTTTATATCTATTTATTTTGAAGAATAGTTAGTGATATCATTTATCATGAAACCCCACTGACTTGTTAAAAAAGTATATATTTGGGATATGTTGTATATAAAGGACAAGTTTAAGTTTTAATATTCCAGAATAAATTTTATCAGACCTACCTTTAAATTTAAAAGTAAAACGAAAACATTTGTTCTGGGAGATAGCTTGGTTGATAAAATGCCTACAGTACAAGCATAAGGACCTGAGTGCCATGCCCAGGCCCCAGGTGAAAACAGCAGACATCATAATGTGAATGTGTCATCCCAGTGCTGGAAAGGAAGGGACATGAAGATATCTGGGGCTAACTGGCTAGCTCACCCAACCTAATCATTAAGCTGTAGCCCAGTGAAGACTTTGTCTCACACAAAGTGTATGGCATCATAGGACTTGTGACCTCCACATACACATGCAAATGGTACCTACACACACACACACACACACACACACACACACACACACACACATCAAAAAGAAAATATTTAATGCTAAAATAATAATAGAATGTCAACATGATAAATGGCAGCAGAGAAATATAAATGAGATATAAAATATGTGGAAATTACAATCAAGGAGAGAGAGATGGTATATGAAGCAGATACATTTAAATGAGGGCTTGAAAAACAGGTAAGAAATTCATACCTGAACCTGGCTGTAAGACACATCAACAAGGCAGAATTATTGCCTGTCCCTTGAGTGTTGTCCCTTTTCAAGGTAAAGCTATTGCCTCAGTAATGCGACTTGCCATCTTCCTGCTATGTATCATCAGTATCCTCCCAGCAGGAGGAACAGGGAGGCTATGGGTTAGGATCTGCTTTCCAGTTTTATCCACTCACTTAGGCAGCATAATGTAACCTAACTACTTCTTCTATCAAGCCTTGCTGTAGCTGAGACTTCAAAGCGCACAGGTCATTGGAAATTAATTCAGGGTCTATACATCTCTCTGAATTGTTGGCCTATGAAGGCCCAACCTCGTCGATACCTTAGCCAGAATCTTCCTCAAAACGGACTAATGTTCAGTATTTTATTTCTTCTAAGTGGGTCAGAGCTTTAACGCAAAGCACTGAACCTCAGCCCAGGATTAATAGTGGTGAAAATTGTTAGTTAACTAGATCTGATAGAACAGCCGACTGATGTGGTTTGATTATAGGCTTCATAATTCACTGGGAAAAAAATCATTAGTCAACATTTTCAGTGACACTCCCTTTCTAGTAGTGGCCAAGGCACAGTGCCACATCTCTTTCCTATGACTGCTTTCCTCACATGAAAATTTCCATGGTGAAAGATTAAGAGAAAAGTCAATCCTTCACTCTATATCTCACATAAGAATGCAGGCAGCAACATGATTCCAAGAAATTTCCCAAAGTTATAATGAAGTTTTTATAGCAGAACAAAAGACACCTGGAACTATTATTTATTTTGCAAAGCAAAGTAAGACCTTTTAATATAAAAAAAACCCTTCATCTTCAATTTTATTAAGCAATATTAAAAAGCAGTTGAGCTTCTGGGACACACGGGAATATAGTGCACATATCATTTATATGCAGTTGTGCATAAATCATTTCTCTTTTTTTCAGATGAATAGAATCAGAACTCCATGGAGCTCTTTCAGAAAATACCCACTTAACTCTCAAGAATAGCCCTATAAAAGAATGCTTATCAAATTCTCTAGTATAAAATCAGCTCTAAATATGAAGAGTTGGCCATTCTATGGACATTCTTCTACCCTTTGACTTAATGGACTTAATATCGTTGCCATCATTATTACTTAAAATAAACGGAATAATGGCTGTGTCTTGGGAAAAATAATAAATTAACTGTCAGAGTCTATGAATGTGAATAGAACTAAAGTCTAATTTTTTTTTTAAGTTTCCTAACTGAAAAAGTCATTATAATCAGTAGGCCCTTTCTAAAGGGAGATTCAAGCAGCCTTTGAACCTCCTACATCAGCTGTACTCAAGGGTTCAAGTTAGAAGAAGGGAGTGGGAAACCCACACTAGGCTGTGATTGAGAAGATCCTGACCTCAGGCTCAGATACAGTAAGTATATCAATGTACTGTAGATGTAAGAAAGTTGCTTAATGTTCCTTGGGTTCTTCACCTGAAAATGGGCACCATGTGCTTATTTTTGAGTTCTTCAAGCAGCAAAGTAAAGACCGCCCATCGGAGCGCTCTGCAAACAGTAAAATGTAAGAGTTCATTATTAGTACATTTCTATTGCTTCATGGCGCTGGATTCTCAGATGTGTGACTTCATGGAGGTTTCATTTCTAGATCATCCCGAGGGTAACTTTCTTGGCACTGCTAGACATGTTCCTGTCATCTGTTTTTCTAGGGCTTTCTGCCTGTAAAGCTAAATTGACCTTCACTACTTAACAAATATTTTTGGAATGCACGAATGTTTCAAAAGCTCTCTGAGAGCACAAAAAGCCGCCTGCAAATTCAAAGCACCAGTAAGGGTTTCATGACACTGAAGGATTACTACATCTCTGGAATTTGTATGCTTTTTCTGTTCCTGGGACACATGCAGGGTAAATTAGACGAAGGTGTCTGGGTTCTCAAGAACTGTTGCAAACTGTCGTCTTTGCACACACTGGATGGAAAACCTCGGAATTCCGTTATGAGATTGTTTTTTGGATGCTGCTGCTGTTTTCTGCATCCATAATGGGTAGATTAACTTAGTCCTCCCAATGTATTTGAAACTAGATACAGGACATCTAAGCTTAATGTATGCACTTACTGAACAAAAACATCACGGGATGCACCAACAGAGAGTTTAGAACAGTTTCTCCTTGAGCCAGGTGCATGTAACAAGAGAAGAGGAACTCATGTGTGTTTCAATTAGTTTCAAGTGATTCCAGTGAGCTTCGATGGATTAATCAAATTCTAGCTTTTGGGGGGAAGGATTTACTTAAAATCGAATTGATCTGTTGTTCTCATATTATCAGTGGCAAATCTATATTTACTCTGCTTTAGGGCTTCAGAAGAGTAATAAATTGTCACTGCTCCTGCAGTCTGCCTGAGTCTCAAGTCACACTTGAAATGAGTTTAATATTTAGAGCCCCTTTCAAAAGTACTGTTGCTTGCAGACACTCAGTCGTAAACTTTCCCACAACAACAACATCTAAAAAAAAAAAAAAAAAAAAAAAATCACGATGGCGGCAAGATTTCATGAAGACAGAGTCAGACTGTAAATTTTCTTCTTGACTTTTGGGGACAAGGAATACAATTTCACTAAAAAATGGGTGGGGGATTCCAGTGACATGACATGAGGGTGAGAGTCTCTCTCTCTCTCTCTCTCTCTCTCTCTCTCTCTCTCTCTCTCTCTCTCTCTCTCTCCCCTCTCTCTCTGTGTATGTATGTATGTATGTGTGTGTGTGTGTTGGCAGTAGGGAAAGAATCTACTAGTTGCTTTCTGGGGTAATATTTTTATCCTTGTATCATTCCCACTAGTTGGGACATTTTTTCCTAGGCTCAGCCTTTCTCTCCTCTGATGAACATGGACACTTGTTCCCAAGCACACTCTGCTGCTTAGAAAAGCACACACATCACTTATCATCCCCGGGGACTGTTGTTCTTTGTCCCTCAGGGGACAGAGACTCTGATCAAACTTCAAGGCTCTGATGTTTAAATATAGATTTTTGCATATCAAAAGCATCACCCCATCCATGTATGGCTCTTCCTGCCAAGAGAACCAGACTGCTAATTTGACACATCAAATAAACCTTTTGGACAACAAGGTGTTAACCCAGTCTGCCAGCCAAGCCAGGGGAAAGGAGCTAACTCCCAGAAGCCACTGCCAGCGAAATTAATGCTGGAGATTTAGCATCTGGATGCTTCACCTGCCAGGCAGGCCCCTATAGGTCTTTCTCATCGCTGAGCCAGATTAAAAGAGAATGATGAGCAGAGGTGGTTCTGCACCACCAGTGACAAGCAGGAACAAGGCAAAGCACCAGCCTCCACTGAGAATAAGCCTCCTGCCTGCCTCCAAGGTAGCACAAGGTGCAGGAAAGGGCGGGCAGGGACCCCGCTGCATGTCCAGACACCACCTGACCCAACTGGAGGAAAATTCAACAACATCAGAGGCCACAGGGCAGGGGCAAGCGAACAAGTCCAAGCTACCTTCAGGGTGCCACCTGTCAAGTTTTCACCTGAGCAGACAGGATTTTTAAACGTATTCTTTGGTTTCAGGCTGCTAGTGACATTTGTCAGGACAGTTTTTTCCCCACCTCCTGCCTTGTTTGTTTTGAACTTAACAGAAAATCAAACTTCCCCCAAATCCATGTGCCCCAGTGATCTTCTAGGCTTAAGAAATTCTCTAGGCTTAAGGAAGCTCCAGGCTTCCTTGTTTTCATAGATGGCTGGGTTTTTTCATCTATTTTATAAAAACAAATTTTTGAAAATGTGGTATTTCTAACATGTTGTTTTAAACATTAGAAATACAATTAAAATGTTGAGGGATTGCCCAGAGCTAGAAAAACCGTACATTCTACTCATCTGCAGGAGTCCAGTACTGGAGCAAAGGACTGAAAAAAAAAAAAAATACCAGAGGGGAGGACCAAGAGGACAGGCCTAATTTGCTGGGCAAGTACCACAAAGAAATAATGAGGTCCCAGGAGAAGCAGAGCTCTGATGTGGGGAACTGAATCCTTTTCCAGCACTTTCAGAAGATGTGTTTTCCTTTCTACTGCCAGATAAAGGTCTGTGTGGCCAGAAGGGAAGCAAGAGGGAAGGGAGAGGAAGCATTTGATGAAAAATGGAAGGGAACAGTTTAATACTAGGCATGGGCTTTGGGTGAGGCTTCCTTCAAAAGTACCACAAGTGATTTAAACCCAAGAAGGGCCAGAGAATTAGAGAATCAAACAGGATGGAAATATTTCAAGGGTTCTTATCAGGGATAATCTTGTTTCACTGAGCAGACACAACATAAAGTGGGTGGCCTTGTAGTAGCATGTGCGTACACACATTTTCCCTGAAAAAAATAGCTACCAACCTAAATTTCAAAATTTTAAATCCTCACTTCCACAGCAGGATCAAATAATTATTTCTAAATGTAAATGTAAAAGTCCTCTTAGTGCTAGTTGCCTCTGAACTTGGTTAGTGTCTTAGTTTGGGCTTTCACTGCTGTGAAGAGACACCATGACCACACCACGACAACTCTTATAAAGAAAACATTGAATTGAGGTGGCTGGCTTGGAGTTTCGGAGGTCCAGTCCTTTGTCATCATGGTGAGGAGAATGGCAGTGTGCAGGCAGACTTGGTACTTGCTACATCTTGGCTTGCAGGGAATAGGAGGTTGACTGACAGTCACACTGAGGGAAGCTTGAGCAAAAGAGACCTCGAAGCCCGCCCCCACAGTGACACACTTCCTCCAACAAGGCCACACCTTATGACAGTGCCATTCTCTATAGAGGTCATTTTCTTTCAATCTACCACAGTGAACCAGCTCTTGCTTGGTGTTTAAAAGATGCCTACTCACTCTGCGAAACAATGACACTTTCCTCTACTTTATCTCTCCTGTTCATTACATGACTCTTTAGGAAAACTATCATCTTACTTTATCTAGGACAGTCCCAGTTTATTCTCAATATTATGGTTAAATTATTCACAGCTTCTTTTTGTCTTCGTAACTATCCTGGTATGAATCATCTTCCTCTCTTGTACTCAGAGAAGACTGGACAGATCTGTGGATGTGTGCTCGTTAAGATCACAAGCTTAGGAAGAACAAGAACTGGACAGAACTGATATTTTAAGGAAAGGCATGAACCTTTATGAATAGCACATGAATGAGTAACCAAAATGAGCTGACCAGTACCCACAAAACGTACATTGTAAAGCATTCCTTGATTTTTAATAAAAACTGATATTCTCATTCCCCTTGGCTAC
Organism: Peromyscus leucopus; assembly: GCF_004664715.2. Taxonomy (NCBI): domain Eukaryota; kingdom Metazoa; phylum Chordata; class Mammalia; order Rodentia; family Cricetidae; genus Peromyscus; species Peromyscus leucopus. The sequence goes on along the minus strand of NC_051070.1, from coordinate 37,647,769 downwards.
ATGGTGCAGAATCTAGCACACAATGACTATTTCCGGAAGCCTTAGGGTGAAAAAGAAAACATCCTCCTGCTCTGTGATGGCTGTTCCTCATAGTCAACTTGACTATATCTTAAATAAAACCAAAATAGCTGGGTATACCTGTGAGGGGAGTTTCTTTACTGAATTATTTGAAGGGGGAAGATCCATTCTAAATCCAGATCTTTTGAGGTGGGAAATCTGCCTTAAATCTGGGCCATTCCTTCTGGTGGCAGCCTATACAAAGGTCATGGAAGAGGAAAGTGCTTGTTCTTTGTCTGCTTGCCCTTGCTCTTGCTGGCAAGTATATTCCTTCCCTGGTATTAGAGCTTGCTTCTTCAGGATTTTCACAGATATTGAAGATGAGGTAAAACATTCAATTTTGTGAACTGAACAGCTACTGGTTTCTTGGACTTTCTGTGATAGACAGCCATTGTTAGACTACCGGGACCATAGCCTATAAGCCACTCTAATAAATCCCAGATATGTATATTTGACTATATACATACTATCAGTTCTGTTCCTCTAGAGAACTCTGACTAATAAATCCTCAAACCTGAACTCTGGTAGTAATAAGAACTCACCAAAGTGGAACAGGATCTAAAGTTCCTGTTACCCTTCCACCATGAACCCATGACCTTTGCCTCTAGCCTAAGAACATCTGAGATTTCTTTTATCATAGAAAATCATTGCTTTTCTTATGTAGATACAACAAAAATCCATATAGAAAAGATAAAGAAGGTTTGAGCATTCCATAAAAGATTCTTTTCCTCCTATCATATATAAGAAATCATGAGATAATTTTTTTGATGTTTTAAACAACAAAAATAAGAGTAAAAGTCTTATGATGAAAGAATCTTATTTGTGAATCTGAGTGTTGGGCAGATGACTTTACAAGTGTGAACAACCACACCCAGCTTATTTGCTTCTGGAGATCAAACCCATATCTTCATACATGCTAGGCAAAGAGAACTGTGTCTTAATAGTGAAGTAAAATGAGCATGCAATAATTTAAGTAATGAAGACTGTAATAAGTGATAAAATGAAGAACAATTTCAGCCATTACATCTCTCAAAATATATGCACTTAACTGCTAAATTCTCAATGTAAATATTTGTTTCTTGATTTTATAGAACTTAATATAAAAATGCATAGAGAAGAAAAATAATTTCTAGTCATTTAAAAGAAATCTAGCAAGTTCTAAATGTGTTCACTCAATCGACAAGTATTTGTAATACAATATGTTGTTCTTTAAATAGTGATCAAATATATGAAATGTTTGAATGTCATAGGAAATATAAAATACATGTGAATAGAAATGTTTTAGCATTTAAGTCATAATGTATAAATCTTTCTCATGTCATTTGTTTCATTTAATAAGAAAAACATATTTTGCTGGGAAAGAAAACTATAATCAGTGAAGTTAGGAGAATGATATTATAATATAGCTAAGGAAATACCAGCGTTAGAGTTCAAGTCATAGTTTCTGTCTCCATTGCTGTTATTTTTACTCATTTTTTTCCAGTGCTGGTCATCAAACAAAAGACCATGCACACAGAAGACAAGTGCTGTACCACATTCTCAGTCCCAAGTCCATAATTTCTACTCAGTGTTGCTTTGGCCATATTTATATTTCCTATAGGACAGAAATCACACAGACAAGAGTGGGATATGCAACTATACTATGGTAGAGGGCAGAGGAATACATGCAATAATGATACTTGGCACAGGATATGTTAATTTAGATAGAACTCTTGAATACCTATTTATTCTCTACAACATTGTCTCAATATTTTTTTATTTTGTGGCCTACTTGTTGTATTTTACAATAAAGAAGTTTTGAAAAATTAAAGCAGTTTTATCTCCACTATTCAATGAGTAACTATGGTGGTTTGAGTAAGAATGGCCTCCATAGGCTCATACATGCTTAGTCTCCAGGGAGTGGCACTATTTGAGAAGGATTAGGAGGTGTGGGCCTTTTGGAGGAAGTGTGTACTGGAATGAGTGGGCTTTAACTTTTCAAAAGCCTCCCCCACCCCCACCCCCACCCCCACCCTGCCCACTCTCTATTTGCAGATCAGGATGTAGCTCTCAGCTACTCCAGCACCACTCATGCCTATCATCATGCCTCCTGCCATGTTGATAATGGACTAAGCCTCTGAAGCTGTAAGCAAGTCCCCAGTTAAATGCTTTCTTTCCGAAGAGCTGCCTTGGTCATGGGGTCACTTCACAGCAACAGAGCAGTGATGAAGATAGCAACAGCATCTAAATACACATCTTATGCACAATGCTCCATGGGAGACAAAAGTACACTGTAGACAACTATATGGCTTTATCAGTCAGCAAATTCCTAGGAGATTCCTAAGATGCTTGAGTAATTGCTGATGGCTCTAGTCCCTTAAATTCCCTCCCTTGGATTTTATCAAAGCATTCCATGATTTAGAAACTATAGGACTAATGTTGGCAGAGTTGGTGCTTAATCCAGTGCCTGATTTCTCGCCCTACCTCCTGGAGACATTCCTGACAGATTTCCTGTATGGATTTGTGGTCTGCCTTCTACTACAGTCAGAGCTGTGTGGCAAGCGTCCAGTTCATGCTCCTATGATCAATGCCCATATAAGTATAACATGGCTCTACCTTCTGCAGAGTAAATATTCCAGGAAATGAAAAATATGAATATTTTTAGGATGAATAACTCATCAAAATGTGATGCTCAACCTCCGGGGAACATCCATGCAATTGTAAAGAAGTAATAAGTTTGAGATATCCAAGAGCAGCAGGAAGGTTGTGGATAGTTTATTCACTGCTTTTGGCCTGGGTAGAACTCAAGTCTGCTTCAATTACTCAGAAATTTATTTCCCAGCTCACAGCAATGCCATGCTATTGGATGAGGAAACATGTCCTGGAAAATCAGCTAAACCACATTACATAAAGGATGACAAAAAAACAGGAAATTTCAGAGACTCCAACCACATTAACACTTGCTTCAAGTTTAAAATCTGAGGATTCTCCAAATCTATCAAATAGAAAGAGGGGGTGATCCAGAGAAATACCAATTCTGTTTCCAGGTAAACATCTTATTGGGATAAATTCCGTTCATTCAAAAGTTAAGAAAACAAAGTTAAAATAGATGACAGATAGATAGATAGATAAACAAGAATGGAACATATAACCACAATTTAAAAGAAAGAAACTAAGTACTAAAATGAAAAATAAAAATATTTTAAGAAAAATCTATTACATGAAATGATAAAATAATAGGTTCTTTATTGTTTGAAACGGATTTTTATTCCTTATGAAATTCAAAAAAGCATAGATGTCACCAAATAATATAATGATTGGCAATAACTTAGAAGGGAACTGTCTAGATCAGACACAGAAGAAAGAAAAATATAATAACAAAGTGATAATATGATTAAATCATTCATTCAATATATCCTTATGGAGGTCCTAGCAATTTCAGGTGAAAAAATGAGCATGATTTTCTAAACAATCCTTCACACAACAAACAATTCAAAAATACAATAGAAAAAAGGGGAAATTATCTTTAATTAAAGATGATTCACATGAAAGAAAGACAGTGAAGTCAGATATCAGAAACTGATAAATGATTTATTGGCAGAAAAGAATGGAACAAGTAGTGTGTAATAAACAATGAGCAGTATAAAAGAATAAAGAACTCATAACAGGGTGAAGCCTTCTTGGGCTTTCCCAGTAAACTGAAAACATTCCTTATTTTCTCTTGAGTTATCCAAGAAGATGAAAGAAACTTTCCAACAAAGGTCTTTAGCCTTGATATTTTCTTATCACATTTTGGTCAAGTTTTGAAGTAAAAAAGAAAATGAATAACATATTAGCTGAGACCAGGCCAAGATATACAGAATTCCTACTTTCAGAAAAAAAATATATGAAGTTTTCTATGGCCTATTCTATGATATTAAAAACCAGGGCTGGAGAGATGGCTCAGAGGTTAAGAGCACTGGCTGTTCTTCCAGAGGTCCTGAGTTCAATTCCCAGCAACCACATGGTGGCTCACAACCATCTAGAATGAGATCTGGTTGCCCTCTTCTGGCATCCAAGAATATGCCCAGGCAGAAGACAATACATAATAAATAAAGATTTATTTAAAAAAAAAACCACTAGAAAATACTATGAATGTAATAAAAAAATTTTAAATGTTTTTAAAAATGAAAAGTTATTTAAAGTGTTTAAAGTTATTTAAAGTGTTTGAAGTATTTAAAGCACCTTTAAAGTGTTGTTTACAGGCATTATTTTACTTTAATTGTATTAAGTATCAAAACCAAAGTGAATACATGCCATATAATAAAAAAACAATTAAAAGCCAGGCATGGTGGCACATGACTTTAATAATAGCATTTGGCAGGTGGAGAGGCAGGTGGATCTCTGTGAGTTTGAGGCCAGCCTGATATCATAGTGAGTTCTAGGACAGCCAGAACTACATAGACTCTGTCCCAAAAATCAACAATAAAATAAAATAAAATAAAAAGCAATTGAAATTTTCAAATAAGCAGAACTTTTAAACAGTGAAAAGCAGAAATCTCCCAACAAAATGAGAGAGTGATATGGAAAAAAAAGTTATAATAATAAACACTCCACTAGAAGATAATTCTTCAATTTGGCTATAGAAAACAAATCTCACAGCAATAAGTCTCCCTAAAAAAATGACAAGAATTAAAAGTAAATGCTTGGACGAATATACACTATTCATACACAAACTACAAGTGACAGATAAGGCTTGTTTTTAGCAAAACACAACAGCCAACAACAATAATAATATAGTGTGATTTAATTTTCTTTCAAGATACAATCCATAGTAATGATATTAAAGTAAAAAAACCTATATAATATAATGTATTTTGAAGTATATGACACAAGAATACAGTGAGAGGAATAAGAAGGCAAAGGAGACCAGTATTTATCCAAGCTCATAGCTTGAATAAGTAAATTAGATTTAAAATAAAGTAAAATATCTAACTACCTAATAAGATATATTTGAAATATTTATACTGAGTTACATATGGGAACTGGAAATATGCTTTTCTTAATATTTTTGGAACTTTTTAAAAAGTAGAAATAAATTCAAAACACTACAGAAGTTCCAGGGTAGAGTTCCACAGTTTCTTTGAAACAAATGGTAAAATTATGAGTTAATGTCAAAAGTTAAGCCAATATTCTAAGTGTTTGAAAGATTTATTCATCTCAAAATAGCTTGCATTTTAAAAATAATAATTATAGAAAGCTTCTCAAAGTTATGGGAAAATGACCAAAGGTGTTCAAAAGTGTTCTGCTTAACTTTTAAAACTCTTTGCTTTTGAATCATTTGAAGAGAGAGTGGGGTGAGGTAAAGAAAGAAAGAGAAAGGGGAATGCTAAATAGGTATTTCATTCCATAAATTAGGAATTAAAACACAAAAGGGCAATTTAGGAAAATTAAAAGAAAGAAACTATTTCAGAGCAGATCTTAATAATTTAAGATTAAAAATTTAAAGTAGAATTATTAACCGGTCCAAGTAAAGTAATAAATTAAAATAACTATTCTTTATTAGAGAATAATTTGAACTGAAATTCTAGCAGAAGCGTTTACAATTTAGAAAGAAATATCAAAGTACGGAGGCTATTGAACTACCACATAGGAGTCTAGGTTAAGACTTTGAAACTATCAATGAAATATATGTCCCCCCCCAGCCTAAGGAAATGTAATTAACAAAATTGACCCAGAAGTACATGGAAAAAATCAAAAGTTAATAAATCACTTTTCAAAAATATACTAAGTGTACTGAATAGTTTTTTAAAAGAATGTTAATAACCAAGAAAATTTAAAATCCAATAGAAGTTTAGAATTATTTCATATATATATAAGAGAGAGACAGAGAAATGAATAGTTAGACTTGCAAAGTGTAAGAAATCTATGAAATTATGGTATTATATTTCTCACAAGTCATAAGATTTCATTTTATAATGCAGTAAATTCTTGTTTTATGTTAATAAATACATTGAGAAATCAAGGAAGTAATCGAAAAATATAGTTAACAAAATAGCTACCTCAATAAATGCTAAAGGAACTTGCTAAAATATCAACAAAGGAGCAAGGACTTGCTTTTAACTTTCTCCTCACCGCGCCCCCCAAAAATATATCAATAAGGTCACATTTCATAGCCAGGAACTCTCTGGAAAATCACAAAATGAATCTTCAAGGTCTCTGGTCTACATTTGCTCCTCAACCTCACTGGGTAGGGGTTGAACTGGAGCTGAGACCCAGCTGCATGCTGTGAAGTCACTGTCCTTCTACCTGGTGCAGGCCTGTGATTCAAATCGGCCCCCTCATTCACAGCCATATTAAAAGACAGGCTAGTGAAGGCCAGCTGGCAGCACTGTCTTGCCCAGATGCCAAGGTCCTGTTAGCAGACAGCCTTCAACACAAGGTTCTTCAGCAACTATCTCACATAGTCTCACCAGGCCTCACATTTTCTAAGGAGGACAGCATTTCAAGAAGTAGTAAGTCCTGTCCAGTTCAGGCTCTGAGGATCCCTCTTGGAATTGCTGGGGTATCCATTGAGACTCCCTTGCCCAGTCCTGCATTCTTCTACTTCTCAGGTCCATCCCAAGGCTGTTCTTGTTAACCTTTAAGCAAGGCGGGCTCCTTAGGGGACAGATGCCACTCTCCTGAGACGGTTAATGCACTTCCAGAAATGTTCCTTTTGTGTTAGCTAATCCTCTGTGGAGAAATTCATGAGGAGCCGGTCAAGGTCATGGAGTCTTCCAACTCTTGAGCCTGTAGGAAACTTCACAAATCACAATACTAAACAAAGCTGCCCACATGTACTTGTGTCTGCTCTCTTTCTTTAAACTGAGCATGCTCAGAATGTGACATGAGTTTTCTGAAATGAGTAGTGTTAGGGAAAATTATTTTAAAGTGTGTTGCATTTCTTTTTCCTACTGCTCTTGTTAACAATTCAAAGATGTGTTTGATTAAATAAAATTAAGCTGAGAGCAGGAGGCTGAGTCAGCAAATCGATGGCAGAAAGTGGTAAGAACCACGTGTAGCAAGGTTTTTTGTTTGTTGGGTTTTTCTTGTTCTTCGATTTGTTATTCTTTACTTGTTTTACATAACAGCATGTTCTGAAAAGTTCTGACCTCATAGAACTTGTCTGTTTGGGTAGCCATAAAAAAAATATTTGCAAAGTATGATACTTTGAATACTTTGGTTACTATGAGGAGAAGATGAATAAAATATTTTGCACTTAATATTAGTGGTTTAGAAGAATCATTTTTGGATCTTTATCAGTACCATAAAAGGCTGCAACTATTGGAGACACTGAAATTTTAAGACTCTTGACAGTTAAGTAATAAAGAACTTTAATATTTTGATGTAATGAAAAAAGACCTTGTTTTAATTTTTTTTTTTTTTTTTGACACATTCTTTCTATGTATCCCTGTCTGTCTTGGAACTTGCTATGTAGACCAGGCTGGCCTTGAACTCACAGACAGATCCACCTGCTTCTGACTCCCAAGTTCTGGGAATAAAGGCTTAGACCAGCATGCCTGATCTTTATTTAGGTTCTTTGAAACAGTCTGAATATGTATCCTTCACGGTCCTGGCATTGCTGAGTAGAGCAGGCTGGCTTCAAGCTCGGAGATCTGTTTGCCTCTGACTCCAGAGCCCTGGGATTAAAGTAAGAGCCACCATAACTCACTGAGATCTTTTTTATATGACAAGGGTTTTTTTCAGTGGAGGCTGAGAGAAGGACACTGGGATTTTTGGAAGACAACAGCAAAGGGAGAAAGAACGAGAGATCAAGGAGCGACAAAAGACCAAAGACCTACCAACAACAGAGTAAGTAAAAGTTCCTTGAATTAAATCACTGTGTTTCCTTTGTCCACCACGTTAGTCACTGGTGCTCCTCTCGCCTGCCGCTGGTGATAATGTCTTCACGACTCTTTCCACTCTTCTTGCTCCAGCTGGGTTTTGGAATTTATTGTTGTAGCTGTTGCTGTTTCACTCGCCAAAATGCCCATCAGTTCATTTGTAACTAACTAATGGGGGGAATGTCTTTTTGTACGCTGCAAATATGGGTTTCTCTGATTGGTTGATAAATAAAGTTGTTTGGCCTATGGCAAGGCAGCTTAGAGGCAGGTGGGAAATTCAAAGAGAGAGATAGGAAGAAGTGGAGGGGAGATGCCAGCAAGCCGCCTAAGGAGGAACATATAATGGGACACAGGTAAATCCATGGAACATGTGGCGATACATAGATTAATAGTTATTGGCTAATTTAAGATATAAAAGCTAGCTAGCAAAAGGCTTAAGCCATGGCCATGAAGTTATAATTAATATACGCCTCTGTGTGTTCTGTGTGTTTACTTGGGGACACGAGTGGGAGAGATTTGTCCTGACCACTGGCAGGCAGGCCGGGACACAGGAAAACTTCTGGCTACATGTTACACACTTTTCTAAGCAAGACTTCAACTCCAAGTCTCATTCCGAGAGAAAACAACATAGAAAGAGCATTATGACATATAATGAGGTTATCTTATTCTGTGCCTAGCTCCAACACTTAAACCAGATATTAATCTTAGGAGAATGTTTGGAAATGTGTCAGAAACACAGATGTTGGCAGCAACTATAGGACAAGAGATTAACCTTCTGCTTCTGCTGCCTTGTTCTGGGCCTCAGTGACTTGTCTGTAAAAATGAGAAAGTAGATGCGAAGAGGGTGAAAGTTCCTTCCCAGAACCAATAGGGAAAAATGAGACATCACTATATCTGTATCCTACAATCAGAACTCTCATGCGCACAAATCCCTCTGGCTAATTTTATGAATTACAAGCTAATGCAATGTAAGATAAAAAGCAAATTATTAGATCACTTGAGGTTGAATTTAGAATGTTAAATAGAGATTCAACAGAATCAGGAGAGGAAATGGGTATTATTTTTATTTATTTATCTAAAAAGACATTTATTTATTAACCACTTATTGGGAATCAACTATATGCCAGGTATCATGCTATATATAAAATCAATAAGACATGGTCCCATCCATCTAAAATCTCATAAGTCAATGAGTATCATGTATGACTAAATAGCGCAATAATAACCTTTTGCTGTAAGTTCAGCCATCATATGCAATGAATTCTGTTAAGATATTTACACCTGACTCCATCTGAGGCATGCAAGAATTGCTTCCCAAGGAGTTAACACTCTTGAAATAAGATCTGGAGGGAGTCCTTTGGATACACGATGCAATATACATAAAACCACAGTTCCTATATCAACACAAATTTTTATATACTTATTCTAAACACTGGCTCAGAGTCCCAAAGCATGGTAAGGGGTGATGTCAGGAAAAACTAGTAAATCTCTTCAGCTATTCCACAGACCAATGGTTACTGTGGCTGCTGTTCCCATATAGCCAAGTAGGCTCTAGATGTAAGGTCTGTTGAAACCAGTGTGACTGGGTTGATTGGCAGATGGGCTGTGCATATGAATGGGTTCCCATAGCTTATGCCTGGAACAATTCCACTTTTCACCTGCTATCCTAGCATAATTAGATATCTATGGCTGGTCCATTCAACTCAAGCTTATGCCCTTCGAAGGATAAATTGCTTCAGACATCTTAGTCACAGGAGGATGTGGCACTAGGAATGCAGAAAAAAAAAAAAAAAAAAAAAAAAAAAAAAAAAAAACATGGAATAAGGACCTGCCTAAGGGGGAGTGGCTCTGAGCGCTTCTAATTCAGTTGTACCCAAGTTACACCTACAGTCTCTACCAGAGATTCCTTCTAAAGAACAAGTTTTAACAAATGAGAATGAGAAAACCATGGAATGACCTAAACATGCACTGAATTGGTAAAATGGACAAATGAAGGATCCATATAGATCATGCTGGTAGCTGAATAAACAAGGAAGTAGGACTGAACAATCCAGACAGAAAGAGGGCAAAGACCCTAAATAAGAAGATGGCATGATGGCCAATATTTGAGAAATTTCTAGGTAAAATTTACATAACATGTTCATTAATTTGTCATAATAAGGTTAAATTGCTGCTAAGTTATGGATGACACCTATGTGAACTGCTAAAGCAAAACCCTTGGATCCATTCCATGAATACTCTATTACTTACCAGCTTAAGAAAATTTTCCACAAAGGGCAAGAGAAGGGCAAATCTCCTACCTACATGTATAATAATAATAGATTGTGGTCCACTTATAAAAATGTTCAGTTTCAGTAAACTTTATTAGGCATGTTTAGATTATATAACTATATCTCAGAAAAGAAATCTATGATCTTGAGCCCCATAAATCAAAGTGAGGCCCAAATTTACTAGAATTATCTATGTTTTAGTTATATTTCTAAACAATGATAATACATACAGAAACAACAAAATGACACTTACACTATTTTGAGAAGTATCTTTCAAAAGAAAGAATATAAAATTGCATATAAAAATTGAATTTTACTTAGGAAGAAAAAATGATAAATTACATTTTCAAAACCATAAAAATATCACCAAAAATTCAAAGCTATATATCTATTAGTAATTACCTGTTTAATATGCCTCTTAAATCATTTCCCACTTAACAACATGCTCTCATATCTCTTCATAAACTCCCATAAGACCATTTTTCTTGCTTCCTAGGGTTCTACAACCTCACCACTTCAGATATTTTGAACCAGTAAGTTTTTTTGTGGGTGAAGGAAGAAGGAGGTTGTGAGATGGAATATTAAAGCATTATCAGGGCTCTGGCCCTCACCTGTAAAACCTCAGCAGTATTTCCCACAGTGTGATCATCAAAATTATCTCTAGACATTATTAGGTGGGGCAAAATTACACCAAGTGAGACTCATTCCTCTGGGAGCAAGAAAGATATTGTATTAGTCAGATCTGGCTGCTGTAACAAAGTTAGCCAAAGGCACTGAGACAACAGCAATTATCTTCTCATAGTTCTAGAGACCATGTTGCAGATCAACTTTACAACATATGAAGTCAGAAGTAATTCTCACTTGGCACCCATGAGTGCTCTAAATAAGAAAAGTCTATGTACAATAATAGAAAGAAAATTTTTTTAATTGAAATTATAATTCAAGACAGGCTATAGGGTTGGGAAAATGTAAAAGGGGCCCAGAGATCTAATCAAGAGGCCATGGGTAAGATAAATCCCTAACTTAAAAGGTGGAGTAAAAGATTCCAAAGAAGATCAAGAAGCTAAGACTCTTGGTAAGCAAACTGACTCCATAGGTACCTACTGGCAATGAAAAGACTACATTATGAGTCCACTATCTCTAGATGTTGGTGGGGAAGCAGATATAGAAGCACTATCAGAGTTTCCTTGACTCGGGGACTGGGCCTGGAAAGACAGGTCTTTATTATATGTGCTTTAGCAGAACTGGGCAAACTTGATAGAAAATAAAAGAAGAATGGTGGCCATGTTTAGCAAGAATCTCTACCAGATACACTCTCAAAACTCTGATTATCCTAATCAATGTCCCTGAGATATCAATGTAGTAAAAATAGAAAAGTCTAGACCAGGTAAGATCCTGAGATTCACATATAGTTACTGAAGAAGAATAAACACAGCATCAAGGGTATACATGAGAATAATTTTAAACAAGGCAAAAGACAAGGCATAACAGCAAAAGATAAATGCCAGTGCTGCCCAGGAGAGCCAGAGACAAGTGGAGTTTGGTAATTGCAGCATATGTATGAAATCTGGGGAGAAGGAGGGAAGCTAACACACTGTTAAATCTGCATATCTCTTTCTTTAACAGGTTTAACTTACAGCCTGTGTTATTTCTAGTTGTTGGTCTCATATTTCCCCTTTAACAATAAGCAAAAGCTTAGAACCCACAACTAGGTAGACAGAATTAGGGATTCCTTCCAAGTATAAATTATTTATCACTCTATCCCACTCTCTTTTTACCTTCCCTGGGATGCTTCCAAATTGACAAAGAAACCTATTTACTGCTAATTGATTAGCACTCTAAATTCATCGACACTGCAGCAGGAACAAGTATTGCAAATGGCTCAGCTGAGATCAGCTGTAGCACACCACAGGGAAGGAGGCAAAACGCGGCTGTGGCAGGTTCTTCTTGTAGTCGGCGGACTTGCAATCTCGAGTGCATGTGCTGCTAAACTCAATAAGACAGTCTTAGTTCGGCTGAAAGACAAGCTAAAATGCCGACCTTCATCTTCGTAGTACAAAGGATGGTCAATGGGAATTAAGTCAGAAGAAGGAATCCTACTTGTTCTACTTCATGATGGATAAAAATCTCTTAGCAGCATTAGAACAGGCATGCTTTTTATTCATTTCAGGCTCCCCAATACAGTAAGTATTAAATTTTAAAATAAATAAAATAAATGTAACAAAATCTAGCATGGCATGAAAATTATATGCAATTAAAATAGGTTTAAAATAGATTTATTTTGTAATATTTTACAAGAAATTACTTATCTGTAATATTAGCCATTCAGTGTACTAAAGAGTTGCTGTGGAAATTATGAAACAAAATTGACAATATTTATTATCAATGCCTTAGCTAATTATGATAAATCCAAAGGTCAGGGGCATAAAAGCAATCAAAGAAAAAAATAATTGAAATTTATAAACTTAAGGACTTTTGCCAAATCTATAAAAATGATAAATTATAGTATAAATATTAACATCACTTTATTCATTCAACAAATAGAATTTTGAGTTTCTAGTTTAAGACAAGCATTATTCTAATTGTAAGCAAAACTGACCAAAAGCCCATATTCTTAGTAAGCTAATATGCCTAACAGTATAGCATGGCAAAATAAAGAATAAAAAATGTATTTATCAAGCAGTAACAATGTTAATAGGAAGCAATAGCATAGCATGAGTGGGCGAAGAATAGAAGCACAGGGTTAGCTATTTAATAATGAGTGGTCCCAAGAGGCCTCTCTGATACAGTGATATTTCAACAGAGACATAAAGAAGATGTGGAAATAACAATTTTCTTATCCAGAGGAAGAGGATTCTGTTTCCAAAGAATAATCAAAAGCTTTGATATTTTGAGAGTTGGTTCACGACACTAAAGAGGGGCCATTGTAGTTAGAGGCAAGAGGATGGATGGGAGAGGAAAAGAGTCTGGCAGGGGAACATTGAGGTCAGACAAAGTAGAGAAGCTGACATGTAGACCCAACACTGTGGGACGGTAGCAAGAGAGCAGCATCAGAGGGAGAGCGTAGGAATGCTTGGAGGGTACTAAACTAATCCAGGCAAGATCTTATTGGGGAGGAGCAGGACAGGATACAACAATGTCAAGCCAGGAATACTAGACTGAGTATCTGTTTATCCAAAGCATGAGGAGTCAAGGGTGGCTGAGGTTCATGCCCTGAGAGCATGTGGAAGAGCTTGAGACAGAAAAATTAAGGTTTTATGTTGTTGTTGTTTTCATTTTTTTTTCTGGTTTTTTTTTTTTTTTTTTTTTTTTTTTTTTTTTTTTTTTTTGAGACAGGGTTTCTCTGTGTAGCTTTGCGCCTTTCCTGGAACTCGCTTTGGAGACCAGGCTGGCCTCGAACTCACAGAGATCCGCCTGGCTCTGCCTCCCGAGTGCTGGGATTCAAGGCGTGCACCACCACCACCCGGCTTCATTTTTGTTTTTTGGTCATATCAAAATTGAGATGACAATTAACTGCCTAAATGTAGATTGGAGTAGTATATATTGTGTGGCTAGTCTATAATTGAGAAAGATTATTATTGCTTCTGAGAAGGTTGCATCATGGAGTCAAAGAAAAAAAAATGCCCCAAATTGCTGTGGAACAATATTTTCATGCACTATGAATATATATTACTCTCATTGGTTAATAAAGAGCTGAGTGGCCATTAGCTGGGCAGGTGGAGGTTAGGCAGGATTGCAGAAAAAAAGAGTGCAGGGAAGAAGGGTGTAGTCAAGAGTCACCAGAAGGCTCAAAGAGAAGCAAGATGAATATATCATGCTTTAAAAAGGTACCACCATGTGGCAGGGCTAAAGTAAGTTGTAAGAGCTAGTTAGTATCAAGCCTAAGCTATCAACCAAACATTTATAATTAATAATAAGTCTATTTGTGGTTATAATTGGGAGCCAGTTAGTGGGACAGAGCTAACTGACTATCCTGATGAAAAAACGTCAACTACACCAAATATCATAGAAATACTGAAATATCAGTAAAGCAAGATAGCCTAACAGTCATGAGTTGAATGATCTCAGGATGCCAGATTTTTTATACGGTGCTGTTCCATCTCTAAAATGGAATAGGATAAACTCCATTAACGATTGACTCAGTTTGACCAGGTTTAGCAGGCTATAAATTCTCTCAAATAATTCCCCCACAAGTAAAGCTCCAGAGAACAAAACAATTCTTTTGCAGGTAGTGACAACTCATTGCTTTGTATCAGGGCTTGTTTCAGACCTAAGAGTGAAATTCAGAAAGCTCTATGATCTGAAGAAGCAGCATGATTAGAGACACACACAACAAACACTAGGACTCAGAATTTCCAGGCAGGAGCTAAGAGACTTTGTTCCATCCTTCAAAACTATGCCTACCTGTCATTATTTATTAAAGAAAGCAAATAATGATTATCCCACAGAATTACTTGGTAAATATAAAAAGTAAAAAATTTAATATTGTGTGATATGGTATAAAACCTTGAAACACATCGGATGTTTAGAGTATAGCATAGTTATTAACTCCATGCTTTCATACTCCAGGCCTTGAGCTGAAATGGACAAGGAATAAACCCTTCAGCATAAAGATATTCATTAATCGTGTAGCTGAATGAGAGCTCTCATCGATATGAATTAATTTACACAGCAGGAAGCCAGGAGACCTTCATTTTTATCATCTACTATGTGCAAGGTATTTTGTAAACATTGGTTGAATTAAGCTCCAAAGCAAACACACGGGGTAAATATTTTCATCCCATTTTATAAATAACGTTAGATAATTCAAGGAACTCACAAAAGCGCCTGAAGCCAGTAATTGTTTCTGCCATGGGCTTGATTTGGAAACCTCTTTACACTTCATCACTCTGTCTCCCTGGAGGCTGCTTTACACCCTGACTCTGTTGCTTAGTGCTGTTTTACAGCATGATGGTGGGACTGGGTAGACAGCCTAAGAATAGCCTGTGAACATGACCCATCTAGACTTTTGCTGCCTGTGACTTTTCCTCTGACTCCCACCAGCTACTGTGCTGTTTTGGTTTTCGTGATGAAAACCCAAAGCGCCTCTTTACCTTTCCCTTCCCTTCACACTTCATTCAAAACTCCCCAAAGTATCCTCTCTAATTGCATGTAGTAAATAGATGATAGATGATAGATAGACACACAGACAGATGGATAGATGATAAATAAAAGATAGATAGATAGATAGATAGATAGATAGATAGATAGATAGATAGATAGATAGATAGATAACATTCTCTATGTAAATGAAAATTTGATGTTTGTCATTCTGAATTTGGCTTATTTTACACAAATGCTCCATTTTCCTGTAAGAAGAATTGTATTCTTTATAATTCAATATAATTTGATTCCACTTTTATTTCCATAACTGTCATTCTAACCAAGGTCAGCAGCTACCTCCCACCTAAATTTTTGCAATAGCTCCCTTTCTATCATCCTTTCTGTCTCTTTTTTCTGTGATCTATTTTCCACGGAAACTGTTTTGTTTTTTTTTAATCTAAACTTATTCCTGTACCCTTTTAACTTCCTTTACTTCCCACTTCATTTCTAATAAGTCTGCATCCTTTCTGTAGCATCCCAAACCTACTACCTCAGGTACACCAGCTCTTGCTGTCAATTTCATTCCACATGAACCAGAGAACTCAAACTCCTCTCCTCCGGCCCAGGTCCTTCTCACACTTTAAAATTCCTGCAGAAATGTTGCCTCCTATACTGTGGTATGAATATTATAAAAAATTATACATATGTATGAAATTGTCAAACGATAAACAAGCATTTCTTTTTTGTTTCTACAAGGCACGTCCTTTGGCAAAAATGGTGCCCCAGAACCGAAATCAGGCTAGCAACCTACCAGACCTAACACAACTCCCATCCTTTATCGCTGATGTAGATGACTGTGTCTCATGCTATTGGTGCAAGCTCAACTTCACACTATCATGCCATGGGCAGAAAATATTTTTTAAATCCTTTCAATCACCAAAGTTGGCTGCCAAGATGAAGGAGTAAAGCCTTCCAGGCTTAGCTGAGAGCAAAGGTGAGCAGGCAAAAAAAAATCTTGACCTAAAGATGAAAAGAACTAATGTGCTTTTGAGAAACTGGAAGACAAAGAAAATTAAGACAGCCTTTCATCTCCCTGCAAGATTGTGAATTCCACGGAGGCAGAGCCATACTGTCTGTTCACTGGTTCACACAGCTTGGTGCATACAGTGCTGCATGCACAGGAGTTAAGTGTACATGCAGGCCAAAATTTAACACCCAAGGAAACAAGGCTAACAGCCATCCTGCATACAACAGGCTAGCCCCTGCACAGAGCATTCTTCCCTCCACCTGCCCAGAGCACAGACTGTAACTGATTTTACACAGATACGTGTTCCTGACTTCCTTCACCACAAAGACTTGGCTTGACATCACTGGTACTTGATTATAGATAGCTATCATTTTGTAATCTTGTTTCAAACCTGTTTCATTTAGTTATTCCATAGCTATTTCTTCTTTATACTATCTACCTCCCAGCTTTGTTCTCCATAAGGTATGACTTATCGTGTGGCATTATTTTGTCTAATAAGAAACTCAAATACATAGTATTTCCACAACTCTTTCTGTGACTGGCTACCCTAACAATATCCCTATGTATACACCATGGATATTTATATTACTCATAAAGCTGATTTTTATTTAATAAAATATATTTCAAAAGTCGACATTTATTCAGCCTGAAGTTCTTAGCTGTGCAGTGAAATTCACACATTTATTTTCAAAATAAATCTGACGTAAGGACTTATTATAAAGTATAAAATAATTTACTATAGAATTATGCAAAATATAGAATAAATCCAAGGTAAATATTAAATAAGTTATTACATATGTTTTTGTATCTAGAGTCGTACAAATTGTTGGACATGCTTTTAGTGCTAGAGTGTACCATGTGTAGAAGTTATATGTATGTTTTGTGTATCAGTACCTATGTAAGTGCCTACAGATAGGTGTATATATGCACACTGGAGGAAGACTTCAGTTGTGATACCCTGTCACTTTCTGTTCTTGCTCCCCTGAGATAGTCTCTCACTGAACCTAGAGCTAGGTTAGCAGTCAGCACGCCCCAGCAGTCCTTCTCTTTCCGTGCCCCACAGCAGTGAGATTGCGGGTGCATGTGACCACACCCAGCTTTTTATATGGGTTCTGGGATTTGAACTCAGGTCAACATGCATGCCCAATAAGTGCATTTACCTACTGAGCCAAGGCCCCAGTCTCTAAAGGAGTTATTTTTACACACGTTTTAAAAATAATTAACAGTTAGGTTCATATAAATGAAGAAATTTTTTTCATGATCAGAAGTGGTAAGTTGCAAAAATTACAAAAATTCAATTCCACACAAAAGTTTATTTACCCTATATAATATAAATAATTTATAGATTAAGGGATTAATTATGAATTCATCACAGCAATAGTAACCCTAATTAGGAGAGTATAATTATACTGTTGAGCAATATGTGTTAACCTGAGAAGCCCATGTTCGTGTCCTAGTCGAGAAGGTGAAGAAGTGAGTCCTATTCAAGTATGTTCCCCCTCCTGAAATGTGATAGCATTAAGATTCTACGCTGTGATTCATACCATATCCTTTTTTATCCAAATTTCCTACTGTCTCAGCCTAGATAAAATCACCCTTTATTTTCTGATTCCATGAAAATCATTTTTGTCGTCTAAGATTCCTTTTACCTTTTCTTTTTCCCTGGGCATGTTTTGCTCCCAAATATTTTCCAGGCCAGCATTTTCTTGTCATCCAGCAATCTACTCAAGGCCACCCTCTCAAAGAGACACTACTGACCACTAATTCTCAAGAAACTCAACACATCAGCATACTTTGATTTCTTCACTGCATTTTTCACTATCAGGAATTCTCTAGGTCATTTTCTTCTGTCCTTCTATACTATTGTGTAAATCTCCTAATAGAATATTTTGTTTGCTACTTCTATTTGGATCTGTGATATTTTTTGAGAAGATCTGGATGTAACTGCAGATTAGACAAAGTCTGTGTCATGTCTCAGTACAGTCCCTTATCTTAATAATTGGCATCAAAGATTTGGGAGGTAAGTTTAGCAGCTTACCCTTGCTAGTGGCTTATTCTCATCTCACCCTGTAACATTTCTATGAGTTTTTACTATTTTTCTGGATTTTTGTTTGTTTTTGAGATAGGGTCTAATATATATCTCTGGCTGTAATCTAACTGTCATAGACCATTTTTCTCTATGTTCCAGGCTCTGGGATTAAAGGAGTGGGAAACCACACCCATCTGTTTCTTATTATTGCTAGATACTTTTTAAAAACAGAAATTTAATTATATTCTTTACAAACATTAATAATTTTCATTCTGCACCCACTTTCCACAGTACATGTTTTAATTTTTCACAATTAGTTTGTTTACAAAATCCAAACCTAAAGTGAGGGGATGATGATAAACACTAGCCAATAGGTGACACTACGACCATCATTGGATGCTTTGGGGGTTCTTTCTTTTGTTAACAATAAATTGGTCCATTAAGTGGCATTCATATATCAGTTATAACCAATAGCTTACTAATTGGGCTTAAGGCCCACTCAAAACTAGGGAAGTCATGCCATGTACTAAAAACATAGCCGGCTTCTGGGGCTAATGAGGTCACAGACATTAGAAAAGAATCTACAACTACCTCTTTGTTAGACCAGCACAATTCCTTACTACATTCTAAATTTTATCCTTGTACCCACAGAAAAGAAGTCTCTCTTTAAAGCAAATGGAGGCTGTCACAGAAAACCACAAAGTAAATATCAATGGATCATGGGGTGGTTAGCCTCAGTAAATAAATTAACATAACCATTCTTGCATCTATGGCTCATGGAACATCATAGAAAAGGGGGCAAAATATTGTAAGAGCTAGATTACCAGAAAGTCTGCTGTGAAACACTCTTTGGTAGAAGTGGCTGCATAAACAAGACCAAAACAATGGCTATGTTAACAGGGAAAGAGCCGAAATTTTGTGAGATCCTACTCTTAGACAAAGAATTAGAGACAACTATTGACAGATGGGAGAAAAAGAATTAGCATCTCCTAGGGATAAACCCCTTCACTGGTTGTCCAACACAAAGTGGTCAGACCTAAATCCATATGCACACAAACAACAAGAACAAACTCTGCAGGTTATATTTACACATTGGTACATACACACATGCACAACCCTAAGAATAATAATAAAATGAAAGAGCTATCAATTTGAGAGTAGGGATTTTCAGGGAGCAGTTAGGGGAGGAAAGGAAGAAAAGTGATGTAATTCTATTTCAATTATCTATATAAGATAATATGTATGTTAGATCACTATCATTAAATAGGTATCTGATAAATGGAGTTTCTGAAAGCCCATCCATGGACTTTGAGAAGCATGATTCATATGTTACAAATATGGAATGCTGAATAATGTAGATTTCAGATATGCATTTTAAACCTCCTCTGTCTTCCATGAGTAATATAAACAAATTCTCAATAATCTGAATAATTTGAGTCAAAATTAATCAAATCTCAGCCCATCATAAAATATCTAACTGTATCTTAGATTTGGTGCTATGTGAGTATTTGACAAATGTATTAAATAAATAAACATGCTTGAAAATACCCCTGATCTTTTTAGCTACTCAAGACACAGTGCTGTTGATGGCTTAATTATGGATAGAACAAAATACATGTGTTAATAACTGTGTCCAAAATGCCTAGTACTGTGAGATGAACAAATCTGATTTCTTTTCATATAGAATTGTAAAGGTTCTATAGATGTTATAGAAATTACACAAGAGAAAAAAATCACAAATAGTAGATACCAGTATTTGTCTGTGTATTTCATGGTTCCCCAATAGTACGAGGGCCAGGAGAAGACTTCTTAGTTTTTTCTTGAAGCAGTGGTGGTAATGAGGGGTTGAAAGGAGGAAAGGCATGTCCAGGATATTGACATAATCAGGGTGAGAAAGAGGAGCCATGAGTCAGCACCTAATAACCTATTGCTGCATAGAATCTCATTAATATAGCCACATAAAAATATTAGCCTTTCCTTTAATCAATTATTTATAGGGAAAAACTCTTGAGTTCCCTTGGGCTTTTCTCAAAGTGAAGGTCATTACATGTCTACCATCCCCTGGAAATATGACCATTTCATTCCTAATACAATGCTGCTGTTATGAAGTGAAGTCCTATTATTAAGGCAGAATTTGGTGGGCAGTCGATCAAGAAGCAGAACCATTTATAGGGAGGGTAGTCCTTGCTTCAGACTGCACTCACACCTGGGTTACTATGATGTAGCTGCTCCCACGGGCTCAGCCATTTCTCTCGTCTTCTTGCTCTCACTCGCCAAGGTCTGTCTAACCTTATGTGTGTAAAGTTATCTTCCCAAGTCCCATTTCTTCTTGGTGTCTCTCCACTTTGAAGAAGTTTCTAAAATTTTATCTCAGCATTAATAAAAAGGTCCATTGTTGAGTTTTAAAAATGGTTCACTTCTTCTCCTTTTATAACTGCTATTAAAACATAATATTAGATGAATAATGATACTTCTTTTATTATAATTCATATATTAAACTGCAGAACGTATCAACACTAATAATCTCTTCTTTATCTGTGGGTGACTTTCCCTTAACCTAACACAGTTGCTGGCTACTGGAGCAAATCCTTTGGCCATGGTAATTATCTTTGCTCTTTTTCTTTGTTCTATTGTTTCTCACATAAAAAAAAAAAATATGAAAATGTTAGTTTCTTCCAGAATGGATTGGTGAATTCTCAGGTGACCGCTGAAATGTTCATCATACAGCTGACATCAAAGGTCCTTCGATCATAAAATGTCTATTTTCCTATGAGGCTGAACCACCTTTCTGTCAATCAGTCAGGGTAACTACGTTATCACATGATAAAGATGTAAGAGGACTTTTAACTGTCAAATACACTAGAGTTATAGTGTACCTAATCACAACTGTGCCTTGAGTCAGCTTTATACAGTGATATTTGACTTAAGTAGCCCAAAGCAACCCAACTATACAGTCACATGACCTTCAGCAACACCCCTGATCTCTTCCACAGAGGGATTCTTATTATCAATAAATCAAAAGCATAATGCAGAGGAAGCTATCTCATTTATTTACCTAAAACTCAATAATTCTCAGACACACTTCCAACCACATGCAAGTGTGCTCTATTTTCATATAAACATTACCACATTACTGCAAAATAATATACTGAAGGCAATGCCTGCATTTGCAAATTATACCTCCTATTCTTTTTATTCCTTCAAATAAACTATGGGCTGCCATATTTATTCATTTGTCACAGAAAACTAATGAGAGTATAAATGTAGCCAGCTATGAAAAATAAATGCCCAACAGCCAGTGCAGGTTATGTATTAAGACATGGGTTATATGCCGACAGGTTGTTTCTGTAGGGACGTTGTCCCTACAAATCTTCCAGCATATATAGTGTTACATAACAGATTGCTCTGTCAGGGCTTCTGCCTCTGAATTCCAGGTGTGCTCAATTTTGCATCTGTTACTTCACAAATGCATCAGACATGAACGGCAAACCATATGCTTACCTTACTGGACCTACTTTCAATCACAAATACAATACACACAAATTACTGGCACAGAGGCCAGTGCCATCTGAAAATGCCGAGAGCGAATGGTGTTGGGTTGGGTGAGCAGACATAACTCAACATGAATACAACAGCCCTGAATATCCTGTCTGGTGCTTCCCAGCTGACCCTGATCTACAGTATCTGGATTACAAATGTGCACATTTAGAATAGCCTGTTCAGTTACTGCTCTGTGCTGGGTATCAAACAAGTTACAAATAGCCTCAAGACCAAATACAGTAGTGACACACAGTAATGGTGTCATTATCGAGCAATAATTCTGTACCTATCACTGACTCCCACCAGCAATAAAAATGATAGCCTGTAGCAAAGTAGTCACTAGCAGGTACTTGCAGGAGTATAACAAATTACACTTAATACCTTGATTATATCTTAGATAAGCTTTGTGTGAGTAAGTGAGCCTGCTCACCTACTATGTGTATGACCATGTAAATATGAGAGTTCTCATAATGCAGCTTGAACATGTGGTCCTAGTTGCTAGGCCCTGTTTAAAAAAATCAAATTAAGATATTCATAAATGATAATGTTTTATTTACTTATTTGTGTGTGTGTACACATGTGTGGGGTGTGTGTGTGTGTGTGTGTGTGTGTGTGTGTGTGTGAGTCGGTAGAGGTTTGAGAACAACATGTGGGAGATGATTCTTGCCTTCCATTATGTGAGCCCCAGAGGTTGAACTCAGGTCATCAAGTGGGGCAGAGTCATTTCTCCAATCCTTCACATTTCTTTTCAGAATTGTTTTCTAGTGATACCATCTGATGAGCTATTACAAAGTATGTTTTTCATGTGTAGCCCTCTTTTTAAACCATAGTTATGGATCTCTAAACATTCCCTTAGGTCAAGATGCCTTTTAAGAAAGGAAGTCTGAAAATTAGTGGACTGTCCCTTCACATTTCCTCAAGCAGTCGAAGAACATTTGGAGAAAAGCATCTACTTGACATTTCCGAACAAGAAAATTATAGAAGCCGGGTGGTGGTGGTGCATATTTTTAATCCCAGCATTCAGGAGGCAGAGACAGGTGGATCTCTGTGAGTTTGAGGCCAGCCTGGTCTACAGAGGAAAATCCAGGGAAGGCTCCAAAGCTACACAGAGAAACCCTGTGTCGGAAAAAAAAAGAAAGGAAGGAAGGAGAGAGAGAGAGAGAGAGAGAGAGAGAGAGAGAGAGAGAGAGAGAGAGAGAGAGAATGAAAGAGAGAGAGAAAGGAAGGAAGGAAGGAAGGAAGGAAGGAAGGAAGGAAGGAAGGAAGGAAGGAAGGAAGAAAAGGAAAGGAAAAGAAAATGAAAATTATAGAAACTTTTCTGGCCCTGGATATTCATGGTGCCTTTAGAAAGACTTTCACTGAGGTCTTTGGAGTTGTTGTTATACCCGAATATCCAGGACTTGTTATAAACAACTCTTGAAGGAATTATAGGTATTATAGGTATAATTAAAACTTTTCTAACTCCAGAGAAAAATCATGCTTGCACTACTGATGTTTTGATAAAATCCTTATCTATTTTACAATAATAAAACATGAAGAAATCTAAACTGTAAAACTCAGCCACAAACAAAATAATGCCAACATTATACAATGGCTTTTAAAACCCATTTGATTCTATGGTGATTGAGAATATTGCAAATATTAAACCAAAAATAATTAGATATGAAAATTGAAAACTGGAACAATTACTAATACTTTTGACATATTTGTATGTGTCATCAATCTAAGCTTTGTAGGATTTTGAGTGATGATACAAATCTCTTTGTTAACCAAAGCAACAACGAACATAGCACCCAAATTCACTACAACATCTACCATCATCTCAGTCTCTCCTTGCCTCCTCATGTACAGCAAGAGTGGCTCTATGTCAATGTTATTTACTTGTTATCAGCCTGGGCAATGAATTGTACAGTCACCAGCATCATATGCATTCTTTCTTTTGGCCAATTCTATTGATTTAAGTTCTTTCTCATTGGCAGATAAATTCAGCTCCTGTAGCAGCAATTATCCAGAGGGAACATTAATAAGATCCAGAAAATATAAGGATCTTGCTTTGCCCCTCTGGACTAACTTGAAAACAGTTTTTGATGCTGTTTTTTATTTATGCAAGATCAAAATCCCTGTGGCCCCACCTCGTTAATCTTCGATGCATTGCTGCAATTTACTGCTACGAGTACAGCTTCCATAAGCAGAGATTCATCCTTTATAAGAATGACTTAAAAAATAGTTGCTTGTGCTTGGAGATCAAGGGCTTGACAGAGACTTACAATTCTCATCCAGGTCAAATGACAGAACTTTTGAATGTGGGCATCCACTATAGAGAAGCAGAATACTTCTTTGTGACAGGAGCAGGTAGATCCATTGTAACAGATTCTATTTATTGTACTACTTCCTGACAATTTGCAACACTGTAACACAATCTTATACTTATTAATTATGCAAGAATAAATTGAACAGAATAGTACAGAATGGACTCTAGTCTTTGACCATGTTATAAGCAAAATGGTCTATTAAACTAAAGGTCAAAGAGAGATTTGTTACCGTAGCACTAATAATGAGTTTCATCAAAGTTCTTAACTATTTGGCCATTAGAATTTAATACATGTGTAGTAGTTATCGCATGTCTTAATATTATTCTGCTCCAAGACTATAGAATTTATTTAGCAAACCAATCTTCTTTATGAACAGTGATGCAAAAATACTCAATAAAATATTGGCAGACTGAATCTAAGAACACATAAAAAAATCATCCACCATAATCAAGTAGGCTTCATCCCAGAAATGTAGGGATGGTTCAACATATAAAAATCTGTCAATATAATCCACTATATAAATAAACTGGAAAAAACCACATGATCATCTAATTAGATGCTGAAAAAGCCTTTGACAAAATCCAGCAACCCTTTATGATAAAGGTTCTGGAGAGATCAGGAATATAAGGAACATTCCTAAACATAATAAAGGCAATATACAGCAAGCCAACAGCCAACATCAAATTAAATGGAGAGAAAGTCAAAGTGATTCAACTAAAATCAGGAACAAAACAAGGCTGTCCACTCTTTCCATATCTATTTAATGTAGTATTCAAAGTTCTAGCTAGAGCATAAGGCAACAAAAGGAGATCAAGAGGACACAAATTGGAAAGGAAGAAGTCAAACTTTCACTATTTGCAGATGATATAGTAGTATAGATAAGTTACCACAAAAATTCTACCAGGGAATTCCTGCAGCTGATAAACACCTTCAGCAATGTGGCAGGATATAAGATTAACTAAACAAAAATCACTAGCCTTCCTATATACAAATGAAAAATGGGCTGAAAAAGAAACCAGAGAAGCATCATCCTTTACGATAGCCACAAATATTACAAAATATATTGGGGTAGCTCTAACCAAACAAGTGAAAGACATGTATATCAAGGACTTTAAGTCCTTGAAGAAAAAAATTAAAGATATCAGAAAATGGAAAGATCTCCCATGCTCATAGATTGATAGGATTAACATAGTAAAAATGGCATTCTTAACAAAAGCAATCTACAGATTTAATACAATCCCCATCAAAATTCCAACACAATTCTTCACAGACCTCGAAATAACAATACTCAACTTCATATGGAAAAAAAAAACAGGATCACTAAAACAATATTATGTAATAAAGGAACTTCCAGAGGTATCACCATCCCTGACTTCAAGCTCTACTATAGTAATAAAAACAGCATGGTATTGGCATAAAAACAGACATGTGGAACAATGGAATTGAATTGAATAAACTGACATTAATCCACACACCCATGAACACCTGATTGTTGACAAAGGAGCCCAAATTGTACAATGAAGAAAAGCATCTTCAACAAATGATGCTGACATAATTGGAATGTCAACATGTAGAAGAATTCAAATAGATCCATCTCTATTGCCCTGCACAAAACTCAAGTACAAGTGGATCAAAGACCTCAACATAAATTCAGTTATACTGAAGCTGATAAAAGAGAAAGTGGGAAGTATCCTTGATTGCATTGGCACAGGAGACAACTTCCTGAATATAACACCAGTAGCATAGACACTGAGATCACTTAACCAAAGACAAAAAACTAAAGGAAAGGACCAAAACTCAATGCATTGAAAAGTTCAAATGCTTAATGATGAACAGTCAGAATGCCTCTGTGAGAAACTAGCCCTTAGAAGGAAGTTATTCAGATTTTAAGTAATGAGGATTTCCCAGCAATTGTTTGTATGAGTCTGTTAGTATTACACCAGCAGCTGTTCTCATTTTCCAATTTATTGTTGGGTGTCCAGTTAAATATTCTTCAGAATTTTTAAGCCACACAAACTTCCCATACTGGTAGATGTGACCATGTTCCACAATTTGTTTAATGTGATATAATTAAGAGGTGTGTGTGTGTGTGTGTGTGTGTGTGTGTGTGTGTGTGTGTGTGTGTGTGTGTATGGGAAGAGGAAGGGAGGAAGAGAGGGATGGATGAGATGCCCCACAACACTGACTTGCAAGATCATTTATCATATATATGACAATTTCCAAATGCTTTGATTGAGGGGCAGCTGATACTTACCTTTGCTCTCTTTTGTTTTTCTGGAGTATCTGCATGATGATAGAAGCTAGAGTAGCTATTTTGGGCCATTAGGTCAACTTAAGAATGAAAGATTAAAGCAAATGACAAATCACTGGGAGAGAAGAAATCCAGGTCTGATACCATACCAGCCTTGAATATTTCCTAGATTTTGAATGACAACAAATACAATTCCATACTGTCTAGGTCACTGCTAATTTGTATTACGCTCTATTTTATTTGACTGTATTTAAGAGCAGAACATAATCTTTTCTGAAATATATACATATCCATGTCATTTGACATAGCCAACAATTATTCATTCAGATTGTAATTTCAAGAAAATCTCAAGAAGCCCAACCTACAAAATATCTTTGCATTGGTATCTGTGTTCATCAACAACTGTTCCTATGAGTAAATATTTTGATATTCTCTCAATTACTAGAACATTAAACCAACACTTCTACATTTGTCTTGAGTTAACAGTCATAATCTAGGGGGTGGCATGAACTTAGGATATCTACCTGGAAAATTACCAAACACTTAAGCTCTCAGCCTTTAGATTCTCAAGCAAGAACAAAGTGAATCAGACACTTCAGTCTGTCTTTGTAATGGGCAGATTAATTTGACACAGTAGAAATGGTGAAAGAAAATTCATTTTGACCTCAAAACAACACTCAGTTCTGCAACTGAGATAAACCATGAATAGGACATTTTCTGAAACTGTCCTTTCCTGTATAGCAGTTATCCATTCAGATGAAAGTCTTAGGTGTAAGGGTGGAAGAGGGATGAGGGCGTCTGAGATGCTCCACAGCACAGTCTTGCAGGATCATATCAAGTACATGAATGTTGCTTAATGCTCAAGCTCTATGTAATGGTCCATATTAGCGAATGATGAAACTACAAAAATTCTACAGGGCAGTAAGTTATATAAAACATATTAAAAATACACTAGGATGAGTCTTCTTTGAAGTTACTGAATGACACCATCCTGACTTCCCTATATTACAAGAAAATTATGATTTTACAATATATTAAATAAAACAACACAAAGGCCACCACTTCTATCTATGAGTTATTGAACTTAAAAACAAACGTCACAAAAAATAGTCCTTATCAGTCCACTGATCAATGTCTTCTGTGATGTCCGTAGAACTCGAGACTCAAATTTGAGCGTTTGGGTGAGCTTGGGATGGGCTGCATGTTTGTTTGCCGATATATGCTCCAAACCTTAGATGCTTCTAAGAGTATGCTAGGGAATGAAGCTTGCATGGCAGAGAATAGTAAGATACCATCATGCCCTAGTACATGGGAGATCCTAAGGTCTGTGCCACACTGGAGGACTGGATTCTGAGGCAAAAAATAAAAAAAAAATAAAAAGTTTCAATATTTTCATCATGATTTTAGCACTTATTTTGCTTATACTACATTGAGATATTATTTTGATTTTTGAATTTATTCACTCCCCCTTAAATCTAGCCCTCAAAGTAAAAGTGTGTAAAGATCAGAAAATTGGTCTCAGTGAGTCTGGCCTGCACTTCAGATTCGAGCCCACCATTTGTATGACTCTGCCATCCATGCTCATCTGCATTTATAGATGTTATCACACCTGAAATATAATACCAGTTGAGGCTTCCTCGCTTCCCATTATGATTTCATATCAGGAAAGGCCTGTGCCATGCACCGTCCCTGAAGAGATGGCATGAAACCACTTCAAAGCCATCTGCTTGTTGGTCCCACAAATACAAGCTTCCTCCCTTCATGAGGCAGGTTGAGAACAAAGGTAGTGAAACCCGAGATAAGAGCCACACGGACACTTCAAAAAAACTGCAAATCAAGAGAACAGTAAAAATGGTGGACCCCTTTGGAGAGATTCTTTTTTTATAAAAGGAAGGTGTGCAGAACTACTATATCCTGCAGATTCTAACAGGAACCACCACCTGTGCTCTGCTAGCTTCAAACCATACAGCAGCCTCCTAGGCCAGACCATGGCTCCCACACACACTCCTGCTTAACTCAGAGCTGTAACAAAAGGCTGGACTGGCACTTTTCTTTGCCTCTAGCAACTAACTGCTCAGTGTTCTGTTTGATTTTGTTGGGGCTTATTATTTGGCTTTTGGCTGGCCACCTTAAAAAAAAAAACCAGCCTGCTGCAACAACAGCATGCATTGCTTCCTTGCATGAGACCTCTATGACCATTCTCTCTATCCTTAAAAGTCCTCCCTCATGGCGGCCGCGAAGTCAGGGTGAACTTCCCCCTCAAGGATGTGCATACAGACATGCCATAGCATGCACATGCTTTTCCATTAAACAGATGCCGTCTGGAGAATCGAGATTATTGCCAGAGAACAGCAAGTATCTTTGGGGACAAAACCATTCCTTAAATATAAGATTTTTGTCAGGTAATGACCTCATGGTTTTATAAGACGCTCACAATTGCTGCCGTTGGTGATTACAGACAGGTAGGGTGCAGCATGCTTAGTGGGAAACTCAGATTACACACCTGAGGGAAGTTGAGTATGTGACAGGGCCGACATGCACTGAAAGATGGCTTTTTAAAAACCTTGGTTTCTTTGGCCTGACAATGAACATAGTTAGAAAGGAACTTAATTGCGCTATTTAAGATTAGGAAAGGTACAGGGGGAACAAAGTTATCAATTCTCAGTTTAAAATGCCATTGCACAATATGAGAATAACTGCTCATATGAATGGTGCAGCAAGAAAATGTAAAAACCAATAAAGTGAAATACTCTGCACACAGTGGAATTCGGGGCTTCAGGAGATCAGGGAGTCAAACGCAGCAGCTGTATATTAAAAGAAGGCTGAATAATTTTATGACCACTATTAAAGAGGAGACAGGATTTAACTGCTGTAAGAGGTTAGAAATAAGGAAAAACTTCATAATGATGGGGGTGCAGAGGGGGTGAGACCCCAGAGTGGGTATAATGCAAGTGCTTCAGTTTGCCATACTGCCCTCAGATTTATCAAGCTTTGTCACGTTGTCTGTAAATCAGACCAGAACGTGCTCACTCTCAAAGCTGTGACCATTGGCCTAGGTCTCTACAGCCTATCATCTTTTCCTTTGCACACTCATATCACAACCAAGTTCCTTACCCAGAAGTCTCTAGTGACCCCTTCCGTGGGACTCTTGTCTTCTACAGAGCTTGGCCAAATGTGGTTTATCCTGAACACAGATTCCTGACGCCTATGTTATGCCTCCTATCCATTTTCCTTTTCAAATATTCAAGAAGCGCCTGTGAGCAGATTCCAAGCTACACACAGAAATTCTGTATTTGAAACCAGTTGTCTTAATCTCATATACACTGAAGACCACAATAATCCATCAGGACATGCTACTCAAACCATATCCCACTTCTCTCTCATCACCAACAACAAGAACCTAGATGAAGCATGGTCTTCATTCTGTTAACTGTTGACCGTTAATTGCCTCACATTCTCTCCTGCATTGTTGCTGGGTCCTGGTGCTTTTAAACAATCCCTGCGTTTGTGAGAATTTCAGAAGCTACAGTATTCTTCCGTATCCATATCACTTTGTAATCCCAGACACTCACAGAAGCCAGGGCACAGCAAATATTAATATCTCTTTTTGAAAAGAAAAAAAAAAAACAGAAATTTCCCTTTGTTTCTGCTCACATTCCTGTATCCTCTGATTCCTGTTCCTTTTCAGGACACAGATGATGTGCATTAGTTAGGAGAGCCTGGAGATGTTAGTCATAAATCTTCCTTATTCTTTCAATTTGCTTCTATATTTTGCCACATGTGGAATGGTCTGTCTTTTCTTTATAATTACCTACACCCTTAGAATATTAGGAGTTAATAAAATCATCATTTGTCCACTTAAAACAATCCTGCACCCTAAACAATCATCTTAAATTCACATTTTAGCATGCTCTTTCCATGAGCTTCTGGAAAGCATCTTTACATCCCTGAAATAGTAAGAAATAAAGTGAGTAAAATCTACAGTGTCATTCATTTGGTGCTCTTCATTGTAATTGTTATACCACTGTTCAGAATTTCATCCATCTTTTTCAACAAGTGTGTAAGAACCTTGTATGTTCCAAGACACTGAGGATGCACAGCAGATAATAAAACATTTTTGCCTTCACTGTGTTTAGACTATAATAAGGAATATATTAAATAAAATTGCTAAAAGAATTTGTAGAAAGTTAAGTATCTACCATTTATTAATTAAAGAAGTACTCATATTAATGTAAGGAAGTGAATTTGGAAAAAATGTGTTTAGGTTAGCCTTCCCTGAGAAGATGGCTGTTGAATAAAATTTCTAATTGAAGTATAGGAAATAATCATGCAGACCTGTGAGGGAAGAGTATTTCTGATAAACCAACAGTGAGTGTGTAAAGGCCTTGAGACAGAACCAGGCCTGTGTGTTTCTGGCAAGAAGTAAGACAGCTTCTATGATTTCTATAAATGGCAGCAGCAAGAAATGAAGTCAGAGACGCCCTGGGAACAATGATCCAGGGTCTGACTAGATGTGAAGAGCCACATGAGTGGGATTGATAGGAACTCAGTTATACATTGCAAGATCTTTATCTCCTTGGTTAAAAAGAAGCCAACAGGGAAGGCGGTGCTGGGAAAGAAGCAGGAAGATCTGTAAGGAATCTGGTGCCCTCTTTGGGGCAAGTTTCACAAGAGCTCTAATCAGTTAGTAGGAATCCAATATACTTAGATTATACATTGAAAGTATAATCAAATAATTTGTGAAAAATCAAATGTAGAATGACAAAACATGATAGTCCAAGGACACAGCCAAGATTTATACTTGAAACTAATAAGTGATAGAATTTTTAAGTATTTATGACATAGATGGTATCTATCAAGGCACAATTGGAGGTGAAAGAATACCAGCAAATCTGTCTTGGAAGACTTCAGTGTATGATGTGTTTGATATGACATGATATGTTTAATAGACATCTCAATTAAATGCTTCATGGGATAGCAGGTGCATTTGGATGTTGGGATTTAGACGAGTGATTTGGGCAGGAAACATAAATATAAACTTGCAAATATAAAAATAAATGTAGACATGCTTGGAAAAGCATGGTAGCCTCTTTTTCAACTGAGGGGAGAAAAGAGATGGTGAAAGAGTGAGTTCATACACTCCTCCACATTTAAAGACTTAAGGAAACAAAAGGACCCCAGTGATGGAGTGTCTAGAACAGTGATAGGAAATTTAGGCTGCCATAATGCCTTGGAAGTCAAGTGAGTATTTCAAGGTGACCTTATGTCAATAACTTGTGAAGGATCAAGTGAGATGACAGCTGAGTAATAATTTTTGGATTCAGGGATGAGAAGAACAAGGAAGACCTAAACAAGACTGATTTCAGTAAAGAAATAGGGCCAAAAGATTATGTAAGTAAGTTCCACACAAAGTGGAAGTGATTAAAAACAGCAAGTCAGCAAACTAGGATTGTCTCAAAGAGAATGCTGAACATTTGGAGCAGGAAGTGGGGGGGTCACAATATGGTATTTTTCTGTCAAAAGCAGTTATCCCACCATAGGCCAATATCCTATAAATCTCTCCTGCCTTGTAAAATTTATATGAAAATCAAAAAATTTATGTTTATGCAAGGAAGGGCAGCTGCTACATTCCCAGAACTTGATAACCTGGAATGGCAGACTCCACCCCTGAGCCCCAACCCAACACCCTCATCCACCCACTTGTTTGTATTGATTTTTTAACTAGCTAATTCTGAAAGACTGTGAGGTCATACCCCAGCCAGTGGGAGAAAGACACAGATACCACCTGTACTAGAATATGAAAAATGTGAATAACCTATATTGGTATACTTTCTAGCCAGTTTGGGTTATTGTTTACCCTCAATGCAAAAAGAAATTACCTTGTGAGTTACTTTTGCTTTGTTCCTATGTTTCTCTGTACAACACCAAGAATATTTGTTTTGAACAATAAGGGAGTACTTTTAAATACTGGGAAAATGATAACATATTTGTAAGCTTATTAGAATATTTCAAAGAGGGGGAAGATGAGTGAGTCACAAAAGAAAAGATAGAATCACTAAAGTATTGTATTTGAGTAGAGAATGCATGATGGCTTCTAATCACATCTGGAATGTTTGTCTTCAGCCAAGAATATCAATAGCTCATTTACGGTGAAAGAAATTGTAGGATATTCAGGGTAAGACACAAGTAGGTAATGAGTGCATGTGAAAGTTTTCTCCTGATTGCATTTATGTTATCAGTGAAATACAAGGAAGCATTGTCAGGTGAAAGTAATAAGTGTGGGGAGGCCTTGCAGGATCTAGAAGGGGGGAAGTGTGTGTGTGTGTGTGTGTGTGTGTGTGTGTGTGTGTGTGTGTGTGTGTTATAAAACTGGCTTAAATGAAGACGTTAAGTACATTAGTAGGATGAAGGGCAAGACTTGCCATGATATTAATGACCAAATTTTGCTAATGTTTGGTTTGTTTGGGGACTTGGTTTGTTTGTTTGTTTGTTTGTTTGTTTGTTTGTTTGAAGGGTCTCACAGTGTGGCACTAACTAGCCTGAAACTTGCCACATAGACCAGGATAGTCTCAAACTCAGAGATCCTGCTGCCTCTGCCTCCTGAGTGCTAGGATTATAGGCATGCACCACCCTACCCAATTCTTATCACATTTTTTAAGCTAAATTGGCCATCCCCATGTGTGTTCAGGAGGATTATATTGTGATTTAGCTAAATGAGTCCTAACAAAAAGAAAGAGGGCAAGGGAGTTAAAAGTGTTTGCAGGGAAATGAGTATAATGGTTGACTACAAAATTCAAAATTGATCAGGGATTAGGAAAGGAGGCTAGGAACAGAAAAAAAAAATAATAGACGGTGGGAGGCATTGAAAGATTGCTGGAAGTGAAGTAATTGAGTAAACTGGGAAGATAAGGATGGGTTGTAATCAGTTAATGAAATGTTTGAAATTGAGATAATGAATGTGTCTGAGTAAAGAAAGCATCAAGAACATGGCCACAGGAGGTTGTCTGAGGTAAAAACAGGCCAAGAAATTGAGTATGTAGAGCACTAGGAAAATCTTATACATGGATTTTAAAATAATTAAGATTGTGACTAGAGGGATGTTGGGTAGCAAAGAAATGTTGGAACCAAACCTTAAAAAATGAGAGGGAATTTCCCAAAGGGATGTGTGGGGCAGGGGTGGTCACAGCAAAATGTATAGTGGACAAGAACTACAATTTGATGACAGGGAACAGAGAGCAGACTACTTTTAAGGGAGACAAATCTAGAAATTTGAAAGTAAGAAGTATGGTCTAGAAATAGTAATAAGTGTGGTAGTTTGAAACAAAATGGCCCCAAAGGGAATGGTACTATTAGGAGGTGTGGCCTTGTTGGAGTAGGTGCAGTCTTATTGGAGGAAGTGTGTCACTGAGGAGGTGGGCTTTGGGGTCTCATATATGCCAGGCCATACCCAGTGAGACAGACCACTTTTTGTTTCTTGTGCAAAATGTGGAACTCTCAGCTACCTCTCCAACACTATGTCTGCTTGCACACTGCCATGTTCTGCCATGATGATAATGAACTGTAAGCCACTCAATTAAATATTTCCCTTTGCAAGAGTTGCTGCAATCATGGTGTTGCCACACAGCCATAAAAACCCTAAGACAGTAAGGAAAAGAGCGAAGAAACTGCCTGCTCTCTCTTCACTAAATATGTGAGAGAGGAAAGCATTACACTGGAAGGAAGTGCAGAAGTGATGCCATCAGAAGAGGTGAAGTATTTTAGGATACAAAAAAAAATGAGGCTGAGGGGCTACAATGATTTGAGAGTCCATTCATGTCAATACATTGGTAACCAACAAGGTTATATGTGGAGTTCATGATGGGATTGGTCCTTCTGGTTCAAGTCACATAATGGAAGAGAGATGGGAGCTTTGTAGAGTGGGAGACTATTGCCAGAGTTTGCTGAATTCCAAGTGTCTCATCCCCTTAACTGTTAAAAAATGGCAGCAGGGAAACTGGAGAGGGGCAGTTTTCTTTTGAAGAAACAGCTACTCTTGTATTTGCTGCTTCCTTCGATCTCTGGAAGGGGGGGCCACC
The DNA here is from genome assembly GCF_004664715.2 of Peromyscus leucopus. Taxonomy (NCBI): domain Eukaryota; kingdom Metazoa; phylum Chordata; class Mammalia; order Rodentia; family Cricetidae; genus Peromyscus; species Peromyscus leucopus. The sequence goes on along the minus strand of NC_051070.1, from coordinate 37,613,282 downwards.
CTCAGTGCTATACCTCATTGCACTATCTATTGGCTAGCAAGGTTTCCATCTTCACAGATTTACAAAAGCAATGAGGACAGATCTTCTGGCCTCGCCATTCCCTCTGACAGCAGCCAAGGTTCTGGGAGAGCAAAATAGTCAGAAAGCCTTGGGAAGAGTTTGAAAGGAAGTCCTAAACATACCCAGCAGCTCTATAAACTACAGCATATGAAACAGTCTACAAAACAAGTTCAATTAAATAGACTATTGACAGTCTCATAACCAATCACATAGATTATGATTCTTTCCTTCGATCTGGCTTGATTCCTTGGATATTAAAATGTTTTCTGAGCCATAATACATCAATTCCAACCTGAGGACATGGATAGGGAGATAGTAACTCCAAAATACAGGGGAGGCAATTAAGTTGGAGCTTTCTACAAACACTTTAATATGAAAGCTTAGTGTTCTCTTGACAGTATGCTTCATACAAAAATTTTGTTTGCTGTATTTGACAACTCCATCACTGGAAGAATTTTAGAAAATCAATAAAGATGTGTAGATGGATAGCTTTGTTCAGGCCTAAACTGAGAAATCCCAAATGAATATATCTGAGAATTATGGGGAAGGTTCTCAACCATTCCTTCAAGTTCCTTGTGTCACAAATAGAACTATGAAAGACAGAAGTACAGCTGAACAAAGTCAACAGATAGCTAAGGTCTCCTCTCTTCACTGTACTCCATGATCCATTATCCCCTGTGTCCTCCAAGTTTCAAAGGATGCTTCAGGGACATGAGAAAGAAGTACCAGAGGACAAGACAGAATCTGTCAGCTGTAAGAAGGTCATGGAACCAAAAGAGACATCAGGGATGATCCCTAAGACAATATAGACATGCCTGTAGCTATTCTTTAATACAGTTCTCTGAAAATATTCTACACTAATTGGGAGAGATGAAACACAGAAAATGAAAGAAATGTTTCCTTAAAACTGTGTTAAATATATATATATGTATATATATATATATATATATATTTGAATGAATACTGTGAATATAATCTATTAATATCACAAATGTGATTAATATCATGAGTTTAATTAATGAATATCATGAGTGTAATTTAAAAATAAAAATAATAATAAAAAAGAAAAATGCATTTTAAATTTCTAACATAAATACAAGAGTTTTAGAGCAATACATTAATCTTGCCCCTTTGTTCTAACTACTTAGGCAAAGGTCTCATTTCCTGATTGTTGAAAGTCACTCATTACCTGATCACACCTTATGCCCTACTACGTAATTGCATGAGTCATCCATGGGTGGCTGAAACATGAAAGAAATGCAATATATTAAAAATCTACTATCAATCCAGTCAGGAAGAACTAGCTGGATAAACCAAAATAGACTTCAAATAATCACTATATATGAGCCTGCAAGTTTATCCACATCCCTATCTCAAAAGCTAACACATCTCATGCTCTTTCTCATATTTAAATCTAGATAAGTGAATTTCCAATATCCTTTGAGGATGCAGCTGTTGTTTAACACTGTGATTTCATATTTACACGGCTCCTCCATCATAGGATCTTAGGCTATTTTACTACAATAATTCTGTATTAATACCCATAAAAATAATAATTTCAGCTACCTTATTCTATTGGGTAACCAATAAGGAATACATTTATTTTCCTGGCCATTGGAAAGTTCTAGCTTTATCCTCAGACAGACAAAGCAGCCAAATCTACTGATCATCTGAAGAAAAATGAAAAATAATTAAGGCCAGTCAACAGGACAAAAGAATTTTACTTGTAAAATGAAAATGAATTTTACTTGTAAGAATCTCTATATTTTATTTGTTCCAGGAAAAATGTAATTGCCTTGGAAATATGAACTTTTTGACATTCATTTAAGAAAAAGAACCAACATTCTTACATAGATTAAGCCATTTAGACAAATTTGTATTTTTAGATTAATGTGACAAATCCCTTACAATGTGACTTTTAAAAATCAACTCAGAAATGTATTTCCCCTGGGAATGTAGGATTGGACCCAGCCTCCTCTATAAGTCCTATACCTATTATATTCTATCCTCTATCTACAATCTATAATCCTCCTGTCCAACAATGTGTCCAGCACAGTTACTGACTCACTATTAACTGATGTCTGATGCAGAGTGTATTGGCTCCCAAATCCCCCAGTGACTCCCTCTTATCCCAGTGGGTAAACCTGACCCTTTCACTTTTTCTCACCTACTCTCCATTTACTTAATTCTGTCTCAAGACAGCTTTCTCCCAGGTACTTACACATTCCTTTTCCCAATATTTAAATACAGGGCCCTAAGTAAAACAGGCTGTGGCACAAAGTCCTAGTTCCTGGATCAGAGATGATCGCTGAGAATTGATTTTAAAATTAATGGAGAAAGGGAGGAAGAACCGCTGCAAGAATATAAGCAAACAAACTCTATTCTGTCTCATAACCAATGTGGTGTTCTGCGTGTTAGCTGTGAAAGCTGGCAGTCTCTCACCAGATGCTAACAATGGTTCTTAAACAGTTCAAGTAAGTGGCACAACGATGCCTCATTCAATGACACTGTGCTTGTCAAACACCTTACAACATGGTTTCCTTGGGTCAATTTGCATATTGAAATATTGGTGCTTGCATCATTTCTCCCATTGTAAAATGAAATACTTTTGAGCATTCAATTTTCTTCCTCTTTTCAATCATCCATACACCACACACACACACACACACACAAAACAAATGCATTTCATTCACTCAAATTAGGTCACAAAACTGAAGAAGTAGCATGCTGTGCAGACAGACTGAACACTGGACATTATTGCACACTGTGAGATTACTTAAGCAACTCCATAGGAAGAAATTGCTTTTCCATGTCACAGTGTTCCAAGATGGATTTAGGACAAGACAAGGCAAGTAATAAGGATGTCTGTTGAATGTCATGAATCCCACTAAATCAATTAGTTGCTAAGATATGGGAAGATTTTTCTCTAGCCTCTCCTTCACCCCTAGTGCTACAAAGGCCACGAAGTTATCAAGCACACAGGACTAGAGTGGCCTGACAGAGTTCAGCTTCTGCAGGAGGCTCCTAAATGGAAAATTACTCTGATTGTGGCAGTCCAATTTCAGATGGCAAGCATCATCGAGACTGAACATCACTGCTGAATCCCCGAGAAAGACCCAAGTGCTTATCCCATTCTAAAGATACAATTAGCTAGCATTTTTATCTCCACATCTGAAGAGCCTAAACCAGACAAGTACCTTATGAGCATTTCTGGCCCTGAAAAGGAGGCAATCTCACACTGAGTCTGGTTTATTTTCCATTCCATTAACGGACTTTTTCAATAGACAGCAATTAATCACTCTCCTTTTCGTGCAAAGACAAAATTACAGCTTTGTAGTCTTAGTCCAATTTGATGACTATTTAAGGACAAAATTTCAACATGGTCCACACCTTCAACATTAATATAAGAGCTTGTCAAAGTGTCCTGACCAGGTAATTTCTACTTCCATGAGACTAGGTCATTTCAGCACAAAGGAAAAAAAATAGGTAAGAAAGTTTTGTAATCAGAAATATGAAGCACCAATAAAAATAGACATTTCATAAATAGATTCAGACTACCTGACCAAATGGGTGTGTGGTTCAATTGCGCTGCTATGAGAAGATATGTTTAACCCAAGCATTCCTTCATTGCTAGGCACACATGCTGCCTCCCCAAGGAAGATCACAAAGTCTACTGAATTGAAGCAGATGGATACTTGAACAACTCCAACACTTTTCAGGATTTATAAGTAAAATGGGATGAGATTTCTTCTAAAGGAAAGATTCATTGTAACTGATGTTAGAATTGGTAGGGGAGGAGGTTGATGAAGAAAGCTGAATTTGATCTGACCCTTGAAAATGAGGAAGGTTTTAACAAAGAAAAAAGGGTAAGTATACATGAATGCCAAACAAATGTGATAGCAAAGATGCATAGAACGAGAAGGCATATAGTATGTTAACAGTATTTAAGTATCCTGGTGCAAGTCATTGGCAAAATATCCAAAGTGAAAAATGGACCTTTGAGTAGGACATATGAGGTAGAGCAACTATTTCTAGTTTAAAAACAAAGAAATAAAAACTATCCAAAGTGACCTACAAAGATGATAGCAATAACTGCTTCCAGCCAGAAGTGAACTCAAACATCCTGCCATTCAAGTGTGTTCCCCTTGCACCACCTTTGTGTGGACTGGCAGCACATTGTAAAAGGTATCTCTCATGAGCACTAGTGAGTGGGGAGTTTTTGGGCCAGGTGGTATGATCACAAATGCGTATATTGCTCACTGAAGTCCTGGAACCAGGAGAAAGGGAGTAAAGAAAGAAAGATTGGTTAAAATGCTTCTCCAGTCATCTGCTGGGGATAATGGGAGCATGAACCGGAACTATGATGCCTGAAAAAGAAGGAATGAGATGGATTAGAAAGCTGTTTGGAGGATGTAATCCCTCATGTTGATGATAAGGGAAGCAATAAAGATGATCATCAAGCTTTATAGCCTAGGACAGATGTTACTCACACTGAGAAAGTGATAGGAGATGGAAGATAAGATGTAAAGAGTTTCAAGATCAATTCTAGTCTCTCCAATTTCACTGGATGGTGCTCAGTTACTCTATAGGAGTTGGAGCCCAAGTCTATAGTCTGAGTTTCTGGCCTGTTGAGCACACATAGGAAGGTTAGGGGCTCACATGTCAGCTTTATTAATGGTTGGTAAAGAACAATAGCAAAAAAGAAAGAGCTTTTGAACCCTATTCTTGAGATCTCTCTTATTTATCTCCCAAAGTGGAAAGTCTGGGAAACATTGTAGATTGAGAGTAGACTTCCCAGTCAACACAAGAGCAACTGTGTAAACCCTCAGGCATGTAGAACAGAAGAAAAAGAATGGTAGGCATATCCCTCATAACTGAAGTCTTGTCCAATGAACATGATAGAGACCAGATACAGAAGAATCTCTCTACAATAGCACAAAGTGGTGGGGGAACTGATTTATTTTGAGAACAACAACCAATTCTTCTAATAAATAATAAGTCAATGACTACCACACTCAGACCAAGTCAAAGAAAAAATACTCCTCCTTAGAGGAAACAAAGAAGAAGAGTTCTCAGGTTATTCCCACAAAAGCCAAACTTATAGCTGAGTAAAAAAGACAGAACACTTCCTTCCTGTATGTGTATGGATAGTTTAGACTACATGTATGTTTATGCTTCACATGCATGTTTCATGCCAGAGAAGAAAGAGGCATCAGATTCCCTTGAACTGGAGTTACAGCTGGTTATGAGCTGCCATGTGAGTGCTGGGAATTGAGCTCCTCATTCTCTGAACAGCCAGAGCTCTTAACCACTGAGTCATCTCTCCAGCCTGGTAGACTTCCTTCTGAATGCCTAAGTCAGAAACCTGAGAGCCACCTTCCACCAAGAACAGACGCTTTTCCACCAGTGGTCAGGCAACTTGTAGTTGAACAATTCTGTTTTCAATGCAACATAACATTGTTTTCCACTGGCTATTTCTCCATTATGTTCATCATGTCCCCTAGATCCATAGATCAGAATCTCCTAGATACCTTTACAGACCTTTTACTGTGTTCTTCCCAATGCTGAAAGATTGTAAAATGCAAAGTAATCACATTGATCTCCCAGTTACAACCCCCTCTATATCTGCAGACACTTCTAAGATAACATCCAAACATTCACTAGTATCATACTTACAAAACCAGTTATTGCCTTGTCTTCCTATCCTACTAAAATCTGAGTTATTTTAGTGGAGACTATTCCTTTTTCTAATTTATTTTTGTGTTGTCAATGCGAGCAATGTATTTATGTATCCAAAAACATAATTGACCCATATTAAACCCATTCACATATGACCCTGTTTATTTAACCAATTTCTGTATGCCACCCAGCCCTACTAATCTCTGCGAAACACGTTCTAATTCCAGGTATACCAACCTACAAGCAGACAGTAAGCCTTCACTGCTCTTTCTTCTTAATGTTTATACCCTTCCTTCAGCTTTCTATTCTTTTTTATCCACTTAGGTATATCTCTGATATATTACTTACATTTCACAATGCCAGGCCTTACCCCACTTCCTCTAAATAATCTTTCTTATTCCTCATCCTTTCTTGTTATCACACCACTGGACCCAGATCTTCCCATGGTATCGGTACATGTCTCAAACACTGTGATCATCAAATTTCTTTTTAATGATTATTTACCATCTTTATCTCCATGTGATTGCAGAATGTCTCAACTGGCCTTCTCTGAATGACAGATGCCTGGATTAAATAAATGAGGAAGGAAGAAATTCTTTTACAAGTCATGTTTATCTTTTCTTTTCTTTTTTTTTTTTTTAAGGCATTCTCTTACCCTGTGTCCCAATATGTCCTAAAACTCATTATGTAGCTCAGACTGCCTTCAAACCCACAGTGATTCTCCTGCCTTTACTTCCTGGGTGCCAGTATTACAGACACAAGCCGCTGTGCTTGGCTAGTTTGTCCAACTGAAAATGCACCAGAAAAGGCCCAATACTTCTATAGCAGCAAGAGGACAGAAAGTTGATTATGTATTCTCTGTCTCTCTGCTAATTACTTTGCTTTAACAGACCTTCAGAAACAATTCAATAACTAGAGGGTGTATTTTTAATTGCATTTTAAGTTATTAGGAGACAGCAAAAACAAATCTTTTAGGAAAATCTATTTTTTATTAAATATTTAGTTTTCTTCACATTGGCTTAAGGCTTGCAGAAGCCTGTAAATAAAGGGGGGAAAGTTCACTATTTTATAAGAGGTCCCACTATACAAAGTAAGCAAAGATGAATTAGATTCCATTTATACAAATCTTGATACCTCCCTACATTGCCAGTTGTCATAGAGTTTCTCTTGCTGTGAAGATACACCATGACCACAGCAACTCTTATAAAGAAAAATATTTAATTGTGGTGGCTCACTTACAGTTCCAAGGTTCAGTTAATTATAATCATGATGGAACATGGTAGCATGCAGGCAGACATGATGCTGTAGAAGTAGATGAAAGTCCTACATCTTGCAGGCAACAGAGAGTAGTCTGTGTATCACATTGAGCAAAGCTTAAGCATACCTAAGATCTCAAAGGCCACCTCCACAGTGACATGTCCTGTGGACATATGAGTCCAACAAAGCTACACCTCCTAACTGTGCCACTTCCTTTGGGGGTCATTTCCTTTCAGACAACCACATCCCTGGCTTCCAAAGGCTTGTAGCCATATCATACTATAAAAATGCATTCAGTTCAACTTCAAAAGTCCCTATATTCTATCAAAGTCTCAACAATGTTTAAAAGTCCAAATTTCAAAGCTTCTTCTGAGATTCATGAAATCTCTTAAATGTAATATCCTATAAAATCAAAATAAAAAAAAATAGACCCCATATTTCCAACATATAATGGCATAGGATATATATTACCATTCCAAAATGTAAGGAAGAAAGCATAGTGAGGACCAAAACCAGCTGGGCAAACACTTAACTCTGCATCTCCATGCCTGATGTTAAAACGCTCTTTAGATCTCCAACTCCTTTCAGCTTTGTTGACTGTAACACACCTCTTTCTCTTAGGCTGGTTTCACTCCTTGTTAGTAGCTTTCCTTGGCAGGTATCCCATGACTCTGCCATCTCCAACGTCTTGGAGTCTCCAAGGCAATCTAGGCTTCACCTTCACAGCTTCATGAAGTGGCCTCTCTGGGACTTCATTCTGGGACACTCCTGACACATACCTGATCTCAGAAGCTTTCCGTAGGAACAAAGGCAAATTTCACAAGTCATTTCTTCTCTTCTTGACTCAAAAGCCAGAATCACATGGCCAAAGCTGCCATGTGCTGCTGTTTAGGGCTAGAACATGGCCCCCTCATTGAATTACATTCTCACCAGCTTTCTATTTTTGATAATTTCCTTCACTGCCTAAGCCTAGTGTTCTGGAATTTGCTCTGTAGACCAGGCTGGCCTCAAACTCAGAGATCCCCCAGCCTCTGCGTTCTGAGTAGAGTACTTGGATTAAATGTATGCATCATCACACCTGGCTCTAAGCTTTTCTTTAATTCTCTTTCACAAGTTAGAAATTTAGCTGGGTGGTATCTCACCCTGAAGTCATCACTCCACTTATTCCATTTCTTAATCTGTTTATCTCCTTGAATGCAGTACTTAGTTCCATTCAACGTTTCAGTGTTTCTTTTCTCCTTACGTTTTATATTTTGTAATTTACCCTGCTCAGCTTGCTCCTTTTCATTGTAAATCTTCATTAGAGTTACCACTAATAACCACATGACAGAGTCTATACTAGGCTGTTTTGAGATTTTTTTTTTTTCTGCCAACAGAATTAACCCAAAACTTTTCACTTTAGCCTCAGGCAGACTCTGCAGACAAAGGCTAAAGGTAGTCACTTTCTTCACCAAAATATCATAAGAATGATCTCTAGGTCACATATTAATACTCTTCTCCTCTGAAAATTCTTGAACCAGCCCCCCACAGTTCACCAAATCACATTCAGCACCACTGTCTTCCATGCTCCTACTAGTATGGCCAATTAAGCAGCACTTAAAGAGTTCAACTGTTTTTCTAATCCACAGTCTCAAGGTGACATATTCCTTCAATCAAAAGCGTGGTCAGGCCTATAACAATACCCCAGTCCCTGGTACCAACTTCTATTTTTGTTAGGGTTTCTATTGCTCTGAAGAGACACCATGACCACAGAAACTCTTATAAAGGAAAACACGTAATTCTGATGGCTCAATTACAATTTAAAGGTTCAGTCCATTGTCATCGTGGCGGTACATGGTGGTGATCAGGTAGATATGTTGCTGGAGAAGTAGTTGAGTGTCCTACTTCTTGTGCAGGTGACAGAAAGTGGTCTGTGTATCACACTGAGTGAAGCTTGAACATATATGAGTCAGCAAAGCCCACCGCCACAGTGACACACTTCCTCCAACAAGGGTATACCTACTCCAATAAAGCCACACCTCCTAATAGTTCCACTCCCTTTGGGGTCCATTTTTCTTCCAGCAATCACACCAGTAGAGTATGATGTGCCATTTCTCACTAGGAAGTTGCATTCTACAGCATCATCTCAATCATGAAACAGTGGGTATTGTTTCATTTCCTTGTTTTTTTGTTCATTTTTTTTTTAATGTGAAACTTGAGTTATGTCAGCAGCCAGCCTCTAAGAGTGGCAAGGCCACAGGCTCATCAAATTTCAACAGGGAGAAGAAGCTAAGGAAGTCTTGTATCATATCTTGTAAAGCACAAGTGATGGGAACAGAAATCCAAACAAATTGCTCTCTAGGTTTCTCATATCTTTGTATGAGAGGCCCTACCACCACCATGGTCTGGGGAACAGAATTACTATGGTAGTTTAGACACGCATTCAAGTCAACCACAATATCTATGCAAATTACCATTTACATTGATGGTTAAGAATATTGGGGGGGGGGGGGAATAGAACTGCCTGTCCAAATAGTAAGACCATCTGCCTGCAATTTCCCCTGCAAAGCACCAAGGAAGCTACCACGCACAAAAGCCTCTTGCTGAAGTTCATCCTACTCGTGAAGTGCGAAAGACCCTCATCTTTACAGACCGGGCACTGTGGCCATCCAGGAAGTTAGATGTTATGAGAAACCTTCCAAAATTCTGATTCTCTGACTTTGCTCCCAGTGGGAGAAAATTACAGCAGACTTCAAACAGATCTGCACTTCTAGAGCATATCCATTGAAGTGTGGAGGTCGCTAGTAAGGCCTAGCTAGTTAGCCATTTGGAAAGAGAGTAACCTGTGTGCTGTCCATGCCAGACATGTCAGAATTTTGTCAAAAGACAGCTGTACTGCGTCTTACACAGGTGAAGAATATATTCAGTAATCCACTGTGATGGAGAACACCAGGTCAGAAAGGTCACTTCTTTCGGTGGTTCAAATGAGAAATGCTCCCCATAGGCACATGTATTTGAACACTTGATTTCCAGTTGATGGCAACTGGAAATCTAAGGTATAATAATAATAATAATAATAATAATAATAATAATAATAATGGATAAAAAACTTTCTTTCTTATATTGCTTTTGGCCACACACCAACAAAATGCAATTAATACAACACAATGGAGTCAAGATAACTAAACATATAATTATACATGGAAAAATGGATACAAAGAAGTTGGATACTTCAGGTTTTTTTGTTTTGTTTCATTTTAATTAGGTCTAGATTTCAGTCTGATTCTTGGGATGTAAAGCATCAGTATACACAAAAATAATACAGTGGGCACCTTTCAACACTTCAGCTTTAGTTTGTTTATTTGACAACATATCAATCTAATAGAGATCCAAAAATAGCAAAAAGAAACAAACACAGCAGAGCATTGCTGCAAGGGGTCAGATAGGAACAGGAAGGGTTTCTCTATTACAACATCCGTATAGACATAGCCCTGTTCTGTAAGCAAGGTTTTTCCCGTTGTATGCTGGAGTCTCCTGGCAGAGAAAAAAAAAAAAAAAAAAAAAAAAAAAAAAACAGTGCCATGTAGTCTAGCATTTGCACCTTGTTTCATGGCTCCTCTCTATGTGTTACTGTTGTTTTGTCTTGTCTCTTCTCCATACTGCAGCGCCAGTGTCCTTCTGCCTGGGCTCTGTCCCCCAGGAGATCTATATGTCCTCACGCCTTGATAGGTCAAAATGTTCAATTTTATAAAAGTTATAGATGAGCTGTTACATTTTTTCTGGTAGCGCCAGCGTTTACATTTTGTTAAAAAACAAGTCCATTTCTTCTGACAACACTTAAATGTTGTTTGTAGCATTCCACCCTACTACACACTTCACCCACTCACAACACTTGTCTGAGTGGTCCTGCACGAAAGTGCTTTTAATTTAGTCTCTTCTATACTCTGTACTAGCTCTGCAAATTTGCCATTAAAATGCATTAAGCTGGTTTTTTAAAATAAAAATAAATGCAAATGTCCTTCAAAACTTCTTACAGGAATAAACAAGAAAATGTGAAACCATTAGAGTTAATTTATAGGAGTTAAAGCTGGAGGGAAGGATCAGATGATAGCATGTATCATTTATTCAGACTGATTTAGAGTGCTATGGAGAAGTCAGATGCAAGGAAATAGGAAGTTTTGGTTGTGTTGTACACAGTTTGCCTCTTTAGAGAACAACATAGAAGAGGGTTCCTCACAGAGCTGACCCTTCCAGTCAGCATCTCTTTTGTCTTTTCCTTGTCTGTTTTCATTTCCATGATAAATTCAATAAATGTTTACTTCTTTGCCATCAGATGAACACAACGGACAATACAAGCATGGCCTGTCAGGCACATTTATCAAAAAGAAAAAGAAAAAAGTCAAAGATCACAGTGTACTAAACATTAAACCTTGGGAAACGGGGTTGGGGGTGGGGGTGAGGGTATAAATAAATCTGATGGGACGGCTTTCTAAAGACTGTAGATGAGGTCCACGTTAAATTGAGCTAATCAAGGTTCAACAAGAGGGGATCAGAAGAATTGGGGCAAGAGTCAGAGAATGAGGAGGTAGAGCTATCCAGGCTAAATCTAACAGCATCTGCAAACAGACTATCTTAGGTGGTCACAAACATGTCAGCACAGCTTACTGTGTACCACAATGGATGACAGGACAGAGGTGAGTCTGAAAAGATCAAAGGCAGGACCAGAAAATGGGACAGGACTAGACAAGGAAGGAGTTCAGATTTTATTCACAAGACTGTGTGCTGCACTGAAATTTTACCAAGGAATCCCATGATGCTGGTTTTAGAAAGAACACAGGCTATTAGGGAAGAACAGGGATAGACCATACACAGTTTAGAAGTTCTTCTGATAAGAGGTAATGGTGGCCTAAACAGGAGAGTGGTAATGATTTGAGCAGACATGGATAAATTGAAGGAGAGTCAGGAGAGCAATGACATTGATACATAGTTTATGGGGATGAAACCTGACCAAACTGCTCTCTAGGTCCATCATCCCTTTATACCATGGCTTCTCTCCTCATAATCTGGGGGACCTAATTGCTATGATAATTTAAACATCCTGTCAAGTCACCCATGATAGCTACCCATCTAACTACTTATTTTTGATAGTTTAAGACTACTGGGGAAAAATGAAACTTCCTGTCCAGTTAGTGCTATTTTTCTTATTGTATGAAAGATAGAATGTTTAACATTCTACCTAGGGAAAAAATTAAAAAATACCTGTAAATATAAGAACAAAGACTGAGAAGTGGGATGCTATTCCCCATACCCATTATAAGTCATTTATAATATACTAAAGAAGGCCCCAGTGTACCAGCTATGTTTCTGAATTTGTTACTGATTCTACTGAAATCCAAAGAAGTTTCTACGCTGATTCTCACAAGAGGATCCTTGAATGTAGAAGTGAAGCATCTCCAGCCCGATCATAAGCCTGGAGGAGTTTAGTCCTCCCCAAATTGGAGAATACACTGAAGCCCTTTTCACATTTGCATGAAATCTGTAGGAGAGTTCTGATTTCTGCTAAGAGACTTTTCCGCAGAAGATGAATGGTAGCTAATTTCAGAATGTTTCCAGGATCTTCCAGTCTTTGTTTTTTACTACATCAACCACTGAGACTGAAAAATAGAAGGAAAATAGTTTGAGCCCTAAGGAAGCAAAGAGGAATGGCAGTGGAAATCTAAACACACCGCCCTGAGAGTCTCTTTTAAGGAAATAAAAGTAGCACAGACTTTTGAGGAGATGTAGATGCCCCGGGGTACTAAAAATATCAATTATATAACATGAAGGGAGAAGAAGCAAGAGAGTTGCTCATAAGGAAAAATCTCCCCCAAGTCCCACATAACAAGCCAACCCACAGGATACTCCAGAGAACTTTTTTTTTTTTTTTTTTACTGCTTCTCTGAATGGTCAAAAGCATAAATCCAGTAAATGTATGTTGATAGGTTTGAGTCTGGGAAAAGCAATATCCTTCCATTATTGCCTTTGGATATAGATAGGCTGGCAAACACAGAGGTGAACCAGAAAATTCTCTGTTTAGTGGAGAAGGAACGGCACAACAAACATAGAGTCAGTTAAAAAACGCACTGGTGTTCACTGGAAGACAAGTTTTCAAAAAGAAATTACCTGAATGATTTTAGGTGGAACTTTTAAAAAAATAGTTTTGCAGTTTTACAGATTTTTTTTTAATTTTACATATGTGCACTGTTTTTACATTATTCTCCCTTTCCAAGTGTTTCCATGTACCTCTTCTCCCACTCAAACGCATGGCCTCCTTTTCATTGTTATTGTTCCACCTATGTGGATAAGTCAGTGCTGCTCATGTGTACATGTTTTCACAATGGACCAAGAGGCACCATCTCTAGGTGAAGAGCTACAGGTGATTCATGACTGCTGAGCAAAGAGCATCAGTCTTCCCCAGGGATAAGTCCCCTAATTAGTGCCATGCATCTATATAATAAATTTAGTCGTTTTTCACCTCTTCATTCTGTATCTCTTCTGCCTTCTTCTCTATGGAATCCTTTCTTCTCAGCAAGTTCCCCTCTATATTAGGTCCCTTTCTATTGTAATAGAATACCTTGACAAAAGCAACTTAAAGAAGAAAGGTATATTTTGCCTTACAGTGTCACAGAGACAGATTCCCTCATGGCAGGGAAGGTGTGGCGATAGCCAGGGGAGTCCGACTCCTGCCTGCAGAGATGATGCCTGGCTTTGTAAAAATTATAAAATAAACTGGCTGAATTTCCCCACTCTGGAGTCTACAGTCCTCCTATTGTGGAGTGAGGGTCTGTGTTTTTCATAATCCTGTGAGGGGAAAATGATCTTGAGTTATGGGGATGAACTAAAAATGCAATCGTGAGTATCCTCGTAAGGAAAACACTGAGGAGGGCTGGAAGAGGAACGTGACCATGGAGGCAGAAGGTTGAAATAATTCAGATATCAGCCAAGGAAGATCTGAGTCATCAGGAGCAGGAAGAGATAAAAAGCCTTCAACAGAGAGACTCAGCTTTGCTTACACTGGAATTCAGCCCAGTGCCCAGTGGTGCTGACTGGAGCCCTGACCTTCGGAACTTCAAGTGAGTGGTTTTGTGTCTTTGGAAGCCACCTAAAGCTCGTGCAGATGTGTTGGGTATAAAGAAGAGAAATTTCTCTTACTCACGTTGCTCAACTCCGCAGTTCTACACAATGTGCTCAGAGCCTCGGGCACATAACCCCAATAAAGGTGACACAGCTCTAATTGCTTCAACCCAAGGGGGATGAACACAGTCTCCTGAGAGCCTTCATAAGAGAGGAAATTCAGATTTGTGTGGAATCAGCTCAGCTGAGTCCACAGAGAGTACTGGAGACGGTGGATAAGTGACTACGTCCTTTTCAATGCAAATTAGGCTACCTGTTACACCCTGGAATGTTATGTCAGCACTTTGGTTCCTATGACTTACCTGTAAAGAAAAGTCAGGAATCAGGGTACAGTCACAGTAGGACCACAGGAAGGCTTTCAGAAAGGGACACTCTTCTCCCAAGCCCAACATTCACACGCAAAGTGACTTTGGGCAAGTTCCTAGCCTACTTCACAACAATGTCAGAGGGCAGCTTTGCAATTAATTTGTAAATGCCCTTTGGCCCACAGAAAATCCATTCAGCCTGTGAGATTTGCATCTCCCAGAGCTACAGATTTGCATAGCACGCAACCCTGCCAAGGAAGCAAGCATCTGCCTGCAGTGAGCACAGGAGAAGAGGTGCTCATCCAAACACAGATTCCCTGGAAGACCAAAGGAAACTGAATGGAGAAGCGAGACGATTACAGCCGTTTCCACCCCAGTAAGCAAATCCTATTTGCCCCACTGTTTCTCCTTGGCACACAGGTATATTGGCAAGCATTTATTTTCTTGGACACCATGAGACTGTGGGCAAAATGTGTTGAGATTCTTTTCAGGTCCTCAGGAAAAGGGTGCTGTGTAAATCCAGGCACTATTACGTGAGACACGGAGCCTTTATCTCCCAGTCTTAATAAAGAACTAAGCATAAGGCCTATCTGACTTCTGGATCAGACACCAAATTGACCCCTCTGGGATCGGGAGAGTCTCATCTCCCTCCTGCCTTCTGCAGCAATGCAATAAAGGAGCCTTCGCAGAGGATTAGCTAAAGTTCACACACTGCCTCGAAGAGAAAAGTCTTGATTGAAGTGAGGAAAATTTATATTAATGGAAATGGAAAGATGAGAGGACGGTACCAAGACTGGGAATTTACAGAAAGTCACAATGAGGCGTTCAAGCTGAAGCAGGTCTGTGGGAAAGATGTGAGATCAAATACAAAGATAGAGTAAGAAGTAAGAATGGGAGGAGAGAGAGAGAGACAGAGAGAAAGAGATTTTCCTCAACCTGCCTTGGTTTCTCAATCCTAGAAGAGACATTCATTAAGCAACAAACAGAATGATTATTCAAAGTAGAAAGAAAAGAAAAAGTAGCAAAAGAACATCAGAGAATGAGAGAGCCAAAGAATGGAAGGTTAATAGGGAAAAGGAACATGATTTAACAATAGAGGGAGGAATTCATAGATCTGTAATAGGAGCTATAGGAACAGGGCTGTTGCCTAACTCTGTCTCTCTGTGTGTGTGATTGGTGGTGGGTGTTGGGCGGTGGTGGGGGTGGTGCTGTGTGTTTGTTTCTGTTGATGTTGTGTTTTTTTTTTTTTTTTTTTTTTTTTTTTTTTTTTTTTTTTTTTTTTTGTGTGTGTGTGTGTGTGTGTGTGTGTGTGTGTGTGTGTGAGTTTTCCTGGAGAAGGTATATATATGTGTGTGTGTGCTTGAAGGTCAGAGGTCAACTGTGGCGGTCATTATTCTCCAGGAACCACCCACTGTTTTTCTCTTTTTACTTGAGTCAGCATCTATTTCCAGGACCAGGGCCCCTCAGCAATTAGGCTAGGCCCCCTAACCAGTGAGATTCATGGAGTGTCATGTCTCTGTCTCCCCAGTGTTAGGTTATAAAAGCACTAGGCCCAGCATTTTTGAACCTTGGTCCTGGGGCTTGAACTCAGATCCTCATGCATACCTGGAAACACTTTGCTGATGGAGCTACCCCCTACCCCCTGTTGCTTGATTTCATGAAATCAGAACCACTCCAGTCCATTGCTTTCTGCTCCAAAATATACTTAATAATAACAATAACAATAATAATCATTTTCACAAACCCAGTGGAGATACGGTTTCATTTTTTGACATGTGGCATATGGTGAAAAGAAATATTTTGCAATTATATGCAGAGTCTCTAATATAAAATACACTGACCACCAAAGCTGTATTTGCATACAAAAAAAGCATTTTGGCAGCACATAGTTGATAAGTTGAACATAATTAAATTGATTTCCGTGCTACTATAATCAAGCAAATGGATGGTTCTTTGTTTATCAATTTGCTTGTTTTTTAACTTTTAATCATATAAACTTTACATAAACCCAGCAGCTGACAACAGGGCCACAAAGGGTGAACATTTTAAAATTTACCCAGATTGCTAAGGGCAAAGATATTACAACTTGTTTTGATGTTAAACATGGATAATTCCAAAGCCCATCTTGTGCTTTTATAAAAGCCTTGGCCAAAATCCATCAGATAATAATTGCATCTCTCTTTGTGATGTGAAGGGAAAAGAGGAAGTAGAGAGGGAAAGTAACCACACTGCAGTGTGGTCCACACTCCACATGAAAGGCAAAATGTCCCTAGCTCAGTGTGAGCAGCCTTCAATTTACATGGCCATTCTGCCAAGCTCTCAGTCTTTGGGATGTCTCAGTTTCCCTCCCTGCTCCTAGACTATAATAAAGCCATTTTGTCTGTTCACAGTTTGGTTTGTAAACGTCTCATTTTTCTGGCTCCATCATTACTGTATCAAACACAAATAGATAGGATCTGGTTAAGGAATAGAAAGCACACTCATTATTAAGACAGAGTTAAGGGCATACCACTGAGTACACAGACCTGCAAGCATGGAGGTGTCATAGAAGTAATACCAGCAGAAAGCTACTGCCTCCCCTGGAGCTGCAAGCATGGGAAGGTGTTGGAAATGTTGCGCTTTCAACTGAATTGACCAATAGGGCTAGAGCTAGCCACAGGGGTGTTCTCAGCATGCAATGTGGCTGGTCAGCTGAGTCGAAAGAATAAAATACAGACTAGATTTCAAAGACTGAATATGAAAAGGGAGTTAGGATTAGTCAGTACTAATTTTTACACTGACTAAGACATTTATTTAACCTTATGAGATAGTATCCCATGTAGGCCAGGCTCACCTCCAACTCATTCCCTAGCCAAGGATGGCCTGGAGTTTCTGATCCTCCTGTGTACCCCTCCAAAATGCTGGCACTACAGTCATGTGTCACTATCCCCAACTCCAATGGTATTTTTGATACACTGGGCTAAGTGGCATATGTTTCTTACATTCAGTTCTTTCCTACTTTTATACTGTAACTATTAAAAAGGATAAGCTATCATATGCCAGTGCATTTTGTCTTTACTGGTTCAGAAAATGGCAACTGCACAGCTCAGACACTATCTTTGAGAAGGTCGCCGGGTTAGTTTTTGGTGAGTGTGAAAGAGAACCTTGAAGCCGATGCTGACGGTGTGAAAACCTGGACATCGGAAGCAGTTGCTGCTGTATCAACTGGACCTACCAGGGTGATGCAGTGTTGCCACAGAGATGCTGAGAGAAGAAACACACACACACAAAAAGGCAAGAGGTCCTTTCCTTCCCCAGCCCTTCAGTTTTCCTCTGATGCCTCCAATGGGCAGAAGCCAGTAGGAACCCACCTCTGAGGGAGGAATAAGGTTAATTAAACTAATCTTGCTATAGAAGGTTGAATTTGATATTAGGAGAAAATAGCTCAGTCATCAGGGCAACAAACATTCACCAAGCAGCAGGCATCATTCCAGTACGAGTGACAGCCACAGAGCAGGCAAGTCCTTCCGGTGGAGCAAGGCAAGCACTGAGCAAAAGCACAGGCTTCCAAAGTCAGCGCTGTGCAAGACAGAACGCAGGGCTGCGGCTGCGCATCAGAAGCTCTGCTGGTGACCCAAGAATGGACAATGGCTGCAGAGGGAGGGAGGGCCTCGCTGTCTCTTTCAGCTGTAGGAGACTGAGTCCACGACGGCAGGAAAGGTATGGTGGCAGGAGCTGGATGGAGGTGCTTGTCCTTGTGTCCACAGTCAGGAGGCAGAGAGGAATG
Source organism: Peromyscus leucopus (assembly GCF_004664715.2). Taxonomy (NCBI): domain Eukaryota; kingdom Metazoa; phylum Chordata; class Mammalia; order Rodentia; family Cricetidae; genus Peromyscus; species Peromyscus leucopus. The sequence goes on along the minus strand of NC_051070.1, from coordinate 37,595,063 downwards.
AGTGTCTGTGCTTAGCTTGCTGGCTCCTTTTTAACCAGTTCAAGTGTGGAATCTCTACACGGGTCTATGCATTTTGATTGGGTCTTCACCCTTCAGCTGACCTACTATGAATGATCCCTCACAGACTTGTCCAGAAGCTTGCTTAGGCAATGATTCAGGATCAATGGTTCCCAACCTGTGTGTTGTGACCCCTTGGGGGTTCTCATATCAGATATCCTGCATATCCGATACTTACATTACGATTCATAACAGTCACAAAATTACAGATATGAAGTAACAATAAAATAATTTTATGACCCAGGGGTCTCCACGACACAAAGAACTGTATTAAAGGGTTGCAGCATTAGGAAGGCTGAGAACCCACTGTTCTAGATCCTCTTAAGTGGACAATCAATATTAATCACCACAGAAGGTAGCAGGATGAGCACAGAGTCCAAATACTTCATGAAGGTCCAGGGTCTCCAGGACACTCAGTGGCTTGCCAGAAATGCAGCTTCTGCTACTGGTCACCACTATTACTCAAAAGTATGTTGCTGTGCACTAATTTGCAATACAAGTATCAATAAAGATAATATTGTTACCTCCTTACCCAGTGTGCAATTAGTTTTTTTAATCACTGAATCAGTACTAACAAAGGAACTGGATTCCAATGTCTTTCATTAAAGGATTTATATAGAAAAAAAAACACATGAAATGCAGTTTCCATTGGTTTCATGGATTTATACTTTACCCTAGATTCTAAAATGTAGAGAAAAAATATCATGATCCTTCAAAGAAAAGGTGAGATACAAATTTGGTTTCAAATTTGGTTTCTTTGTGGTTAGCTAATCGTCTCAAACAGACCCTTCTCTGGATAAGGACAATGGTAGCAGAGATTGTTCATGTTCATTCCTGGATTCCTACATCTAGCGGTCTATCTCATATGGTAAATAGGAGAACAGTTTAATAACTCTATTGGCTTCAGGTTGTTCTTGGGGCAAATGATGACTATCTACCATAAGAAGTACATTTAATGTGAAGAGAAAAAGACAAGAAGGTGTGAAGATGAGGCTGGGCACTGCTTTAGACAATGATCCCTTTCGTAGGAGACAACATTTGAAGTAATGGATGAATGGAGATAGGAGAAGACAGAGAAAGGGATTCAGGTCAAAAGGAATAAAACTTGCAAGCCCTGAAAACCAAAATGAGCTGGGACATAGTCAAAGTGTATTTGTCTGAAGAAAAGATGATAAGAGATGGTCGGAGGGGATTACATAGGGTCCCTGCAAGTCAAGGAAAGTAATACGGTTTTACATAATTGCTATGGGAACCACTGTAGGATTTCAGGTGAGCAACTGGTATGATTTGATTTACATATGTAAAAGGTCATTCTGTCTTCTGTGGAGAGGGAAACTCCAGAAGGGGAAGAACAGGAGGGAGACTGGAATACAATAGCAATAGCCTAGGTAAGAGATGCTGCTACCTGGGACTCTGGTTGAAGCAGTGGAAAGAGTAAGCAATGGCTGTATTCAAGATGTAGATTAGAAGTTGCTCCTAAAACACCATAAGAAAATGGGACGGTTCATGTAATTCACGTGTAAATCTTCCGAATACCTAACGGTTAACTTTAAACAACAAAATTCCTTTTTTTAAAAAAGAAAAAATGTGTTTTCATGGAAATCATTCAAAATTGAACAAAACATTTCTTGATATCTCTTCTTTGGAAAATTTCTACCAAACTCACAAGTTGTTATTTTGACTCAGAATCCTGTTCTCTCCATTGCAGTCTGCCATCTGACACATTTCTCTGTCAATTTCTTGAGTTCCTCAAATTCAATTACTTTCACTCCATATGTTAAAGATCTGCTTGTTTTGAGGCATATCTTAATTGGGATGAAAAGATTATTTTCCACTTAATCTAATCCACACACTGGCTATGCCATTTAGATGGGCGCTGCACCTGCTTGACTCTGGTCAGCATCTGCTGGCCCAGGCTGCTGTTTAGCGTGTGCACACCGAGGACTCCATCTAACCTGGATTATCTTTTCTTGTGCGTCAAGAAGCATATTTAGCAGATATAACCCACTAAGGCTGAAATCAATATGAATGACCCACCCTCACTAATGCCAAATAACCAGCGGTTCACAAAAGCATGTCTTCCCATTTAGTCCCAATATCTAGTCCTTGCTTATGTTCCAGTATACTCAGAAAATTAACAGAGATGCTGGGTTTCAAAGGCTTAATAGGTGATGCTCTTTTCTTTTTCTCAAATTCTGAATGGGAACCTAGAGTAGGAGCCCAATTCCCATCTGCCGAAAGACTGAAACTGGAGCTGATGAGTTGGAGTTTAGGGCACCGGCTTTCCCACTTAGGTCCACATGAACTCAATTTCATGGACCAAAGAGTAAACATACCACCTTCTGTGAAACAGAAGATGAAAGCAGAAAACTGATGGGTGAAGAGCATGGAAACGAGGAGAGGTGCAGGTAGAAAAGAACGTATGAGTATTCTTAAAATGAGGATCCAAAGAGACCTAGAAAAATCTCCATAGCAGAAGGGAAAGATACTCCAAAAGAAGACTGCATTTTAGGAAAGGATGTTTCTGGACATGTTTGCAATGTCCTGGAGATGATGAGGGGTAAAAGGAGAGATTTAGAAGGCAAGACCAGAAAATGTGTCCTTGAAAGTGAGGAGATGGGATTTGGGGCACCAGTAGAGACACTGGCCTCCATAGTAACAGGTGGGGACATCACAGTGATGAGGCAAATGAACTGCGTTTTCTAGATTTAGTTGTGGGCAGATGGAGTTTTCATTCTGTGTTTTCTATTTTCTGAATGAAACATGAAGTGAGGTATTCAGTTAAGAATGAAAGGGTGGGAGGTGTGAAAACTGCAAGTTTGAAATTAAAATCGTGCTGGGGAGGGAAGCACAGTTACTGGGGAGACAATTTCTGAGTAATGCCAAAGACCCTTCGAGGGGTGTGATAATCTAAAATGAGAGAGTCAGCTCAGCCTTGGAGCTTGCTGCAGCAATGATCTGGTACTCAGGGAAAAAAAACTATATGAACTCAAGTAAAGATGAGGTCATGTAGGTCATTGTAGGCTATTGGAGGTGATGGCGGAGGAGGGGTGGAGGGGCAAAGGAGCTGAGGGTGTTGATAAGAGAAGGGTTTCATTCATTTAGTCAACATTGATCACCAAACTTCAGTATATCAAAAGCAAGTCCAAAATACCCAAGTGATAAGGTAGGGCTAGTTCATGTATTGAGTTTCCCCAGAACTGGGTATAGCTTTTCTTTCTTAATCTATTCTTCCTTTCTCTTTTAATTCTCTCTCTCTCTCTCTCTCTCTCTCTCTCTCTCTCTCTCTCTCTCTCTCTCTCTCTCTCTCTCACACACACACACACACACACACACACACACACACAAACCCCTTAAAACTAGTGATATATATTTAGAATCTAGCATCTATCACATCTATCAAGTACATTTGTTTAAGCAAAAGATGGTATTATGTCAAGACTGCTTACAAAAGCATGTGAGGAAACCACCATCATTAGCCCCAGCTACAGATGACAAAAACATGAGCAAAGACATGGAGCAACTGACAGCAACAACCACATTATGTTCAGAATACTGGCTTTGAAGTCAGTCTACAGATTAAAAGTCTTTATCAGCTAGTGAAAATCCTCAATGGTTTTCATAAAAATACTTGAAGTTTCCCATTTTAAAACAAATAAATCACCTCTCTTATCAGCAGATCCTTTTGCAAGAAGAGCTTTAAGCTGTTAAAAAATTGAATAGAATTATTATTCCAAATGATGAAGCAGGCATGACTATACACATTGTGATCAATATCTTGCAAACAGGCACACAAAAACAGCAGTCTCTCTCCTTCAACTCTCTTGTTGTTTATGTGGAGTAAAAGAATTGCTACTCACTTTAATTATTGGTTTAATATTGGCTACTTAAAAGAAATACTCTTCTAAATTTGGGCTTTGAAAATAAACAGTCTTCCTCTCAATTTTTGGTTTATACCTTCTTCTCTATTTGCTTCCTTCCTTCCCATTAAACTAAGATAATTTCTCAGCTCTAGAAAGTACTTAATGTCTGAGAAATACTATTATGAAGAGGACTTTTCTCCCTCATACAACAAACCAAACTTAAAGTATGTCTCTTTTTATTTCTTTTTTAAAAAAATCACAAAATTAGTTTGAAAGAACTCAGGCATTTAAGTGAGGGTGAAGGTCACTGACATTTTTATTGTGGAAAGTTCATTAAAAAGTAGGGGATGTTCTCTAATTCTCTCAGGGGGATGGGGCAGAATTCCTGCTGCCAAATCATGCAGAAGTCTCTCTTGATTACTAATATTTTTCAGGACAACACTGTGAATATGCTCATTGTCACTGTCTCTAAAGACATTCCAAGGTCAAGTAAACATAAAAAAATGCATCACACTTTCTTAACCGCGAGTTGATTGGTCACGCATGACATTGCAGCCAGGTTTAGTGACAGCTAGCATCTGTTGAGGATTCAGTGCATCGTAAACTAGAGTCCTCAGTCTTGGTTGCATATGAGAATCACTGAAGACTAGGCTTATTAAAATTTTCATTTTGAAATACATTTAGATTTATGGAAGAGTTGTAAAAATAATACTAAGAGTTCTCATTTATTCCTTGCTTGCTTCCTAGGAAAGCACTCTTTTACCTGACCTGATTACAGAGATCAGACTGAGGGAAATCGTACGGCTACAATACTGTTAACTGAACAGTTGATCCTAATGAAATTTTCCTAGTCTGTTCATTAGTTTCCCCCCCCCCATAGTGCAGCATGACATTTAATTGATGCTTTTCTTAGTTTCTTCTAATCTGTGATAATCTCTTAGCCTTTCTTTGTACATCATATACCTTTTGCCCCTTTGAAAAAGACTGATGAGTTTTCCGTTGTTATTATTGTTTGTTTATTTCAGAATTTTTCAGTTTATTTTGTTTAATGTTTTCTCCTAAGAACGGAGTTGTTCATTTTTGTGACAGAGCTGTAGGAGAGAGCTCCAGGGGCTCTGGTGCACAGAGTGAGTTGTTTATGCACAATACCATGGAAGTGGTGTGCTCTTGGTGCATTACGTCAGGGGGTTGGTGATGTCCATGCTTTATTCACAAATGACACAGTTAAGGCACATGCATGGTTAAGGCCACTTCTACAAGGTCCCTGTAATAAGGTTACTAGATCCTCTTTTTAACTAATATATAGCTCAAGGGTATTACTTAAAAACTACAAATTCCATTTCTTTTCAAACTTCTACCCACTGATATTATCTTGCAACAAAGATCCTGTCTAAAGCCTGATTGTGGTTTCTATTTCGCTGTTTTCTTCCACCTGGTGAGATTTGTTTGAATGTTAATAGTTTAAATCTTGATAGTTGCTACTGCAAGCACTAGTTAAATGAGAATTTACTGAATGTGTTATCGCTTGTCCTCCAATAAGACTGAAAAAATGGATACTGTTCTTTGAATTTGATTACAAAGAAACTTATCCTGAGGTTGGCATAACTTTCACTTTTGAGCTGGAAAATTGCAAAACCCATAAAGAAACTGCAAGCTCCTCGTTGAAACCCATGGTCTTCCCATTGCCCTTCCTCTCTCCTTACATTCACCCTACACTCACTAGTGTTAAAATTTCCCCCATTTAAAGCTGACACTCTCTTTCAACTCTAATCATCTATAACTTTTCCTCTGATTGGTTCAGAGATACACACATCCTTTCCCTAAACCTTTGATACCCACCTTTCTCAACAGTGTTATACGGAGTCTCATCTGGGGAGCAATTATTGAAGATCATATGAATTAAAGATATGGAAAATTCCCTCCAGAATGCATTTGCTGACAATATCACGTTGCCATATCTATAAGAAACTACATCAATATCAATCACTTTTATGTTCCACAACCACATCCTAATAAGGCTGGGCTGCTGGATTAACGGAAAAATGAATAAACACACTAATAGAGTCAAAAGGTCACACTGAGAAACATATGACCATTAATTACAAATCTTTTCTTTCTGGGAGGGGCAAACCAATCAGAGGTAGAGGCTGAGGTCACAGTGACTAGCTGTTACCTTCCATTCCTCTTCTTTGTTGTGTTCTGTGTCTTTTCTAACTAATTGCAGAACAAATAAAGAACAGCAGCTTTTGAAAAGGATACTGAGTTATATGTTTGGTCAGAACATCTATGAACTCCTTAGATCTTGGCTGTGTGTCACTGAAAATTATGTATATGTAAGTAAGTCAGTCATTGTTTGCCCAGCTGTGGAGATGTAATACCTGTTGCCTATTTCAGGAACTGCAAGTTTCACTTTGTATTTCCCTATTTTTCTTTAGTGCTTAACAATAAAAGCCTGCAAAACGTGCCTTGTGGAACTCTACCTCCAACCGCATCTGTAAATAAATGTGCTCACTGGGATAAACAAAACTTCCAGGGAAATTCCATTGTCCCTTGCTCTTTTTATTCCTACCAGGAACAGGTTTTCCAGACTTCTAAGAGTCATCTTACTATTTTGACAATATTGGGATGGAAAGATATTAGAAAGCTGGGTTTCTAACTAATTTGGGGACCTCCAGAGTTGAACTGTGTAGCAGGAAAGCACATTCCCACCTTGTTTAAGTGGTGATTGTCACATAGAGCCATATCAATGTTCTGTCAGTGGTATGTCTCATTAGACAGAAAACTGTTGAGTCAGGGGAAACTGTATATATATATATATATATATATATATATATATATATATATATATATATCTTTTGGAGAAGGAGAGCAAGTAGAAGCTTTCATTGGCAATTTTTGTAATTACTAGAGTGGCAGTAGAGAATCTGAAAGACAAATTGCAGAAAAACTTATGAAGGGAATTGTGTTAGCCACTGCAGTGTTAAATAACAGAGCCCGAGCTGTCCTAAGTGTTTTTGTCAATAATTGGCACCTTCCAATATTGAAAAGAATGATAAATCATCCATCCTAATTATTCATCTGATACTCAGCTCTTCTCTGGAATATTTAGGTAAGAATTCATCTAGTTTTTGCTTGGCTAAATCAAGTGATGAACATCTCTCTTCTTCCCACACCACCCCATTTAAATCTTTGGACAGTTTTGAAATTTAGAGTGTTGTTTCTTCCATTAAACTGAAATGTGTTTCCCACCAGCTTCTCCCTATTCATTCTAGCTCTGCTTTTCAGAGCCATACATAGTAGGTTCGATCCCTGACAAACATGATGAGCCTCTCTTGACATCTCTAGAGACATCTGCTGTTGCCATGAAATCATTCTGAATATTCAGAAATCCATTTCTCCAGAATCTAGATAGCATGGTGACTACATCTTTCCTTGCTATTGCATACACTGAAAAGACACAGCCACATCCTTGCCAACTAGATTACAATTTCCATTTTATCAAAAATCATCTTTCTTATTCAAATATAACTGCAAAATAAGCATTATTGCCAGTAAATTTTAATAACTCTGGGAGATATATTTAAGGCAACAGGTAAAGCACTTGTCCGACATTGCCCTGTTGGGTGAATAAAAGCTCCATTAATAGTTCCCAATTTTCCCTCAGTTTTTAAAACTCATCTTTTTAATATATATTCTACCTGTTCACTTGTAAGGCCTAAATTACAAATAAATCATTTATGCCTTCTTTAGAGCCAAGTGATTTCTTTGTACATCTTCACAGGATTATTACATCTGCTCTTTCCCCTTTCCTTCACACTCCAATGATCTCCAGGAAATTCTACTCTTAGGATTTGGGGTTTCTGAGCAGGCATAAATGATATTGACGTGGAAGATTATTGTGACTTTTTCGCTAAACAAAATCTGTTCCTACTGAATTGGAGCTATTCTCCCATTACCATATTTCAAACCTACTCCACTTCCTAAGCTTTGGTGACACCAGCGAGATATTTACCATCTGTGTTATGATATCTAATTCACTTGGTTACCTGCTAGAGTCAAATATATTGAGCCCACAGGATGTGATAATAACCAAAATAAATGTAACCTGGGATCATTATTTTTAAAATGGAAAGAAGGGGAACTGAAAGAAGCAAGGGCACTGTGACTTTAATCTAGAACTAATCATTGGGTTTGACACATAAGGGCAGATCGCGCAGAGGCAACTTACACTACTTTTCTCTGCTTCCACAACTGGTGTTATGTCAAACAGAAGATGAAAATGGTCAGGAACTACAGTTACCCCAAACCAGGACAGCAGAAGTCATTTTTCAGACTCGATTTTTTTTAAAGAGTATAAAGCCAGGTTCACAGTTTAGGAGCAACACAGTTTCTCATTCACAATCTGTCTTCCAGCCAACCTATTCTGTTACCAATATAAGGAAGGTACAGAGATAAAATATAGTTTAAACTTCAAATCCCTCAAGCCATGTTGTCAGGGAAGGGGGAAGGGTCAAATGCTGACACGCTGGTTGGAAGGGAAGCTGATGATGACCACAGTGGGGCTATCCGTTTTTCACCTGATAAGTATGAATTGGGTTGGGATCAGCAGAAGATGAGCATTAGGTTATTTGAGGTTTGTGCTGTTAAAAGTTTGAGACAGATGTGCCTATCAGGGGCCAGCTGAATAGAAAGCTCCTCAATGCATGCTGAAAATTGATACAAAGCCTCCAAGAGCTCTGGGACTCATCGCCCCACTTCTGAATGCTTCAAGTGGTTGTCCGGGATTCCCCCTCAAAGAAATCCTTTCTCTGATCCTAGAAATTTCATGCCAGAGACACAGGAAGCAAAGATGCATTTGGTCTACAATGTTAACTAATGTCCCTTCACTGGATTTCACTAAAGCTCATTTCTGCTTTTCCCTTTCATAAAAAAATAATGTTAGTGAATTCTTATTCATATGATATATAATAAATAATTATCTGAACTACACAGATGCTGTATGGGAGATAAGTTTTTTATTAGCTTCATGAGCTGGGGTTGACAATTTGCATGTAGACTAAAGATGAGGATTCCTCAGTCTTCAGGGTCCTCAGAGAGTGGGACTGAAGATAGAACATACATACATACCTGATACAATATCTATAGATTGATATGAAGTGAAAGAGTGATATAGACAAAGAGCCCCAGAGGTTCATAGAAAGACGGGATTAATTCTGAATTCAAGAACACCACAACCAAGGTGGGGTGGCTAATGGTAAGACAATAGGCTTCCAACTGGAGGACTGTGAGCACTGATCTCAATTTTACTGCCCTGCCTTTGTCCACATCATTTCACTGTACATTAGTTTCTTCGACCATTAAATGAGAAGGGAAAACAGCATTCTTACCCACATCCTCTAGAGATGGCTCTGAGATGAACACATCAATAGACAGATCCCAACCCAAGCAAAAACATCAGCTTGTTCATGGCACACTTCACACTGCCCAAAATAGAGCAGAAATGGCCTTGCTCTTCAGTGCCAGCAACCCCAGACTTTACATTCTCAAAGGCAGTTCCTCAGACCAGAGCTCAGGTTATAGCCACACAGCTAGATGTTCACATACAGCTTGTACGAAAAGATTAATTTCTGTTATCAAGCTATCAAGTCACCTGCATGCCTAATTATCTTTCTTTATACATATTTTATTTTCCAATAGTAATAAATAAACACAAAAATATCTCTAGGATCCTGTGAAAACCAGTCTTTCAAGATTTCTTTGTGGTTTAATAAATAAAAAAAGGGAAGTCAAAATATTGCTTTTCCACAAGGCTGTGTTTACTATCTTCAAAAGAAGACACTACATAGCAGTGATCATATAAGTTCAAAGCCAAGGGCTTTGCATTTTATACACTTGAGCTAGCAGTTAATTCATTTCACCCATGTTTTTACTGCACAGACAGGTAAATTCTGATAAATTCATAAAAACCAGCACAAATAAGAGGTTCTAATACAGGATAAAGATCAAGACAAATGCACATGAAATAATGGAGCCTAAACCACAGGCCATACTTTAATGTAGCCTATAACTAATTAATACTGTACATTAGTTACATTGTTAAAAATTACCAATGTTACAACTTATGCATCAAAGACTGACTTTGTATAATAAATCCATTGTCTTTGATACTTTTTGTTTTGTTTTAACAAGGTCTTACTCTGTTGTAGCACGAATTCTAATTAATCTTACTAATAAAAACCCAGAGTCAGATATCAGGGAGAAAGTTGAAGGATCAGAGAAGCAGCACAGCCAGGCCCTGTGAAAGTTCTTACCTCCAGGACTCCTCCCACTGAAAAGGCCAAGTTTCTGTCTCTACCCCTCCTTATCATTTTCTCTCTCCCCCAGCCATATCACTTCCTGTTTTCTCCTCCCAAGTACTGGGATTAAAGGAGTGTGCCTCCCAAGTACTGGAATCAAAGGTATGAGATCCCAAGTGTTGGGATTAAAGGTATGTGCCACCACTGCCTGACCTCTAGTGGCTAGCTCCACACTCTGATCTCCAGGCAAGCTTTATTTGTTAGAGCACAAACAAAATATCACCACACTCTGTAACCCTTGTTATCCTGTAAAAATATAGCCCAGGCAGGCCTTGAACATAGGAATTAATCCTCTTGCCTCCACCTCCTAAATGTCAAGATTAGATGTATGCACCATCACACCGGGCAACATGTATATTTTAAAGCCTGATTGTAAGAAAACACTGTCTAGAGCCTACCTGACGACATATCTACCATTCTCACAAATCTGAGAAATCAGAAAAGGTACCTAAAATGACTGTATATCTGAAAATAATGAGACCAACTTAAAGGAAGAAAATTCTCATAAATAATGCAAAATAAATTGCATTATAATAATTTGTATGAAGTTTTTAAAATACAGTTGCCACAAAAGCTGTATGAGATTGGAATATTCCAATTTCTAGAGTAGTCTTCATTTTGGAAACCCCACTCACACATACATTTCTAGCAGTCTTCTATTAGAAATTAAATGTGTATGTCTTTCTCTCTCCTTGCCCCTCTGTCCCACCATCTTTCCTCTTTCAGTAAAAAAAAAAGAACTAAAATGAGCCATATAATTTGTCTTAGCTTAGACTGAACAAACACAGGACAGGACATCGAATAAGAGGACTTTCACATATGATGATGGGCTATTCCTAGCCATCTTAAGAGAAAAGGAAAACCAGTCCCCAAAAAGTAATTAAGCGTGATATTTTAGAGTAGGGAGAGAAATTTGGAGATTTAGGTTGTTTTAAGAGTCATTTTCAGCTTCTAATCTAACATGTAACAAGCTTGGAAGTCATCAATCCCATCAGTCTGGGAGGGGGGGGAGCTGAGCAAACTGAAAATCAAAAGCTCTTAGCCAGATGTAGTGGCACTTACCTGTAATCCCAGGTCTAGGCTGAGGCTGCAGGATGGCAAGATTGAGACCATCATCCACAATATAGAGAAACTCTGTCTCAAGAAACAAAGGAAATGCTATTTTTATATGCATCTAATGGAGGTAACAGTGAAAATTGACACCCACACAGTATACTCGGTGTAGGACCAGAGACCTACAGCACCATTAAGAACTGACCAATTGCTGAAGGAGCTTGCTGAAAGTAATCCCTGGGAGATTTAGCCTCGAGGGAGCCTCTACACTTTTGTGAGCTTTGCCTGCATAGCTATCATAATTTTGTTCCCTTCAGAGTAATGAGAGAAAGATTTCCCCTTACTTCATTCAGCACATGGCAAGGTCTTGGCAGTGCTGCTGCTGGTGGTGTGTGATTCATTTTGAGAAACACACGGAGCATTCTGCTCTCCTTAACCAAGACTTGGGTGCAGGGAAATTTGCCACTGAAACCTAACTCACTTGAGATTTAATGGATCCTAAGGAAGACCAGGAGACCTGGAGGAAGGAAAACACCCAATTCTAGAACCCTGTAGAATTCCTATTTTCTACAAAACACAGCAATAAAGAGTAACAAAGATGAGAAATGCCTGTGTGAAGGAGAGAGGTTCATGGTGAAGTGGAGACGGTCTCACACTATGTCATGATTCCCCACTTCCTAAATACATATCAATAGGGATCCTGCATAACAACAAGATTGCAGCTAAAATGAACTGCAGCTCTCAGATACCATTTATATTCCCTTCTAAGGAACTAAAGACTATAGTTAAAATAAAAACCAGTATACCACATAGAATTTTAGCCTGAGACAATGTAAACTGTAAATACAGCCTAACTGTTAACCAGATAAATAGAAAACCTCACACAAATATTCTAATGACCTCAATTCTTCTCACCTGATAGATGCCATGTCCAAATTTCATTGAGAAGACACATTTGAAAGCTTCCCAGATGGCCAAAATAGAGCCCTGAAGACACAGGGCAGCACTAACAAGACTTGGGAATCAAGAAGCCTGAAAACCAGTGCTGTCTAATCTGCTAAAGTATCTAAGAGAAGAGGAGAAGAAGATGAAAGAACACATGACTTGCCTGGGTACCAGCCACTCCGGGGAAGACCTGCTCAACTTGGCCCCAGGTTCTGGCCACCGGGCAGGCTCCCTTCTAGCCCTACCAGGAAGGATCCCCTTCTCCAAGACCCCCAGCAGACCCTGCAATCTCCACACCCTGCTCCCATGCCCATCTGCCCGAGACCCCAGCCACTTCCTGAGACTTAGAGACTGGCCCCCAGCTCCCATCCTGCCCCGGACATCCCTTCTGGACCAGAGAGGGCTCCCATCCTGCCCTAGACTTCCCTTCTGGACAAGAGTTCCCATCCTGCCCCCAACTTCCCTTCTGGACCAGAGAGAGAGTTCCCATCCTGCCCCGGATTTCCCTTCTGGACCAGAGAGAGCTCCCATCCTGCCCCGTCTTCCCTTCTGGACAAGAGAGCTCCCATCTGGACAAGAAAGAGAAACTTCCTGAATCTGTCAGCTCTGTCTGAACCAAGTGCTCTGATAAGACCAAAAACAAACCACAAGGAGATGGGCAGACGTTGAGGCAGAAGTACATACAACAAAATGAAGAGCAATACAGCATCACCAGAACCTAGCTTGCCTCCAACATCTAGATCTGAACATCAAAAATTGGAAGAAGCAGAAGAAAACAGCCTTATGAATAACATCATGAAGAGGGTAGAGGCTTGTGTAGAGGAAAAGACAAAAAAAATTGGGAAGAACACTATAAACAACTAAAGGAAAGAGCAAACAAATTAGAAGAAAACAATAAAGTCCTGGAGGAAAACAATAAAGTACTGAAAGAAAATCATGAAAAAGCAATGAAACAAATAAAGGAAACAGTCCAAGACCAGAAAAGGGAAATAGAAAAAATGAAGAAGACACAAACAGAGGGAATGCTGGAAATAGAAAATCTGAGTAAACGATCGGGAACTTCAGATGCAAGTATAACCAACAGAATGCAAGAGATGGAAGAGAGGATCTCTGATGTTGAAGATACAGTAGAAGAAATAGATTCATTAGTCAGAGAAAACACTAAATCCAACGAAGTCATGAACCAAAATGTCCAAAAAATTAGGGATACCATGAAAAGACCAAACCTATGAATAATAGGGATAGAAGAAGGTGAAGAATACCAACTCAAAGGCACAGAAAATATATTCAACAAAATCATAGAAGAAAACTTTCCCAACTTAAAGAAGGAAATTCCTATGAAGATACAAGAAGCCTATAGAACACCAAACATACTAGATCCCCCAAAAAGGTACCCTCACCACATAATAATTAAACAACTAAACGTACAGAATAAAGAAAGAATATTAAGAGCAGCCAAGGAAAAAGGCCAAGTGACCTATAAAGGCAAACCCATCAGAATAACACCCGATTTCTCAATGGAGACTTTGAAAGCCAGAAGGACCTGGACAGATGTAATGCAGACACTAAGAGACCATGAATGTCAGCCCAGACTAATATACCCAGCAAAACTTTCAATCAAGATAGACGGAATGAACAAGACATACCAAGACAAAGCCAGATTTAAACAATACTTATCCACAAACCCAGCCCTACAGAAAGCACTAGAAGGAATATTCCAACGTAAGGAAGTCAGATACACCCTCAAAAACACTGGCAATAGATAAAGCCACAGCAATAAACCCCAAAGAAGAGAAGTACACACACACTACCACCAAAAAATAACAGGGATGAAAAATCACTGGTCATTAATATCCCTTAATATCAATGGACTTAATTCACCTATAAAAAGATATAGGCTTACAGAATGGATACGAAAGCAGGACCCATCTTTCTGCTGCATACAAGAAACACATCTCAAAATCAAAGACAGGCACTACCTAAGAATAAAAGGCAGGGAAAAGACTTTCCAATCAAACGGTCTTAAGAAACAAGTGGGTGTAGCCATCCTGATATCCAGCAAAATAGACTTCAAACTAAAATCAATCAAAAGAGATCAAGAAGGGCATTACATCCTCATCAAAGGAAAGATCCACCAAGATGAAGTTTCAATTCTGAACATTTATGTCCCAAACACAAGGGCACCCACATATGTAAAAGAAACATTACTAAAGCTTAAACCACATATAAAACCCCACACATTAATAGTGGGATATCTCAACACCCAACTTTCACCACTGGACAGATCTCCCAAATCGAAACTTAACAGAGAAATAAAGGACTTAACTGATGTCATGACCCAAATGGACCTAATAGATATCTACAGAACATTCCATCCTGACAAGAAAGAACATACCTTCTTCTCAGCACCCCAAGGAACTTAATCTAAAATTGAACATATACTTGGCCACAAAGCAAATCTCAACAGATACAAAACAATTGGAATAACATCCTGTGTTCTATCAGACCACCATGGTTTAAAGTTAGATTTCAACACCAACAAAAACTACAGAAAACCTACAATCTCATGGAAACTGAATAATGCTCAACTGAATCACCAATGGGTTAAGGAAGAAATAAAGAAATTAAAGACTTCCTAGAGATCAACAAAAATGAAGACACCACATACCCAAACTTATGGGACACTATGAAAGCAGTGCTAAGAGGGAAATTCATAGAACTAAATGCCCACATAAAGAAGTTGGAGAAATCTCACACTAGTGACTTAACAGCACACCTGAAAGCTCTAGAACAAGAAGAAGCAAAGTCTCCCAGGAAGAATAGATGCCAGGAAATTATCAAAGTGAGAGGTGAAATTAATAAAATAGAAACTAAGAGAACAATACAAAAAAATTAACGAAACAAAGAGTTGGTTCTTTGAGAAAATCAACAAGATAGACAAGCCCTTATCCAAACTAACCAAAAGACAGAGAGAGAGAGAGAGAGAGAGAGAGAGAGAGAGAGAGAGAAGAAAAGAGAGAGAGAAAGAGAGAGAGAGAGAAGAGAGAGAGAGAGACAGAGAGAGAGAGAGAGAGAGAATCTAAATCAACAAAATCAGAAATGAAAAGGGGGAAATAACAACAGACATTGAGGAAATCCAGAGAATTATCAGGTCATATTTCAAAAACCTCTGCTCCACAAAACTGGAAAACTTGAAAGAAATGGACAATTTTCTGGATAGGTACCACATACCTAAGTTAAATCAAGACCAGATGAACTATTTAAATAGTCCAATAACCCCTAAGGAAATAGAAACAGTCATTAAAAGTCTCCCAACCAAAAAAAAAGTCCAGGACCAGATGGTTTCAGTGCAGAATTCTACCAGATCTTCAAAGAAGAGTTAATACCAATACTCTCTAAATTGTTCCACACAATAGAAAGAGAAGGAACATTACCAAACTCCTTCTATGAGGCTACAATTACCCTGATTCCTAAACCAAACAAGGATACAACAAAGAAAGAGAACTACAGACAGATCTCCCTCATGAACATTGATGCAAAAATACTCAATAAAATACTGGCAAACAGACTCCAAGAACACATCAGAACAATTATCCACCATGATCAAGTAGGCTTCATCCCAGGGATGCAAGGGTGGTTCAACATACGAAAGTCCATCAATGTAATACAACATATAAACAAACTCAAAGAAAAAAAGCCACATGATCATCTCACTAGATGCAGAAAAGGCATTTGACAAAATCCAACACCCCTTCATGATAAAAGTCTTGGAGCGATCAGGAATACAGGGAACATACCTAAACATAATAAAGGCAATTTACAGCAAGCCAACAGCCAGCATCAAATTAAATGGAGAGAAACTCAAAGCAATTCCACTAAAATCAGGAACGAGGCAAGGCTGTCCACTCTCCCCATACTTATTCAATATAGTACTTGAAGTTCTAGCCAGAGCAATAAGACAACATAAGGAGATTAAGGGGATACAAATTGGAAAGGAAGAAGTCAAGCTTTCCCTATTTGCAGACGACATGATAGTATACTTGAGTGACCCCAAAGATTCCACCCAGGAACTGATAAAGCTTATAAACACCTTCAGCAACATAGCAGGATACAAGATTAACTCAAAAAAATCAGTAGCCCTCCTATATACAATGGACAAAGAAGCTGAGAAGGAAATCAGAGATACATCACCCTTTACAATAGCCACAAATGACATAAAATACCTTGGGGTAACACTAACCAAGCAAGTGAAGAACCTATATGACAAGAACTTTAAGTCCCTGAAAAAAGAAATTGAAGAAGATGTCAGAAAATGGAAAGATCTCCCATGCTCATGGATAGGCAGGACCAACATAGTAAAAATGGCAATTTTACCAAAAGCAATCTACAGATTCAATGCAATCCCCATCAAAATACCAACACAATTCTTCACAGTCCTGGAAAGAATAATACTCAACTTCATATGGAAAAACAAAAAACCCAGGATAGTCAAAAGAATCCTGTACAATAAAACAACCTCTGGAGACATCACAATCCCTGACTTCAAGCTCTACTATAAGAGCTACAGTAATAAAAACAGCTTGGTATTGGCATAAAAACCAACATGTGGACCAATGGAATCGAATTGAAGACCCTGACATTAACCTACACACCTATGAACATAAATTTTGACAAAGAAGCCAAAAGTTTACAATGGAAAAAAGAAAGCATCTTCAACAAATGGTGCTGGCATAACTGGATATCAACGTGTAGAAGGCTGCAAATAGATCCATATCTGTCACCGTGCACAAAACTTAAGTCTAAGTGGATCAAGGACCTCAACATAAATCCAGCTACTCTGAACCTGCTAAAAGAGAAAGTAGGAAGTAGTCTTGAACACATTGGCATAGGAGATCACTTCCTAAATATAACACCAGTAGCACAGACACTGAGAGAAACAATCAATCAATAGGACCTCTTGAAACTGAGAAGCTTTTGTAGAGCAAAAGATACGGTCAACAAGGCAAAGCGACAGCCTACAGAATGGGAAAAGATCTTCACCAACCCCACATGTGACAGAGGACTGATATCCAGGATATATAAGGAACTCAAGAAATTAGACATCAAAACGACCAACAGTCCAATTGAGAAATGGGCTTTAGAACTAAACAGAGAATTCTCAACAGAGGGAACTCAAATGGCTGAAAGACATTTAAGGAATTGCTCAACATCTCTAATCATCAGGGAAATGCAAATCAAAACAACTCTGAGATACCACCTTATGCCTGTCAGAATGGCTAAGATCAAAAACACTGAAGACACTTTATGCTGGAGAGGATGTGGAACTAGGGGAACTCTCCTCCACTGCTGGTGGGAATGCAAGCTTATACAACCACTTTGGAAATCAATATGGAGCTTTCTTAGAAAATTGGGAATCAATCTCCCCCAAGATCCAGCTATACCACTCCTGGGCATATACCCAAGAAATGCTCAATCATACCACAAGAGCACTTGCTCAGCTATGTTCATATCAGCATTATTTGTAATAGCCAAAAACCTGGAAACAACCTAGATGCCCTTCAACTGAAGAATGGATAAATAAATTGTGGCACATATACACAATGGAGTACTACTCAGCAGAGAAAAACAATGACATCATGAGGTTTGCAGGCAAATGGATGGATCTAGAAAAAAAACATCCTGAGTGAGGTAACCAAGACTCAGAAAGACAAATATGGTATGTACTCACTCATAGGAGGATACTTACTAGAGGTAGAACAAGGATGACTTGACTGGTACTCACATCACCAGGGAGGCTCCCTGGAAAACAGGACCCCAAGAAAGACATGAGGATCGCCAAATGACGGAGAAATGGCTGAGATCTACATGAACAACCTGGACATGAATGGGAGTAATGAAGGGTGAGGGTCAAGAGAAAGAGAGCCTGTGGGAGCGGGAGATCCCAGCTGGATCAAGAACAGAGAGGGAAAACAAGGAATAGGAGACCATGGTAAATGAAGACCACATGAGAAAAGG
Organism: Peromyscus leucopus; assembly: GCF_004664715.2. Lineage (NCBI taxonomy): Eukaryota > Metazoa > Chordata > Mammalia > Rodentia > Cricetidae > Peromyscus > Peromyscus leucopus. Next base: position 37,576,774 of record NC_051070.1, on the reverse strand, counting down.
AAGAAGCAAAGTGCTAAAGAGGCCCACAGAAATCCGCAAAGATACCCCCACAAAAGACTGCTGGCAATGGTCGGGAGACAGCCGGGACTGACCTACTCTGGTGATGGGATGGCCAAACACCCTAATCCAAGGACTGAGGAATCTGCTTGCAGACATCCATGGCTCGGCCTGGAGTGGAGCACCGGAAGTCTAATTAGCGAGAAAGAGGAGGGTTTATATGAGTGAGAATTGTTGAAACCAAGGTTGGATAAAACACAGGGACAAATAGCCAAACGAATGGAAACACATGAACTATGAACCAAAGGCTGAGGGGCCCCCAACTGGATCAGGCCCTCTGAATGGGTGAGACAGTTGATTGGCTTGATCTGTTTGGGAGGCATCTAGGCAGTGGTACCAGGTTCTGGGCTCATTGCATGAGTTGGCTGTTTGAAACCTGGGACTTATGCAGGGATGCTTGGCTCAGTCTGGGAGGAGGGGACTGGACCTGCCTGGACTGAGTCTAACAGGTTGATCTCAGTCCTCAGGGGAGGCTTTGCCCTGCAGGAGGTAGGAATAGGGGGTGGGCCGAGGGAAGGGAAGGGGGCAGGAAGGGGGAGAACAAGGAAATCCGTGGCTGATATGTAGAACTGAATGGTATTGTAAAATAAAATAAAATAAAATAAAAAAGAACACATGACTTGTAGAAGGAAGAGATGAGGACTCCACAAAAGAATAAAGAAGTGCCAGAAATAAAGATCAGTGGGATAAAAATGGAATATGACTTCAATATCTTAATTTGTATACCTGGGACACAGCCAGGGAAACATTGATCTGAAAGACACGTAAATAGAATAAAGAACTTCCTATTTATTTATAAATAATAAAAATTTCACAAAAGACAAGAAAGTAGAAACTAAACAGAGGAAATTGAAGTGCTGGTGCTGAGCATTTTCCACCAGTGGAACCCTCTGTAGGAATACAAGGGGCAACTAGGGGGCCATAGACCAGCATTTCAGCTGCCAAGGGAGCCAGGTTCCTAAACAATTAGGCTGTAAATGTCCACCCAACACAATCTCACAGTCATTCATCATCCCATAGTGAGTCTTCTGATTGCTTCCTTCATTTTTTCTACTTCATGTTCTTTGTTTAATGGTTCCTACCACCAGGTGTGACTTTTAACTTTTTGGTCAATTTAGTGTGTCCCTCTCTGTGTCCTTATTTGGCTCAAAAAAAAAATAGTAAAAGTGATTTAAAAATAAAACTTTAATGCAAGTGGGTTAAAAATAATACAGCTATGTTAATCATATACCAATATAATAATCCCTACTCAACAGATATCGTTCACCACACTGTTTAATTATCAATGGGCATTTTACACGATGACTGCATTGGGCTGAGGTACAGTGCTGATTCTTGATCCAGTTATCTCTGATCTAAGGAGACAAGTTACACAGAAAAATAGACAGGAAGTTACTCACTAGTCCACATTTGGAAGGGACTAGTGATAAGGTTATCTGTTACTGTGTTACAAATTTGTCTGAATATCTATGTATTTAGAACAATGCCACAAAAAGCAAATCTGTTTCCCAAGAAAATAGTGGCTTTGATTCAATTTGCCATACTTGATCATGGTTTATAGCTTACAGATAACCTGACTGAAAGTAGGTTGCATATCTCCTACTAATGATACCTACAAATGGAGTGGAAACTTCCATCGAGAGTAATATTGCTTGTGTGCAACAGGATATGGGGAAAGAGTCGAGTGTAACACTGTAAATAAAAGCTCCAAGGTAAATTTTCGACTGGCCCAAGGCCAGACTTCACAGACTACTCGGTGTGTTCTGGTGGCCAAAAGATACAGAAAGATATTGATCAATCCCCCCCCCCAAAATAGACATTCGCCATGGTCCCACCCATGAGTAATTTCACAGTGTCTCCTTTCCCAAAATATTTTAAATTGTGGCTCTAATAAAATATGACTTGATGAATCAAAAAGGTAGATGTATGTTGGAATCCAATCCATGTTTGTGTGTGTGGTGTGCACATACACTTGTCTGTGTAATTTTCCTCTGGAGAGCATAGTATGTTTGAAGAAACATGTCTTTCATCAACTTGATTTCAATTTAGGATGCTGATTTTCTGAATAAGATGAAAAAAATGAATTTTGAAAGAAAGTATAACATTCTAGTGGTCCTTTCACTTGGATTCCATTTTTAAATATGAATGTGCTCCTCCACTACTTTGCAGTGGGTCATGAGAAGTTAACTTCTCTTCTCTGGGTCTTCACGCAGCAATGAGGAAGAAGCATCAAGGTACTAGCATCTTTCTTGGAGGTCACAACTGTGTTTGACCTTTCTGGGCACCTTTCTTATGGAGGAATAAATTGCTTTACTCTAGCTTTGCAGAAAGGGCTATGTACCAGTAAGGACTAAGGAGTATGTTGCAAAAACCTTGTTCTTTTACTAATATTCTGACCTCAGAATCAAAACAGCTGCCCTCATGAATCATATCTCTCCAATTGCATACTGCTTCTTGGCAAGATAAACAGTGATATTTTTGGCTTCCTACTGAAAGTTTCTATTTTAGAAAGACACTCAAATTATGTAGTAGTAGTTGCTGTTGTTGTAGTGGTATTAGGAGGAGGAGTGTCCCACCTTACCAGTTGTCTGTGGTCTCAAACACCTTATGCATTTCAGTTTTTATCTATTTCTTGGGATAAATTTTTATAGGACACAAAGCCAACATTGTCCTCCATAGCACCTCTGTCTTAAAAAGGAGTCCAAGTGTTGTCACTGTTCAATTTGCAAAAGAAAATATCAAGACTATTTATTCATTCACCAACATGAATTCTGAGTACCTCAAGATTCAAATGACATTTAAAGGTGTCCCTGAGAACTTAAAATGGTCAGATACTTTTCTCATTTTAAAGATGGAGAAGCAAGAGCCATACAAATACTGGATGCTTCATCTAAGCTTAAAAAATGAGGCATCATTGTAAAAATTAGATCATGTTCTTTAAAAGTAGGGTACAATGATAGTCATCTAAATCATATCACTTATATGTTAAAAAAAAAACCTTAATGTTTTCCTTCTTTTAAGGCACATGGCATATAGAAATGGATAGATGGGACAATAGAGGATAGATATAGATATAGACAGACAAATAAATAGATAATAGAGATAGATAGATGATAGATAGATAGATAGATAGATAGATAGATAGATAGATAACAGATAAAAACAGACATAAGGTGGGAAAGAGATAACAGATGAGAAATAGATCTCATGTAACATAAAATGTGAATGTCCATTTTAATGTTGCATCTAATTTGCTATAAAAATTAGCTACTCATCTAAAAAATATTCAAAGCCTTCATTTTTCACTAGAAGTGCTAAAATATCCCTAACTTGGAAAAAGAAGGAAGGAAGGAAGGAAGGAAGGAAGGAAGGAAGGAAGGAAGGAAGGAAAAAATTGACCAGGCTTACTTGGTTCTCTCTCCAAAGGCTCTCTAGTGCAAATAAAATAAAAATTAGTATAATGAAGTAGTAAGCTGAGTGACCTCGACATCCCTAAAGAGTAAAAAGAGACCCTACACTTGAAACTCAGTGTGCATGCACATGATAGAATCTCTGAAGAGAAGTATATTCTGTATTCAAACAAAGATCAGCAAACAAATTCAGAGTGCCTGAGTGTTTGATTTTTTTTTTTTCTTTCTAACAATGAGCTGCTCTGATGGCCAGAGGTTTTCATTGCCCAGCTTAGCACAGAAAAGTCACATATGCAAACATGGACATTTTGCCTGCAGTCTCCATGCAGATTAATTATTTCTGGCTGCCAGGAAACACAAACGAGTCTTGTGGTTTCTGTGATAAAACCCCAACTCACCCTCACTCAGAATCAAAAGAAACACACACAAAACCTCTAACCTCCAACCTCTTATTTCACCTTGAATATATTTTTCCAAAGGAAACCTTTCATTTTTTCATTTCTGTATAAAAACATCAAAAACCAAAATAAGAAAAAAAGAGAGAGATGAATTCCAAATCTTGTTTACTTTGATCAGTGTATTGCAAACTGATAATTAGAGAGGATTTCTTTTACTAAATGATGTAGTTCTTATGTCTGCTTTAACACTTGAAAGGTTCCAGCTTCAGGAAAAGAGGGAAGTGCTTTAATTAAAGAATGAATGATTAAATATTCAGTTTCAACTGATGCTGCTCCATGCTGTTAGTTTGCATGTTTAGAGACATTTTCTGTAATCCTGTTCTTAGACTCACCAAAGACAGAGATATCGACTACTAAGTCGAAAAAGTGGGGAGAGCCCCTGCCTGTTCACATTCCACCATTTAAGTTCAAGAATCATCTGAAGCATGATTTGTGGTTTCCAGGACAACTCTGTAATTGCTAATAAAGTGTAAAATAGATAGATAGATAGATAGATAGATAGATAGATAGATAGATAGATAGAGTAGATAGAGATAGATAGATGATAGATAGTCAACCTTTTCTGCAGCTACATGGATAGTATCTAATATTTTAAAAAATAGTTGAAATGGCACTTTTTCTTAGGGAATTCCTCAAGTCACTTTCCTGATAGGAAAAAGCCAGAGCATTGCAGGGTTAATTCTTGTCTTGAGGTGTTAGCTTAATGTTGTCCAGGTCTGTCAGGCTCTGGTTGCTAACACCTCACCTCTGCTGCAGGTAAAGGAACACAGTTGCAATGAGGAGTGAAGGATTTTTGCATCTTTGAACTTCAGAATAGCCAGGAGAGCACTGAGGCAGATAGATGAGCCAAAGAAATGCCACCCAACTCTGGATTTGACATCTCTCAGACAAGAGGTGTGTAGGGGGTTGGGGGGATAACAAGCTGAGAGGAGAAGGTGAACTCAAACCTAAAATCAACCACTTTCTGTGGGGGTCAGTCAACCGTGCTCACTCACTAGGAGGTTTCTGATTTCTCTGCTTGGCAGACTTGGGAAAAAAAAATAACAACAACAACAACAACAAAAAAAAAGTGAACCCTTTGGGACTTGGGAACCTGTTCAACCGATACAATGTCACCATTCAGAATTCACCAATTTCCGCACTGCTGTGTATCATTTGTAAAAATTGCTTCAGCCTGAGTTACCTTCCCCTGCTCTCTAAGTCTACTCACTGGGTCACCAGGACTAAGCAGGAACATTTTGATAAATTCTGTTTCCATGACGATGAATTAGCTAGTGAAAAGGGGGAGGTGTTGAAAGATCTGTATTCTGTAGAATACTCTCAAATGTTTGCCTGTTTTCATTTTTAGCCATTTAGTTCTGATGGCTCTGTTCCAGGACTCTTTAATTTGCCAGGAGCTGTTTTTCCTGCACAGATTACAGGAGTAATTCATCAGCGAATGTTTCACTCAACGGTCTCATCTAATGTAAGGAAACATAAAAATGAATTTTTCCAATTATGCCTTTTGTTTGTTTAGAAAGAATGTACTAAGCACCCCCTTTCTTCTCTCACCATCTAGCTTTAGTGTTCTTTTTCCTCTCTTATTTATTGACCATTACCTTACATAGACTACAACTGCAATTTGTAAGATGTTGGGATCTGCTTTTAAATACCAATAAATTCTCAAAAGGCAATGATTTTTGAATTTAGTGGACTAAAACCCAGAGGGGGATGTAAAAAGAGAAAGAACATTAAAGCACGGAAGCCTGGTGCATGCTACAATGAAACAAAATGTTTGCAAAAAAAAAATTTAAAAAGCAATAGAGACTTTTCTTGACTAAATTACTTTAAGTTGGCTTATTTATATACAGTGGAATTCATTTGTGTTATTTTAGCATTACCCATTTCCTGAATGTAATGATAAAGTTACTACCTCCTTCGGGGGGACCCCCCAAAAGGGATTTTGATAGTTTTTCTTTCTAAATGGTGAGACTACCACAGGATTCATCTATTTGCATCAGAAAAACAATGTGCATGCAGCCCAGAGCAGTGTCTCTTTAGAACATGCAAATCCAATCCAATTTCGACTTTCACCCCAACAAATAATCTACTTTCTTCTAGTCAGCAAGTTCAAATCCTGGGCTTTCCTCTCCTCTTATCTATTTTCACTGCAAACAAATCAAACAACCAGTTCTCAACAATCTCTGTTTATTCCAAAATCGTATGGCTACAAATTTAAAGACTACTTACACATTTTCCCAAATTCACTTTTGTTTAAAGCAGGAAGAAGCTTTACTGGAAAACTTCTAACGCTTCAAGAATTAAGAAATGAATCGGAAATTAGTCTAAGAAGTAAAAGTACAAAGAACTACGGGACTTACAAAAGGTAAAAACTGTGAAGTACGCAAAGCTCAGACGATCAGGACTACTTTTAATTTTTTCAACAAATAGAAATGCAGTAATACATTTTTCTGCAAAGAGCAGCTCTTTTGGTATTATATTTGCTCTTTTAGCTTAGTTTCTTCACCAAGAACTGAGAGAACTTCCACACAGAAAAGAATATAATTTTATCATGCATACAAGGTATTACTAATATCAGTGGCTCTCAGAGAATGTGCATGATTGAAAATCAAAGTAATTGTTTTAATGAGTAAACACAAGTTGTTTTGCAGCAGATGTCTGAAGACCATTAGAAAAGAAAACCATCCACTCCAAACTCAGTGTGTTAGTGGCTCTGAATTTATTCATGCTGATGCCAAAGAGAGGGGGCAACAGTGTCAGCTGATGGGACATGTACAAGGGGTACGCTAATGACTTCTTTTGTTCACCTGCCATCCGAGGGTCCTTCTATATTTTATGGGTAACATGCATGGAGTCTGCTAACAGTGCCACGCTTCCCTTCCTAGACCTGAGGACATAATGCAGTGGTGGCATTTGGGTCACATTGATGTTAATAGGGTGAGATCTCTCTGCCAGCTGCTGTCTGGGAAATAGAGATGGCATGCCCAACCCCAAGGGGCAGCTGCCTTCACACCAATGTAACCCACAATTGGCACCAGGCAGTGCAGGAGTGAGCTTGTTAATGCTAATATCTCCAGTGAGATACGGATAAACAGCTACTCGCCCAGTCCTGGAGATTGAAAATGTCACAAAAATACAGTTGAGCTCAATTGCTGATCGTTAAAAATGAGTACAAATGAGAAGAATAATGGCTTGTTGATCCACCTCAGTCACGTTTGACACCCTTACGACACTATTTTTAACAGCAACAGGATATGTTACAAATACTTCTATGTTAAAAAGCCTGTTACTTTATGTATGGTAATTATATAAAGAGAAATCATAGCATATGTCATATATATAATAAATATAATCGAATGTAATCAATATTAAAGGTACATTTAATTCACATTTATATCATCCAAAAAACTGTTCAATGGTTCACATAATAGTAACAAACCCAGTATAATGGTTCATCCATCTAATTCCAGCATTTGGAAAGTAGAAGCAGTAAAATCAGGAGTTTAAAGGCATCATTGACAAGTCTAAGCCTGGCTCAAGCTACATGAGACCCTGTCTCCAAAAAGAGAAATAGAGGCTAGAAAGATGACTCAATGGTAAAAACGCTCATCATAGAAGCAGGGCTATAGTAGATATAGATAGAAGAGGACATCTGGGTCTGCCCTTGAAAGCATGAATTAAGTCAAGAGACATAGTTTAAGCAAAAGCTTGTTTGTAAGAGTACAGTTTAGTTAATAAAGCTAGTCAGTATATTCCCAAAAAATTGGGGTGGGCTCCTCCAAGAGGGAGAAGGTTCTGTGTTATGGATTCTGATGACCTTTTTAAGAGCCTTTATGAAGTCAGCGGCATATTCATGAAGTAAAGTGACCCATTTTTTTTCTGTCCCAAATCATGGTGGGTAAGACCTACTTTTTAGGGTATTTCTTTTCATGAGTTCCACAACAAAGGAAGTTGTCAAACCACAGTGCAAGTGATATTACAATAGGTCAGAGTGTTGCAGGATGCATATCCTTCGTTGGTGTAGAGGAATGTCCTGGTGCATTATTTTTTTTTTATTTACAGGAAACAAACTTTTATTTACAGGAAACAAACAAACCAAGTATATCTAGCCACAAGGGAACACATTAAGAGACACAGCTACCATGAGGGAACCTCAGCTTTCTTCAGTTACCTTATTCAGCTTTTGTCCAAAGGGCACTGAGGTAGGCTCCTTCCTGAATCAGGTGAGATGTCTTAGCTTTTCTTAGAGTCTAGTCTGTTGCTATATGGATGGTGGCCAGAGCCGGCCAAAGCCAAGATCAGCTTTATTGTTTTTTGTTTTGTTTTTCCCAGAACCCTCTCATTTTCTTATCTGGTCAGTATGGCTGTCTTATACCTTGATGGAAGACCTCTTATATACCTTCCCATCAGCTTTCCTGACATCACTATTTTAGCCCTAAAATGTGTTTTCAATCATAACTTTAAGATCTGTATTGACGTCCCTAGAATCCACACAAAAGACAGGCAAGGTAGGATACCAGCTATTCTCTGCTACCAGGGAGGGAGGGTCTCTCTTTCTCCTCCCTAGGCCACACAGGACCAATTTGCCTTCAGAAAGTTTTCCATACAGACTCTTCCACAGGCTGTCCATGCAGTGGTCAGTTCATACAGGCAGTATCCAGTAGGAGATGTGACCTGACTTCACCCTCAGCTGTACCCACTCCAGATACCTGGCCCATGTGGACAACCTTGGCAAAAGAAGTACTCCCCTTGGTTATACCTACTTGGTACTCCACCAAGCCTCACGTACCTGTGCAAGTTACCAGAGAAGAATGGTAAACACCAACCCAGCTATAAACTCTGATATCTACACTGGTGACCTATATGATACACTAGTACAATAGTGGCACAAAAGTGTGGGTGAAACCAACCACTCTCTGCTTGGCCTTAAGTGAACACGTGAGATGGAACCCATCTTAGACGCACTCAAGTGGCCAAGAACCTGAGACTAAATAGGCCTGGACCTAGAGTAAACCCAAATACTATTCTTCTGCTAAAAGGACATAGCAATGATATGACTCCTAACCACATTCTATTGTACCCATAGATCAGTGTCTTACTCGGACATCACCAGAGAAGCTTCTCCCTGCAGTAGACATGAACAACTGGACAGTATACAGTGAGTTAGAGACCTGAGTCCTAAATGAGATGTCTCCATTAAATCCCTCTTCTCAGAGCTCAGGGAACTTAGCAGAAGAGGAGACATAAAGATTGTAAGAGCTAGTGGGGAATGGAAGGCACCAAGAAAGCCAAGCCTTCTAGACACAACAGGATGGATGCATATATAAATTTAGAGATTGTGGCAGCATAAATAGGGCCTGAACAGGTCTAAGCCAGATAGGGCTCCAGCACTGATAAAGGAAGTGGACACAAGCCTTAATCCTTAACCAAAAAGTTATCTCCAATTGATAATGATACACAAAGGAAAAATTAGTTTTCTCCAACAGAGTCTTACTGGATATACAAATTATACTTAAGGGCAGGTTCCATGCCCAGCAATAAATAGCCAACACAAACTGAACTCAATGGTATTTTTGGAGGTATTTTGTCTCATAATTCTTTGTGTTTTTTGTTTCCTTAAAGGTTTTTTGCTTATATATTATAGTTTCCAATTTTCTATTTTTATGGAATTTCTGTGTTTATGAATATGTATATATTTATGTCTATATTTGTTTCTTCAGCTTTTTTTACTCCTTTTTTTTTCTTTTTGTTTTGTTTGTTTATTTTGTCCTATTCTGGTTTGGTTTTTATTTTGTCTTAGTTTATTTTTAGATGCTTGTTTTCTAATGAAAGGGAGAACTGTGGATTTGAATGGTAGGGAGGTGGGAGGAGGTGGTGGAGGAGAAACCACAATCAGAATATATCAGGTGGGAAAAAACTATTTTCAATAATATCTATACTAATTAAAGTCCAGCTCTAGATGGATTCACAACAGAATTCTCCCAGACCTTAGAAGAAGACCTACAGCCAATGCTTTCAAATTATCTCTCAAATATAAATAGAAACAACACTTCTCAACTTTTTACAGAATCACTATTACTCTAACATCAAAACCAGATAAAGACACAAGAAAGAACTATAATTCAATATCCCTGATGAGCAGAGAAGCAAAGTTTTCAACAAAATATTTGCAAACCAAGTACAGACACATATCAAAACAATTACTCAGCATGATCAAATTGGTTTTATCCAAGAGAAACAAAACACACAAATGGATAATTTTAATAAAACATATACATGGAATTAAAGGCAAAAATCATATATATTAAAATAAATTATCTCAATAAATGCACAATCCAACATCTTTTCATAGTAAAAGTTCTAGAGAGAATAGAGTTGGAGGGAACAAACCTCAACATCTTAAGGGTTTTACATGACACATGCATGGCCAGTATCACTTCAAATGGAGAAAAAATCTCACAGGAACTTAGTGAAAAACCAGAAACAAAACAGGGCTGTTCAATGTCTCTACTCCTTCTATTCAATGTGGCACTTGAAGTCTTAGATGGAGCAGAAGACAAGGAAAACAAATAAGAAGAGAAGTCAAAGTATTCCTGCAATGATATGTTGGTCTACAGAAGAACCTAAAATCCCACACCCTAAAACTCTTAGAACTAGTTAACACTTTCAGCAAAGAGACAAAATATAGAATTAACATACGAAATCAGTAGCCTTCCTATATATAAATGACAAACACACTGAGAAAGAAATTGAAGAAACTATCCCAATCACAATGGCCTTAAAATAAAACATTTTGGAATAAACCTAGCCAGGGAGATGAAGGAGCTCTATACTGAGAACTTCAAACTGATTTTTAAAAAAAGTAATTAAAGAAGACACTAAAAGTTTGAAAAATATTGGTAAAATTAATATAAGAACTAAATCTTATTAAATCCAATAAAAATCCCTGTGCTATTCTTCACAGAAATAAAAATAAACCTGAAAATTAATATGAAAACACAAAAGGATCCACATAGCCAAAGCAATCCTGAGCAAAAATTAATAATGCTGGGGGCCTTGACAAATAAGATCTCATTATACTACATAACCATAGTATTCACACAAAAGCAAACACATAGATTAATGAAACAGAGTAGAAGAAGACATATATTTAAGGCAACACAATTACAAACACTCACTTTTTTTTATAAAGACATCAAAAATACACATTCAAGGAAATACACCATCAACAAATAATATTGGGAAAACTGGGTGTTCATGTAAAGAAAAATTAAGCTAGAATGAACCTTATCTCTTTGCCTGCACAAAAAGAACTCAAAGTGTATGAAATGCATCAACATGAAGCCTGAAACTCTGAAATTCATAAAAGAAAAGGTTGGGGGTACACTAAAACACATAGGCACAGGTAAAGCTTTTCTAAATAGTGGTCTCATCACTTGAGAAAGAGGGTCAACAATTGGTAAACAGGGCTTCAGGAAATTAAATAGCTACTGTGTAGCAAGGAAAAAATGAAACAGTCAATTAAGTCAAGAGGTGACATTGAGAATGTGAAAAAATATTTGTCAGCTATACATCTGATAAAGGATTAACATCTAGAATGCACCAAGAAAGAAAGAAAGAAAGAAAGAAAGAAAGGAAGGAAGGAAGGAAGGAAGGAAGGAAGGAAGGAAGGAAGGAAGGAAGGAAGGAAGGAAGGAAGGAAGGAAGGAGAGAGAGAAAACAAAGCAATTAAAAAAATGGATATAGACCTGGAGAGAATTCTGAAAAAGAAGAAATACAGGTGGCTAGTAAACACTTTCAAAAGTGTTCAATATAAATAGCCAACAGGGAAATGCAAATTAAGACCACTATGACATTCCATCTCACCCCAATCAGAATGATTCTCACCAAGAAATCAAATGACAATAAATGCTAGTGAGGAAGTGGGGAAAGGGGAACGCATTTTTTTAACTGTTGCTCGAGAGTGCAAACTGATGCATTCATTATAGAAATCAATGTGAAGATTCCTCAAAGAGCCAAAAACAGAGCTACTATATGACCCATCTATCCCACTCCTGAGCATATACCCAAAGGACTTTGCATTCTCCTACAGAGATACTTGCTTATCCACATTCATTTTCATTCTATTCACAATATAAAAAATGGAATCAATCTAGATGTCTATAAATGGTGAAAGGTTAATGAAAATATTGTATGTATACGCAATAATGGAATTTTATTAAGCTGTAAAGAAAAATGAAATGAAATTTATAAGTAAATTGAACTTGAAAAATCATATTGAGTGAGGTAACACTTTCTTTCATATGTGAATCCAACTTTGAATCTTTGCTTTTATATGTTCAACTTGGAATTTCTATAAAAGCCAGGAAGAGACCACTGAGATGGTATGTTGTAAGGGATGGGAAGTAGTAAAACATAGCATAATACAAAAACAGAGAGGGGGAATACTGAGAGTAAAAGGTTTTAAGCAAGGAAAGGAGAGAAGATAGAAGAAATGAGGGGCGGAGGAGGAGAATTACCCACAACAAAAATTCCATATGGAAATCTACCATCTTGTAACCAAAATTTAAAATATAACTTAGAGTTCTTAAAATAATAGCTTAAAAGGAAATGCCCTACGGGGCTTGGAAAACATTGTCTCTAGAAACTATGGGTTATTAAACAAAAACCCTAGTGGCAAGCCTGGGATACCTCCTTATGAGTTGTTGTTCAAGGTGGTCCCAGAGGCTCTACAAATGCTGTCACAGTCTCTGTGAGTTCCTATGTCCATCCGTCACGCTATATTTAAAAGGCGTTGTTTCCATGGTGCCCTCCATGCCCTTTGGCTCTTACCATCTTTCTGTCTTTTCTTCCACAGGGTTCTCTGAACGCCGAGGGTAGGGATTTGATAGAAACATCCCATTTATGACTGAATCTACCAGGTTGAACTCAATCCTCAGGGGAGTCTTTGCCCTGGAGGAGATGATGGGAATGGGGGGTGGGATGTGGGGAAGGCAAGGAGGGAAGCGGGAGTGGGGAGAACAAGGGAATCTGTGGCTGATATGTAAAATTACATTAAATTATAAAATAAAAAAGCAAATAAAAAATTAATAAACTGAAAAAAAAGAAAGTTCCAAGGTTTTTCTCATTCTCTGCACACTGTCCAGTTGTCAGCCTCTGTATTTGTTCCCATCTGGTGAAGGAGAATTAAATAGGCTAGGGACCTGGGGAAAAACTAACTACTACTGTATTGCTAAAGAAATGTAGCAATAAAATGACTCCTAATAGCATTCTGCTATACTCATAGATCCGTGCCTTGCTCAGCCATCATCAACACTATATATTTTTAGACAATACTTTTGAATTCATTCTTCTCAGTGAAGCTTGTAATAAATGTTAAGCAAAAGCAAGTTCAATGTGACTCTCAAAGACAGGAAGCAAGAGTGCAGATTGTATCTGTTGACAGTTTCCAAGCTGAAACTTTTGTTTTAATGTCAAGCTGAGTGTGCAAATGATATTTTGTAAGGTTTGGGAAGTCGCAACCATCAGTTAGATTTCAACAGCAAGATATATTATTCTCTGAAGCAAAAGTGGAAAATAGTAACAAGTTGTGAAGAAAAAAGAAAATAGTCTATAAAGACAGAAGAGTTTTTTGAGTTAGAGAGCAGAGGAAGTGGGATAAAATGTTGATTTCTTGGTATTTCGTGCAGAAGCAGCTGATCAACTAGAAATATCACAAAGGACAATCTAAATTCACAACAGTGCAAACCACACACCTTCAAAGTATTGTTGTCAGGTCAGGCACACTTAGGCTCTAGTAACAGCTCAGTCCTGAGCTATGTCATAGCAAATATTTAATGTCCCCACAGCCTGCTTTCCTTAGTTTAAAAACTGAATAACATTATCCCCCAACTCATGAGCCAGATATGAAAATGAAATGTGATAAATGCCTTGGTCTAATACAGTGGCTTTCCATGTATTCTGATTCTCCTCCTCCCAAGTGGAACATGGGTAATTGCTGTGGAATAATGCTTTTGTACACTGGTTTAATAAAACGCTGATTGGCCAGTAGCCAGACAGGAAGTATAGGTGGGATAAGCAGACAAGGAGAATTCTAAGAAGAGGAAGGCTGAGTCAGGAGACGCCAGCCCGCCATCCAGGGAGCAACATGTAATGGCACACCGGTAAAGTCATGGAACATGTAATGACATATAGATTAACAGAAATAGGCTGAGTTTAAGTGCAAGAGCTAGTCAGTAGTAAGCCTGAGATAATAGCCAAGCAGTTTTAATTAATATAAGCTTCTGTGTGTTTACTTGCGTCTGAGTGGCTGCAGACCAGGTGGGGCACAGGAAAACTTTCAGCCTCGGGTAATGTTTGAAGATACTTTTTGTCATTACAGAGACAGAGAGCAAGGAGGTGGCTGGCACCGACACCTAATGAGTAGAGGTCAGGAATACTCTTAAGCCTCCTAAATCCACAGCACAGCACTCTACATCACAGAATTATCCTATCTAAAATGTCAATAGTAAAGACATCAGTAGTGATGACAAAGCCTGGAATAGAGGTCAGAGGCATGTGTGTTAGCTGGAATTTCCTGAACATTCAACAGCATGTTTAGCATTTTTCTGCTCTAGCAGAATTTCATGAGAACAGGGATAAGATTATCCTTAGTTTACACATTCAAAAATAGACACCCCAAGAAGTTAAGTAATTATTCTAGGTCACACAAAGACTAAGAGTGAGAAAACTAGAATGACATAGACCCTATTGTGATGTCTCCTGGGAAAAAAATATGAAATGACTCAGGGGACCCAACTCTTACCACTATGATAAAAGTTTAGTTTATTGATTTTCATATAAACTTTGAAAGATATATTCTAGCCAAAGCGATACCCAGCATCTGTTCTGTTACAGCCAATTCATTCCTGAAAGGCAAATAAACGAGAATGAAGTCATAATTTAAAAAGAAAACTGAGCATTTTGTATGTGTGTCTTTACAAGGTTGTTGCCAGGTCTACTTTAAGGGAAATCTTTTTGTGTTCCCAATCAGTAAAACCTGACTTCGATATCTGCATTAGGTCCTCTCTAATGCCGAGGTCAATATCTCCTCTTGTAACAGTATGAGAGTTTAAGCACTGCTCCAGGCCTATGCTAAACTTGAACCTGTGATCAAAGAGATAAAAAACATCTGGCTCTATCACTTTCACTTTATGGTCTGAAATTCTTCGGATCTGTGCACTTACCAGATTGTCAGTGGTGTGTCATTGATTGTCTTTTTTTTTTAAAAAAAACAATCTTTTGCATTGATGTGTTTTGAAAGGTGTTTTTCTTCTCTTTAAATCTTCCCTCAGGAAAGCTGAAGCATAAGCTACGGAGTGGATATGTGTGGAGTGGATATGTGTGTAAACTTTTAAAGCATTCTAGAAAGGCAGTAACTGCTGAAATGTGAGTGTCCATATACATATTCTGACAATTTAATGAAGTATTTATGAGAATTATAAGGTCTTGAATTTTCGAGACTAATTGTATATTGATTGAAGGTGGTGTGACATCAAATGGGGGAAAAATGGTACAAGTTCTAAGAGCATATCTGTCTCTGAATCCATACTGTATCATTTCCTCATTGTATGTTCTTGATAAAGTGTAATCAAAACAATATTTTTATTTCATATATGTGCATGTTTTGCCTGTGTGGATATATGTATACTATGTACATGCCTGGTGCCCAAATAGGTCAGGGGAGCATCATATTCTCTGGAGTAATGAAATGGATGATCATAAGCGACCACCTGGGTGCTAGGAAGCAAATCTGGGTCCTCTGCAAAAGCAACAAGTGCTCTAATACTTAGCCATCTCTTCAGCCCTGAAATGTGTGTTAATTTTATACTTCCATATGGCTAGCATGATTATAGACAATAAAGATATACTCTCATGTAGCTTATAATATAATATTAAAATGAAATAAAATCTTGGATGGTAATAATTATTTCAATGAAGATAGTTCTATGAATGCTGACAGTGATTCACCAAGAGTAAGGCCTCTGAAGAAGACTGCTATAATTTGAATTTTAAATGCTCCCCAAAGGCATATGTGTTATAGACACTATGGTGGTGAACCTTTAAGAGATAAGGCTTGCAGACAGTTTGGAGGTCCTTTCAGTCACTGATATCAGTCTATGAATAAGACTAAAACAGTAGATTAAAAGGAGAGGAAATTGAGGGGCATGTAAGACCCTGGGTCCTTCCTCTTTCTCTTCCATTTCCTAGACATGACATAAGTGAGCTTGCTCCACCATGTGCTCCTTTACATTTTGCTCTCTCTCTGAAAGCAACAGGCTCCACTGAGCATGAATGTAAACCTTTAAAACTATGACCCCAAATACACCTTGTTCTTTCCTAAGTTAGTATCACAGATGGTTTGTTATCATAAAGATAAACTGACCAACACAAAGGGTCCTAAAATAAGCAAACAAAGGACTTTGGGACTGGAATGATCAGGTGAGCTTGTAGAAAGCTGAGATCACTGAGTTTGCTGCTCAGTGACTCCTAACTTTAGAGGTAGCCAGGAATTAATTTATATGGGAACCTGTATGCCACAGGAGAATTTGAGTTTACTCTGTGTACTAGGTGCCAAGGCAACATTGTTGGGTAGGGAATTGTTCCAGTTGTGTTTTAGAAGGCATGTTGGTTTCCATGCAATGGATAATTTTCAGAGAGCAATAGCAGATGTAGCACAACTATGTAAAGGTCATTGCAATCATGCAGGCAAGAGATGTGGGGCTTGAAATACAAAAACACAAGTAATTAAAGGGACTAAAGCCAGGATGAATTTAAAGTAAATACAATATAACTTCTAGTTGGTTATAAGTTTTAAGAATGATTTATATGGTTTGTGATTAACTCATTGAGTAAATGCAGGTTCTATTCACTCATTTACCAAAGTGGAAAAGATCTAACAAATAATAGGTAGGGAAGGTTTAATTTATGTATCAATTGGTTATTCATGTGAGAATATTGAATAGATCACGTACTCAGTATTTTGAGGTATTAGTATGCACTCAGAAAAAAATCAAAGATGGATCAAAACACTTTGACTTTATCAGGGTATAAGTATATCTCAGCTATGAGGATGGGGTGACATCCTTATAAGAGTATATTAAAATATAAAAGAGATCCAAAGCCTGAGTTTGAGGAATCTCTGTATTTATCAAGAGGGTGGATATAATGGAAAAAAGAAAACATATGAGGGCAGAATGTTAGAGCCAAAAAAAAGGTGTTTTATTAATAAAGAGGGTACAGTCTACTGTCACAGAACAAAGAATGGTTGAATGAGATGAGTGCAGACTTGAGCACTGACCATTGGGCTTGGTAACATGGAGACCATTAGTGATCCTAAAACTAGAAGATTCATTAAAGTGATAGATAATGATTCACCTTAGTGAGTGGGGTAGATTGAAAAAAGAAGGAGAGCACTGGAGAGATGGAGTTTGGATTTGCAGAGCAAACATAGTACATTATGTAACCCCAGTGATCCATCAGAGAGATGATAACTGGAGGCAAGAGATGCCCTGGAAGCTTGTGGTCAAGAAGACCAGACATATGCAGTAGTAAACAACAAAAGACTTTATCAAACAAGGTAGAAGGTAATGAATAACATCTGCAGTTGTCTGTCTTCTGACCTGTACGTGTGCTGTGCATGTATGCTTCCACCACACTGCATTGAATGAGCAGATGTAGACACACACACACACACACACACACACACACACACACACACACACACACAGAGGGAGAGACAGAGTGAGACAGAGATAAAGCAAAAATGGAAGGAAGGAACAAAGGGAATGAAGGGAAGGAGGGAGGGTGGGCAGGAGAGATGGAGGGATGGAGAGAGATGAGAAGAAATTGAGATGATAAAGGAAATTAACATATTTTTGTAAGCAAATGAGAAAGCATGTGACCCATTTAGCTCAATGCTTGGCCATTACAAAACACAAATAAACAGGTGCCATCATTACTTTGATCATGTTCATGGAGTAACTATATGTAGCTGAGAAAACTAAAATGAGTATGTGCATATACATATATGTTGAATAATTTTATTAAAAAAAATCTATATCTGCGCACGTCTTTAATCCCAGCACTCAGGAGGCAGAGGTAGGCGGATCTCTGTGAGTTCAAGGCCAGCCTGGTCTCCAAAGAAAGTTCCAGGAAAGGCACAAAGCTACACAGAGAAACCCTGTCTCGAAAAACCAAAAAAAAAAAATCTATATCTATGTACTATATCTTATCCTCACAAAAGTCTGTGGAGAAAAATATTGCCACATGGGATCTTCTCCATTGTACAGCTGACAAGACTTCATCTCACAGTTTACAGTTTTCTAAAAGTCACATATAAAGCCAGAAATTAAAATAAGATCAAATGATACTGTATTAGCTAGCCTTACATTGATGTGATGAAGCACCCTAGGTAATTAACTTACAATAGAAAAAGTTATTTACCTCACAGTTTGGACATTCATGTGTTAGATGAGGTAACCCATTGATTTAGTTTCTGATGAGGATGGCGATTAGCAGTGGTAGAAGCATATGTTGAAGTGAGTGGTAGCATCATCAGCTGAGAAGCAGAGAGGAGACCAACATGATCTCAACATTTCCTTTCAAGAGCATGGCTCCAGGAACCTTAGGAACTGCCACTAGGCCTCATCTCTTATTGGTCCACAGAAACTCTTAATACTTCTAATCTGGATGCCCTTTGCATGTGGACCTTTTGGGTGGCCTTATCCAAACCATAGCAGATACCTCCTCTTCTCTCTCCTCTTACTAAACAGTAAGTACTTGAACTTCAGACATAGCACCAAAGAGAAAAATCAAACAATATCAAGGAGAATTAGACAATGCAAATATCTGATTTGAATAATGAATACCCAAAAGATATTTTAATCCATAAATTATTTACACATGCCCTATTAACCATCTTGTACCATTTGTTCTTTGTAGACATCATAGTCATATTCCCAACTCAGGTAAGAAAATATTCTGCCTTAAAAACAGATTTAAGGCCGGGCAGTGGTGTCGCACGTCTTTAATCCCAGCACTTGGGAGGCAGAGCCAGGCGGATCTCTGTGAGTTCAAGGTCAGCCTGGGCTACCAAGTGAGTTCCAGGAAAGGCACAAAGCTACATAGAGAAACCCTGTCTGGAAAAACCAAAAAAAAAAAAAAAAGATTTAAACATGTTCTTCTTAGAAAATAGGTTTAAAAAAAGATAGAAATGAGCCAAGCATTTTTCTAAGCATTCATGCAATCAGGAAATAAATATTTTATTGTGCAACTACTCATACAGTGGTGAATTAGGTACTGAGGACACAAAAGGAGATGGAGTGATTGGGACTATTGTTCTCTGGACAGCTACACTCTAGTGACATACAAACATTAATCAAACTTGCAAATATTAACTTAATAAATCACAAAGATGTAGAGGAAAGGAAGGGCAAAGCAGGAAAAACATAACTCAATATCACTGTCAGCCATACCCAGGAATTTCCACAGAACAGCTGCAATCTCCCCCAGAAGCTTAGGACGAAAAAGGACCCTCCAAAGAGACATAAATCCCATAAGGCACTTCGGCAAGAAATATGAACAGGTGACAGAAAGTCTGTTTGATTCCTAAGGAAGTCATCCTTCTTGTTTAGAGATTAGAGAAAACAAGTGGGTATGCTTCCTTCTCCTGGCTTATACGCAGTTTAGAGAGGACAAGGCAAAACGTTGAAATAAGTAAGACCGAACAATTCTGAACTGCTTCTGAGATGTGTTAGCTGTCCCAAGACCCCAAATAATCAATGTGGAACCAAGCTTACTTTTTCAAAGGACTGAGATTTCCCACTGGAAATTGGAGAGACTGGGATTCCTTCCAGGCAGCAATCCGCTGGAGTCCTCACTACTTTTTGAGAAGGCTAAAAGAATCACGGGGTAAAATTGGTAGACTTCTAAACAGCTACTTAATACTCCAGTGGCATAAGTTAGAGATGTAGGTAGGGTTCCTTGCTCACCCAGTGCTCTGTCCTCCAAACTGCTTACTATTTCTTACCAAGCTAACCCCTCAGTTCCCCTATCTCTCAATTCTTTCAGTTCTGATTCCTGGGACTCCAGTTTAATCAATTCTTACATATTAAAACAGTTCCCCCAAAGATTCTGTCTTCTATCTTGGTAGGAACTCAGAGATTCTAATTTGATGTCTGTAAGCTTTGTTTCAAAGGGCCAATGAAATGCTTGAAAGGATAGATGTTTTATTTTTGTTCTTTTTAAATATGTCTTTGTAATGAAGAAAGAAGAGAAAGAGAGAGAGAGAGAGAGAGAGAGGAAGGAAGGAAGGAAGGAAGGAAGGAAGGAAGGAAGGAAGGAAGGAAGGAAGGAAGGAAGGAAGGAAGGAAAGGTTACTGGCTTATAAGGATGTTGTCTCACTCCAAGTTTCCTAGGTTCCTGGGTGTATACAATCAGTAGCATACAGTGTGGCTAAAACCGTAGGACCCCTTCCAGGAAAGATGGAGTACTAGAGGCTAACTCTGTAAGAGCTGCTGAAGTAGAGAAGCAGAATAAGAGGAATTATAGACTTTGTCCTAAACAGAGAAATAGAGGAAAACTTCGGAAACCCATAAAAGAAATGAAAAGATACTGGAAAGTAGGAAAAAACAGTATGTGTACAGAAGAGTAAGCTGAACACAGCTTAGGCCATATAATTCCCTGGTGGGGGACAAGCTACTCAGAAGTTGCTTAGAAAAGGCGAGTCAGATTAAAAAAAAACAAGCAGTACTACCCTCACAAGACCACAATGCCCCTGAGTCTCCTACAGGGTTGCAGTGAATGGGTAAACAATGATTCCTTTGGCTAGTTAGAAGTGGAGAGAAATCCCATTTTATCATAGTAGCTGGCTTAGGGCAGCAGCCAAGAGCGAGAGAATCTATTGTTAAATACTGGTCTACTCTGTGGGCCTGAGATCAGGAAACACCCACAGGACAGGCAGCCTCACTTTGTCCATAACCCCTGTGTGAGGGAAAGCCCAGGAAGAGAGCTGCTGAGAGCACAAGGACCAGACATGTATGGGCAGAGGATGCAGGATGCAGGAGGCTGGCTTAGGCTGAGAAGTGCATAATGAGGCTAAGAGCCGACCTCATCAACTGAGAGTGATCCAGAAGTATGGCAGCTCTGAGCCTAAGGCTAGAGAACCAATCAAACTCTGGAACCCCCTGTCTGTTATTCACTACTGTAAAGCAGAGAGGTCTCTGAAGTTTCAGAGGTACACATAACACCTACAGTGGCATCCCTTCACCAGGGTGATTAATACTCAGGAGGCCTTGAAAGCACAAAAAGTAGGTCATTTCCCTGTGCCCATCTCAGGGCTATTGGCTTCCCACACTCTCAATGCACTTGAAAGACATCAGGCAGTGCACTCTGGGGAGTCTTAGAAGAGGAAAGAAATGTGCCCAGCCCACAGAATACAAAGCTGTGTCTAGAAGAGTCTTCTGAAATGAAAAGAAGAGAACACCTGCTGTGAGGAGAGGTGTGAGGGACACCAGACAAGCTCACGGTTCAACTGACCTTTCTTCCCGCTCTGTGCCTGTAACTAGCAGGCTCCAGTTTCTGAGGAAGCTTCTGCAACTCATGTGTGTGTGTGTGTGTGCGTGTGTGCGTGTGTGCGTGTGTGCGTGCGTGCGTGCGTGGTGTGTTTCCTATGAGGTTCTTTTCTTTCACCCACACTTACTGGGATCTTTACTCTTATAGCTACTTTTTGTTTTATTTATTATTCCTTTTCATAGATTCATGCTATTTTTCTTCCAATTTTGGAAAATTAGTAGTAGTTTGATGTTGGCTTAGAGGGGTTGGGTTTTGTTTAGTTTTAAGATGCTCAAATGTTCTTATTTTTTGTTCACCTCCTTACATTTATCTAATTTTGGTTTTGAGCATTGTTATCATTAAGAAGCCATCTGTTGTCTCCCTTTACCGTTTCTATTTATGTTTTTCTAATCTTTGACTTCCCTTTCATAAGACTTCTGTACTCTGCTCTTTCTTTCCTCCTGTATCCACTTAACATTGATTTCCCCCCTTTTCCTCCCTTTGGCCCCTTTCTTTACTCTACTCATTCATTCTACACTTACCCTAAAGAACTTTTACCTTTGTAGCACATTTTGCAATAGCTTTTCCATTTTCATTCATGGTGTGTTAGTAGGCCACAACTGATTTAATTGCTTGGTGTCATGGCTGCTACACCAAGCTGTTTATTCTCTATCAATTGGTACTGAGAACTGAGTCAACAAGAACAGACTGGGAAAAAAATAAAAGATCTCCCAGCCCAGTGAAAATCCAGAAGACATAGCTAAACTAAAAGATGTGCAAATCACAAAAAAAAAAAACAAATACATACATACATAACATACATACATAACATAAAAGTGTGGCAGTGTGGGGATCAGATGAAGTCCTGAGTGAATGTGTATCTTGACATGAACATACGATGTCAAGGACCCCAACGCCTCAGACCCATGGCAGTGGGAAAACCTACCCACAGTTAGGCTCAGAGGAATGGCAAAGCCTTCCTCAGGTCCAATACAGATGTTTAGAAAGGATTGACCTTTCACTATCATCCACAGCTTCCTGCTCCATCTTGGATAACTGCAGCCTGACATTGCTCCTCTGTAGGAATTTCCTACAGCGGTGTTTCTCAACCTGTGGGACTCGATCTCCACAGGGGTCGCATATCAGATATTTACATTATGATTCCTAACAGTAGCAATATTAAGGTTATGAAGTAGCAATGGAAATAATATTGCAGTTGGGGAGGTCACCACAACATGAGAAATTGTATTGAAAGGTTGTATGCAGCATTAGGAAGGCTGAGAACCACTGTCCTAGAGGGATGAGTGAAGAGTCACCTCCTCATTCACACTATGTATAACAAATGCCAACAGCCAAGCTTCCAGGCTGCTGTTGTTAGATCTTCATCAAAGCACACAGCCCATGGATCCCAGCTTTTCTGTGTATCTGGCTGTTCTTTCTTCATTCCCCCATTACCCAAGTCAGGTCAGTCCCAAAGATATGCAGAACGCAGAAAGGTAAGGCAACACAACTCCTATAAACAATAGTCACACTTCAACTACTGAACTCAAAGACATCAAAGAAGGAAAAATGCCAGATGAAGAGTTCAAAAGCTTTCTGGTATAAATTCATCAATGACCAGAGAGAGAGAGAGAGAGAAGAGAGAGAGAGAGAGAGAGAGAGAGAGAGAGAGAGAGAGAGAGAGAGATGAAATTACACCTAAGTCCTACATAGGCAAGTGAGCAATACAGAGGAAATACCAGCAGAATGGATGAAAAAAATCAGCAATCTAAAAGTCAGCAGTCTAGAAGAATTCAACAATCAAACTGAGAGCTTTTGCAAAATATAGGAATCTTGGAAGTGAAAACTCAGTGAATTAAATAAAAAATACAGGTAAGGACATAATCAATACATTCTACAAACATAAGAAAGATTAACAGGGATGGAAGACAAAGTCAGTGACATGTTGTGTGCAAATATCAACAAAGAAAAATAATGAACATGACCACAATGTGATTAAAAAAAAAAACACACTAAGATTGCAAGAATCCAGGGGATAGAATAAGGAAATGAAATAAATACTAATGGTGTATAAAATTTATTCAGTGGCAATACACCAGAAAGTTCCCTAAGTCCAGAGAAAGAAATAGTGAAACACAAGCAGCATTTAGAACCTCAAGTAGATATGATCAAAGAAAAACTGCTCTATGACATATTATAGTCAAGATGTCAAAAATACAAAGTAAAGAAGCAATTTTAAAGTTGTAAGGGGAAAACACCAATTCACCTACCAAAAAAGAGAGAGAAATCAAAATAACATGAGAGTGCTCCACAGCAGCCCTCAAAGACTGGGAAGTGGATGACATATTTCAAACCCTGAAAATAAATAACTTCCAACAACAACAACAACTAAAAAAGTACTGTATCCAGCAAAGTACATTTAAAAAAAAATGGTGGAGAAAAAAATTTTTCAAGACAAGTACAAACTAAGGTATTTCATGACAAAACAGCTATAACTTCATGAAATAGTTAAAGGAACATTATACACAAAGGAACAAGACAGTCCCATTCATGAGGATAGGGAAAAGAAGCAATTTCATGAGAAAAAAAAATGGCTGACCAAAGAAGAGATGGGAAAGAATACATCAAGGCCAACATAGTAAAGCAGTAGCCTCCTAATACTAATAGGAGCCAGAGCAAAGAACAAAGACTAATCCTAGTAAACAGTGAAAAGAACACTATTACAGGAATTACTAAACATCTCAGGACAACTTTAAATGTAAAAGGCCTCACCTTATCAGTGAGGACATACAAACCGGCTGACTGGATTTAAAAACAAGATGTGACTCCTGTTGTCACCAAGAAACTTCTTACTAGTAAATAGACCCAAGACTGGCTGTTAAAGGATAGAAAACTCCCAAGTGAACAGAAACTGACAACAAGCTAGCGTAGCTATGATACCTGGTAAAGTAGACTTCAAAACAAAACCAGTTAGAAGACATAAAGAAACCTACTACAACTTAGTAAAGATAATAAATCATCAAGGAGACACAATGATCGTTTGTGTACAAAGTTTATATATGTATATATAATGTATGTTGTTTATATTATATTCTATATGATATATAATTATATATTAATATATAAGTCTATATATACATATGTGCATATATATATATATATATACATAAAGTTGGGGCTCCTAATTTTATTAAGCAAACATTAATAGACATAAAAAGTCAGATTGGCCCTGATACAATAATATTAGGTGATTTTTACTCCCCACTCTTATCTCTAGATATGTCACTCAAAACTCAGAAGCCAATTAAGAAACTTTAGGGTTAAACCACACCACAGATCAAATGGACTTAGCAGATAGCTACACAATGTCCAATCCAACAGAATGAGAATACATAT
The DNA here is from genome assembly GCF_004664715.2 of Peromyscus leucopus. NCBI lineage: Eukaryota > Metazoa > Chordata > Mammalia > Rodentia > Cricetidae > Peromyscus > Peromyscus leucopus. The sequence continues at coordinate 37,551,861 of NC_051070.1, read as the reverse complement.
TTTTCTCAGGAAGCCATGTGCCCCTCTCTAAAAAGTGATGGCATTCTTGATCACAAGTGAAGCCTTACTTATTACAGAAGAACTGAAATAATATTCTCCACTCTACCAGGTCACGGAGGAGTAAAACTAGAATGGCCACTTGACTAACCATTGAAGAAATAAGTTCTTCCTAAACAATCACTCTGCAAGGACAAAGTCATGTTCAGTTCAAATGCCAAGATCATGAAGCCAAACAGCTAGAAGTCAAAGAAGTTGGAGTTAAACAGCTTCCAGGTGCCTCTCCTGCTGAAGATTCACTTGGACCTCAAAGGACTGCTGAACATTATAGCAGTCCAAGATATTAAAGTTGATAGTGGTCAGAAGATATAATTTGGGGGGGGGGGGCTGGAGAGATGGCTCAGCGGTTAAGAGCACTGAGTGCTCTTTCAGGGGTCCTGAGTTCAATTCCCAGCAACCACATGGTGGATCACAACCATCTGTAATGAGATCTGGTGCCCTCTTCTGGCCTGCAGTCACATATGTTGTATACATAATAAATAAATAAATAAATCTAAAAAAAATAACTAATTGTAATTACTGACTGTTTAAAAAAAAAAGATATAATTTTTGTTACTGTTCCTCTGATGAAATCTTTCTAGAAAAAAAAGTCTAGGTCATGTGTGAGTTGGAGAAAACTTTCAGTGGGAAGCATATGTCTATTGCTCAAAAGAGACTTCTGCAAAAGCTAACTCAAAAAGGCCTTAAGAAAACTAAGCAGAAGCATCCAAGAAGCCACATCCTGACTCCCTGTACCATGACATCCTTAAGGACTTACTCTTCCCCAGTGAAATGGTAGGCAAAAGCATCCAAGGGTAATTGCCAATTCCTAAGGTTTAGTTAGCCAGAGCAGAGCATAACAATACAGAGCACAGGGCTGAATTTTTTTTTTCTGGTGTATCTAAGAAACTCGTGCATGAGGATGTTAATTTTGAATCCCCAGCGTGCCAATTGAAAACAGAAATGACTAATTAAAATATTGTTCATAGTGAAAGAAAAAGAGGGAGGTGGTGGAAGGAATAAATAAATAAATCGTGGAAGGATTTAAAAGTCTCTAGAATTGAAGGGCAACGTGCAATGATGTCAATACTGACGTCAATACATGTACAATGTTGCCATGATGAAGTCTGTTACTTTGTGTTCATCTTAAAAAGTTAATTTTAGCAGCTCATATTACAATGCCCAGAGTCATTCCCTATTGAAAAACATATGAAATGTCTCTGTCCTGTGATTAAAGAGATCAGTAAAGATCAGTAATGGTTTACTTTATGTACTGATGAAGTAGTAGGATGTCTCAAAGATTACAGGGATGTATCTAAAGCCTTTGATTTTGCTTTCATCTTTGAAATGGAACACAGAAGCCCCAGCCTTCCTTAAATTCAAAGACTTACCTAAGTGGAAACATGAAGACAACAACTATAAAGATTGGCCTTGAATTTGTAGACATCCGTAAAAGGAACTTTTGACTTAGAAATACTGAAACCCTATAAAGTTTATCAAGCCAGAAACTGAGATTTATCCTTGACTCTTTAGTATCCTTCACCATTCGCCAAGCAATTACCCCAGCTAGAGCCCCCTAGGAAACCCTGAACCCACCTACTCTGTCTATACACCTTTCTGCTGTTGAAGCCGGTGACATCTGTTATCTTTCTAATAAAATTATTATAGTACTTTCTGTGTTACTATAGTTGCTCCACACTGCCTGCAATTTTACATTCAAGCAAGGTGATTCTTGTAATGCAAAGCAGGAGCCAGAGGGGAGAGAGCCTGTACTCCTCTTGGTTTTGAAAGTACAAGCATCTGGAAATGTCGAAAGGAGAGTTGTATCAAAGTTGAAGGAAGACTTAAGCAAACTTTTGTGTATGGAAGCTTCAGGTTCCTGGAAGTGACTTGTACTGTAATCACAAGTGAGACGACATAGTGCAGGCGTACCTGTGGGAGCCAAAATTTGTCTCATTTTGTTTTTGTTTCGTACCTAATGCCAGATCATTTAAATCTGTCTCCTATGTGGACAGAGAAAGAACTAGTTTCTTTGAGTTTGGGGGTCATGGGGGCAAAAGTGGCTCGGGAAGGGGATTAAGTTGGGAAATATATTCCAGCATAAGAAAGGTCAGACCAAAGGCTTCATCCACCCCTGAGATAAAGAAAGAGGAGACAGAGCCAAAAGCCCCTCTGTGTGATGGGTAAAGCCACAGAATCTGGAGAACCTACAACAGCCACTCCTTTAAACCAGGGTCATTTCTAACTGCATTCAAAATATTTGTTCTTTTACCTACAGGTAAGTGTAGCTCATCAAAAAAAAAAAAAAAAATCTTCTTTTGTAGCAGATGGAAACTGACAGAAAACCGTAACTGGTTAAAACCCAGAGAACAGCTGACCATGGGATAACAAGCCTCATTTGGTACATCTACAGCACAACCCCTACACCCAAGGCTGCGGAAGGATTATAAGAGTCAGAAGGACAGGATACCTACTGCAGGGAAGTATCTTCTATACAAGACTGGGAAGCTGTATCCTTGAAATTGCAAAATGTATAGTCACCTAAACAAAACCTGTACAACACCATTTTGATATACTAATGTGAGTAGGGGATAGCTCATAAGCACAACCCCTAGGTGAATAATTACAGGCAACTGATGGCTGGTGTGAGAGTGGAAGCAGTCTTTCCAGGGATGAACCCCCTAATTGGTTTCCCAATACTAAACGGTCAGCCTTAAATACATATGAGCAACATTAAATGGACTCAGAAGGTTTATGTATTTATATGCATGTACATGTGTAACAAGTAAAGGGAAAACAGAAATAACACATGAAAGGTGAAAGACGGCTTGGAGGTGGAGGAAGGTACCAGTGAGAGTGGGGAGTAGAATATAGTAATAGGGGTTAGAAGTGATCAGAGGGTCATATACACATGCATGAAATGTCACAGTGAAATTGATTATTTTGTAAATTAATAATTGCTAATAAAATAGGGGAAGAAATCTCTGTGGAAGATAATGACAGATTAAACCCCTACAAGAGCCTCCCATTCTCAGTACCATGTGATATTATAGTCTCAGAGAAGGGAATAAGGAGACTCTATCATGCATAAGGTAAGCAGTGTGCGGAGAGGACGGTAGTTATGGGGAGACTGGAAGTGGTCATGAAACACTTCCGGCAGGAGTTAGGCGTATGCAGTACAGGGCAACAGCTGGGGAAATGTGAGCCTCCTTTTCTGGAGATCTTTGGATAGACTCTGAGTACATCTCTGGTGTCGGGACCTGGCATCATTCCAAGTGCTGGAGAATGACAGACAGGAACAGAACTGACCACGCCTCAGCCCTCATGGCGCATAGACCCTTGTGGAAGAGATAGACAATGAGCAAACAAGTATTGATTATGTCATATGGTGATAAGTGTCATGGAGATAAATGAGGGAGGGAGCAGGGATAGTAGCAGCTGGGAGAAGGGCTTGGTGACATTTTATGAAAAGAGGCAGGGGAATCTCTCTAAGAAAATGACATTTGAGAAGAGATCTGAAGGGCAGGAGGGTGACCTATGCAGATGCCCATGAAAAGATCGCCCAGGCACAGGGAACAAGGAGAAAAGCTTTGAGCCTGGTTAAAGTAAGTTTGACACTGCTGACAACTAGAATGAAACTATGTGTGTCTCAATGAATCACTATGATTTGTGTTGGTATATATTGGTATAGAATCTAGTTCTCCACTCAGATAGTCATTAACTTCATCAGAAGCCAAACACAATGGAAATTACTTTTTCCATACATCTTTATCTAAAATACCAAGTCCACCTGTTCAATGTCTTGATTTTTCTCCCCCTATAGGAACTCCATGTTTTTCCCATTTTCAGTGCCCTACTTCAGCCATATTCATTAGTTACAGTAACCTTTTCTAAATATCCCCACCCATTCCCAGTTATCTTCCTAATAGCCCTCCATACTTTCCTGCCACAATGAATAGAAATTGACATGCTTAAGGACCATATTTCACAAACTCCCTTCCTTGTGCACTTTTCATAAAATATTCACAAGAAGAAACATGTTCTAAGGTTAGAGGAGAGAAATGGCAGCTACTGAGGCTTCTGAAAGCACTGGCAGGCTAACAATTTGCTTATCTCCACAGTGTGTCCCTCATGGAGGTCCTTTGCAATTATTCTCAGTCCTGAGTTTGACCTAGCAACACCTAGATGTTTTGTGATTTGCTTTCAGTACTATGAGTGGGCCCTGCTCCAGATCAATTAAATAAAGGCCCTGGGGTGCTGAACAAGTCTTTGTCTTTTTATAAAGCACTCTAGGTGATTGTAGTAGACAGACAGGTTTGGAAAGCATTACACTGATGTCCAGCTGATCTCTAACTTCTCGGGACCAAAGCCAAAGTCATGGTAGCAAAGGCAGCTCTAGATTCAGTAGCTTTCTTGAGTTTGGACAAGGCACTGTGGCTCTTGAGTAGAAGATGGTTCCTGTAGGTGTAGCAGTTCCTTGGCCAGTCACCATGACAGTGTGACTTCGACAATTGTTATGTCTAGAAAGTCAGCCATCAGCCAGCTTCCTGCCCTTCCAAAACCTCTCTAAACCGCTTAAAAATCAGTAGTAAATCCTTTTCTGCTGAAAGAGGTCACACGTTGTCCTTCTGTCTGTTACTGAGCCCTGATGAATATTTAAGTATGACCATATCACATTCTTCAGTTACATAATTCACTCATTAAATCAAAAATGCCTTCCTTTGTGTAATTTACAAGGTCTTTTGTGATCTGTTGCCTATCATTACAGAAAGCATGTTAAGGAGATGCATTAATAGTACTTTAGGATAAGCATGGAGGTATACATCTGTAATCCTAAGACTCAAAAGGCTGAGGCAGGTGGATCACAAGCTGAAGGCGAGGCTGAACTAAATATCAAGCCCATTTAATGAGAAAAACAAGTTGTCATATTGGAATCCCAGAACTGTGAAGCTGAATCAGAAAGACTGTGAGTCCATCCTGTCTACATAGCAAGCTCAATGTCACCTTAGACTACCAAGAAAAAAAGATGTGAATATGTCAGAAATCCATAACTGAGTTAAGAAATTGCATGTGTAAGAATTTGTTGCAAGGAAAAATATGAATGTATTAGGTAAAACTGTGTATATGAGAATACATGTCATTTAATCTTTGTTTACATAAACCACCTTAAGAGAATCTCCAGATTATGGTCCTATAAAAGGTTATAATATTTTTATTATTCGCTACTCTCATTTCTCAATTTTTTTTCAAAGAACATGTAACAAATCTATCCAAAAACAAACAAAAGAACCAACAGCTAAAATTTTTTTCACTTTAAAATAAAGAATATGATATTTCTAATAGGCAATCCAATCCAAAAGATCAGTCCCCCTTGAAGAACACGGACCTTAATAACGAGGGCCCTTTCCGTGGGACCTGCAGCTCATAGCCCCTTTCTTACTGGCCATTTCCTTTCATGTAAGCCATCTTGAGCATTGCAATGTCCTTTCTGGTGGAGAAAGAGGTGACAGGAAATGTTATAAAGGCAGAGAGGAACTCAGTATCTTGAACATTGTATCTATTTGCTGGCTTGCAGGATAAAAGTGAGAAAGAGCCCTCAACAAAGAACTGAGATCAAAGCAGGCCGCAGGGAATTAGGAGACATTTTCAATATTCTCCGGTATCTCCCAGCTTCCTTTGCTCCTCCCTCAACAGCGTGTGTTGTGCAGGAAGAGAAAGTCATTTGATATTGACTGAGACACATACAGATAAGAAATCATCAAAACATGTTCCCAGTACCTCGAATCACCAGGAGCTTTAGAGAGCAGATAGATGTCACTATTATCTCAAGAGTATCTTACCTGGCTCCTTCAATAACTCCGCATGATGGCGATTTCTGCATCATTATTTTAGGTGGGGAAATTGAAGCTCCGGGAAATTAAATCCCTTGCTCAGAGCAGCACAATTTATAAGTGGCAGGCCAGGCTTCACAGTCAGCGTTCTCTACAGATTGTCAAATGAAAATTTACAGAAACAACTCGGCTTTCAACCAGGTCTACAAATAAGAGAATGAATGAGAAGAGGATAGCTAAGGGAACACAATAGCAAGCGGGTAAGTGCCTTGGAAAGCAAACAGAACCTACTAATACCCCTTTTGTGGAAGTAAATTTGAAGAGAAACATTCCTTTTGGAGACAAATGGGAGATTAACTCAGAAGTCCAGACCGTGTGGGCCCAGGCTCCATGATGTTGAGAGGGACCCTGAATCCCTACCCTCTGCCATGTACTCCTGACCATTTTGCCTATCAAGTGGTCAGCAAGAACCAGAGTCTTCCTCTCAGGAAATGGTTAGCTTTCCATACTGTTGATTTTAACAACATCAAAAAATGCATAGGACATTTCTTCTTTAAATAAATGTTGTTTATTTTGCTGAAGATATGCAATAACCAGAACAAAAAGGGGGAGTCTTGCCTCCAATGCCTTTCCCACCCTACTGCCTGCACCTTTTATGTACTGGTGACATTAATATTGATCCTGACAGTGAAAAGATCCATGCCCAGAACAGAGTTTTCTTCTATTTGCAACAGTACTCTTTCAAAATGTTCATAAGCATATACTGTACATCTTGTGTATTGATACTCATTGTAGCAGTATTGATAATCATGAGGAAAAATACTTAGTGTTGGTCAATAGAAGTATTCTCAGATAAACTGTGCCAGAGTCACACCTCAAAACAAAATATACAAAAGAAAAATAATCTAAATATAAATAGAAATATTTAAATAACTGCCTACCAATCCTTCCTCCCAAGGGATTTTAAGTCTATCTGGGATGGAGGTCAAGTTCAGAGAGCTCTAAGAAAAGACTTATTACTCTTGCCCCCAAATAACTAATTAAATGAAACTCTTCAACTCAGATCATTAATGGGAACTGCAAAGAGCATAATCAAATTGCACCTGACAGTATTCAAAGTAAATGGCTTGCATGGATTGAAAGTGGCCAACACAGTAAAGCCAAGTTAGTAAGGTATGTGAGTTATTTTTGCTGCTACCTCTGACTCCATCCAAGCATCCAAAATTTTCATGCTCTCTCTACCTACCTTCTTGCTATCAGCTCAAAGACTGTTCTGGAATCAGTCATTTACAGCTTACTGGGAATACCTTTCAGAGCCAAGGTAGACCTGGCTGAATTGCTCAAAAGTCTGTTCCCAGAAGTTACTGGGCTAGAGAAACATATGCAGATAAAACACTCCATATCTTGTATAGTAGAATTTCTTTCTATTTCCCCCATTTAAAAAGTATTTTCATTTTAAATGTGTAGTTTTCAGCTATAGAGGGCCAAATGTGTGTTTGTGGATTAGGATGAAAAATGCCTTTTTTTAATACTGTTCAATAGAGAGCTGTGACCTAAATTCCAATACAATTGATATCCACACATTTAGAAAGCATTGTTTCGACTTCAAATTACTCAGGTGCTAAATTGGAAATTACAAGTTTTTAAGCAGCACAGATTGCTCTTGAAGGGACATTTGTCTTGAGAGCAGAGTTCTGAATATCCTCCCAAAGGTGATAGGAAGCCACTGGGGTTATGAGCAAGAGTGACAAAAGAAAAGTGACACTTTCAGAAATCAATTTGTCACTGGTGTGGAGAATGTACCAGAAAGGACAGAGCTGAAGGCAAGAGAACTAAAAAGTATATGATGTTAACTTATGAGCCCTTAGATCATCTACTGGGATGATGAGTGCTCTAGGAAGTGCTTCCAATTTGGCTCATCACCAAATCATCTGAACTGATACTTAATGAGTATCAAGTCCCGCACTCCAAGTTAAAATGTATCTGATGACTAGAGAGAATGGGAAACCCCTGCAATCCGGGGGGACTATTGAGTCATCAGGCCACAAAAGAAACTGACTTCAGTGGATTACTGCTTCCAGTTAGACCTTTTAAAGGGGAGGCAAAGCAACTGAGAAAATCAGCAGGTAATTTAACTAAGGCTAAAGATACAGCTCGTAGTGTAGTCAGTACAGTGATTGCAAGCATGACAACATGAATTCGGTTTTCCGGAACCTAAGTTAAAAACAGTAACAACAACAGAAACAAACTAGCAAAACTGGGTAATTCACCTTGGAAGGTGAAAGTAGGTGGAAAACTGGAACACCCCTGGCCATCCCCCCTTGCCTGCTAAGTGGGTTCTAAGATGGAGAGAGACCCTGTCAGCAAGAAGAAATGTAGATATCTATCACATAAGAAATGATACCTGAGATTTTCCTCTAACCTCCACATGCATGCACACAAGCTTACATATGCATGCACATACACAAAACAACAATAATAATTATTATTATTATAAATAGTAATAATGAATAGATTATTCTCTCAGTAATGTAATTTTGAAAATTTCAGAAATGTATGAGTAACTTTTTATACATCAATTTCTAATCTATCTATAATCCTTGAGACTTTTAACTGCTGAATATCCCTGACATTCATTCACTGGCCTTCATCCCTGAAACTCCCACACTAGATCAAATCACTTTTGTCATTCCTGTCTCAGGACTTGGTTCCCAACTGGTTTTCCTATATTTATTCTTGACTCCTTCTAGTTCTCTACACTGTGGGTAACATGATATTCCAAACCTGGTCTTATTATCCTCAGTTTTAAGACTCTTTCGGGTTCTCCATATCTACAAGGCCTACACAATCTCATGCCTACAAGACTCTCCATTCTCTATCTTAAATCACACATTTTTTGCTTGGATTTTTCAGCATAAACTACACATACTGCTCCAATCTCTCTCTCTCTCTCTCTCTCTCTCTCTCTCTCTCTATATATATATATATATATATATATATATATATATCCATATTTATCCATATATATATAGTATGTGTGTGTATACCCCACATTCATGTACTTCTCTTAGCTCACACAAACACTGTCATCTTAAAATACACATGCAAAAAATTCCTTGTGACATTCACATCCCAACATCATGGTCTTTCCAGTCTCCAGAATGGTAAAAAAAAATTAATCTTTTTTCTTTGCCCATTATGCAGTCTCTGGTATTCTAACATTACAAAACAAAGAATAATTAAATACTTATTAAACATTTAATGACCCCTCCCCTCCTACTATACTACAATCTCTCTGAAGTGGTATACTTTATATAAAACAATTTTTACCCCACAGTGACTTCAACTATTCACTTAATTTTTCTTATTAAATTAGATAAGAGGAAGGCCATAAACAGCAGTCAGCTTTAAGTTAGTAATAATAATAATAATAAACTCCAAAGCTCAAGATCAAGTTAGAGTCAAGCTAGCGAAGAGGTATTCTCATGTTCTTTTATTCATATTTACTGTCATGAATGTAAGGGGTACATAAAGCAGTTTAGAGGACCAACCAAGGTAGAGTCATCATCTTACAGGATTGCTCTATAAAGTAAAGAAAAACATACGTGTATTTTTTTACATTTATTTGTGTGGGCACACTGTTCACGTGAAGTTCAGAGGACAACATACGGAGTTGATTCTCTCCTTCTACCAGGTGGGTTAGTCCCGTGACTGATTTCATGTCATCAAGGTTGGCAGCAGGTGGCTTTGGCCACTGTGTCATCTCAGCAGCCCTTTAAAAATGTTTTATTAAGTAAAACAAGTATAGATTGATGGGTAGACTTGGTTTAAGCCCATATAATGGGGCATCAGACCAAGAGCAGAAGTCTTTAGCCATAACTCTAACCCCAGTACCCAGAAGTAGGCCTGGCACATAAACGATTCCTTTAGTGGCTTGTTGTGGTTTGAATGAGTGGTCCACCCTTTTATTTCCTTAACATTAGAGTTCCTTGACTATATTTGTTGAATAATTAAACTCTTCTCTTTGAAGAGTCAGGCTGCCCTTAGAGGGATTAAAATCAAAGATTCTAAAAAATGACATACTCTCATATATGAAATGGATTCTAAAAAGGGTAAGCTACTCAAAATAATCCCTTTCAGATAATTCTGAGTTCTATTTCTTTGTTAATTACTATTAATTCTTGGCTGGGCGGTGGTGGTGCACGCCTTTAATCCCAGCACTCGGGAGGCAGAGCCAGGCGGATCTCTGTGAGTTCGAGGCCAGCCTGGGCTACCAAGTGAGTCCCAGGAAAGGCACAAAGCTACACAGAGAAACCCTGTCTCGAAAAACCAAAAAAAAAAAAAAATTACTGTTAATTCTTAAAAATCAACTGAAGTATGATGTCCTCCAGAAAGCCTCCTTGTATCCAGTGTTTAGCGCTCAACACCCCCATATAGTATTCCCAAAAGAGTGTAGCACTGTGGGAATATCTCTTTCATAACACTGTTCCCATTTTTTGAAATCCACTGGTCTTCTCTCTGAGTCTCTAACTTCATTTAGGAAAGTAACATTGTCTTATTCTTCTAATAATTCTTAATTCCTAATATAGTATCTGGCACCTAGTAGATGCTAAATACGTTTCTGTTCAAGTGAACTGAATTCTTGAAGATTTTCATAGATGCTATCAATTTTATAACCTGATTCACTCATGCATTAGCTTTCAGCTAGTTTTTTCAACTAATCCCTGTTCATACCTGGGAGAATGATAACGTATCATTTCATAAAGACTTTCTGGACTACTTTCAAGGTGCTGAATGTCATCTTGAAAGAATTCTAATCAATAATGGTTTAAATTAGATATCAGAGAATCCAATGCATACATAAGTGCTTGCAGTATTTATATAAAGCTAAACTCAATAGCTTTTTCCATTCCTTCCCTTCATTTAGCAGGACATTTTCACTGATATTTCTGAACTGCTGGGTAGAGCAAATGCATCTCTATGGAAGCCTCTGCTTCTATGGCATTCTACCAACAGAGGCCCCAGATTCTTCATTTTATGTATACTTTTTCTTTGTTTGCTTTATTATCAGAAGAAAAGAATTTACTTTCACTGGTTCTGTTTAAATAAATAAGGCTCATCTGGACTGCATGTAAAACTTAAAAATACAAGGTTGAAGAGATGTCTCAGCAATGAAGTTGCTTGTTACCAAGTATGACAACATGAGTCCAATTCACACATGATAGAAAGAGAAAACCAAGTTGTCCTCTGATCTCTATACATGTGCTGTGGCACACACACACACACACACACACACACACACACACACACACACACACAATGTAGTTTTTTAAAGTTAATTCTAATGTAGGGATCAGTTATTCCCTCAGCATTCTATAACATGTGGTCAAAAGAGATCTTTTCACAGTTTTTTTTCCCTCCACTTTCCCTTTCCTCAAGAATCCTGGGGTTAAAGAGAATGCATCAAGATACAGAGCACAGAGGAAATACCTCATCCTTAGAAAATGGAGTTCTCATAACTTTCAAAGGATATGCCAGCATGAGTCCATACACTCCATATAATAATAACTCTCTTCAGTAAATGTGAACTTGTGTTCCCTATGTGCATACCTACCATCTAGCTTTAAAGCACCACAATTCACAGAAACATTTTCTTTAAAATTAAACTATGACTCCCGGAGCTCCGGGAGTCTAATTAGCGAGAAAGAGGAGGGTTTATATGAGCGAGAATTGTTGAAACCAAGGTTGGATAAAGCACAGGGACAAATAGCCAAACGAATGGAAACACATGAACTATGAACAAATGGCTGAGGGGCCCCCAACTGGATCAGGCCCTCTGAATGGGTGAGACAGTTGATTGGCTTGATCTGTTTGGGAGGCATCCAGGCAGTGGGACTGGGTCCTGTGCTCATTGCATGAGTTGGCTGTTTGAAACCTGGGGCTTATGCAGGGTCGCTTGGCTTGGCCTGGGAGGAGGGGACTGGATCTGCCTGGACTGAGTCTACCAGGTTGATCTCAGTTCTCGGGGGAGGCTTTGCTCTGGAGGAGATGGGAATGGGGGAGTGGGCTGGGGGGGAAGGGGAGAGGAACCGGAGGGGGGATAACAAGGAAATCCGTAGCTGATATGTAGAACTGAATTGTATTATAAAATAATAAAAAATTTAAACTATGAGAAAAAGATATGCAAATGTTTAAGTAAATTCTCTTTAAAAATGATAAATGGAAACAATGTACCGCAAGGACTTCATATTGTGTGGTTTATCTTCAGAAAAAGGAGTAAAGGTTGGGGGGCATGTTTTTTCACGTTCTTAACAGCTGTTAGATTTCCTAAAGTGTTTGTAATCATCAACATTTGTAGCACGTTTTTCCCTTGTTCTCTGGTATTGCACCTTCTCTTTTTCTTGATGCTACATAGACACACACACACACACACACACACACACACACACACACACCACACACACACACACACACACACACACACACACACACACACCACAAATCTGCATTTGCATCTCACCACATAGCTCTAGCAAGACGTTTTAAAAGCTTATTGTATTTCCCTGACTGATTCCAATTGTAGTCGTTTCATTATCGCCAGTCATTTCCCATTTCCCAAATTTCTTGCCTCAACACATCTGACATTCTTCCAGATTCTACTTTGGATCAACAACCTGACTGTTACTGCTCTGCAGCAGCCCCTGCTGGCCAGAGACACTCTCCAATGTACCTGGCCTTCTCAACTGCGCTTGTCAAGCCTGGTGCTTAATCCCCTGGGAGCCATGCCTCAGTCTAGCCACAAGTGGCCATAGTCTAGCCAGGGGTGATTTAACAGTCAGCAGATCCTGGACCAGGGCTGCCTGCCATCTGCAGGGTAGCAGCTGCTCATTGTTTCCAGGATGGAAGGAGAACGCCAGATGAATGCAGAAGTTTAGTGCAACTTTTTGTTTCTAGACACATAAAAAAAAAAAAAAAGATACTTGAATCTGTGACTAAAATGATAAAAGGAAATCAATGCAGAAAAACAGACCACCTGAAAATCTTCAGCTGAAACACAAGTTGTGACATGATGTCAAAGAGGCATTCTTTTCAGAGAGAAGGCATATTAAATTATGCTCACACTGACTGCTCTTCCAAGGACTGTTGATAAATGCTTAGGAGAGGAAAATCTCCCTTTCTGCTTGACCTTAAAAGCTGTCTTACCCCAGGCCTTAAGTGTTTAAATGTGAACATAAAGCATTTTTTTCATTGATCCCATAAAAGTATTTTCAACCTGCTCCCTTTAGCTGTTGCTTATCATCAGCCCATGCATAAAGACAAAGTAAGGGTATATATATATATATGGAGGAATGGATATATTAATTCTGAGCTGAAGAATAAATACATTTATCATTCAAGATGACAGAAGTAGAGTGGAATACACTCAGGTGATTGCAATTTGTTTTGCCATGCACCCATGGAAACTCCCTGCAGTGGAAAGAAAATGGAGCAGGCAGGTTAGGTTATGATAACACAATATAGTTGCTTTTCTCACATTTATCATTATACTTAAGCCAGTCTTCCTAAAGAGTGTGAAATGCATACATTTGTAATAAATACATTATTCCTCTAAGACTGAGATGAATAAAAAAATAAAAAAACAAGACTGGAGAACTAATCTACATGAACTTGAATTATGCAGTTAAAAAAAACAGGATGTTGCTGGGGAGAAATAAAGGATATAAGAACAATAGGAGACAGGAAACAGGACACAGAAGACACTGGCTTCAAGATTTGTAGTAGATGTCTATTTCGGTGCAAGGAAATTTATACTTAAGAGGAAGAGGGAATAAGCATAAAACAATGGAAGAAACGCTATATTTTTGTACATAATCTCTACAGGAACAGCATCCTTCTGGTGTGACCTCAGAGTTCCTTCCAATTCACATTTGACGAATGGTGTCATTTTATTTTATATTAAATATGTAAACTAAGGGTGTCTGTTCTTAAGAGACTACCAACCAGGCAGGGAGTCCTGTAGGTTATCCTGTGGGTTTTTGTTTTTGTTTTTGTTTTTGTTGTTGTTGTTGTTGCTGTTTTGAAGGCCCTTCAAGCAGTATAACATGATAACAAGCCAGAGTAGCAGTGACCACCAAGGCATGGATGATGAGAGAGTATACAAAACTAAATCTCCACAGTGCCTTTGTGTTTTTCCAACTTGAAAATAAGTTTTTCCTGATGAGCCATATAGAATCACAATTCAGACTGAAAAAACTAAACATCTTCTTAGGCCAAGTGAACAAGCTGAGATTTGTAAAGAAAAAAAAAAAAAAGCCAAAGAAGTCAACACAAAACACTGTATGTTCCCTCAATGCACAAAATAAACTTCCAAGTAGTGACAAAAGGCTTTGACTTAAGGCAAACCTCAGCTTGACATGTCAGCATACAGTTGAGAAACTGTCAAGTCATCTGACCTTCATATGTACTCCACTTGGTAGACACTTTAAATAAATACTACCAAAATATCACTTCCATAAAACCATGCAGACACCTCACTCGTGTTTTATCATCTCGACAAGAGGAATGCCCTAGAATTTATTCACTGTTAATGAATTAACAATAGAAGGAGTATATTTATATGCTTTTGTGTGGTTAAAAAAAAAAAGTAATATCTCATTATGTCAATGGGTACATGCTCCTTTGACAATCTTCTTGGCAGCGATTAAAAAAGTCGAATCTTGGGGGCAAAGGAAAATGTCAGGAGAGCCCAGCTTATTAAATTTTGTAAATCATAAGGCTTGTCTGCAAATGCAGAGCACTGCAGCTGATTTAGTTGTTGGCCTAGAAACTCTGCTGTGGGGACCGTTAAACAGGTCCAGAGTTTAAGTTGCACAGTAAATTAGACTCCAAAGAAACAGAGACTTCACATCCTGTTTCTGTCTGTGCCACAGCAGTGCCGTGAGACCGGTCAAGTTTTCACAGTGATGCACCAGGGTAAATCCTCTTAATGGAACTGAGTCCACCCAGGACTACTGTCAAGTTCTGTGAATTTTAATATCAAAACGGAGAACTAAATTAAATTAGGCTCTTTTTTCCTATTTGAACAATCTTCGCAACTGGAATAGATAGAACCAAAATTCTTTTTAGGTGATTCCTGCTTATATAGTCGCTTTCACCAAGTAGCTATCATTAAAAAGAGCAAGGACAACGTGCTTGGTAGTTGGAAAATAAAGGGTTGTCATTTTGAATCTTCCCCCTTAAAAGGAATAATGAATTGTCTATAGCTATTATGACTAAAACACCTAGTTAGAGTCCACAAATAAATGAGGCCATAAAGAAAGCCAAGTTGTATGTCAAAGAAACGTAATGCAACAATTAATCACTCTTTGTAGTAATTCTGTGATGAAAACTTTATAATGCTTTGTTTCTGCTGAAATGTAAACTGCTAGCTAGTAGTTAAAGGCTTATCCAGTTATTTAAAGTTAGAATATGTTTAAATACATTTCCCTTAAAAATTAAAGTTTTGAAAATTTCTAATACTCAACTTATAGTCAACCATTTCTTTAAAACTAGCTAAGAAATTATTTTAAACAAATAAAGTAAAAGGAAATTGTTTCAATCTTGTAATATAAGTTTATCTTGTTTATATTTTGAAAATACTCTATTCTGCAACTGTTGAATGGTCTTAACATTTAACTGACTGAAAACAAATATTCATATTGCCCTAAGGTTATGTTTTTAAATCATCATAAGAAGAAAATCATCATATTCAAGATTACTCAGGATGGAGCTCTCTTCATAGCAGACATTTTTAAATGATGGTCCATGATAAATACAAGACAGCCTGGTCTGTAGACCTCATAAGCAAGAAATCCTCATAATTTTCATGGCAAATTAGTCTCAACCAATTGCTATTGGTAATTCAAATTTATGAAACCATTTTCAGGGCAAAAGAAAATTAATGTCAATCATTTATTGAGCCCTCCCTACTGCCATTAGAGATTCTTAATACCCAGTACCCTCACAGTGTAAGTTAAAGATCCTTAGTACCCAGTACCCTCACAGTGTGATAGAACCCAACAAAGCATTCTTAAATTCAGTTTTTCAAATTCCCACTTGGATTTCTTTATGTTAAGACATTAGAATCAAGTCTGTAAGATAAGATTAAAATGTGGTTTGATATCAATAGAAGAAGGAAAGGGCAGAAATCAATACTGTGAGAGCTAATAAAGACAAATGTTCTGTGATTCACCAGGGAAGAAATAATGGATGAAAAATTGAATATGATTCAGCAGTGTAACACTGTCACCAAAAGGCAAATGCTATATCGGATTGCATTAACAGACATATCATGTAAAACAAGAAAGGTGATTTTTCAACAGCAGCACGTCCCAGCATCATTGGCCCAAACTGGAAGTTGCTGCACTTGCAGGCCAACCATTACATAGAGGGCTGGAGAGAGGTCGTAAGAGGAAACGTTTTCAAGCACAAAAATAAATAAACAAATAAAATAAACAATAGACTGTTAGAAAAAGAAAGCCCATTAAGCCCACGGTTCTCTTCATGTCTGAATTTCAGAGATGAGGAGAAGTGAATCTATGTTCAGCCCAAGAAAAGTCCACTAAGAGAGGAAGTAACTACCACAACATGAGATGCATAAAGGGAACAAAGCTTGAAGAAGAAGTTGGGATCCAACAATTTTAATAATGAATAGCAGAGTATGAAAAAAAAAAAAAACCTACACATTCCATTTGGGTGTTTTGTTTTTTTCAGGCAATGATTTACATTGAGTAGAAAGAAAAATCTCTTGCACACAGCCAGGCAATGATTCAATGGAGTCTCTAGGTTCTTGTCACTAGATAGATATATTCAAAATAACCAGGACAGTCAGCTCTTTCAAAGGTATTTTGGATTAATGAGTATATGACAAGGGACATCTTTAGACATTTGCCATTATAACTTAGTTCATATGACATGATCTATAGTCAGATTAACTGAAAGAGCAAAACTGAAATGAGTATCTGTGGAAGTATAGCCCAAAGTTACAAAGCAAATGGGCCACTCATCCCCCACATTTCCATAAAAGAATTCCTTAGACTGAAAATATAGAGGACAATACTGACAACTTCTGTGGAGAACCTAGACTATACTAAGCCATGTCCTATATATTTTTTTATAATTAAAGCTCAGTGTAGTACTCAAACAGTTTAAGGAGCTATGTCCTATTAGACTACTTTTTCTGTTTTACAAATCTAAAGCTCAAGATGAAGAGGGTCCAGTTATTTTCACTGATAAGTTTCCAGAATCCAGATCAAGATCCTGAATACCTAGAGTCTAGCTATGAGTCCCAGGAAGCTATACTGTCCCTCAGTCATCTGTGAGCGTACTACAAAGCCTGAAAGGAGCTGGTGTCCCCAGCTTGGATGACACCTTATGTACCAGTAGATAATGGCAGTCAGTGACCAAAGACAAAACTTTAGAAATAAGGAAATTTTTATGGTCTGTGATATATATGCCCAAGAAACATTCCCTTCTCAGACTTTCCAAAATCCTAGGTTTTTGCCTTTCTGTGATAATTTTGGAAACTTTTCTGAGTGTGGAGTATTAAATTAAGTCCTACAAACTCTGAGAGCATGTGATTTACATAAATCACAACACTGCTTTGGAAACAGCACACTAGGGGGCTTCAAAGGAAGTATGCAATTTTAACTGATATAGATTAATTTAATATTTAATTTCTGACTAATGTAGATTAATTTCATTAATGGGGCAGCTAACTAAAAAAAAAATCATATCTCCCACTTTTTCATCTCTCGTGTCTCATGGTAAGAGCAGGCAATTGGAAGTGGAAATTGAAAAGCAATCCAGAACGTGGCCACGATTATGATAATTACCTAAATTGTCTCACTTACAGTATAAACGTAAGCAATTCAGAAACCTTATTCAAAGATGCATTCATGACATAAGAGTATCTAGCTACAAAACACACTTTGCATTCATATTGCCTCATAAAAATTCAATGATTTTTAACTAAGTTCCTCTGGCCCTCAGAGCTTCCAGATATTTCCATGTGCCTTGATAGCCTTTTTCCGCTTTTTTCCCCTCTGTTCTCTGAACGAGATTCATTGAAATCATACTTCATTTCTTTCATAAAAATGGGAACAAATGACAAAAGGGTGATCTTAGAGTAGATGGAGGGCTCTTGTCTGCATCACTATGTGTCACTAAGGGCATTTCCCCAGTTTCCCTGTTATTTCATTCTTCCCCGCAATCTAAGGACTGTGGAGATCAATTTCTTTCATAATGGTCCATTTATCTGCCTCTTGTAGATCAAATTCCACAATTAAATACTTATACTCATTCTTCTCAAGGATTTTTTTTTTTCAAAACTCCTGTGTGAAAGATAAAACTTTTCTCCAACCCAGCTTCAAGTTTTTGCATGGAATACTGGCAAACAGCTGAATTTAACATTAGAGTCAGAAAGTAAAGTGAGTTCTCCGGATTCTCATGCCTGAGGCTTCCCAAAACTTAAACTAAACCAAACCAGTTATGCTGTTTATTTCAAAGCTGGCTCTCTATTTTTCTTTATGGTATATCCAGGATTGACCAAACATTGTCCAACCCAAACACACATCAAATATTGGTTCTGATATTTACTACTTATATTCTTTGTCAAGTTGGTCCTGTGTCCTTTCTACGTATTTAATTCAGTAATTTCATGTCTACAGTATGATTATAAAGGTTAGCAACAAAATCAAATTATTACGATATTGTGCATAGCAGATACTCAGTGAATGATGTCTTTTAATAGGCTGGGGAAAGAGTTCATTCAGGAAAGTACTTGTCTTGCTGACATGAGGACCTAAGTTTGATCCCTGAGAACTCATGCAAAAGAACTCTGGCATGGTGGTAAACACTTGTAATGCCAACATTGAAAAGGCTGGAACAGACTGATTCATGGAGCTTGCTGATTGGCCAGCCTTGCCTACTTGGCTAGCCCCAGGCATGTGAGAGGCCCTGTGTCAAAAACCAAGGTTTACAGTTTCTAGAGAATGTCACCATGGTTGATGCCTGGACTCCCCTCACAATAGGTACAGACATACAAAACATCCCCTTTACACATATGCACATAAAAGAAGATTTATATGTTCCTCTCATGTAGTCCACATTTAATAAAATGTTAGAAAGATGTTGGAAAGACAAGAAATACTGTGGTGATATTGTGTCCCCCAATATATTGTGCACCCTAATAAACTTATCTGGGGTCAGATAACAGAACAGCCACTAGATAGACATAGAGGCCAGAAAACGGTGGCACAAACATCTTTAATGCCGTCACTTGGGAGGCAGAGATCCATCTGGATCTCTGTGAGGTCAAGGCCACACTGGAAACAGCAAGGCATGGTGACACACACCTTTAATCCCACGAAGTGATGGCAGGAAGCAGAGAGGTATATAAGGCATGAGGACCAGGAACTAGAGCTTTTTAAGCTTTTAGGCTTTTAGCAGCAGTTCAGCTGAGATTCATTCAGATGAGGATTCAGAGGCTTCCAGTTTGAGGAAACAGGATTGGCTGAGAAGTTGGCAAGGTGAGGTTAACCATGGCCTGTTCTGTCTCTTTGATCATTCAGAATTTTCCCCAATAGCTGGCACTGAGTTTTATATTCAATAAGATCTTTAAGATTCGTGTTTCAAAATACCAAAATAAAGCAGTGATTCTCGCACAGAAAAAAAAAAAAATTTAAATTGGAATTGCAAGGAACTCTGACATGCTGCCATTCCCATAGACTTCTTTTGTGCCTCTAAGACATCTGCAGTGATGGGGAGCATTGAAGAAGAGAGGGTCCAAATCACCACACTTTCCATCCTAGAATCTCAGCTTTTATTTATTTTGTGTATTGGGTTTCCAAATAAGACCACGTTTAACGGCTAGGGACATGGCTAAGTGGCTAAAGGAAAAAGATTAGAGTTTGGACCCTCAGAACCCATGTTAAAGTTACATGAATGTGATGGTTAATTTTACTTGTCAATTTGATACTATATAGAATCACTGGGATTTTCTACATCAGGTTAGCCTGTGGGAATGTCTGTGGTGTTTGTCTTAACTATGTAATCGATGTAGGAAGACAGCCCAGTGTGGGTAGCACCATGCCCTTGGTTTGGATTCTGATTCTGGACTGTATGAAAGAGGAGATGAACTAAGCAGTTAAGTATGCACACAGCAATTATTTTCTCTTTGTTCCTGACTCTGGATGTGACTAGCTGCTTTGTGTTCTTGCCTTAACTTTCCTGCAATGATGGACTGTAACCTAGAATTGAGGATTAAAAGAAATCCTTTTACCCCTAAGTTGCTTTTTGTCAAATGAATTTTATCATGGCAGTAAAAAAAAGAAAGAAACTAAGACAGAGGGCATAGCAGTTGACCTGTAATTCCAGTCTTGGAAGGGAGAAACAAGGAATCCCCTGAGCAAGCTGGCCAACAAAATTAGCTTTATTGATGAGCTCTGGGTTTGACTGAACCTGCCTCAAAAAACAAAAAACAAAAACAAGAAAAAAGATGGAGAGTGATATGGAGATGATTATTGACATCAAACTTGGATGTCTACATGTTTCAACACACATGTATGCACACACATATGTACACAAACACATACACCACCACCACCCATCACTATACCACGGTACCTACATGTTCGAAAAGAAGAAAGAGAAGAACTTTCTTAGGTTACAGTTTATTTTAGCTGAGTAATGTTGGAAACTGCGTGAGATATCTAGAATATAATTAAATATATTTTTTTTAAATTCTTAAGTGTTGAGAAATTGAAAGATTATATTTATATGCATATGTATAATTAAAAAATACACAATCTTACCTAGTTCAAAAATTTCTAAAGTTAGAAGGAAAAATGATTAAAGGCCCTTACAAATTACTGAAGATTTCTAGGCAGAGCATTACTTGTATTTCAGGTGTACTGGGGGTCAAACCTAGGACATGACAACATACTCTACCACTGGGTAAGGCCTCTGGAATAGTACACTTTTTAAAACCAAACCATAAGATTTTTTTTTCATTTATAGAAAACAAATTTTTCTAGTTTCATCCATTTGCTTTCACATTTCCTGGTGTTCTTGTTTTTAATAGCTGAGTAATACTCCATTGTGTAAATGTATCATCCTGAATGAGGTAACCCAGACCAAGAAAGACAAACATGATATGTACTCACTCTTAAGTAGGTATTAGCTTTAAAATAAGGACAACTAATCTACAATCCACAGACCTAAAGAGACTAGGCAACAAGGAGAGTTCATGAGGGGACACCTGGATCTCCCTGGAAAGGGAAAATAGAAGAGATTTTGTGATTGAACTGAAGGCAGGTGGGGATGGGAACATGAGTGATCAGGTTGGAGGAAGTACTGAAAGAAACTACTTGAAAGAGGACTGGGGCATTTCAGGGTCAGGAAAAAAAACTGGTGCAAGGGAATCTCCCAGGAATCTACAAGGATGGCCCCAGCTAAGACTCCTAGCAACAGCACATATCCTGAACTGGCCATCTCCTGTAACCAGGCAAGACTTCCAGTGGAGGGACTGGGACACCAACCCAACCACAAAACCTTCAACCGATAGTCTGTCCTGACTATGGGATGTGCTGGGGTTGGTGCCTAGCCCAGTTGTCATCAGAGAGGCTTCACCCAGCAGCTGATGGAAACAGATACAGAGACCCTCAGTCAAACATTAGGCAGAACTCAGGGAACCCTGCAGAAGATGGGGAGAAAGGATTGTAGGAGCCACAGAGGTCAAGGACACCACAAGAAAACACAGAATCAACAAACCTGGGCTCATAGGGGTTCACAGAGACTGAACCGACAACCAGGGAGCCTGCTAGGACTGACCTAGGCACTGCATATATGTGACAGTTGCGTGGTTTGGTTCCCTTATGGGACTCCTAACAGTGGGAACAGGAGCTGTCTCTGACTCTTTCACAGGCTTTTGGCACTCTGCTTCTCAAGCTAGGTTGCCTTGCCCAGCCTTACTACATGGGGAGGTGCTTAGTCTTACTGCAACTTGATAGACCACGTTTTGTTGATACTCATTGGAGACCTGCCCCTTTCTGAACAGAAACAGGGAGGAGTGTATTGGGGAGGGAGAGGAACAGAGAGGATGTTGGAGAAGGGACTGGGAAGAGAGGAGGGAGGGGAAACTTTGGCTGGCATGTAAAATAAATAAATTAATTAAAATAAGTAACTAACTAACTAAATAAAATTAAAGAAAAAAGTTTTCCCCCATATAATATAACCTAATTACAATTTCCCTCCCTCTACCCCTCCCAGGTCCTCCCTACTTCCTCTCCCACCTAGATCCACTCCCTTTCTGTCTTTCACTAGAAAACAAATGGGCTTCCAAAAGGACAATAATAAAATAAATACAATAAATAGAATACAATAAGATAAAACAAAAACTAGCACATTGGAATTAAAAAAAAAAAACAACAGAAGGGAAGAGCAAAAGAGAAAGAAAAAAAACTGAGATCCACTTGTTTGCACGGTTAGGAATTCCACGAAAACACTAGCCTAGAAGCCATGGTAAATATGCAGAGGACCTGGTGCAGACCTGTGTAGGCCTTGTGCATGCTGTCTCAGTTTCTGTGAGTTCACATGAGCTTTGGTCATTTTGATTTATAGAGCCTTGTTTTCTTGATGACCTCCTCCCCTTTGGTTCGCCCACTCCTTCTGCCTCCTCATTTGCAGGGTTCCCTGAGTCCTACGGGGAGGCTGATGGAGATATCCTGTTTAGGGCTAAATGTTCCAAGGTCTCTCACTCTCTGAGTAATATCTGACTGTGAGTCTGCATTTGTTCCCATCTGCTGCAGGAGGAAGATTTTCTGATGATGGCTGAGCAAAGGCACTGGTCTATGAGTATAGCAGAATGTCATTAGGAGACATTTTATGCTACATTTTTTACACTTATTTATTTATTTTACATCCTGACAGTTTCCCCTTCCTTCTCTCCTTCCAGGTCCTCTCCCTGACCTCTCCCAATCTACTCCTCAGTTTCTGTTAAGAAAAGGTAGGTCTCCCATTGATGTCAACAAAACATGGCACATCAAGTTGCAGTAAGACTAAGCACCTCACCTTGTGTTAAGGCTGGGCAAGAAAACGCAGTATGAAAAGTCATGGTCCCAAAGCCAGCAAAAGAGTCAGAAACAATCCCTGCTCCCACTGTTAGTACTACAAGAAAACCAAGTTACACAACTGTAACATATATGCAGAGAGCTTAAGTCAGTTCCATGCAGGCTCCCTGGTTATCGGTTCAGTCTCTGTGAGCCCCTATGAGCCCAGGTTAGTTGATTCTGTAGTTTTTCTTGTGATATCCTTGACTGCTCTACCTCCTACAATCCTTCCTCCCTCTCTTCAGCAGTATTCCTTGAGCTCAGCCTAAGCTACATTTTTTTTCCCCAAAGAACAGTTTTGTTTTGCCCTAGGTCCCTAGGTCCCTGGGCTATCTGGTCTCAGGTTCTTGACCACCCAAGAATTGTCAAGTATGGGCTCTATCACATGGAGTAGAGGTTAAGTCAAATCAGATATCAGTTGGTGACTCCCACAAGCTGTGGCACCATTGTCGTAGCGTATCTTTTTTTTTTTTTTTAGATTTATTTATTTATTTATTTATTATGTATACAGTGTTCTGTCTGTGTGCCAGATCTCATTACAGATGGTTGTGAGCCACCATGTGGTTGCTGGAAATTGAACTCAGGACCTCTGGAAGAGCAGCCAGTGCTCTTAACCGCTGAGCCATCTCTCCAGCCCCCATCGTAGCGTATCTTTCAGGCAGAACACCATTGTAAGTCACAGGATTTGTAGCTAGGTTAGTGTTTACATTTCTACTTTGTTAGTCTGCAAGTACTTAGGTACATAGGTACGAAGATTCTATGTGGGCATTAGCTCTACTTGTCCATGTTCAATGAGTTGTATAGGTGTTGTCTTCAGCAAAGGGACTTTGCCTTCAGTTTTTGTAGAGCAACCTATAATCTTGTCAACAAGCTGGGTTGTTTGAGAGTGCCCACAGCATCCCTTTGCCCAACAGCTCAATTAGGTGTAGCCCAGTCCTGGCATTGGAAGCTTCATTTGGTGAAAAGAGATGTCCAGTTACCACTCTGTCTCCTCCAATATTTGGTGGTTTCATTTATATTACCTCCATATATGAATATATTTTAGGAAGCTTCTACTGTATTAGGTTTCCATACTCTTCCTCAAATGGCCCTTCATTTTAGCTGTCTCTCCCACAGCCCCTCCCTTGTTGCCTCTTCCCTCACCATTCTCATTTGGTCCTCCCATTCCAGTCCTGCCCACTTCATTCATCCATCACTATCTGTTCTATTTCCTTTCCTAGGGAGATGTATCTGTCTCTCCTAATCCCTTGCTCTAAAACAAATCTCTGTGACACTACACATTGTATCTTGATTATCATTGACTTAACAACTAATAAACCCATATAAGTGAATTCAAACCATATTTGTCTTTCTGGGTCTGGGTTACCTCACTCAGGATGTTTTTTTTTCTAGTCCCATACATTTGCCTGTGAGTTTCATTATTTCATGCTTTTTAACAGCTAATACTCCATTGTGTGAATGTACCACGTTTTCTTTATCCATTCTTCGGTTGAGGGACATCTAGGTTGCTTCCAATTTATGGCTATTATGAATAGAGCAGCAATGAACATGATTGAGCAAGTATCTCTGTAGTAGAATAAAGCATGCTTTAGGTATACGGCCAATAGTGGTATTGCAAGATCTTGAGGTAGATCAATTCCCATCTTCCTTAGGAATTGCCACACTGATTTCCATCATGGCTCCACAAGTTTGCTGTACTGTAAACAACAGATAGATATTCCCCTTACCTCCTTGCTCCACATCCTCTCCAGAATTAGCTGTTACTTATTTTATTGATCTTTTCCATTCTGACCAGTGTTAGATAAAATTTTCAAGTAGTTTTGATTTTCATTTTCCTGATGACTGAGGATGCTGAACATTTCGTTAAGTGTTTCTTGGCTTTCTGAGTTTCCTCTGTTAAGAATTCTCTGCTTAGATATGTACCCCATTTTTAATTGGGTTATTTGTTTTCTTGATATCTAGTTTTCTTGAGTTCTTTATACATTTTGGATATTAGCCCTCTATAGGATGTGTACTTAGTAAATCTCTTTTCCCATTCTGCAGACTGCCACTTTGTCCAAATGACAGTGTTCTTTGCCATGCAGAAGCTTCTCAGTTTTGTGAAGTCCCACTTATTCATTGCTGATCTTAGTACCTGTGCTAAGGGTGCTCTGTTCAGAAAGTCTTCTCCTGTGCCAATGAGTTCAAGGCTTTCCCCCCTCTTGCTCTTCTGTTGGGTTCTGTGTATCTGACTTATGTCAAAGTCTTTGATCCATTTGGAATTGAGTTTTGTGCAGGGTACTGAGTATCTGCATTCTTCTACATTCACCCACCCAGGTTGACCAGCACCATTTGTTAAAGATGCTGTCATTTTTCCAGTGTGTATTTTTGGCTTCTTTATCAAAAATCAGATGTCTCTACATATGTGGATTTATGTCTGAGTCTTCAATTCAATTCCATTGATCAATGTGTCTCAAACCCAGAATCTAAAAGGATAAGATTTTTAAGTAACTAGCTTAAAAATTGGAGTACTAGTCTTTAAAAGTAATAAATTCTGAAATTCCATCTTCTACACATAAGCCTATCCTAAAACAGTGTTGAAAATTTACATTCAAAAGATAGGTCTGATAAAAAATGAAGAAGTTAAATGGCTACTACCTGATCAACCCTATCTCTGAAGAACAGACAAGCCAAATTTTCAACATCAGATATTTACTTGTATAATCATTCCTAGAAGGTGCTGGGGTTTGATTGTGAGTCATTTTGGAATTTGGGCACTCTGAGACACATGGCATGCTATTCAGGAAAGGATTTGGAGAGTGTCATTCACATACCTTGCACCTTTTATTGTTGTGGTTTTACCTTCACAACACTGATGAGTCAGTCTAATGGGCTGAGTGACATGCTAGTCCATTCCCACAGTGCGAAGCCACTTTACCAGTATATACCAGTGAGCTATCGTCAAGACAGCAGCAGGCACAACCAGAGTACAAAACTAAGAGTTTACTATAACAAACTGCTCTCATTTTTTTCCTGCTCATTGCCACATCTGGGTAGAACTCACAGTAGCAACAGTAGCTGACAATATTAAGAAGAATTTGGGAAATTATGTAAAACTGCTTTAATTAGTAGTAAAAATTTTAATCATACCTTCAAGTTTGGAACCATGTTAACATAATCACTGTGTTATCCCTTTAAGAGTTTATTTTCATGGCTTAGGGGATTATAAGCTGTTTGTTGGTGCCATAAGTGGAATTAAAGTTAGTTGATTGACTAGCTGGGGGTGGAATCATCTGGCATTACAGCATGCGGTGCCTATGTAGCCCAGTACTGTGGGGACAGAGATGGGGAATCACTGGGGATTGCTGGCTGACATTCTAGTTCCAGGGCTAGTGGGAGACCCTGTCCATCAGAAAAAGCAGCTAAAGTTCTGCCCAGCATTTTCAGAATAACTTAATTCACTGGGAGAATCCTCATGCCCCTCTGAATGTTTAACACTTGAGAACAGATCACAGAAAAAGAGCCCCTCCCCCCAAAAAAAAAGAAAAACCTGATTACTTAACTCTAAAGTATACAGCATGGGCTTCAGAAAACTTGATATGTTATCTAACAATGAGCAATCTTATTTCTTGATTCTTGTCCAGCACATTTGACTGAATCTTCAAACATTCTATTAGTATATTTTCAAACAGGCAAATAAAAAAAATTATTGTTATTTTATCCAGGTAAAAACATTCTCTTAGATTTCACAGATTCATTCCTACAATAAATTGGAAAAATACTGGAATGCCTCAAAACAGAAGCCCATAAACTCATCCACAATGAAACTGTTAGTGTATTTCTTTCCAGGATTTTCTGTATGCATCTATAAACAAAATTGCTCGCGTCAATTTGGGTTCACATTTTTTTATTTCCTGAATTTATGCTAATAGCATTCAAGACAAAGCTACCGTCTTCAACTTTTCTGTACCACAGCATTGCTCACTATAGGCATGCTGGCATGCTGCTGGTCTCTAGATCTTACTCATTCTGCACAAGTGCAACTTAATAGCGATTGAATATGAACTCTGTGTCCCAGTCCACCCACAGCCCCTGATGGCCATCCCTCCACTCTCTGACTCTATCATTTTGACTGTTTAACTACTAATTCATCTAATTTACTGTTCTCTTGCCTGGGTAATTTTCTTATATGGGAATTTTTTCAAACCTGCAAATATGTGTAAGAAACAGTTTTTGATGATTATATACTATTTCATTTCATAAATGTATGTCTGTTTATTTACAGTGTTTTTCATACTTAATACATATAAGTACTGCTTGTCTATAACAGTACATAATTAGTACTAAAACATGAATATGCCAATCAAATAAAAACTGACTTGAGGGGTTAGCAAGATGACTCAGTGGATAAGAGTGCTAATTTCTCTCACACAGGACCAGAGTTGAGCTCCAAACACCTATAATGAGTGGCTCACAACTGTCTGTAAAAGAAACCCCAGCAGGGAGCTGACACCCTCTCCTGGCCTCCAGGGGCACCCAAACGCACATGTGCATGCCCATACACACATTTAGAACGAAAGAAAGGAAAAGAGGAAGGAAGGAATAAAAGAAAGAAGGAAGGAAGGAAGAGAGAAAGAAAGGACAAAAATTTTATGTGTGTTTTATCAAGTCCCTAAGAGGTTAATTTTATTTTTTGTTCTTATAAAATCTATCATATTCCCTTTCTCCTAAGCAACATAAGCTTCATTTTCTATATTTTAAATATTTAATAAATTCTTTGATTTTCTCTTTTCTCATAATTATTCAGCCAATAGGTTCAATTCCATTGAATCTAATTATTCTCCATTACTGGGATGCCAAATTTCCATTTTTATCTCAATTATATTCATCTAAGATGTTCATTTCTTATTATTTATATCAGCATTTCCCTTTTCCTATTTCCCAGCATATATTACATGAACAGTGAAGACAAGAATCCAATAAAGCATTCAAATAATTATACAAACACTTCCATTAACACAAACCTGTCATCACATCAAAGTTGAAATGATAGAAGATGTATTATTGTAGATGCCAGCAGCAGAAATCAACTCTCAGTTGCCAGCCACAGCAAAAAATAAAGTGCTTAGACGAGCATGGGAGTGTTCACAGATAAATGAGGCACAGATGGATTTGGATAACAGGCGGTAACTATCCCAGTGACAAGAAGTGCAGGAAGTCTAGTCTGTGACCAGAACCAACTTCCCTATCAATGTTCAGTGCCCTAGAAGAAAGTGTCCATCTTGTCAAGCTACCCTTGAGAGCACAGAGCTCAAGCTGAGAAGATGATCTGGTGTTAGGAGCCTGTGTTTTCTCTATGAGAAGATGGACACCAATGAGGTGTCATGAGATGAAAGATAGGCTTGCCATAAGGCAAATAAGGGTCTCTTTATCTTGACAAGTCATACCATAAAGGCTTAATAAATACTTGAATCAAACTACCAGCTTTGGGGGATAAAGGGAGGAAAGAAAAGAGGGATAGAATGGAGGGGCAGAAGAAAGAAAGGACAAGATCTCAGGGTAACTCATGGTATATTTTAATGAAGAATATAAGCTAGGTGTCACTTTTTATTTCAATACAATGAGGGACTAATGTACTGTTATCAGCTTTTGTGGGTGCCTTTCATATTGACTTTGAAAGCAGTGTTCAAAGGAAGTTCAGAAATGATCATCCACAGTGGCCTTGATGTTGGTATAATCTAGAGTTTCCCCATGGGGTATATTGAAGGACTCATTTGAATACTTGTGTCCTGACAAGTAGGCTTCTTAAAACTTCATTTATGATTGTATATTTTACATTTTTCCACAAATTAATTGGTCCGGAACTGCGGTATGAGGCAATAGGAACACCAAGAGAAAGGCAGAAGGGGTATCCCTCTAATCATGGTAAGTTTAATGAAATTTAAAGATCAAATATCATTTCAAAGACCTATATGGTTTTCCCAATGCATTTTCAAAGTCTGTAAAGAGCTACAGTAATAGTTGCCACATATCTGACACTGACTGTAAGTAGGAATGAGCATTTTGCATTCAATCATCCATTATACTGGCAATGACTGGCTGCATACATAACATTGCTCCAATTTTACAGGTTAGGAAATTGAGGGTCAGAAACGTTGAACTGCCAAGTATGCAATAAAGCAAAGCCATGGTCTGAATCCCAGTCTGGTCAATGCTACCCATGGGTGGAAAACTCAGTACAGAACTCCCAAGACCAAAGAAAGAAAATGAAGCCAAGCATTCTTTCTAAGACTTTTACTACTCGCTTTTATGTCCAGAGTGCTCACACATGAACCACTAACTTACGTTTCAATTGAAACTAAGCTTAAAAAGAAAATAAATTATTAAATCATCTTTTAAGGTTTTTCTTTTAAAATGTATCTATTTAGCTGATTTAAAAAAATCTACTTATTCCATATTTGATACAAAATTATTTGCTAGAGGCAAGATATGGAAGCAACATAAGCATCCATCCTCTGATGAAGGAATAAAGAAATACAGCCTATAAATACAGCAAGATATTTTGTTTGTTTTTGATTTTGATTTTCAAGACAGGGTTTCTATCCTGGACTCACTCTATAAACCAGGCTGGCCTCGCATGCACTCAGATATCCACCTGCTTCTGCCTCCAGAGTGCAGGGATTAAAGGCATGTGCCACTACTGCCCAGAACAACAGAATACTTCTGAGCCTTTAAAAAGAAAGAGAGAGAGAGAGAGAGAGAGAGAGAGAGAGAGAGAAGAGAAAGAAAGAAAGAAAGAAAGAAAAAAAGAAAGGAAAGGAAAGGAAAAGAAAATAAAGGAAATCTCATCATTTGAGACAACGTGGGTGAAGCAGAAGGACATTATACTAAGTGAAATAAGACAGGCACAAAAAGACAGTTATGATCTCACTTATATATAAAAGCTACCAAATGTTGAACTAGAGAAGCAGAGAATAGTTATTTCATAATACAAGTACTGGAAACTCAGTAGCAAAAACAAGACAGATATTTGTTCAGTTCTGAAGAAGCTAAGTATTACCCTGGACTCAGGCAAAAACAGCTGGCATGCCAATTTGTCACAAAACAATAGCACTATATTACTGATATAGTTCCTGCCCCCTAAATTCCTGATTGTCTTGTTGGAGAATCCTCCATTTAAGATAGCAGTTCACCATGTCTGGATAGCTCTCTGAGCTTGGCACAAAATGGAGGACTTCCTTTTTTGCCATGCTCCCCTTCCCTGCCTAACCATATCTGGGGAGTGTCTCTAAACTCAGGTGCCTGACCTTATTTGGAGGATAACTGCACTGAGCTCCCTGAAAAAACTGTATGACTCAGCACATAAGTCCTGCTCTTTCTTCCCGCCCAAATGATAATTAGGTGCTTTTACAACAAATCAGCCCTTCTTGCATATAACCCTAAGAACCCTTATATACCTTATCCCTGGAACAATAAAATGAACTGCCTCTCTGAAGCTGACTCCAAAAGTTCTTTCTGTCATTCTCATGGATGTCCAAACCCTGCTTCTGCTCCCTTTGCCCTAGTGGGCAACTGACTAATGACCCCTGAGGAAAAGGAAGATCCACATTGTCTGAATTCTTCGGAGAGGCAGATCCTTCTCACTTGTCTAGCATAGTCTCCATCCCAAATCCCCAATCTTCCTGGAGCTCAAGGTCCTCTTCCCTTTTAGGATGTGTGGCATTCATTAAGGAGCAGATTGTAACTTTTCAACCTGAAGATGAATTAAACAGTGCCCAGGCAAACAGGTGTCAGCTGCTAGCTGGGGGAAGACATTTTCTATAGTTCATTCATGAACTCAAAATGCACCCCATACTGAAGGCAGACCATAATGATTTGTTTCATACAATCATTTCGTACAAGTGGTTCCCGGGATGAGCAGAGAGAAAAGTCAAAGAGTTTTAGAAATATGCTGTGCAACATGATGACTGTAATTAGCACTAATAGCATGGATATTTCAATTAAATGTTAAAGCCAGAAGCTGGAGAGACGGCTCAGCAGTTAAGAGCACTTCCTGACGTTGCAGAGGACCTGGGTTCAGTTCTCCACACCCACAGAGCAGCTCAAAACCATTTTAACTTAAGTTCTAGGAGATCCAAACCCTTCTCTAGCCTCTTCAAACAATAGACACACATACGGTGAATGTACATAAATGCAGACACTCATATATAAACTACAAATAAGTCTTTTTTAATAAAAATAAAAATCTAACTATGTACCCATAAAGTATATTAAGAAAGACACAGGGATCGCCCAAGGACAGAGAAATAGTTGAGATCTACATGAGCAAACTGGGAGGGGGGGGTAATGGAGTGCAAGGAGGAGGGGAGGAAGAGAGCTTAGGGGAGAGGGAGGTCCCAGCTGGATCAAGAGCAAACAGTGGGAGAACTGAGAGGGAGATACCATGATGAATGAAGACCCCAGAGGAATAGGAAGAAGCAGGGTGCTAGAGAGGTCCCCAGAAATCCACAAAGATACCTCCACTGTAGACGACTGGCAATGGTCGAGAGAGTGCCTGAGCTGACCTGCTCTGGTGATCTGATGGCCGAACATCCTGGCTGTCACGATAGAACTCTCATCCAGTGTCTGATGGAAGCAGATGCAGAGATCCACGGCCACGCCCCAGGTGGATCTCCCGGAGTTCAATTGGCAAGAGAGAGGAGGGATTGTCTGAGTGAGAGATGTTGAGACCATGTTGGAGGAGGAAGCACAAGGACAAATAGCCAAACTAGTGGAAACGCATGAACTGTGAACCAATGGCGGAAGAGCCCTCTACTAGATCAGGCCCTCTGGATAAGTGAGACAGTTGGTTAGCTTGAACTCTTTGGGAGGCCCCAGGCAGTGGGACCAGGACCTGTCCTGGCTGCATGGGCTGGCTTTTTGGAGCCTGGGGCCTATGCTGGGACACTTTGCTCAGCCTCAGTGTAGGGAGGAGGAGACTGGACCTGCCTAGACTGAGTCTTGTCAGGCTGGGCTGACTCCCCAGGGGAGACCTTGCCTTGGAGGAGGTAGGAGTTGGGGGTGGATTGGGGAAAGGGCTGGGGGGTGGGAGGAGGGAGGATGTGGGAATCTGTGGCTGATATGTGAAATTAAATTAATTATAAACTGAAAATACTATTAAAAACAAAAAGAAATGTTAGGGAAAAAATAAAAATAAAAAATACCTAAAGCATTGCCAAGTAGGAAGGAAGTGAGGAACTTTCCATGAAAGGACAGGAACTTTAACCAATGAGCCACATTGCACTGTTTTCCTGTTTATGGAAGAAAAAGTCATGTTTTCTTTAATGACCAAAGAACAGACCTGCAGACATAGAATAGCTTGATTCTAGAGCCTATCTGCATGAGAAAGTAATAAAATAGAGTTCATAAGGACCTAAAAAGTTTATAGAAAGAACAACTATTCATAAAAATTTCCAGATCAAACTGTACAAAGAAGAAATTCAATTGTAAATCCATACTCAGAGCATAGCAGGAACTAGGATATGAGGTAATTTGGGCCTCTGTTTGAGCATCACAAATCTTATGAACAGAGGTGGAAGTTATTCAGTAGCATTTATTGCAAGGTCTAGTTCAGTGCCTTCCCTGGGTGGACAGTCAAAAACTCTTATTTGGAGATAATCTTTATGCAGTGATAATCAGTCTCCCTTGGTGTTGCAGTTTCGGGGGAGAATATTTTCTGTGCTGAGGTTAAGCTTTGTAAGGTAAAATAATAAAAGGAAGGGCAAAGACCAGATGTGGAAAGTATTCAAAAGAGAAATTAAGGTTTATGCAAAATTTACATAAACATTGGCAATTACAATTCAGAAAAGTAAATGCATTTACAGAAAAGTTTGAAACATGCTTTAGTCAATGCAGAATGTGCATCAAAATTATGAATGCTTTTCATCCCTTCTAATTTCATCAACTCATGCATACTTACTCATTCAAGGAGTGAGGATGAGGACACAGAAGGTTTCTGACCCTTGTTTCAGGGCAAGGGAGATCAATTACCTATAATTGAGTCCTTTTGCCTTTGTTTCTTGAGGTCTGTGGATACTAAATTAACAAATATAAGCATGTTCCCTAGAGTTTTGTCACATGGGAAATCAAGCTGCATAATTTTGTACAATGTTTTAATGTTGTGGCTCAACTATATCAATGATTCAAAGGTTAAAAAGTGTAAGTGGGTTTTGAGTTGAGAAACTTTATTTTCCTAACATCATGAATCCTAACATCCTAACGTCTTATTCTCTCGTCTCTCCTCTCTCTCTCTCTCTCTCTCTCTCTCTCTCTCTCTCTCTCTCTCTCTCTCTCTCTCTCTTTCTCTCTCATACACACACACACACACACACACACACACACACACACACACACACATGAGAGAGGGAGATAGAGGGAGAAGGGGAAGCAGAAGGAGGAAGGGAGAAGCACTCTCAGTGCTAATGAAAGAGGAGGGTTTATGTCTAGAAAAAAATTTTCCAGCTGTGCTTACTGAAAAGTATATTGGGAGATAGAGGCAGAAGGATGAGGAATTCAAGGAAAGCCTCTGCTACAGAATGAGTTCAATTCTAACTTGGGCTACCTGAGACCCTGTCTCAAAACACCAAATATATATATAAAATAAAAATAAGATAACAGAAAAACATAAACTTTTCTTTATGAAGAGTTCCTATTTAATTTAAATTTGCACCGCATTTTAAAGCAATAGAACTTAAATTATTCTTTTGGGAGGTTGAAGATATGGCTCAGCCACGAAGAGCGCTTGTTGCTGTGGCAGCGGACCCAGATTCAGTTCCCAGCATGCACATGATGGCTCACAGTTCCAGGGAATCAACACCCTCTTCTGATCTCCAAGGCACTAGGCACTCAGGTGATGCCCCCACACACATACAGGCAAAACACTCATACATATATAAACAAAACAAATAAATCTTTGTAAATGTGTTTCTTTTTCTACCTAGAAAAGAATACTGGGTTTTAAGGTATAGTTTATGGGAAGGCATAAAATAAAAAATAGATGAGTGGCAGGTCCTGCCACGTGCACGTGTCCCAGCAGGTGGTATGATGACATTCTTCACTGTATCCATTACAAAGATGTCTGTATTAGAAGCTGCTAAGGCATTTGGACTCAAAACCAATATGCCAAAGTCAAAAAAGCAAATACCTAGAATCCAATCTGCCTCACTCAATACTCATATTAGTGACCATAAGAAGACCACACAGCCCTCAGGACACTGTTAGCAACTCATGGGAATGGGAGGTTCATGCAAACTTCAGGTTAGTGAATGACTGGAATCATTTCCATATGAATATCCTGTTTCAGTTTCTTGGAATTCTCCATATCTTTTTTTTTCCATTTTTTTTTCCGCCCAGTTTGAAACTCAACAGCAGCTCAGCTTGAATATTCCAACACTGTGTTAGGAAAGGGAGCTTTTACCTAGGGGCTCATGAAGTTGGAACACAGATCGCCCATGTGTCCTGGTTAGCAGAGAAAAATCAAAGTTGAAGTTGCTTTCTTTCCGAGTTGGAGGGGCTTTGGAAGTGTGGGATGCAGCACAATCCTCAGGGGCAGCCCTCACACAAACATCCAGAAGAGAAAGCCTAAAAATAAGAATGACTTCCTCTTTCTGGGCTTTTTCATTTCACACAAATTGTTCTCCGTGTGCATACCCCAGCTTCATCTTTGACTTTCTTTTGCAGGAAAGTCTGTTTTCACAATTTAAACAGACCAGAGCTATAGTAAATCTTTGCAAGCAGACACTGAAGCCTTGGGAACAAGCACTCCGAAAATTTGGAAAGGATCAGATTTCATTGTGTGTGAGACCAAGTTCAAAAGTATTTATTTTGGCAGGAAGATACTAGGGCGCCATACACACACACACACACACACACACACACACACACACACACACACATACACACTCACTCACACACTCACACACAAAGGAGAGAGACAAAGAGGAAATTATCATAAAATCCACAGATAAAACCCACAGAAGTGATGAGCAACATTGTTTTCATTCTTTGCAATATTTACAAACTTAGAAATTACTAAATGAGAATATAATCTACCCATAAGATATTTTTACAGTGGAATTCTGGGAGAAGTCTTTCATAGTTAAATTATAGATGAACAAATTAAAAGCATGAATTGAGTAGTAGTCCTGTTAAGGAAGGCAACCCAGGATAAAACACAGAATAACATATATGATTTTTCAGCAGGAAACAGTAAACATTTACTCTCTATTCACTAAATCTGAAATATTTGATGAGTACCCAGAATACCCAAGTCAAAATCTTGTTTCCAGCAAGTATCCAGATAGCTTCATACAGGAGGCCAAAGGTGATGTATCTGGGAGTCTGACAGCAGAAAAAAGAAATTACGGCTAAAGAAAACAAAGGATCAGAAGCAAGGCAGAGCTGGAAAACAATGGAAATGTGTGAAAATAAGTCCCCAGGCCTCTGGGTTTGTCAAGCTTTACATAGGGTTCACTGTCACATCATAAAGTTCTCATAACAGCAAGAGGGAAGGAGAGGCTGAAAACAGCACATGACTGGTTCATTCCCTCTTCATCCCCACATTGTACTACCATGACCCCATCTTCAAAAGTTTCTGCTCAAATCCCTGAGTGCAGGAGAACTTCCCAAAGCTTCCCTCCAGTTACTTTGGGGCTTTGTCTGTCCTCACTCACCTCCCCACCCATGACTTGCTCTTTCCAGCTTAATGTACTTATATCAGTGTCTTTATTGATGAGTTCTCACAAAAGCTAGGCATTGTGCCAAGTCCTCGGTGAGGCTAAGGAGATGGTGGCTCATTCAGTAAAATGCTTGCCACACAAGTGTGAAGACTTGAATTCACATCCCCACTACCTACAGAAAAGGGTGGACATATTGATGCATTGCTGTCACCCCCACTCTGTGAAGAGCAGTGGAGGCAGGAAGATCCCTAGGATTTACTGACCAGCCCTTATAGACAAAGCAATGAAGGGAGACAGAAGAAGACACCTAACATCAACCCCTGGCCTCCATATGCACAAGTACACATGTGCATCCACACCCACCCACATACATATACATACAACATTCACACATCCATGCACCACATACACATACATAAAAGAATGAATAATTTGCCTAATAATTCACAGCCTTAAGAAACTGTAGTGATAGTAAAAATATAGAAATATCCCTCCAAAGTCCATATGAGAATAGATTGCTCCACCTTCTGCTTTATTGAGTTCACACTTCAAGTAAAATATCCACCCACTGCATTCATTTGTTCAGCTCCTCTTCCCTGATCATCCTGAATGGCCTGGCTTTTGCTGCATCACAACACTTATCACAGCCACCCTAGAACTTGATTTAGTGGCTTGTCTTCCCCTCGGTGTCCAGAACAACCCACAAAGCCACTTATACTCCAACAGTCAGGCCAATGACTGTCATATCCAAAGTGTTCAATAAAATGTCATTGAGTAATCATGAATAAATAAATGTCAGATGGCTTTAGAATCACAAGCAGGAAAAGGGGCGAAGAGCGCAAGTTAATTCTGACTTCAAAGCCATTCTTCTTCTAGCATATCACCCTAGTTTCAAGAAAATCATGGGTAAGTGTCCTTTCCTGGTGATCAAGAAGAAATAAGGCTGTAGATCCTGTCCTCCTTAGTAAGTATCAAGAGAAAAACAATGTTTAGAGCCAGTCTTCCTTGCCCCTACATTAGTACATAGTAGGAGCTCAATAAATGTTTGCTGAGAAAACAACCATGGTCCTGGCATGTAGATATCCTGTTTTGTGTGTTCTCTGATATCTAAATAGGTTAGTGAGCTCTGTGTTACAGAATTTTGTTTTTCATATTGTTTTCCGGGAACATGGACATCATAGGAAATCCATTATAAATTTAGACTCCTAGGCTCCTCCTTCCTAATCCTACTAAATTGGAATCTGCATTTTTGTCTTGAAAACCAAGTAACTAATAGACACAGGGAGATTTGAGAAGCCCTAGTCAAGAATATTAGGTAGGTATATAGATATGATTCCCACCCAAAGGACTTTCAATTAATGGCAGAAATAAAACTCTCCCAGTTGTAAAGTACAAAAGGTAAGTATTGTGAAATTAAGGCCCAAGGAAAAAGAGATGGCACTAGTCACTCTAACTTGTAAGTACATAGAAGATAAAATAATGCACATTCTAGGAAACTCTTTCCCACATCTGGAAAACCCAGAGTCTTCAATAAAAGTGCTGTCTTCCGAAAGCAAGTTGTGAGTTCACAAAGAAGACCCTGGGCATAAACTGCACAAAAGTAAACAACGACCAAATTCACACGCTAAGACCTCTTGGAGAACTAAAAAGGACACTTTTGCGCAGTGAAAGAGTCATGGGAACTTCGCCAGTCATAAACCTGGCACGCATTGTTACAGCTCAGTTGCCCTAGGTGAGGTGGGATGAGACAGCACTTCATTTACAGTGTTGCCTTGAGCATGAGTTGCAGCGAGCTTGCTACATGTGGAAGGATACCTGTGTAAACGCTCAACAAACATACGAATTGCCACATCATAATCTTGTGGAAAAACAGGCGGTTGCATATTTTGGCATGGTTTCCCACCCCTGACAGGCTTTAGCTGCCCCATGGTCTTCACCGTTTCTTCCAAAGCCATGGCTGTTGATAAGTAAGGGCA
This sequence comes from Peromyscus leucopus, assembly GCF_004664715.2. Taxonomy (NCBI): domain Eukaryota; kingdom Metazoa; phylum Chordata; class Mammalia; order Rodentia; family Cricetidae; genus Peromyscus; species Peromyscus leucopus. The sequence continues at coordinate 37,514,176 of NC_051070.1, read as the reverse complement.
CAGACGATCATAAACCTCTTCTTCCCCTTGTTTAAGGACAGGCAGGTTTATTCTTACAGCTTCTAGGAAGTCCTCATATCTTTATCAGGTTTCAGATCTCTACTCTCAGGGTGGGATGGGATAACAGAGAGGAGATGCCACAGTAGACCAAATTCTACATCTGCCTTCCTGAATTTTGTGACTGACCTAAACATGTCTTGTCTTCAAAGTGGGGACAAGAGCATGGACACCATCAGTGCATTTACTGTGTAAGCGTTTGTACCAATCAAATGAGATGCTATCTGAAATGTTACTCTATAGTTGTGTACAGCTTCCAGATTTTTCTACAATTATCAATGAATAGGTTTTTCAACATCTCAGTAGGAAACACTCCAAAGACTCTATGACCCTTAAAAGAGCTGCAGGAGTGGGGGGATGGCCAGGAGGCTCACAATCCCATCACCTAAGCCCCTGAGATATGAAGACTGGGGGTGGCTGAGGGGTGTAAACAATACAAACAGCAGCAGGGGGCTAACGAGAAGGCAACTTTAGTTCCGGGGTGACAATGGGAGGTGAATGGTGGTAGGTTCTGGGCTGGCTGCTATGGGCTATAGTACCTTTTGTAGGCTGATTTCTGAAAGAGATCTGCCCAGACCTGTCTTCTAGCCAGCAGGATTTTTTTCCTCAGTAAGAAAAGTGAGAGGGATACAAAATTTTGAAGGCAAGAGGTCCTGGTTCTTTAGATAAAGGGGTCAAAACAATGCAATATGAAGATGGGAAGAAAAGACAATGAAGTACATGAATTCCTACGCCCAGCGGCGGCGGTGTAACTAGATATCTCTGTGCTGTAAGCCAGTGTACTATCAAGTGCCAGGAGGAGGAGGTGAAAATGAGACAAGGAGAGTGTGATTACAGTTCTGTATCCACAGCACTGTAATCTCCTCCTACATCTGCGCATCAGATGCCGCTGACAGCAGCTTCCCTGTTTTTCAGGCAAGTCCATAACCAGAAGACTGTCCAGGAGAGCTATCAGAAAACTTGGTTTCGCTTATGCCTGTGGGCCAAGAGCTGCCCTGTGCTGGGACACAGAGGAAGGGAAGACTGCGTCAGAGGTTTGAAAGATGTGCTCATGTCTTCCCCGTGCACCTGAACAATTCTTTCCAATCCAGCACCAGTCTTTCCAGCGTGTATCCCCTTCAAATCTAAAAGAGAAAAATATAGTCTCTTAGTCTGTCTCCCTTTTATCGCTTGCACATCAGAAACAAGGAAATTAAATCAGTACCTGGAGAAATGACATAGAAAGCTATTTAAGACTTCACATTCCTGACGATATGGAAAAATAGAATACTGTGGGGTGTTTCCTGTCTCCGTTTAAGATGGAATTATTGTCTGCATTAGCCCATGACTGGATGTGACTGATTGCCTCCATCCTTGCATTTGTTCACGTTTTCTTCTCTTTGAGCTTTACTGCCTGAACGACGCCAGTAATGAGGGGGAACATATTTGTCTCCCAGAGCTGTCGGTGATGACACGGGGAAGCAAAATGAATGTGGGAGGTGCTGTTTTGTTTCTAATTAGCAAGGGTTTCGAGTATTTGTGTAAAGAAAAGGAGTCAACATTTGCAGGGTTGGAATCTATTGCCCTTTTCAATGTTTTCCTTTTAAAAAAAAAAAGAAAAAGATACATTTTTATGTAAAGGAAATATTGTGTGTGCAATTCAATGGAAATGATAGGGACAGCCAAAAAAGAAACATGAAAAAAAATTAAATCACGCAGGTACCAGAAAGCAATGCGTAGTTGAAGGCACCTTATTACTTTATATTATACTTTCTCCTTCTGAATAACTACTGTTATATAATGTGAATCATTGACGTTTAATAATAGAAATAACCACAGTCAGATGCCAAATCAAGAAGAAAAGATCTGCACTTCGGAAAAAATAAGAACTCTCTTAATGTACAGGCCATGTAAGTATTAAGGGCTTGAGGTTTGAAAGAGACCCTGTGGTGGGGAGCTATTGAGAAAAGCAGTTCTGAGTGAAGGAGTGGGGGCAGCTAGCTACAAGTCTGCAGCTCAACCAGCTGAAGTAACTGACACTATGGAAGTCTGTCTAGGCCCAGCTCTGCATGTGTGAACACCACAGCACACTGACACCCTCTCTGGTTGCCTAGTAGCAGCTGGCAGGATTCAATGTGCGGTGTGTCCATCCATCGAAATACCTACTGAAGTGTCTAATGAGAAGAGAGCTCTGTGTTACACATTTCAAGGGAATCCAAAAAGCAGACTCCGTGGCTCATGACTCACCATTCATCCGAGAAGACAAAAAGCGAAACATAAAATGAAGAATCTCTCTACTGTGTGCCCTGACAACAGAGACAGTGTTAATATGGGCACGGTTTATTAACAGCAAAAGATCACGAAGCGAAAACACCTAAATAGTAGTGATCAATTAAAAGAAGGAGAATCTGCTCAGGATGAGAACACTTGTGCTTGCCAGCCCCCCCCCCCAAAAAAAAAGAAAGAAAAGAAGAAAGAAAGAAGACAAGACAATTTCCCATTTTTAGCAGAAGAGTAACCGATGGAGAAAAGCTATGAAAATCCACAGGTGAATGGAGTGTGTTGCTGAGAGGTGCCACATCAGAATTCACGCAGGTACAAGTCACAAGAAAACATCACCGACGGCAGCTCAAAGCAGTGAGGAGCACTTCAGCTCATACAAGAAGAAATAAGGAAATCTGGACAGCAGCCACTGGTATTAATTCCAGGGCTGCAGACAATAAGCTGTAACTTTTCTTGGTATTTACTTATTTATTGACTGAGGCAGGGTCCTTACTATGTAGTCCTGGCTATCCTGGAACTCACTGTGTAGACCAAGATGGCGATGGTTAGGATGAAAAGCATTTGCCGCCACAGCCAGATTAGCTCCTTTCCTTGATCCCAAGATGGCAGCTGCTGCTTCAGAAATCATAATTTAATCGAAGTTTTCCTTTTTTTAAGAAAGGAAAATGATAGATAAAAATATGGGGGGAGGATAAGAGAGAAAAAGAAATTCATTTAATTAGGAAATGTAAAAGCCTTTTCAGAGTCCCCCGCCTCCTGTGGATGTCCACTCGTATGTCCTTGGCCAGAACTGTTTCTCATGTCCACAGGAGAAAATCCATAGGAAAGGCATGAGCTTTCCCAGTCTCTAGATGGCTGGCAGAAAGGAGGAAGGAAGCCAGCAATCTCCCAGAGAGTGTGTCTTCCCCCACTGAACAGTGAATGCAAGAAAACACGGGTGATTGGTGGGATGAGCCTCAGGGCAAAACTATCTAGATAGTGTTTTTGAAAGATTTTCAAAGTTCCCACACCAAGAGAGCACAAAAAATTAAATTGTGAGTGGAAGTAACATCTCGAATATCTTGTTTACAAAAACATTCACACCCTTATAATAAACTTTCACACTTTTATGCACTGGAAAATTCCCTGTGTGACAGAAGAGCCGCTGCCTCTGAAGCAGGCTGCAGCAGTAATTTGCCATGCTGTACACAGGAATTCTCTGACACAGGAGAAGCAAGAAATAGAAACCACCCTCACCGCAGCAGAACTCCGCAATGGTTCTAAGGATAGAATATATCCGCTTAAAGAATCCCACACTAATGTTCCACATTGTCGACTATCTCTGCTCTAGTCTGTTATCAAACAAGTGACATCTGTTTTATGGAACACCAAGGCATTTTGTCTTGTTTATGAAAGCTTCAGGCCTTCCAGGCACACCCTGCCAGATACGCAAGCATGCCATTCCTGCTACCCGGAACAACGGGCAAGACGGAGGGAGTTCTGTTCTTCTATTCCCATGTCAAGTGAAGTCTCCACATAGAGCGTCATTCAGACCCTTCCACGTGAGGCCATCTAAAGGGTCATTTTGCTAATATGTAAGGTATACAGACTGCGAACAAGGAAAGAAGGGCTGGGCAGCTGTGAAGAAGAGTGCTACTGAGGGACAGCAGGGTGCTGAGCAAAGCCTGTTGTGGAAAAGTATGCAGGCACCACCCTGGCCCCAGAATTCCTCCAGAAGAAACTTGTGGATCAATCATTCCAGCCATAGGTCATTTGCTGAATTGTGTTGGAAGGCCGGCAAGCAAATGAAACCAACCATAGAAAGAACATACAGATAAAAGAATAATAAGAGATTAAACTGTTTCTATCTTTGAAAACACCAGGTCAACTTGATTCAAGCCATCACAGCCACCAAAAATCTTTCACTTGTCACCAGGCTCTAAAACAAAGACTTTCAGCCCTCTGAGGCAACAGCTAATTCTAGCAGTTGCAAACCAAGTTGCTGAAACTGTAGCTTCTACACACATATGTTGCAAAGTTAGCAATGCCTAGGCAGTAAAACCAAGGTGTGAGAAACATCATGCATGGTGTCTGACACATATGAAAAAGAAATACCATTTGTGGTGAGAGTCCCCTATTTACACCACTGGTTCCAAGAAATGCATCATTCCACAAACCCAAGAAGATGCAACCGCCATACAATATATAGGTTTCCAAGCCTTACCAGCCTTGAACAGGTAATCCAGAGCTCAACATGACTAATAAAAGGTATAAACCAGTTAAAACATCAAGAGCATCTGAGCACGCAGAGACGGCATTGAGAGATGGTGAGAAAAATGATAGCTGTCTAGAAAGCAGGAGGATGATGGAAAGACACAAATGAACATTTGAAAAAAATGATGGAGTGGGGAGAGGGACAGAGACAGACAAACCAGTCAGATTAAATGCCCCACTACTAAAGAAAGTGAGGTTTACTTAAAGCTTTCACAAGGCCTTTTCTTTCCATGACCAATGACAACCAAGAAATGAGTGGGAAGAAGAATCAGGGAAAGGACGTAGCTAAAGATGAGGAGGGTTGACAGCGGCTTGAAGGCTTAAGCAAGCTGTGAGACAGTTGTGATTGTTTCTACTTCAACCTATTGACATCTGGAGCCAGAGAAGCCCTTGCCTCATGGGTTAACCTGTGCTTTGTAGCTTTTTACCCGTGTCTCTCGCTGATGTCACTAGTGGTGACACCACCGGGTGTCAGGAACCCATTCAGCCCCAAGTTATGAAAATGAAACATGTCTCTAGAAATTGCCAAATGTCCCAGAAGAAGGGGAAGGAGAGCAATGAGTTCCTGCCTCAGTTGAAACCCACTATTTGGAAGCAGAGACCTGTGTGTGTTTTAAGTCACAAAGAAAGAAATAGATAAATACTTTCAATTACTTGTCACATCAAGTTTTTCCATTTCATATCAATATAGAGAGGGAATGTCCAAGTTTTTAAGTGGTGAGCCCAAGGAAACAGATGCAATAGCTGTTGGGTGAAGCAAGAACCAACTCCTTCTTATTTCTCTTTGATACAGCTCAAGCAAAATAACTAGTCCTCACAATAATGGAATTTTACTTAATTTCAGGATATGACCAAACCAAGAATATGCTCCCTATTTATAAAACAGAATTTTTTCTAATAATTTGGAAAAAAATCCAGCTAAGAGTTTTGAAAGGACTCAAAAGGCTTACAGTACCTTTATTGTAAAGATAGAAATGGATGTGACAGGAACACTTTATAGCTTTTGCTTGTCATTTGGTTTTTATAGACATGACGCATTTAGTCTTTCAATTGTTCCTACCTCCCAGCTTTCTTTCAGTATAAAAGCTCTTGCATTCTACCAGGAAATACTGCACCCCAGTTGCTTCTATTTTTAAACAGAGTCTGCAGAGTTGATATTACTGTAGTTTAATGTCTTAGGCAAAAGCTTGAAATAGAAATAATTCAACTCCATATCTTTACTAAGTCCCATATTAAATAAATATAATTTATAATAAGCATCTGCTTTCCAGTCATGGCAGAACAGACTGCAAAGAACACTGGGTGTGAGGAGCAGTGTGCACTCATACATGTGTATAATTAAACCTTTTGAGAAGGATGAGTTTTTTTTCATAGTGGTTAAAAAAAAAAAATAAGGTCCATGTCAGTGTCAGGCCCAAGCAAAGTACCACCTCAAGCACAGCAACCTAGTCTAGTAGCAGCTCCTGCTGAGTTTTTTCAGGTTGCACAGAGCTCTGCGGTGTAGATGCTGAGGTGAAAATCAGAGAAACAAAAAACAAATCTGTTTAGAGAAGGCCAGTTCAATAAAATTTATTATTTGGCATCATGAACACATTTCTCGAAAAGAAAACAAAAAGCGATCGTGTTTGATTTTTAACTTTTTTAATTTTTTTTTTGTCTTAAAGAGCTTGGACAAGAATTTACAGGAAATTATTATAGAGGTTTCTCTGCTCTGCCTTCATACCAAAGACATAGGACTTATGTCCTTGAAAAAAAATGACAGCTATTTGAAAAACTAATTGCTGCATTTTCTTCTTTTTTTAATTAATTTTTTTTCATTAATTTTACACACCAATCAAAGATCTCCCTCTTTCCTCCCCCATCCTCCTCCTCCCAACCTACTCTCCAATCCCCCACACACACAAGAAGGCAAGGCCTCCCATGAGGAGGCACATCCAGTAGAGACAAGTCCAAACCCTTCCCCCAGCCTCAAGGCTGCATGAAGTGTCCCATCATAGGTAGTGGACCCCCAAAAGCCCTCTCAGGCACCAGGGATGGATTCTGATTATACCACATCAAGATTCATGGTGGGGAAACCTGCTGCATTTTCTTAGAAGAGCTCCCCAAAAAAGGACTTTAATTTTAGGAACAAATGATACCAATGAACTTACTTGTCTACCTTTACTTCCGCAACTAGGGAGATAGGATAGCTTCAGTAAAGAAAAGATGGACTCATGTACTAAAGCTAACTCAAATCTGAGGCCATTTTTGAAAAACTAATTCAGAGATCTTAGAACAAGCCTGAAAGAAGGCCTATTGGGGTGGGGGAGGTGACTAACCAACATGCACTGTTTTGTGACTGGTCAAGAGCCTCACCTTCTCTAAGTCAAAATAAAAGTGTTTACCACTCCTAATCACAAGAAAAGGGCGTGGGGGGGTGGGTTTACACAATTAGCCCAAACCCAAGCTGAGATTCTTGGTCATATCTTTGTCGCTATCCACCAGCCAGGCTCGCTGTAGACATGGTTTCACATTCATAGTGACATTGCAGTCAGGATCAGTGCCTGCTTGAAAACTATTAGTAAATAGTATTTGAAATATTTGTTTAAGCAATAATTCTGATTATGGAGGTCATAAAAGGATGTTCCAAATGCCCAAAGTTTCCATAAAAATCAATATTGTATTCTTCGTCATAGATATTATCACTTTAGATATGTGGTCCTGAAAAGAAGTTGAAATGAGATATCGCATTGCAGAGATGGAAACAATACTGTTGTTCTGAATGCTGTGAAAGGGTAATGATAAAAATCAGAAAACCTGTAGTGATGGCTAGAACGCCTTTCCCAAGTGACTTCATCTCTCAGTGAACTTTGCAAAAATGCAGCAATATTATTCCACCTTGGAGGGCCTGCACTTGTCCTTTTCCCATATTTCTTCTATTAAAATGAGGTGAACTGAGAATACAGGAAGGTTTGTGGGATTCCTTTGAAGCATTATTTTAGCACCAATACAGTTTCAGCCCAATTTCCCAATTTACTACATTTACATCTTCAATATTTACCATAATTGGTGTTTAAAATGTTTAACTCTAGGCACTATAAAAATCTGAAGTCAATTTGTGTTTAATATACCTTGTTTATTAAAGCATAAAATTAGAAAATACAGTTTCAAAAGATTATTCAAAAGGTCTGATTGAAGCAAAGAGACAGAGGTTGGCATGATGGATAAGTAATCAGACGGCTTCTGTTTAGCCATGCTAGAAAACTGAGCTGTGACCAAATATGTATAATTCTCTTTTTTTGCTCTTTTTCACCAAGCATCCAAAGTATGTTCTCATCAACATGTGTGTGTGTGTGTGTGTGTGAGAGAGAGAGAGAGAGACAGAGAGACAGAGACAGAGAGACAGAGAGAGAGAGAGAGAGAGAGAGAGAGAGAGAGAGAGAGAGAGAGTTTTGGGGTGGGGGTGTCTACAGGAATTGAAGACTGAAAAGAATATATCATGTATCCACACATAAAGTTCTTCACATGTAGATTTGGATTGTCCCATCAGTGGGTACCTGTCTTAGTTACTTTTCTATTGTGATAAGGTGCCATGACCAAGGCAACTTGTAAAAGAAAGCATTTATTTGGGGGTGACAGATACAGAAGATTAGAGTCCATACCCATCATAGCAGGGATCATGGCAGCAGGCAGTCAGGCATGGTACTGGAAGAGTAGCTTGAAGCTCACATCTTGATTCACAAGCACAAGGCAAAGAGAGCACATCAGAAATTGTGTGGGCTTTTGAAAACTTGAAGCCAGAAGCCTCCAGTGACACACCTCCTTCAACAAGGCCACACCTTCTAATCTTTCCCAAGCAGTTATACCCACCGGGGACCAACTATTCAAACACAAGAGCCTGTGGGGGCCATTCTCTTCTAAAACACCACAGGACCCAAGAATCACTTTTTAAATAACCTAGCTGTTTGTTGCACATGATTTGTGAATAGGACTCTGAGGAATACCACACTCCTGTGTTACGTTTCCTCCCAACCACTTTCAGAAGCGTGTGCTCCTTGTAAAATGTTCTACCTATGTCTTGTTTCCTGAAAGCGCCTTTCTAGTTTCTGCTCCAGAATACTCTTCTGCATCTATCACAATGTGTCAGACAGATTTCTATCAGTCTAATTAATTGCCTGAAAAAATTGACGGATGTGGGAAAAGATTTCAGATCAGTTCAGTTCATTCTTTGAGGCTATAGAAAAGGAGGACATCATGGTGTGTTCATGGCAAAGGAAGTCACTTCATGGCCAGTGGGAGGCAAAAGAGAAAAGCAGGGCCAGGTTTCTACTATCGCCTTCGAGAGAGTACATTCAGTTACCTAATAGCCTTCCAATGGGCTTCATCCGCTAAAGGTTTCACCATTTCCTAATAGTACCACCCACTGTCAACCAAACCTTTAGCACATGTGCCTTTGGAGGACATTTAACAATGACACACAGTCATTTTATTCTGCTCAACCTGGTACTTTGGGCTCTCCTTTGCTTCCTGACACCGAACTTATCTGCAGAGAAATACAAGTTTCCTGTAAATCCAATTTTCTGCTGGGTACAGACAGTTCCATTCTTCTTCAGCATATCTCCTATCAAAAATGTGTGACATTCTTCTGCGGAAAACAGCAGAACAGTGCTAACATCAGAAAGCTGGTGTCTGTCTGGAATCTGCAGACTTAAGTGTGCATCTTGATGCTGCTGGTTCTGAGTTGGGAACTGGGAGTGTCAATTAGGACTTGGAACTTCGTCAGCTCATCTGTAAAATGACTAATCCTTGCCTCTTCTAGTTCTAGTTAGGACTCAGAATGATCGTGTCTACAAAAATATTCCACAATCTATGGTTTCCTACAGGAATATTAGACTATGGGGTGAATTTTTAAATATTTTTGCCAAGCAAATTGCTATTATGATATGTTTTGGTATTGTGATGTGTAGGGATGCCCCATGTGAATGACATCTCAGAGGCTCCCTTCTGGATGTCTTCTGGGTGGGGCTGGCCAACAGAAGCATCTAGGTTCAACTAGGAGACAGAGGAAAGGAGAAGATTCAAGGATTTCTTCCCAATTCTGCTTTGATGCCTCCCTGGCAACATGAGTATCTGTACACTCTATCACCCTTGCCTCCCTGGCTGCAGTAACAGCTCTTCCCTTCAGTCCTGAGTGAGGCATCTCCCCATCCTGTGTGCATTTCCCTGTTTGTAAGTACTTTTATGTACTTCTATTAAAGTCTTATTTGAGCCATCTGGACTGGATTTTGTTTCCTGCCAGGCCCTGATTGATACACTAATATTGAGTCCAACAACAGACATAGAATGCTTGAAACACAAGATGGGAATTTGAGTTCACTTTTATGATCAGGGTTCTGTATTATTGTAGATTACTTTCCACACTTCTAGTCTTTGTCAAAAGCAGGCATTCCTGCTAATAGTGCCTGGGGAAACATAGTAGAAAAGATGGCTCTCCTAAAGCTAAATAGAGACAAACAAAATCTCTCTGAAATTTCTCGTTACCAGAAATTATTATGGCTTTGGGGTGTTTTCCTTTTCTTTCTTCCTCTGTTTAAATGACGCATAGCAAGTTTTTCCGGTTAAGACTGGAATTGTTCCTATTATATAGGGGGATACGAAACAATTTCACTTTTTAAATATGTTTATAAGTTTTTAATGTGAATTAAACTCCCTCCATATTTTTATGGAGAGAAAATTAATGAAGAAGTTATTAACATTGGAAAATAGGCTATCTCAATTACACAGTAACTTTTTCCCAATGGTTTTCTTAATATTTATATATTATCATCATAAAGGCTCAATACAATTTATATAATATGGAGCCATTATTGTGAAAAAGATCCATTAAAATAATATCTTCATCCTACAGACAGACTTAAAACCCCATAATGGCTCAGAGGGAGCCAAATACAGGATTACATGATAGGCCAGAAGCTGTGTCATGGTCTACCAGGCCAGGTAAGTAATACACATTTCACAGAAAGCCAAGTAAATAGTTACAGAAACAGGAAAGTCTCTGTAGGGTACATGTGCACTCAGGCAATTATTAAAATATGGATTATGGAAGATTCTCTTTTCTCCTTTTTTCTAGGCTTACCATTTTAATAAGAACAAAAGTAAATCAAATGTGTGTGCACAAAGACACAGAATACATGCTAATAACTTCAGGGACTCTGCCTTAATCGACTAAAGGGATATATTTCTGAGTCAAGAAATGACATCTTGAGACCCCTTCACTCTGTCTGGGTGTTACAGCTGATATGGGGCTGTGTCAGGCGAGCTAAGAACAATGCGTGCTAGTCTGATGCCTGGATATTATAGGTGCAGCAATAACTAGCTTGCAGAGCTTCAAAGAGCAGAACCGATTTCCACCTTAATAACCCCTGTGGCATTTTTCAATTTTCCAGGCTGCCAGTCAAATGAATGCATGTCTGGGAAGGAAAGAAGACAAGAAAAGGAAAAGATTAACCTCTGAGATCCATGATATAAATTTCATTGGCTAAAGCTGGTCATACGTTAGAAAACAAACAGAGGCAGTGATAGTCCCAGCTAAACATTGAGCACAAGTGTTAGAGAAAAGAGTCTAGGAGAAAAATGGGGATCTTCGGGGTCATCAGACTGAAATAAACTTGTAGTGCTTGTTAGTCATACTGATTTTCCCCTTTCTCCGTGTGGGATGCAACCTTCCCACCAATTAACCAAGGGATGCTTCTTCAAAGACCTACATGGTCCGTCCAGGTGGTGAAAGCTTGCAGAAAACACAGGTCTGCCCCAACCTAAAGTTCTGGATCTCTAACACAGTAAGTAAACAGGATTCCTGATACTGCCCTTTCCCCCACACCCACTCTGCAGCCTGTTCTTAGACTCAACAGCCTTTACACTGATAAATAGTTGTGCTTTACCTTATTCCTTCCATTTTCAGGTATCAAACACAAGTTTTATTTCAAAGTGTCTCTTGGTTCTCTTTCTATGAACTCAAGAGTCCTATGTCAACCTCTGCACAAGTCCTAGACATTGTGAAAATAAGATGGGGAATCATTGATTTTTACAGAAAATAACTTTGCAAACAAGTAGAAAATCTACATAGTCATCCAATTGACTTTGCCTACAGTTACCAGTCCTAGTCAGCCAATAGAATGCTACAAAGAGGCTACTGCTTCCAAATGCTGCTTAACCTGTTACTACTCTTTTCATTAATTTTCTCTTTACCTATTCATTCATTTAATCAAGGAATATGTATCATGTATCTATTGCATGAAAAAATTATATAGGAGATACTAAAAAATGAAATAAAACATAAATGTAGTCCAAACATAGACATAGTGCTAATAATATGCCATCCTTACCTTAACTCAAATTCATTTCTAATCTGAATATGACAAGGAGTGTCCAACATGACTTCTTTTGCCTACCTTGGTCCCATTCCAATCTAATGTCTATAATATTCCTAAGATGGTGACATTTTCAAAGTCAGCTCTGCTCTGTCATCTTTTAAAAACATCACAGTCATCTCCTGGCTCTAAGATGAAGACCAACATTGTTAAAATGGTATTCAATGGCCCTGGAAGTTTTTAACAGGCCTTAATCCTAAATCCTTGTTTTAAACATTCTTTTGCACCCATCTACTGAGCTTCACTTTGCTTCCTCCACCCCTTCTTTTGTCTTATTAAAAACAAACAAGCAGCCAAAGAACTAGGATAGACACATAATTAAAAAGTTATTCCTAATAATATTCTTCTATACTCATAGATTAGTGCCTAGCCTAATCATCATCAGAGAGGCTTCTACTGGCAGCTGATGGAAGCAGGTACAGAGATCCACAGCCAAACATCAGGTGAAGAGAGAGCCCAAATTGGAGATCTTCATTGGGTCCTTCCCAGGGGAGCTCAGATAACTCTGAGGAAGAAAAGAAAGAATCATAGGAGCCAGAAGGGTCAAGGGCACCAGGAGAACATGACCCACAGAATCGACTAAGCAGGGCTCAGAGGGGCTCACAGAGACTAGAGGAGCAGTCACAGAGCCTGCATGAGTCTGTGCTAGTTCCTCTGAATATATGTTATGCTTGTGTAGCTTGGTGTTTTGTGGGACTATTAATAGTGGAAATGGAGGTATCTCTGACTCTTTCAATCTGCCCTTGGGACCCTTTTCCTCCTACTGAGTTGCCTCATCCAGCCCTGATATGAGGGTTTGTACATGACCTTGTTGTAACTTGTTATGCTATATTTGGTTGGTATCCCTGGGAAGTCCGATATGGAAGAGGAGTGAATCTGTGGTAGAGGGGAGGTAGGGGGTGACCAAGAGGAGGGGAGAGAAGGGAGGACTGCAGTTGGGATGTATTGAAAACAAAAAAATAATTAATTAAAAAAACTTTTATTTGGAGTAATTTTAGATTTACAGAAATGTTGGACAGATAATAGTAAGTTTCCATAAAGCCTTCACTCAGCTTCGTTTCCCTATGGTTAGTAGTGAGTTCCCATAAGCCCCTAGGGTTATCCTTTTCTATTTCTATGTTCCTCTGCCAGAGCTGTGAAAGCAGCATTGCAGCATTATAGCAAGCAAATGCCATACATTATTTAGATTTCACCAAGTTTTCCATTAGTATCCTATTTGCATTGATGGATCTAGTCACCATGACCTTGTTTTGAATCTTCATCACAGGGTCACTGGGTATCCCGTTGCAATTCTTAAAGCACTCTTATTCTCCCTCAGTCCTCCCCAGGCCTCTTTGACATGTGGTTTTTGCTCATTTTCCAGATCTTGGCACCAATGCCACTTCCTCCATGGACCCTCTCTGGAGTCTGAGTCTAGAGATGGCTCCTGTGTTGTCTGCCTTTATATCAGAGGCTTGTTTCATTCAGCTTTTTTAAATCTGTGAGTAAGGTTAAAATTAATATAATCTGTGATTATATTTCCTTATGACTCTATGTAAACATTCATTTCTGCAACCAGACAATGAAGGCTATGAAAGTGTAAACTTATCTGTTTTGCTAATCATTATATTCACAAGACAGCATAGTACAAGGTGTACAGTGGGGGTTTTGATTTTGTTTTTTGTTTGTTTGTTTGTTTTGTTTTAAGAAAGGTGCTGAATGGACAAATGAAGGATGAAAAGCAAGTTATAGAACATCAAAATGAATCATACAGTTAGTGTCATGGACTTCCAAAGAAGGAAAGATAAAAGTATGAGAATTCATGGGAGACTTCATGGAACTGAAGTTTGCCTTTGCCTTGACCTTTTAGTGATATAATCAACAATCACTGAGAATCTATGAAATGCCAAGCATAGCACCTATGACATCATTGTGTGTTTTAACTAAAATGATATGATCAATGTGATGCTGGAGAAACAATAGAGTAATATGGAGGATGGATTGAAACACAGAGAACCTAGACACTCAAGAAACAATTAAGATAATAATTCATCTATGAAATACTCAATTGTGGCCAAGCATTGTAGCATACCATTTTAACTTCAGCCTTAGGAAAACAAAAGCATGTGTAGCTCTGTTGATTTGAGGTCATCTTCCACTATAGAGAGAGGCTTCCAGACCAGCCAGAGCCTCACAGTATGACTATAACCCCACACAGCCCTCCAAAATACTCAACAGTGAACTAAAGATGTGGTTAAGAAAAGAAAATGCTGGGATCATTGATTCAACCAGAACTTGCAGGCACCAAAAAATAGGACATGTCGTACCCATTAAAGGGAACTGCAAAGAGAAGAAGTTCAAACTTTCAGGTTGAGTTAAAGTTTTCATGATGGAAGCAATGGAATAGAGCCCCAAATAGATGAATTCTGGTTTTTGAAAAGTCAAGGAGATTGGACTTCATTAGTAATGAGTCATTAGGCAATAATGACAGGATGAAAGTGAGATATCTATCAAAAGAGGAGAAAGTGCACAAAAGGAAGTATGTTGGGAAACAGCAGCAGAAATCTGAGCACTTCTTTTTGAATGTTAATGTTAGAATCATAATGAAAATGATGTACCTATGACACTTTTCTGAAAGAAGATTGACTTGAAAGTCCTTGAATTAGTATCCATTGCAGCAGCCAGCACAGGGAAATTCATCTTCAGTACTTACAATGGACCTAGTTACTTTTTATGGAGAAAATATAAGTGAGGTCTAGTAGATTCTCAATAACCATAAGTGTTTATTGGCATCCCTTTATGACAATGGCATGGGGCATTTAAAAAAAAAAAACATGTACATCATGATTTTTTCAACGTCTTCTTCTTATACAGTTAAGGGTAAATTACTATATAGGATGTGTTTCTGGAATTGTGTTCTCCAAATTGGCCCTAGTGACCTCCAACTCCAGGACTGACACAGCATTTGGTCGCCTCTCACACTATCCCATGGTTGGTGGACAAGACCTATAACATACATCAAAGGTGAATGCCTGTCTTTACAACATAGGTTATAAAAGACTACAGCTTCCATTGCGACTCTTTCAGATCACTCTCACTCTGAGAGGCCAGCTGTTGTAGCATGGGAACATTCAGGAAGCCTATAGAGCAATAAGATGGATATGGTATGAAAGCGGTTTGGGAGATTGAACCACATCAAGGGTTAGGCCCATCAACAACCACATGAGTCTACTTGGAAATGGGGTCTCCAGACCCAGTCAGGCCTTGAGGAGGCTGTAGCTATGGCCAACAGCTCAATTGCTACCTTACCAGAGTCTCTCTCTGATCCTGGGCCACCTCCACTAAGCTGCACCCCAGTTTTGACCCTCACAAGTTACGTGAGATTATAAATTTTGTTTCCAACTATATATGGGGATAAGTTGTCACAGAGCAACACAAAATTGAAATAACTTTGTACTGTTAAATATGGAATGTTAGCTAGGAAATGTTTCACCTTTGTCCTGGATGCCAGTGTGTACAAATTGTAGGATTTTTTCCCCCACTTCCTATTTTATTTTTTAGTTCCCATGCTCAATCTTCTGTCCATAGATCTTTAGCTTCATTTTCCCAATTCATTTGCCAAAAATTCTTGAAGACCTTTATGTTCAAATGGATGAGTAACAAAAGAACACAATTAAAAAGGTAAATATTAAATAATATTGTAATATGTATCGTAGAGCTCACAACTACTTTGGAGTAAAATTATAGGGTAGGATCTATTGCTAGCAATTATTGCTAGAAGCAAAAAAATAAAATAAAATAAATGAATACCAGAAAAGTGGTGGTGTTACATCAAGTGTCCCAGAAGCAGATCTTGACATAGGATTGCATTATGAAAGTTCTCTTAAAGCAAATCATGAAGGGAATGAGGTGAGCAGGATAGTAAAGGGGATGAAGCTTTGCTCGGTTAATACTTCAAAGTTCCCCAGATGGTCATTTAGTTACTTTTCACTTGCTATGATAAGACACCAAGACAAGGCAACTTATAGAAGAAATACTTTATTTACAGTTTCAGAGGATTAGAGAGCATGACCATCATGGCTGGGAACAAGGCAGCAGGAGCAGCTAAGAGCTCACATCTTGATCTCAAGTAAGAGGCAGGGAGAGACACACTGGAAATAGTGTGAGTCTTTTGAAACCTCCAGCCCACCCCACCCACCCCCCAGTGACACACCTCCTCCACCAAGGTCAAGCTTCTTAATCTTCACTAAACATTAACACAAACTAGGGACCAAGTTCTCAAAAATACAAGACTCTGTAGGTTGTTTGCATTCAAACCACCGCAGTGGGGAATCTAGAATATACATCACGGCTTCAGACAGTGACATGAGGGAGAAGAAATGATCTTCCAAACATCCATGCAAGTAACCCACTGGCCAAGAATAGTAGAGAAGCATGACCTCAGGTACTGTGTGGCAGGAATGTGTATACACACACACACACACACACAAAAAAAAAAAAAAAAAAAAAACAAAAAACCCACATCATATTATATAACATAACATAAAGAAACACATATACACAGTAAACACACAGGATAGAAAGGGTGTGTGTGTGTGTGTGTGTGTGTGTGTGTGTGTGTGTGTGTGTGTGTGTTAAGGTGTGGTAAGGGAACTGACAGATTCTGAGTAGAGAACCAAGACCTGCTCTTGTGTGGAAAAATCCACTGATAGTGCTGCTTGCCCCTGTGCTGAGACTTAAACAATAGGTAGAACTGATACAAACATAGAGGAGAAAATATTTTCCAAAACACTCAATTGAAAGACTTCAGAATTGTAAAACTAGTAGAACCTCCCCCCAATTCTAGTAAGATTAGCAATTATATCCTACGCTTTTAACTCTTTCGAATTGCAAGGAGGAGCTTTTGAACCCTTCTCTTACACAAGCTATTAAGACACAGTTGATCATCTTTAGGGAGATTAATAAGAGATGCAAATGCTGCTTTCAACAGCTCTGGGTCAAGACTACAAAAACTATGTAAGCATTGATGTCAATCTTGAGTAGAGAGAAAGCTCAAAGGGAAGAGGATCATCCCCATCCAAGTGTTTTCCCTTTTGTATAATTATCCCTGGACTGCTGAAATTTGGGGACATTTTATATACAAGCTATTTAATAACCCAAGTCTCCTTTCCTTTCTTTCTTGGAGGAATTCATCACTGACAAGCACAGTGGAGCAACAGCTTCCCGTCTGCACGCTTGAGGATGTAGTCTAACTTTATCTGTTGTTGGGCATAAAGGCATAAATTATTAAGTCCTGCTTGCCTGATCAAGAGCCTATCTTTCAGAAAAATCAGGCTTCTGGGAACTGCCACTCACAGGAGCTCTATTTTCTGGCTCTCCATCAGGGCTGCAGATACCTTTCCCCAAAGATTCATCAACCGCCAAACAACGAGGAAGGCAGGTCAATGACACCCAAATCTGCAGTTTCAGCAGCTTTAGAAGTTTCATGACCAAAAAAAAAAAAAAAAAGGGAGGGAGGTTAAACACACACACACACACACACACACACACACACACACACACACACTCACTCAAAGGAACATTAACAAATAGTTCAGAATCCATAGGCTATATTCTGGGAAGGAGACTTTCAAAATCCTGCAACAAATAAGCTTCTGGTGAAATAATGATGGGCTACCACACAGGGCCTTAGCCGATATGTGTCTTCTCTGTATTATTAGCTAATGTAAAGATTCACACACTATTATTTTCAGAAGCATCATTTTACCAAAGGATTGTTTCATGATATTGTATAGGTTATTTTGACATACATGTGGGAAAAAAACCATATCAAATGGCTCAAATCTATAGAATATAGGCAGTACCTTACAGATAAAAATTCTTTCAATTTATCCTCAGGTATTCTTGTAGTTTGGCCCTAAGTTACACAAGATGATAAAGTGACAGGAACCACTGTGCCTGTGGCTTTGCTCACTTTTTAAGTGCGGAAGTTGAGACTCTGAGAGGTTAAATAGCCTCACTCAAAGGCACGTACAACCTATTGCAGAAGGTCGGTCACCCACCTCACTCTCTAAAGCTTTTCTACTGATATCATAGTTCAACTAAAAAGGTTATAGACAAATTTAAACTCCAAAGTGGTGGTGGATTAGATTTGAAGACTTTTGAAGATGAGACACAACACAATGAAACTCTAATAGATGAAAGGCGGCACCCTTTATTACTAACAGCTGCAGAAGACAGAAGGCTGCCAGGCAGCGCCACATAGGACACTCCACCAAAGAAGACAGAAGCAAGCTGGAGATGGAAGAGGTGGCTTAGCAATCAAGGTGAGGCAAGCTAGACTTTCCATGGATTAGCTAATTGAATAATTCCAAGAGCTTAGACAGACAGAGGTCAGAGACAGAACTGCTCTCCCAGCTGCCCAGTATCTTGCCCTAGAGTGATTCAAATGGGTGACTAGGACATCTTGACTGAAACAGCATCATAAGGAAAATTGCCAAAGTGTGGGTGTAACCACGAGCAGGATGAGCGGCTAGCAGCTGTTAGGCATGGTGTTGTAACTGGAGAAAGAGGCATCTCCTCTTTTATACTTTTGTTCATTATGTTTGCATAACTATGACCATAATATTGACAAAAACAAAGAGGGAAAGATTCCTTTCAGGACATAAATTCAGAGGGGTTTGGTGCACTGTGGTGAGGAAGGCATGGTGGAACAGCTTAGTTCATGATAATGGTGGTCAAAGGATATAGCCAAGGTGATTCATATGACACTGGACCAGAAAACAGTGAGAGCCAGGGCCTGGATATAAGCTTCGAAGGCTCACCACTAAAGACCTGCTTCTACCAGCAAGACCCCACCTCCCAATGTAATGTCACTAGCTGGAAAATATGTATTCTAAACATAAGCCTAATGGAAGACATTTTAAGCCTTGTCTTAGTTACTTTCCTATTTCTGTGATAAGACACCATGGCCAAGGCAATAAAGTAATAATAAATAAATAAATAGATAAATAAATAAATAAATAACAAATAAACATAAGCATTTATTTAGGGCTTATAGTTTCAGAGGATGAGTCCATGACCATTAGGGCAGGGAGTATGGCAACAAGCAGGCAGACATGGCTCTGGAGCAGTGGCTTAGAACTCACATTTGGTACTCAAGTAGGAGGCAGAGGGAGCTAACTGGGAATGGTGTAGGCTTTTAAAACCTGCAAGCCCACCCTCATTGACACACCCCCTACAAGAAAGTCTATCTTCTAAACCTTCCCACCTAGGGACCATATATGCAAATATATGAACCTTTGGAGGCCATTCTTGTTCAAACAATCTTATCACAGGTATATGAATAGCTGATCCTATGCCAAGCCACCTGCAGAGAAGCAGCTGTGAAAAACAGCAGAGGATAAATACAGTTCATTAAAAGTTGAGGGACTGAGGTCTTCTCTTACTCCTCTACGGTAGGATCTTGTTTTTTAAGGGGGTATTGAGACAGGTTCCCATATGTATGCCAAGAAGGCCTTAAACTCATGACCCTGTGTCTTAGCCTCCTCAGAGATTGAATTACAGGCAGGCTATATGATTTCATTTGTCCATCAGGTTCATCATCTGTAAACTAAGACTTCATATAATTTACCTCCCAGGACTCTTATGGAGATCAACTATAACAATGCATACCAAACACATAATTTATATGTTTATATAATATATAAAGTTATAAGCAAGGGAATTTATACACTAATCTCAGATACCATCCAAATTAAATAGAAAGATATTTTTAAAGGATCACATTCTTATCATCACAGTTAGCACATGAGCTTTGTAGTTCTCAGGGAGGATCTTTTTACTACTGCAGAGACCGAGCTATAAATTGTGGATTCTTGATACAATAGCTCACAATAGCTCCTTCCAACATGTTAGGTTCTATTGCCTCAAAATAATAAACTGCTAAGACAATATCATGCATCATGTTAGTGGTGGAATATTCAGTGAAACTCCCAAGGCAAGGAGCCTGAGGCTCACAGGCAGATGCTAAGTTTTATTCTTTGTTACCTCATCCTTCTTTGTAAAGTCCTGATTTTACAGAGCAAGAAAAACCTTCACTTATAATAATCAGAAAAAATATACGAATCATGAAAACTCCAAATTCTTGGAGAACACAAAACTTTAAAATCGTCAGGGGCAAAAGCAAGACAAAAATAAATCAATTCAGACTTAGAAAGACTACTTTTCGGGAAAAGATTTATAAGGGGGATCAAGGCATGGAAGTCTGAATATAAAACATTCAGAACTCTTTCCCAGACTTTCAGAAGTCCTCATTTCTCACTTCATGTGTCTCAGGAAGCAGAGTTCTTTTGATGTGAATAAAGGAAACTCAAATTGGACTCAGCCTTGACTCTTTCTCATTAAAGTTCCTTCCCCTGTCAGAAATGGGTGGTCTCGAGCAGACTCCGCAACTAAGGACAGGCCCTGCCTGTTAAAGCCCTAACTTGGGTTCTTGCTCATGCCTTAAGAGCTTTCCAGAAGAACTCGTCAGTTTCCAGCAGATAGATAGTTCTCCTGTGCTCCTTCACCACAGAAATATGACACCAGTGAATTATTCAACTCCAGATGTTTTCAGACATCATAGTGTATACTTCATGAAAGCGCTGAATCCTAGCCATTTGATTACCAGAGAAACTGGTAATACTTTAAAGATTCTTAGTATGATATTTATTTGGTTTGGTTTGGGGTTGGGTTTAGGTTTTCTGTTTTCTTTGTTGGTTTGAGACAGGAGCTCACTACATGGCTCAGGTTGGCTTTGAACTGGTGATATTTGTTCATCAGCTTCCCAAGTGTTTGTGTTACAGGCATGTGCCACCACATAAGATTAAAATACTTAATTGCTCTTAAAATGCAGTAAACTGTATTGTCTACTTTTAGGAAAACATCATTAAAAAAGGAAGCTCAACTCAAACAGAAATCTCCCATGATTGCTCACTTATGACTCCCAATATTTAGAATATCCATTTACAAGTGTATAGATAGCAGCTTGTGCTTTCTTGCACAGTCTGTTATCTTAAGATTTTTCTTGTTATGTTGCTCCAAACTCTCCGGTTCCTACCATTGACCCACCTTTAGAACTGTCCCTTCTATCGCAGTGGACAGGACTAGGTCACTTACCTACCACAGGCACGTGTAAGGAGAACCAGACCACTACACTGGGCTTAGACAGGGTAGGATTTATTGTTACAACAGGTGGGAAAGGAGGACACTGAATCTGCACAGGATTCTGAAACTTCACAGAGCAGGAGCTGCATTGGATCTATTAGCACTATCAGTGCTATGACTTAGCATTTGAAATACATTATCTTACTCAGTCCTGAATACTGTAAGGTTCATTAGTAGTCTTAGTTTATGTGTAAAAAAAAAAAAAATGATTGTATGAAGGATCAGTAACATGACCAATGGATCAGTATTGGGATCAGTATTGTACCCAACAACATACTCCTTTTCATGATGGTGGCTGCTGATACTGGCAAAGCCTAATGAATTCCAAAACCTTTGCATTTGCCTGGTGTGCTGAGATCTGAAGTAAAGACTCCAGCAGCCGTTGTTTCTCTTGGCTTGTCCTAACTAGCTGTTTCTCTATCATTGGTTAGTTTTCTCTGAAAGACCCTGGTAAAGAACAGATCAGAGATGCTGTGCATAGAGTTGTTTTGTTTATTCCAAAGCTCCCTAAATTGAATTTACCTATGTTGGGATTATTCAGCAGAATGGCCACACAGAAACACAAAGAGAGAAGCAGAGGCTTGCCAGTAAGTGCCGAGAACAATAGAGTTATTAGGAGAAGATACCAAAATAACATTGATTTGCAGGAGAAAATGTTCCTGTTGTGATCCTCACACACTGATACCACAGATGGCCCCAGCTTAGCTGAGGCATGCTCTGTGCTTCAGCTGTTTACTTAAGCAGCACCGGGGTTCTCAGAAATAGTTGCTATGCCAACCAGCCCTGGGACTATATATACATTCATGACCAGGGCTTATTCCTAGGGCTTTGTTACCTCTCTTTCAAAAGTTTGAATCTCTCACTGCTAAACTGCTTACATTCATGCATTACTGCCTCTGATAGTCAGCAGCCTTTTCCCCAGCAGGTGAAAGAAAAAAAAATAAAATAAAATAAACCAAGTGGAGCTCAACAAGCTTGGCAGAGCCATGTCACACTTTTTATAGTCAGGAACCAGACTATTCTCTGGACCCCGGTCTCTAAAGACAGGGTGGTTCAGTGATGAAGGGTGGCATTTTTTTCATCTCTTCTAATTGTCACATGTGAGCATCAGCACATACATTTTCAGAGGAGGAAGCAGAATGTGCTTTTGAGATGCCAGGATGACAGTGCGTTTTGAATTTTTTTTTAAACACAGTTTTAATGGGTCACATTTAAGAAATATCCATCAGCCAACATATATGGCCAATCAATCTATCTCTGGTCTCCTGCTAGAGCTGCATTTAAATAAAACAGTAATGTTGAAAGCTGAAGAGCGAATGCTCTTTAATTACCTTTTCTCCTGTTTATGTTATTTTGATGGCTTTTGTTCAATTGCATCTGAATTTTCAGTCTGTTTATTTTATAATTATTGGATGACTACAGGCTGCACTGCTGCTTCAATTAGATTTTGATGGCTGATAAAACCATTGTTGACAGGGAATGCACAAATGAATTTGGAGAAACCAGATTAGTGATGTTTGCATTGTTGCATTTAGATAAAATAAAATGTCCTAGCAGCAATGTGATCAAATCTGGAAAAAAATTAGGAAGAAAGAGAAATCCGTTCTAGAAGAAGTGGGGTTTTCAGAGAAGACGTTTCCTGTTGAGACATCATTTAAACCTCAAGTATACCGCCACTTCTTCCTCAGACAGATTATGAAATTGAAAAACAATCATATAATCTCTTCTAACAAGAGGTTTTCCAGTAGACAGATTGCTTGAAAGGAAAAAGAAGCAGACAGAAAAAAGCAAAATCTAAATACTCATAATACATGCTAAGTCCATTTGAATTGATAAGGTAGAAAAGCATGTTGATAAATCATAAGGGTTTAAGACTTAGTGTTCACCCAGGAAATCCAGATCCAGGGAAGAGAACTTGGAAAGATTTCCATCTCTAATTAACAGCTGAAACATAGCAGATGAAGTGGAGTGAAAACAGTCTCCTTCCTAGGAACAGGCCCTGCTCAAACAGGGCTGGGCTTGCTTTGTCACAGCTGTAACAACCATGTGAAGGACAATATCTGAATGTGAAAATATTTTCAAAAAGGAATGGCAATCTGCTACTTCTTCCAAATCAGCTAGAGAGCTGACATGTAGCAGACAACAGAGCCATGCATAGCTCCGTTCATACTGAACAGAAACAATCTCCACCCAGAATGACCACCTGTGCTGTGCACTAACCTTGGCGTTATGGTCATGAAGACCTCATATCACAGCTCCAACCATGTGAGCTCCCATGCTCAAGTTGTAACATGCAGAGCTGGCCAAAGCAGGCTTGGATCAAAACCTATGCCTAACCTAATGCCAGTGCCCTTGACCACTTGGTTATTACAGGCTATCCACTGAGTTCATCATCTTAGCCAACATTCGCTTATTAAATCCACCTCCAATTTAATGTCTCTCACTTTCCTCATTCAGCTGAATCCAAGGCCTTTACCAGCAAAGCTCAGTTGTGTTGGAAGAGGCAATGTCTACTTAGGAGATTCTAAACAGCCTGACATTAAATGTTCCAGAAAGCAAACCCCATATGTTTGGTAGCTCATCTCGTTTTTAATTTCACTGTTGGTTAATAGTGTCAGGACAACAACTACATAGTAGTGCCTGTGTGCCAGGTTCTTTTCTAAGTACAATATGAGTAATAATTGATTTAATTGTTAGAACATTCCAAATGTCACATACTTTAGTTTCTTCCAGTCCCATCTTACAACCAGGGAACAAAAGGAGAAAAGGTTCCCTGAGCAACTAATCAGAAGAGCCAGGGTAGACTAGGCGAGCTTATTCTAGAGTCCACCCTATGCTTGGCTAATATTTGCTGAGTCTTTAAAGGTGGGGAGGGTGTGAATAATTGCAAATTGTGCACATTTAATTGTTCCCATTGCATATCCTTTGTCTATGAAACAAATCAAATTATTCATCAATTACCCATTTTTATGATATACTATCCTTTGGCATCCACTAGACATTGATTTTGTGTCAACTAAACATACCAAAACCCAAGGATGTCCAAGACTGTTGTATAAAATAGCACAGTGGTTGCATATAAACAATAAGTCCCCTCCTACATACTCAAATTATTCTAGATTACTCAGAATACTGATCCAGTGTGAATGCCAAATAAATAATTGTTATTATAGATTTGGAACTTCATGGCAAGAAAAACTTCTGTACATAGTTGAAACAGAAACAATTATTTTCTTAAATGCATTCCTTCTACAGTTGGTTAAATCCTCAAGCAGACTCTGTGGCAGTAGCAGGTTGAATGTAGTGCTACAGTAGTTGGACTGTTAGAAACTTGTTTCTGATAGTTAATAAGTGTTAAAGAATTATCAACATTTCAATATGCAAACGTTATGGCTAATATTCAAATTTTATTTATAATATACTTGATATACAAGTAAACTGCTTCTATTCTTTCCTTTCACACTTAGTAATTAGCTTTGTAAATATCATATCTATTTGTAAAATGTTCCCTACCTACTCTCCAGCTGTGTACAGTATTTTACTTGGTCCTTGTACAAGTCAATGAATTCATGTAAGTGTTGTGTTCTCAAAGTGTTAGAGAAAAATCATCAGACATGGGAACATCAAAGACAGAACTCAACAGGACCAGGTCTGGGAAGTTCATGTGGAAGAAAGAAAATGACAAAGCCCATGTCAACAGAAAGTCAAGGAGCTTTGTCCATAACTCCCTAGTGAATAAGTCAGAACACTGCACAGGAGCCTGCACAGAAACTATTAGCGAAGAAATCCTAACTTCCAGGGTTATGGACACCACTGAATAGGGTGTGAGGAGTTATCTGAATGGAAGAAACCAAATGTTTTACCTTACAGAGTATACTATTTGAGGGTTGAAGAGATGCCTCAATGGTTAAAGAGCAATTTCTGCTTGTGCAGAGGACCTTGGTTCAGTTCCCAGCACCCAGACGGTGGCTAACAACCATTCCAGGGGAACTGGTGCCCTTTTCTGACCTCCAATATGCACCAAACATGCACATGATGCAAGACATGCATGCAAGCAAAATGCTCATACACAAAAAATAAAATAAAGCAATTGTTTTTTAGGAGTTTATGATTTGAAGAGACAGATACATATTACTGTACATAAATATGTGCAACACTTCCTGTAGACTTAGCTTATCTCCTAGAAAATACTTGCAAAAAAGTGACAATATTCTCACTGTTTTGTGCCTCAGTTCCAGCAGATGACCAGGATGTGACTCAGTGAAGAAATCACTTAAATTTTTCTTGAGAAAAAAAAACAAGTGCAGTGGGGTCATTGAGTAGGATTCTTCTCATGGATCAAAGGTCTATTGATGAGTAGATTATGTTCAAGTTTACAGGTCTGTTACAACATAGATTCCACAAGTAATTTAAACTTTTTCCATTACATTAATTCAGGCCCAAGTTTGCACATGAACTTTGGTTATGGAGTTTGTGAGCAGCCATGCTCATACTCAGAAAGCATAAGTGATTATCAGTAAGAACTGTTGAAATGTTCAAGGGTTGAACAAAATAAAAGTTATAATGATTGAAAATGCCTGTTATGAGCTTAGTTGCATGTTTATATGCTGGCAATGGACAGGAATTATTTATCATCTCTCCTGCTTGCCCTCTTTTCTGCCCTAACCTCAAGTAAACACCACACATCTACATTAACAGAGCAAAAGAAAAGAAGATTTACTCAGCTAGCACATATTGTGAGGGCTGTCTGGGGCGGACCAAGGGTGTTGGCTCTTTGTCCACATTCCAGGCAGACCTACCACCCAAGTGCCAGGAAGCTGGGCCAATAGGTTATTTCAGGGGTCAGGCTAAAGTAACTGCCTTTCTGCTTTTTGTTTCAATTACATATAATTTACCTCAGCATGGCCTGTAGGTAAAGCATGTGGCAGAACCTGAGGAATGCATCTGCACATCTGATCTGAATTCTTTAGTACAGGTGAACCTGAATGTACATAACCAGATTCGATAGATGGATTTATTTCTTCATCTACAAGGAGGAATTTGGGTGAAAGAGGTATGAACTCGACAGCAATCAGCAGAAACTGCTGTTCTAGGGACTGTGGCATGTTTACAAGAGGCATTATGTTTCTGTGGCTCCTTCAATGTTGTCTTTCATCACATCAGAAATAAGTCTATATAGTCAACAACTCACTGCTTAATAAATGCCTATTTGCTGTTATTACTAATGTCTTAGTTATTTTTAAAGTATGTTTTCTCATCTAACTTAGTAGTTTCTTCTTAGAAACTGCGCAAGGAAAAGGGACAACCTATGTCCCTTTCCAAGTGTGTTTCTTGCATTCATTTTGCTTGACATATCTTTAAGGAATCTACAAAACACCCAGGCAAAAATGATAATAATAATAAGTCCTCTCCTCTTCTCTCTGTCCTCTTTTGAGGGACAAAACCAGGGAAGAGACCCTCTTCTCTGTAAGGCCAGAGTTGGAGTCTGGCCTTCTGGAGCACTAGCTTCCTGTTCCTTCCAGTCCATACTGACTGCTAGGTGAAGGATTTCACCTGTAATCCTCCCTAATCTCTCCAGCTCCACTTCCTTGTGCTCTGCCTGCCAGCCTTTCAGCTGCGATTGCCCTGCCCCTCCCTTTCTCCAGAAGCCTTTGCACCCGGTTATCCCTTTCTTCTGGTTGCCTGACCCCTTCTGTGTCCCCAGCTGCTCTCCAGGACCTTCTGATCTCCCTGACCTCAGCACTTTTCCCTCCGATCACTCTCCTAGGTTTTTCTCTGTGCTTTCTCTGCCCTCCGTGGCATTCTCAGCTTTCATTAGAAGTCAGAACATCTCAAAAGGTTCCGGGATTCATCTCGGTTTGGGTAAGCGTGAGGGTGCTTACACCAATTTTTCTGAAACTCTTTGGAGTGGAAAATCTCACTGGGAAAGTCGACCTTATGAAAGTTCAAGTACTTGGAGTTTTATGAGGAGAATAACTTCCCCTCACACACAGGCCTTTCTGCTTCTTATTTTCGGCAAGGTGAAAAGAAGATGGCCATTGTTTACTACGAATCATTTATCTTCTCTCACTTGGCTGTGCTGTGCAAGAGTCAGAAACCCAGCATGCCTGGCTCTGAGAGGGAACTCAAGTGGTCCTTCACTTACCCATTTGCTCAATAAACATTACCCAATGCCTACTATGTGCCAGAAGTACAGGAAGCTGGACTTGACTTCTATCACCAGGGGATAATTACAGTTTATGGAAAATATAGTTTTAGACGATAGATACTGTGTGTGACTTAAACTAGATGGGATATGTTAAAAATATTACTGCATATGTAAGTCTCCCTATGACCCTTCTTTCTCTCTGTAGAATTTAATGTAGATATTTGACATTGTTATTTACCTTCTACAGACTTACAATACACATTAAACAGGAAGTTACTGACTTCTATAACCTTAAAATATGTATTTATATTATTCATATCACAGAACAGCCCATTTTTTTTAGATTCAAAGTTTGCATTGACCCTTCCTTTCTAGGTCATTCCACTATGACTTTATAACCATAAAAAAAGGTTATCAAGAAGACAACAAATATAACACCCTAATAGTTGTGCCATAAACCGCATCCAAGGCCTGAGGAATCTGGATGCAGACATCCACGGCTGGGCCCCTGGTGGAGCGCTGGGAGTCTAATTAGTAAGAAAGAGGAGGGTCTATATGAACAAGAATTGTTGAAGCCAAGGTTGGATAAAGCACAGGGACAAATAACCAAATGAATGGAAACACATGAACTATGAACCAAAGGCTGAGGGGCCCCAACTGGATCAGGCCCTCTGAATAGGTGAGACAGTTGATTGGCTTGATCTGTCTGGGAGGCATCTAGGCAGTGGTACCAGGTCCTGGGCTCATTGCATGAGTTGGCTGTTTGAAACCTGGGACTTATGCAGGGACGCTTGGCTCAATCTGGGAGGAGGGGACTGGACCTGCCTGGACTGAGTCTATCAGGTCCATCCAGTCCTCGGGGGAGACCTTGATCGGAGGCGGTGGGAATGAGGGGTGGGCTGGGGGAAGGGGAGGGGGGCAGGAAGAGAGAGAAAAAGGGAATCTGTGGCTATTATGTAGAACTGAATAGTATTGTAAAATAAATAAATAAATAAATAAATAATAAATAAATAGAAAAATATTTTCAATAAAATGGAAAAAAGAAAAAAAAAGAAGACAACAAATATAGCTTCCTGATTTCTCTACCCAGCATTTAATACATATGTAACTTTAATTTTTCTTTCCTGTATTTTGTCCTGTTTGATTTTATTTTGTTTACATTGCTTGGGGGAATTTAAAGTGAATGCTTGTAGTCACAATCAAACATAATTCTATAACCTGAAAATAATTGAGACATGGAAGTAAAGGGTAAGCCACATCTTCTGTCCCACTAATGTCTGGTCACTTGCTCACCTATCCCTTCAGTATAGGAGTCCTGAACTGGTGGTATATAGAAGTAGCCAAGAAATGTTATATTTGCCTACAGAGTATTCCTTCAAAGCTAGGTATGAATGCTTCTAGGTAGCCAGGAAAAGTAGACTTGACTGCAATCTCCAGCAGTTTCTTTTGTCAGATACTTGCTACACTTCACACAGCTAATTCCACGGCACTTTGCTTTCTGATTTTTGCACTGAGCATATTTCACTCAAGTGGGAGGTGAGTTATGGAAGGAGATGATGGTTTGGATTTTTTTTTTTTTGCTCTGTTTTTCTATTTGGATTTTTGTAGTACAAATCAGTGAATTGAGAGACTTCCACATGCTACTAGACATACTAGCTATAGCCACAGCTCTCTTTCCACTTTTTATTTGAGACAAGGCCCCACTAAACTAACTACGCTGGCCTTGAATCCACTCTGTAGGTCAGGAAGCCCTCGATCTTGTGCTACCCCTGCCTCAACCTCCTGAGGATTACAGGTCTGTATTACCAGGACTGGTTTCTGATGATGACTGAACAGTCCTGCTCTGCTGAAAATGTAGTAAGAAAACCAAGTTTTAATTGTGACATACTTTTGTTACATTCGTAACAGGATACCTTGAATAGGTAAATTAAGGGAAGGCAAATATTATATTTAATTCCCAAGAGCCTTCTGCACTGTGGGGTAAGCGAGTCCATGTACTTAAAGAATTCTCTCTTTTGAGTACCACTGGAAGCCAATGATTTGCCAATACTAAATCTGATTCAAGCATCAGAAATAACATTTACAAATAACCCTTTAAACAAACATGCATAGACTATCATGCTGCTTTCAGTGGCATGGGTAGGGTAGTGAACATCTACAAAAGGACAGTAAAGTTACAAAAATTTCTTGAGTTCCTTAAATCTAAAGGAACATACCTACATAGAAAAGATAGCACAATTCATTCCAGAAAACAAGGGACCAGGAATAAGTCTTCTAGACCAGATATGGTATTCCCTGTGTACTCTTTATACCCACACCATTTAAATTCTGTGCCAGAATGTTAAATGTCACATCTGTGTTTGAGGAGGGCAGAGTGGTATGTGATAAAATATTCAACTTACTCAGATTAAGGTCTGTGTTTCCACTCAGTTCCTAGATGGTAATCTCTAAGACCATGGAATAGCCTCCATAATATAACTGAATCTGTGTCTAGGGGAATTGGGCATGCAGGAGCATAGAAATTAATGATATGCCCTAAGGTGAGGTGATGTTTTTCTGTAGGCTTAGCAGCTGCACATGAATCTACTGATATTTTAATTATCATCTGCCACCCCGTGGTCCCTCAGTCAGCACCCTGCCAGCCACTCAGGCTACAGCCTGGCAGGGCTTCCAGTCCTGCAGCATTGGTATGCAGTTTTAAACTAAGTCTCTATCATTCCATTTATCAATAAGACTCAGAAGTCAAAGGATGGGGTGAAAACCTACTAGTTCAGAGAGGCTGAGTAGCAACTAGCTGACCTTGCTTTTTGGCCAGAGATACTGCAAGAGACACATCTCTTCCCTTGTCCCAGAACCAAGAGCCCTCAAACTCTAGTCACCACCTGTTCCTTTCTGTGTGTCTTCTCTATCCAAAATGTTGGCTTCTCTATGGCCAATTACGATCAGCTGGTCACTGGCTCCACCCCCAATTCAAGGTATAACTTTATTGGGCAGTCTCAGGAGTGTCAGAGTGTGATCAAAATATCCCACAACAGTGAGGAGGCAATGATCCATGTAAGATCTACTCAACCTCTGGAGGGGTAGAGAATAAAGCCAGACATGTAATGTCCAACCATGTCTATGTGACCAGTCCTAATAAAATTTGGGACACCACAGATCAGTATGAACTTCCACAGTTGTCCAGACCACATCAGGCATCATTGTTGAGAGAAATGGATGCTATGCATTCAGCCACTGGACACAGGACCAACAAGAACTGTATCACTCCCCTTCCAGGCTTACCTTTGCTGATCTTGATCTGAATCTTCATTCTTTTGTTGAAATGAAGAGCTTCTCTGAGCTCTGGGAATCATTTGAGGGAACTATTAAATCTGAACAACAGAGATATCTTGACAAGTGCCTCAATAGGAGTCCTGGAGGCAGCTGAACTTGCTGTTGGTAGTCTCAAGATATTGAAATTGCTGTTGGAGCTATATGGAGGGATGATGGAGAATCGAAAATCTACAGACATTCCAAAGTGACTTCCTGGGGATTCTGTCCATAAGGATGCCAGCTGTCATCAAAAAACTGATGAACTTGAACTCCTTGAACTCCAATTCTACTCCTTTCTTGGTTCTCAGAAAGTGGTCTGTAACACCTGGGAAGTTTCCAGGAAATGGGGGTTCTGAGGATTCCCCACCTCTCTACTCCCTAAAGGGAAAGAAGGGGAAGCCAGACAGCTCATCTTCCTTCCATTCTCAGCATATTATTTATTCAGTACATTTTTCTAAAGCTGTTCCTCAATATTATCTCATTAAGGAAAAAGATAATTATGATATTAACATCTTGCTTCCAAGCACTTAGTGAAGTCACAAGCATTTAGCATCACCTTTAAAAGGAATGGGTATCAATGTGTCTGACACTGATTATTCAAATGCAAATCTCACACTGACTGGATTTCTTTTCATTTCCTGCTATAAAGAACAGATGGCATTTTCAGTGAACCAACTCCAATTGCCCGTGGGGCTAGAGGGAAGGTACAGGTATGTGTACAGACCCACCTTAGAAAGCAGCACTGAGTATTTGGAAAAATATATATACAACGAGGCTAATTTTAACCTATGATACTAATAGCATGCTGCCAAACAGAAAAGCCTTCCTAGCACCGAAAATTTGCCTTCTTATTACAAGATCCCAAGCCCAAGAGTAGGAATGTAGGTTGCATGATGGGACAGTCCCAGGGTTTCTTCTCTCCCAAGACACTTGTCATATAATAACAGCGTTCAAGAAATGGGAGCACTGTGTGGACATCATGTTGCTACAGTTTCCGTGGCTTATGAAGGATTCCCAAGTACTGAACTGTGCTCACTCTCTCATCCACACATTACTTCCTTTCATCCACACAATATAGCCCTGGAGAGAGAAGGTGTCATCGTTCCCATTTACAGAAATGATGGATCCAAAGCTCACATGGGTTACAGAACCTGCCCAAGCTAGCAACAGCTAAGTCAGCCTTCCAACTCAGTCCTGCCCTCCTCAAAACATTTTTTATCACTACATACTGAGTGTTTTGGTTAATTATACATTCTGATTATAGCAATTTGTCCTATATATCATTAACTAATTGCTAATTTTCAAAGAATTAAAGTCCAGTGAAAATACTCTTGAGACTAGAAGCACTAAAATTCTACAGAATGTGATCAGATTTTTCTGAAATGTTTCAAATGACACTTTAAGCCCTTGTGATGTCTCAGGTGCGTCATTCAGAAGACTGATCACGCTAATGAAGTATGGGTCAGAAGAATAACAGATAAATCAGCTTCCACTTACATATAATCACTACCCTAATTCTCATAAATACTATTGCAGAGTTCATGATGTGGTGATCTACTAACTTCTTTTCAGCTCAAGCTAACAAATCTTTATCCAGGCTTCTTGGTGCCAAGCCCCGTGGTAAGCTCTGGGCAGCAGTAGTAAGTGTGATATAATGCCTGTTCTCACAGGGACACATTTGGACGTCGGAGTACTCCATTATCACCCTTCTGGTAGAATTATCTTGTCGGTATTTAATTGGCTATAAGAGGAATATTAACAGCTCCACATCTACATTTTTTAAAAAAAAAAAATGCATGTGGTGTGTCCATTGATGTTGTGAAGGACTAAGTACAATTTTTCTGTTCTTCTTTATACCAGCTTTTCAAATAAGCTATCTATTGCTACCTTTCATGTCCCCTAAGCTTTCTTCTTGAAACCTTTTCCAAACGTGCGCGCGCAGTCGCACACACACACACACACACACACACACCCCTTAGTTGACAAATCATTTTGTTGTTGTTGTTGTTTGCAGTGTTACCTGGCACCAGTCACTACCCATATTCACAGGAACCTTGACAGAGAGGCCCCTCTTCGGAGTCTTGGGGGTGGGGTGGAGGAAAGCAAGGAACAAAGGTGGAAGAAAGAGAGGAAGGGCCTTACCTTCTCTTTGGCAGGTGTCTGGGAAAAGGAGAGTCTTTACGAGCTCACTGGATCAAAGGTAAGTAAGAAGTTTCCAGGCTGCCAGTCACAAAGCCACCAAAAACTCACTTTTAATGAAAAAAGAAACCGTTAACTCCAGCACTGTTGTAAAATACTTACCAAAGACACCTTCCCTGCTAAGTGCCATTCATTTCAAGAGTGAAATGCTGCAACAGAGAAAACCGCCCAGGGCAACTGGGAAGGAAAGAAGGATGGAAGTGTGTGGTTCGACTGTCCCTGTAGGGGAGGGAAAGTGTCTCTTTCCTTGACAGCTACCCTACTTAACTACTGCGCAGTCAGCCCTATTTGGTACCAGTGAAAATTCAGCCTTCCAGCAGATCCCCTGCCATCTGCCTTATGACTACCAGCCTACAGTCACACACCTTGAATGCTTAAGGTCCACAGTGCTCCCAGGGACTGCCTTTGCCGGGGCGGGGGGTGGGGGCAATTAGAAGATCCATGGAAAGAAACACTATTTGCCACTTGGCTGAGGTTTCAGAATGTAATTGAAATTCTGGTACAGTGTTCAGATAGATAATATTTCTTGATTTTTCTGCTTTACCTCTGTGCTGTTTTAATACCCATAGCCAGCAGCCATGGAAGCTGAGGGAGTGACGAATGGCCGCCAGGAAGGTCTGAGCCTCCAGAAAATCAGAAGAGATGTTATACCACTGACATGGAAGAAAAAGAAGGAATAAAAACAGAAAGAAGGTGAGTTCAGCTTTCAGCCTCAGGGCTCAACCAGGTACCTGCCAATTTATTCACATTGAAATATGAAGAGGTTCCACATGGAAACATTTTCATTGTGGGCTTGGTTTGTTTTGTTTTGTTTTGAACCCCTTTATTTGGATTTGAATGGTTACTATTTGAAAGTTTCCTTGAACGGGGCAAAGAAGAAACTGAGACAATTGTTCAAAATCTAGAGAAGAGTAGAATAGCTTTAGCTTTAGAATTAAATTATTTGTAGAATTTTTTTCCAGGAAAACCAACATCTTTCTCTACCAAAATGTATCTATCTCATGAAGGAAGGAGGAGGAGGAAGAGGAGGAGGAGGAAGAGAGGAAGAAGAAGAAAGGCAAGTTGGAAATTTTGCCCTTACAAAATGCATGACTAGGAAAGAGTATCAACAAAGACACCTTCCTCAACCTTTACAGTCTTAGCTGTGACCAAAACTAAATGACTTAGTTAACGGTCAGATCACATCCTTTGAAGCCTGAAAAATTAGATTATCTCTTCAAAGATTTATAGCCAGAGAACTCTGTCAAATGGTGGTACATGCAGTTTAGAAATAGGGTTTTTTTTTTTATTCATTTTAATTTAACAGGGTCTCACTAAGGGGCTTAGGCTGGCCTCAAACTCGTGATCTTTCTCCTTCAGCTCTCTGATTGCTGGGATCACAGACATGTACCACCAGGTCCAGAATGAAATAGTCTGGATTGGGAGGGAATGGGTAAGAGCAAGGGGATGAGGGCAGGTCTCACTATAGTCCAGACTGCCTAGAACTAACTGTGAAGTCCATACTGTATTCATAGCCATCTTATTATATTAGCTCCCGGTGCTAGGTTAGAGAGCTAAGTCATGATCTATCTGGTGTGAAATAGGTATTTAAAAACATCAGGTAATGTACTTCTTCCCACAGCTTCTTTTTCCTTCACTACTCCCTGATAATTTCTGTTGGATAATTCCTCTAAATTTCAATTAATAAATGTAAGCTTCTTCAATTCAGATCACATTAATTAGATTCATAGCTCTTCCTATTTCTTAGACAGATACTTAAAGAGGTCAATGGCTCAGACATAAATAATCTTTCTTTACCACTGTACTTTCCTATATAGTATATTAAAATACACTAACATGAAAACAGAAGAGGTTAGGAAGTGGCCTACTTTCCACCCAAAAAAAATTCATGCCATGCTACACCTAGCTTCCAAAGCCAATTTAATATAAAATTCGTAAGAGACATTTAATATAAGTTAACAAGGACTTTAGTCATTTTCATTAGGAATTAAACTTGGATTGACTTTACAGTCAGCTGTTACTCATCTGCCCCTTTTCTTTGATTCTTAGAGACAAAAGAATTCTCTATGTTCCAACAAAGAATCCTAGGCACACTGAGGATTTCTACTGCACCAGAACCAAACTCACAAAGGGCAAAAGTACTGACTTTTTTTTAAGATGGGAACTGAGTGGGAGAGCCCAAGCACATATGACTGGTGCATCTGAGGCCTCAGTTCAGTGGGCTAGAAAAGCTCAATGATGCTTCCCCGGCTTCCGCTTCTCCTCTGCATTTGCTGGGATCCTCTGGACAGCAACCCAGAAGCTGAGAGGAAAATCCACACAGAAGGAAGGGATGCTCTGAACTCGAGGTTTCTTGATGTCAAAATTTACACCACAATTGCGCCAAATCAAAACCGAAGGCAGATTACTCCCATTTACTAAACCCTATCTTTGTTCAGCCCTGGATTAATGCTTCATGAGATGAGTCTCTGTCTGGGGGTTCAGTGGGTCTTGCTCTGAGCTCTCTCTGTGTCGTTCTCTGAGGAAACTGTGAGGGTTCCTCTTTGTCTCACAGAGCAAACCATAACATGCACCGTCACCAGACTTACCTGGCTGCAATTTATAACCCAATGGCACCTTTTGACAGCTCAGCTGTGTTGACTCAGACAAGCGAGCAACACTCGCAAACCCTCAGTTGACTTACACATGAAATGTAAACACTACAATTGTCTTAAATGAAGTGACCAAGGTAACGCCATCTTGCCCTCATCTTACCTTGACTCCATTTTGTGTCTGCTCCGGTGCTTTTCAGCCCCTGACCCCCTGTATGGTCTCATGCACCTTAGCAACACATCTGGGACTGTCTGTGATCCTGAACATGGCTCAGATATGTAACCGAAGCAACTGATGGATTCTGCCAAAACAAATGTTGTCAAGTTTTCCTGACCTATAACTGCCAGTGCCCCCACTGCGGGTTTTGCCTTTATAAGTGCTGTACCCCTGAGCTTCAGTATCGAGAGTTCATTGTGGCAAGAGGCTGCTCTGGGTCTCTGGATTAAATAAAGGACTCTTACTTGACCTTACATGTGTGGTGGTCTACAACTTTCTCACCTAGACTACAGCATAACCCTTTATTGTCACACTCTTCTCACCTAGACTATAGCATAACTCTTTATTGTCACACTCCTGCTGATGATCCCTTCCTCTTCTTAATTAATTCTCCTACTTTATGTCTTGGTCTTCTTTTTTTTTTTTTTTTTCCCTTTTGACCCAACTGTCCTCAGAGTTGCTTACATGAGCATAGGTAGGGGGTGACTTACAGAGACCAGAGACTACACCACTGAAGAAAATGTTGCCCTTTCCTAGCAACCATTAACTGCCAGCAGCTCCCCAGAGGTGGGGTGGGATTTGTGGGGAGCCCGCTTTTGTGCGGGTTTTATGCAGGTTTTCACAGTTCTGTAAGTTCCTGAGTATGCAGACCATGGCATGCCCAAAAGACAGTGTTCCACAACTCTTGCGTTTCTCCAGTTTTTCAATTCCTTCTGCCCCTCTTCTGTGAGGTTCCCTGAGCCAGAAATAGGGTGACAGCAATGTCCCACCTAGTGCAGAACACTCAGCAGTCGCTACACTCAAGCACTTAGGCCTCTCTACAGTTTCCCACCACCCACCCACTGCAAAAGGCGCTTCTCTCACTAAAGGTGACATGCTATCTTCTTTTCCCAAACGACTGCTAATTCCAGAATACTGGCTGATTTCTGATTGCTGTTGTTCCAACCCTGAAGACCAGGCTCATTTTACCTCCCTCCCAAACCACTGTAAATAAATCCATCCTCTTCCCTCTGCCTCAAGCCCTAGGCTTGCACTGACTGCTTCACCTTTGCCTTTTTATTTCTTTGATTCCGAGTTCTGCATTCTTCATTTTAATTTCTTTCTATTAAAATAGACATGTATTTTGGCATAGGCTGGGCTCTCACCTGGTGCAGAGGAAGTGCACATCCGTCTTAGAGTCTCCCCTCAGACTACTCCTGGATGCCCCCCACACCTCAGGTTAATCATGTCTAAGTCTAGCTAGCTCTTCACCATCTCATCAGATACAGCCATTTCTCAAATAGCTTTGATCTTTGTGATTGTTCAGGCTAACCCTAGTTTTCTATCAAAGAAACTCTTGTCATCACATCTGATCTTTTTCTTTTATGTCTGCTAGTCTCTTAGAGAACAGACAGGTTTGCCATACCTGGCTTACACCAACCCCCTTCCTTCATGTCTTACCTCCTAGCTAAAACAGATATAAAAGGTTCCCAACTCAAGCTAGTAACAGTCAATTATTAAAACCCAAGGAGATGAGAAAAGGCAGACACTTTTACATTTCTATTATCCCACTGTCTCTTCTCTACTTCTGCCATCTTCAATCTGCCCTGATGAGCTCCTCAGAGGCTGGGCTGTGGTTTAGTGGTAGAGTCCTTGCCTGGCACCACAGAATTCAATTCCCAGTTCCTGTCTCCTCCCAAAAAGGAGAAAATGAGTTCTTGTTGCCTGCCAGATTGAGTTGATAGCCTGGCCTACCCAAGTCTTTAGAAGGTACTCTGCCTATGGAGTGATCACATTTCATGGTCTTTGCCTGACAGTCCTATTGTTTGTGTCGGATTATAGCAGAACTCAAAATGTTTCAGATCTCTGTTTGGTTTTTTCGTGCTTTGTTGGTGTTGTTTTTGATCGTTTGGGGTTTTGGGGGTGCAACTGTTAATCTTGGTTGTCAATTGAACTGTATCTGGAATTAACTAAAACCCAAGCTACTAGACATTCCTACGAGGGGTTTTCTTGATCATATTATTTGAAGCAAAATTTCTCATCCTAAATAAAGACAGGCACCTTCTGATGGCAGTCCAGATAAAGAGACAGGAGAAAACTTGGCTTTTTTTTTTTCTGGTTTAATTTTACCCTTGCTTTGACATTCATCTATACATTCTGTTGCTGCTGCATTTTTCACTGATGTTAGAAACTTCTCTGGGCTTTCAACATGGACATCTCCAGGAATCCTCTAGGCCAGTGGTTCCTAATGCTGTGACCCTTTAATACAGTTCATCATGTTGTGGTGACCCCCAACCATAAAATTATTTTTGTTGCCATTTCATAACTGTAATTTTGCTACTGCTATGAATCGTAATGTAAATATATGTGTTTTCTGATGGACTTAGGCAATCCCTGTAAAAGAGTCATTCTACCCTCAGGGGTCCTGACCCACCAGTTGAGAACCACTGCCCTAGGCCTTCAGCACCAGATTGGAACTGCTCAAGCATTCAGCTTCGTAGACTGAGCAACTACCTGATTATTAGCCTCTCCAGTATGAGATAACCATTGAATATCAGAACCACATCCTGTAAGCCAAAATATAGTATACATACACATACAATACATATATGTACATATGGTTACATGCATATATGAATGTATTTATGTTCATTCTGTCAGTTATGATGCTCTAGAGAACACAGGCTTTTTTTGGTGGGGGAGAGATTGGTAATCATCCAAGGGAATAGATCTACTAAGGGAATGAGATGTCTGGGAACCTGATCTGTGATTCAGCCAGTCTCACAGAAAACATATAAAAATAGTTATACACTGGGGAATGGTGAACAAGGATCTAGGGTCTCCTTAAAGCTTGCAAAAGACAGAGGGAATTTCTTCTGAAATAAAGTAAGTCTCATGGACAGACATAAACTGTTTCCCCCAGCTACATGCTGTCAGGGCCACCAGTATCCTTGGGGAGATAGGAGAGCCAGGAAATCATTCTTCAACCCTGAGGGTTGCTGGGTTTCTGCAAGTAGAAGTCATTTATGTACAGTGAATTGTATTATTTCCTCATAGAAGAAACTTGTGACCACCCAAATATTTATCACCCCTTTGACAGCCACAAATAGCCATTAGATAAATTTCCCCAAATGGACCTCCTTTAAATTGCTTATTAAATAAGTTAGTACTTTCCAATAAATGATTGTCATCCACAACCAAGCAACTACAGTCTTTTCTCAACTGCATGGTCACTCTTCTGGCTTTACTTCATCTTGTCTCAAAGAAAAACCATCTATACCAAATTTATAAAACTTGAAGAGATTTTGAAGAGATGTGTCATACATACTACTTTATTGTGATCCTCAATATCCAACTAAGGAAAGAGAAAATTCAGCCAAATGCCTGAACTTTGGGGTGTAAATGATTTTGAGCACCTTGTCACTTAAAAATGTCTGGGTTCTAAAACCACAACAATAATAAGTACAGCAAGATATCCTCAATGGTATAACAGTGTCATTTGTATCTCAAGGGTAACCAATAGCTGTCAAATTGGACTTACCATCCACGCAATAGGAGGAAATTTATAACTGGTACTATAAACCTAGCCAGAATAATATGGTTGGTGGGGTGATACAGGAGAAACTATGACTTCCACTTTCCTAAACCAGTATAACTTCTAACTGTAGTCTAATACTCAGCCTTAGTCCCACAGATTTGTGTAGCTCTCACCCCTCATCAGAGACGCTTCTTCCTTTTGCAGCAAACAGAGGCTGCCACAGAACGCCACGACTGGTAAAATGCAGTGGTCTGTGGCGTATCCAACCCCAGCTGATACATCTATGACCCAACCCCACACCTAAGGCTAGGTAACATTGCCAAAGAGGGGGAGAATAGATTGTAAGAACTGAAAGACCAGGTGTCTACTGTAAGACAGTGTCTTCTACATGTAACAGGGAGTCTGTGTCCACTAAATCTCAACAATGTAGTTGCTTAATCAAGACCTACATAATGACAATATACCAGTTGACAAGCCGATGTGGGTGGGGAAATTTTCACAAGACCCCACCCCTAGACAAAGAGCCATAAGCAATTAATGTTTCCTAAGACGTGGAGACTAAGTATCCTGGAGGGACAAAGTCCCTGATTGGTATTATACTCCCCAGAGGTTAGATAAAAACACATAGAGATGTGAGCAACATTAAATGGACTCAGCAGGTCGTATATGTGTGTGTGTGTGTGTGTGTGTGTGTGTGTGTGTGTGTGTGTGTCAACAAAAACTAAAGAAGAAAAGGTCAATCATTCCAGAGAGAAGTGGGTGTGACACAAGAGAAGTTGGAGTGATGAGAAGGGAGTGGGGATACTGGAAATCAGTAAATTCTCAAAAAATAAAATAAAAGTTTAAATTTTAAAAAGTGACTAGGTCAATGGCATGCCTTTAGAGAACAGTGTGAAAAAAAAATAAACATATGCATGACATATTTTTATGTGCTTAGTGTTCCTACTGAAAT
The DNA here is from genome assembly GCF_004664715.2 of Peromyscus leucopus. Lineage (NCBI taxonomy): Eukaryota > Metazoa > Chordata > Mammalia > Rodentia > Cricetidae > Peromyscus > Peromyscus leucopus. Next base: position 37,474,073 of record NC_051070.1, on the reverse strand, counting down.
TTTACTTAGCTAATTATAATTTTGCTTTAATTTTAAATATTATGTTTGGAGGTTTTCCCTCGAGATGATTTAAGACTAAATTATCCTTATTTTTGATGTGTCTATCATGACTTTTTAAATATATTTACTGTCATTCACTCCATTGCAATATTTCTTCTAAGCAACACTCTTGCCATTTACTCTATTTTAGTTCTTTCGTGATTAGAATATGACATGCTGCAATTTTTTTCACTTTCCTTCCTTCTTAAAGATTTATATCCTTAAAAGCATGATTTCTTGCTTCACGTTAACTTCTCTGATTTCAAAATCTAAAAAAAAAAAAGAAAGAAAGTGTAAATTGAGAGGTATAATCAAAAGAAAAGTTTGTTGCCAGGTTTTATAGACAGGAGAGGGAGGAAGAGAGAGTAAGAAACAGGGTAAGGAGTGGTTCTGATGATTAAAACTCAGCGGAGCACGGTGGAGACCCTCAGTGGATGAAAGCACTTGCTACTCCAGAGGTTTCCAGCACCAACATCTGTTGACTTCCAACTACCTATAACCCCAGGTCCAGGGAAACCAACCCTTCTACTAGCCTCCACAGGTAACTACAGACAGCACACATGTTGGCAGATATACAGACACATGCACACACATACACACACACACACACACACACACACAAATAAAAACAATAAGATAAATCTAAACCTCTCATTGGTATATAGTCTGACCTTTATATGGCATATTAAAATATATTTTAAGTGCTCAGTTTCCCCATGCAATGAAATATGTTTTCTATACATAAACCACAGAAATTATGTATTCAGACTTGAATGTGAAGAATATGCTTCTTTTTTTCAATTGAGTATGTGTGGGTATGTGTTACTCAGACTCATTCCTTGGAATCCTGGCCAATAAGCATATAATACCGTGGCCCACCCAGCATCCCATCTTAGTAAAGCCCACTTTAAGAGGAAACTTCTTCTCCCCTCCCCTCTCATTCTGTTTCCACTAGGTGTGCACCTTCTCTCTCTCTCTCTCTCTCTCTCTCTCTCTCTCTCTCTCTCTCTCTCTCCCTCCCTCCCTCCCTCCCTCCCTCCCTCCCTCCCTCCCTCCCTCCTTCCCTCTATTCCCTTCTCCATTCCCCTCAATAAACTTTCCACATGGATGGGTGTCTGCAATGTGTAAGTAACTAACTTTCCACGGCTCCACACCACAGCCCGCCTCCGAGTCTGCATGGCATGTCTCCCTCATTCCTCACCCACCTGGAAACCCTGGCCCAACCCGCCAAGGTCTCCTGTGTGCCCTTTCACAACAATATGTGAACATGAGTTAGGTTCCTACAAACTCCAGAAGGATCAGATCCTCCTGGAGCTGAAGTTACAGGCAGTTGTGAGCTGAATAACATGGGTACTGGGCAAGAGGAGCATATGCCCTTAATCACTGAGCCATCTATGTGTCTGGCCCCTATTTCTCTTGACGAATTATCTGGAGATTGTAAAATATCATAGCAAATATATTCATTTTCTGTATTAGTGATCTTTAATACATACTGTTTGTCAGATACAACAACCATCCTCATTTTATTCTCTACTTTGAGAAAAATAAATAATTTCTCTTGGTTCTTCAGCCACTTATAGCTTTATTAATAACTTTTTCATTGATAAAACAAAAATACAGGCACAAGTGACTGAAGGGAAGGAGAGTTTTTAGCTCACAGTTTCAGAGGTCTCAGTCTGTAATGACTTGGTTCTGATGATTATGGACCCAGGAGTGAATGAGCTCATTACTGCAGTAGGAACATATGACATATGAAGCAGAGCTGTTCACCTTATGGCTGCCAAGACACAAAGAGGGAAACATAAACAAGCCAGAGATAATGTACCTGGAAGGTCTTGCTTCTTGTGACCAACTTCTTTCTTCTATGTCCCACCTCCTAATATGTCTTGAACCTCTCAAAATAGCAGTTCAGTTAGGGTTCTAGGGTTCAAACAATGGCCCGTGAAGGGCATTATATATTCAAATTAACAATAAACAAGCAAACACACTGTCTGGGAAAAGGCACACAATCAAAATGCATTTCTCATATGTTTGTTAGCTGAGAAATTCCAGATTAAGGTGCCAACAACATACCCTGGGTCTGGTAGGAATTGACTCCTGTTGAGAGGTGGGGTTCCAACATATGGATTTGAAAAAAATGGAACACAAAAACAGTCAGTTCATAGCATAATTATTCCTTTAAGTATATAAGATAAATATTCATGTTTCCATGTATATCTCCTTGGAAATATACCCCATAGGACAGAATTTAAATACATTTCTTGGTAACTAAATACTTATTGCAAGTGTCTATGAGAACCGTATCACCTGGTACACTCAGATGCACATAACAAATACTCCAAAATCTTTTATCCTAATGGACAAGACCCTTTTTGATCTGTCTTAGCCTTTGATCTCATCTTTTATTACTCCTTTACTTAATATATTTAGTTATTTAGTCTTAGGATTACTTACTTTCACAAGTTCAGTGTTCTCCCAGGAGTTCACATTTTATGTTCTCTGAACCTGAAACATTTTTGTAAAATGTTCAAGTTTTTGAATGGCAACAACTTCTCATTACCTTGCTTCAAATGCTACCTGTTCCTTCTCCTCACATGGATTTACTGTAAACAGCCTAGCTCTCTGATGTTTTACTGTTCTCAATCATGCTACTTATCTGAATCAGCAATGCTTCATTGGTTTGTTGTTGTCAGCCTGAATCCCTAGATAACCACCTCTTCCCAGGACTGCTTCTCAACCCTTGACACCTAATGGCCCTAAGAGCTTCTCTAGGTACCAGGGTCTGGCCTTTGTCCCCAGTTCTCCTGTGGGCTGACATTGCCTGTTCAGCGTGGCTCTGGTCCCCTCTGTGGGCTCTACTCCTACTTCTCTGCTTCAAAACCAGACTCGCTGTTTGTGTCCTATTTACCTCCTGTTCCCATAGAGGGTTTTTTTTAAAAAAAAACTTCTCGTCTTTAAAAGAGTCTAACCACTGTAGATACACTCAGGAGGTCAAAATTGTGAAGATTGACTTCCTTAAAAAAAATGGGTATCTATCTAACTGTTTTCTAATTGCTTTATTTTTGTTGGCTGGTGGATAAGTGAATAAAATGTACTTGATGCTGAAAGTATAAAATGTCATGTGAAGCTTCACAGCTTCCTCTTTGAATGCCAATTCTAACTGTATAGAAGTTTGTTGACATTGAGTCTGGTTAATTTTTTTTTTTTTGGTGTGTGATATTTTTATTTATTTGTGGGTTTTTTATAATAAACTTTTTAAGATTAAAAAATCATAAAAATTTTAAAGAAATGGTATGAATACAAGAACTCTCTTTCACATCCTGCTGTTCTTTGAGCTATCAAGTTATTTAAATACTACAGCATTCCTGATGCTTTCATGTACAGCATCTCCAGAAATAATTGAATTCCTCTTAATCCTATCACAATACTAAAATCAATTCAGGTAGATTACTGGAGGCAATACACAGTACCCAGATACTTAGTTTCATGAGTCTGGGATGAATTCTAGCTATGCCACTGAGCAGCCATAGGATGCTGGAGACATTCTCAAGGAGCCTAAGTTTCCTGCATATATAGTAAGTATCATAATAGCTCTTACGATGATTCATTGAGCTACTGTAAAGTGTTGAGATTCATGTCTGACATATCCACACACTGCTTATGGAAGTACAGAATGATACAGCTCTATGGAGGGGGATTTTAAATATGTACATGCAAACCACACAGCTATTTCCCCTTCTAGCCCACCATGTTTCACAATGATTCTTCAGAGGCCTGAGGTTGAGTGCCAAAGCTTTCTTTGCAATGGTAAATATTGATAAAAGGCTACAGTCCCCACTCAAGAAAGTTGGGTGACACAAACCATCTCCATTCAGTTGTAAAAAGAACAAGTGTTTTCTGTGATGTGGCATAGATGTATTAAGTTTATAAAAAGGAAAAGTAGATTCAAACGTGTGTGTGTGTGTGTGTGTGTGTGTGTGTGTGTGTGTGTGTGTGTATTAGTTACTATTGTTACTTTTATGAGAAAATACCCAGCAAAAGCAACTTAAGAGGCTGGAGAGATGGCTCAGTGTTTGAGTACTCCCTGTTCTTCCTGTCCCAGCATCCATGTCAGGCGTCTCACAACTGTCTATAACTCTCTATGGATACATAGACACAAAATAAATAGTTTCCTTTAGTAACTTAAGATAGGGTTTATTTTAGCTCATAGTGTGAGACTGTAGTCCATCACGGCAGGGAAGGCTTGGGGTTAGGCTCTAACTATGGCAGCAAGATAGTAAGGCAGCTAGTTACATTCCTACAGTCAGGAAGCAGAGGGGAATAAATGCTGGCTCCTTACTTGCTTTCTCCTTTGCTTATTTGATTTTTAATTGTGTGTGTGTGTGTGTGTGTGTGTGTGTGTGTGTGTGTGTGTGTAAGTGCATATGAGTGCAGGTGCCCTTGGAGGCCAGGAGAGGGCATCTGATCCTCTGGAGATGAATACAGGCAGGCATGAGCTACCTGATGTGGGTTCTTGGAACTGAACTTGGATCTTCTACAAGAGGAGTATGTGTTCTTAACCACTAAGCCGTTTCTTCAGCCCCATGCTTTCTCTTTTTTTTATACAGTCCAAAACAATAGCTCCTGAAATGGTGCCAGCTACCTTCATGGGGGGTCTTCTTTAATTAGCTAACCTCTCTGGAAATGCCTTATTGACATAACCCAAAGGCACATCTATTAGTTTGTTTTGAAATCATTTCAAGCTGGCAATCAAGGTTAACCATCACAAGTACAGTTCTTGTCAATTTGACAACCAAAACTATCAATTTTTGAAAAGGCAAATAATTTATATGATATGAACAGAAACAAGAGTACCTTCGCTTATAAGCCCTAACATCAACAACTCACCTCTAAGGCTTCATGTTCATTTCATAATACAAAATGCCTTTATTCTGTCTCCAAAAGTATCTACATCTCTGAAAGTATCTACAAAGTCTTAACATTTCCAACATTATTCAAGAATATAAGTGCAGAGTGTCTCCTAAGACTCAAATTCACGACGTCAAGGTGCGATAAAATCTAAAATAAGCTATAGAAAGGCAAACAATAAATACCTCATTCCAAAAGGAAGAATGGGGTCATAGTGAGAAAAGACCAGACCGAAGCGAGACTATAACCCATCAGAGAAAACAGAAAAACCTGCAGGCTCCTGGTACCTAGAGCTTGTGGTAGTATCATCTTTCTTTCAAAGGACTTGGCCAGTCCCTTCTCTCCAACTCTGCTGCCCATATCACACACAGCCTTCCTCTTGGACAACTTCTACTCTGTGAGTATATTTTTTTCCTCAACCAATATCCCACAGTCCTGGCATCTCCAACATCCTGGAGTTTCCACTGCAGCCTACATATCACCTTCACAGATTCCTACAAGGGCTTCTTAGTACCTCTTCGTATGGAGTCTAAACATGAATATACATACACATTGCTTGGCCTCAGAGGCTTTCTGGAAACTTAGCCTTCAGGACCATAGTCCATAACCTATAGTCAGAAAGCAAAGAGATATGAATGCTAATGCTCTACTCACTGCCTTCTATTTATCCAGTCTCAGACGTCAGCCCAGAAAATGATGCTCACATTTAGGGTAGATCATCCCCCTTCAATTAATCTCTTGGAATGCCCTCACAAACACCCAGAAGTATGTCTGTTAGTTTAGCTACTATCAATCAAGATAAGCAATCACAATTTCCTTCTCATAGAACAGAAAATAAATTTCCATGTAATAACTACACACATACATAGACATATGGACATATTTGGCATATAGCCATATATTATGTATATTATTGTGTATATTTATTAAATCTGATGCTTGTTTATTTTTGGAAAGTGAAATAAAGAGATACTGTATATTATATCTATTACATATTATATTTACCTATTTTTTAAAATGAAAACATTATCTATAAGGAACAAGTGGAAACTGAGAAAAGTAGAAAAATAAGAGCAAACTTTTAAGTCAGCAGCTTTGCCTTCTGAACCATAGTGCTTTGCATATTTAAATTTATACTTAAAAGGATTTACCTAAAGCAAAGAGAGAAAACTGAAACCCAACAGAAACAAATGGATCTACAAAGCACCCAAAAAGAGAACGACACACACAAAATGATTACGGGCCTTGTACAGTTTCTCACTGAACCTTCTCCATGAATCATCTCAGAGAAACTCAAATTATGGGACTTTCTTTGGGACACATACTCTCAAATTTTGGTTAACTAGTGCAACAACAAAAATCGCCGAGACTGTTCTAGCTGAATGGAGACTAATGAAACCAAGTGACTAAACACAATGTCTGCTCCCACCTGGATTTTGAGTTTAGCAGAAGAATAACAATAGAAAACCCTTAGAGGCACTTGGGGGAATTTTGAAAATGGACCATGTTCCTACATGTTGTATCAGTGTTAGGATCTTTGGATAGGATCATGAGAGGACCATGTCTTATATGTGACTGAGACATATGGCAAAACATTCTGGAAGCAGGTGTCATAGCTGTGTATGAACTTACCTTCTGCCTTACAACAAAAAGAGAGAAGATCCAGACACAAACGACCACTGTGTTGCTCTTTGAACTATGCTGCACATTTGGAATTTTTCTGAAATAAAAAGTTGAGAAACAAACCCACCAAAAACAGATCAAAGGCTGGTCGCTATTACTACCTCTGATTCCTCTGATTTAGGAGCCTGTGAGAAGGAAACCTGAAATACATATATATGGTTGGTAAATAAAGAAGAAACCGTGCCCTGAGATCTATTTCCAGCCTCCTGGAGCATGCTGGTGGATGCTTTACTTATTCATTTCCCATCGGGTTTACCCAAACAAATAAACTGCCTACAACTTTAAAATAGGAGGCAAGCAAGCTTCCCTGGACAGGGCAGCTAAATCCCAGCCTTAGAGCAGAGCTTTCTTGTTTAGCAATGTGCCTTGGCACAAACTCAAAGGGAATATGGATCGCTCTAGCCTCTGGAAACCAGGCAGACAGCACAGCCTCCTGTGAATCAAGCTGAGGACAAGCCGTTATGTCCAACCTGCCCTTCTCAGTTTATGAAGCATCAGACCAAGGAGCTTCCCTGGGTGGTCGGGTCTACATTAGTTCAGATGTTAAATGGAAGAGAAAGCCTTTCTCCCATCTCTGGGAATGGGAAGTATAATTTACAACAGATTAGGTAACACTGACAGGGGCAAGCTTTTAAAAATCTATAGGCCTCTCTTTTTAAAATCTTGATACACAATCAAACTAACAAAACACCTTTAGGCACTCCTAAATTACAGTCTCTTGAAAAAATCTTTTTCCCTGATATATAATATTTGCCTCAAAAGTGATGAAATGGCAATTTGCCCCCAATCTTCTATTTTCCTTTCTTTCAAGCCTTAAAAGCCTGTTTCATTTCTATGGCAAGACTGTGTGCAGGTAGAGGCAGACGCCCTTTGTAACTAGTTAAAAGCTACAGAAAAAGAAAAAGAAAAAGAAAAAAAAAACTCTATTGAAACACAGTGCTGCTCATATCCCGATCCATGCCAGGAGGAATAAATCACACAAAAGCAACCAAAGAAAACTGTTTTAAAGATACCACTGTGTTACATTAGCTGACAGGGGAGAGGTGATTACATTTATAGATTTTTTTTTCCTTTTATAGAGGCAGAATCTATATGCGGTTGAAAACGTGTGTATTATCACCACTGGAATTTGAATTCAGCTAATGAGTACTAACAGCACAAGGGGAGATGTCTTGCCAAGCTGCTTGTCTTGGCCTTACATGGGTCATACCCTAGGCTGCCCTGAATCTTGTGTGGCCACAGCACTGATCTGCAAATGGATTTCAAGGGTCCATTTTGTTTCGCAGCAACAAAAGTATTAAAATATGCATCTCATGAAAGCATGCGTCCTAGGCTAATTATGCAATTGGAAGTTATTAATACCAAGCTATAGTTAGAAAATAATACTTCATTTTTATAGTACATGTGTAATGTACAATCACATATGTAATGTCACTTCATCAGCATCAGTGAGGTAAGTAGCTAACCCTTGTATGCATAGTTGAAGTAAATGAGCTAGATATGGGTGCTTTCTTTCATTCTCCATGCAGAAACTAAATACTCATCATTTACCAGAGCTCTGAGCCACTGCAGAAAGGTGGGTGGGAGGTCTACTCAGTACCATTACTTAATCTAATTGGCTACGTGCCCCTGCACAAGTGATGGAGCTTTTCTGAGTCTCAGTTTCCTTGGCTGCAAAAAGAATGACATTTCAAAATATATATAAAAAAAAATCGTTCATTTAACAAATATGTTAGTGTTTTGAGTGGCCAGCACAGGGGAAAATGCAGATCTAAAAGCAGAAGTCCTGTAAGTGCTATTATGATACAGTGATGACCTCCACCAACCCCACAGACTGGAAGAATGGCAGCCTTGTAAGTAAATCACTTAAATATAACATGGTATTGGACAGACCAAGGCCACCATGCACAGTAGTAAAGGTCTTATGCCACACAATCCCAGGGCAACACTCCTGTCACAGTGGGTGTAAGTGGTAATGCCCTGAGGTTATGTAATGCACAACTTTAAATATCACACAGAGTAGCAGTGCTTCTGATAAAGGCCTCACACAGGTGCTACCTGACTTAGGTCACTGCGCAAAAGAGAAAGGAGACATGAGATGGCACAGAGTGGGCTCAGAATGAAAAGACCACCACTGCCGAGGTAGATGCAGCAGGTGTGTGATGGAAAAAAAATGGAGTTGAGAAGATCAAATGGAACCACTTAGAAAACAGCCTTGTAACTCATGCCAAATAACTTGCCTATTGATTTATGCTCAAACAATAGCTTCCTTCAGAGCTGAGTCATGGCGCTACTTTGCCTTAGTCCACCTTCACCTTTCCATCAGCCTCCAAATGCGCTTGGAGATGTGCATGCTTCTAGACATTCGTAAGTGAGTGGAATCCAAACATGTTATGAGAGTGATGGCATATCTATACAAAAAGCACTGGGACTGAGAGGAAGCTGGACTTCAAGCAAAGCTGATGCCTTAGCACACAAGCTTGGGGACAAGAAAGATCCAGCTCCTGATGATTGTATTAGACATCTGGGTCAAGCTTTGCCTGATGTCCACCTACACTGCCATCTTAATAAGTGAAAACTGTGAGCTTATTCTCTTTACACATTCATTGTCAGAGCTTGGAGATCCAGAACTTCAGAAAATGTGTATATTTGGGGTTAGAACCTTTAAAAACATGGTGGAGTTAAAAATGTGTTCTTTAGTGCAGATCCCCAGTGACCATGGGGATACAGTAAGAAGACACCAAATGCTAGCCAGGGAGAGAAGAGGTTGCAGAAGAAACCAGGCTTGCTTACATCTAGACACCAAGGTAGTGGTGGCTTTGCAACTTCAGCTTCCAGAGCCATATGAAAATGGATTTCTGTTGTTGAAGCCACCCCATCTGTCGTGTTCTGTACAGAGCATTCACAAACTACTGTGAGCCAGTCTAATTCTGTTTGTCAGAGTCAGTTTGCATTTTGTTTCCTGTTACATTCAACTTAAACACTTTCAGCTGATGAAGGTGCCAGTGACAGACTCAAAGCAAAGAAGTAGCATGAGTATATAAGTTTATAAAAACATTCCTGGTAATGACAGAGAAAAGGACATACTGATGGAACCAGAGCTCAGTAGAATAGTCTTTTACCAAAATCCAGGCAAGAACAGAAATTGAAAGAATAAGATTCATGTCTTGACATTAAAAAGACCTTAGTAAAGCCAACTCATAAAACAGTTTGTATTATATAATTCCATATTTCCATCTTTTTAAAATCTTCATTATTTGTGTGCCTAATAACATTTCTTTTTTATTATTTATATATAAATATATATCTTACATATATTTATATATAAGGAAATATATTCTGTATGAAGTTTTAAATAAAAACAATATTATTTATGTGTTTTTAAAGAAGAAATTGAAGCTACAGTGACCAAATGGCTTAACCCCGTGGCTTTGAATAGAAGGGTAAATCTGAAAGATGTTTAGAAGCCTCTACCCAAAGCCATTCTTTTAACTCAAGTCATGTTTCAACCCCATGTAGGCAAATTCCTTCCTCTGAACTCCAACATCTGTGCTATACATATGCACTCTTTCCACATCTGCCTGTGCTGAAGTCAGCTTTGCAGGAGTCTATCTCTTCCAGCTAATCATTATCTCCAGGGGTTCTGCCTTATTCTTTTTGTTGTTTGACTACACCCAACGTGATACTTTGTACATATCAATTATCTTACTGTTTCTTGGTTATCTGAGTTATCTTTTCAGTAAACAAGACTGCCTTCCATCCTCTACTTCCCCAGTCCAGATTACCCCATTCCCTTGATAGGGAAAAGGCAGGCCTAGAAACCTTTGAAAGATATCACTGCATTTCCAGCAGACAGTGCTCATAGCTTCTGTTTTCCCATGTGAAGCCTTGCTTCTGCAGCACGAAGTGACTATGGGAGGGTCTCAACTTATCTAACTCTGCTTCTATCCATATATGACCCCAGAAATATCTCAGAAGGTCAAGATTAGAAGTCTAGATACTCAGAATCTGCGAGATTCAAAATGCAAAAGCGGACAAGAATGGAGAGATAAAACTGGGGAGGAAATAATATGTCAGGCAGAAAATAATAGTACCTTCATAAACAATGTGCCCTTGATAAAGATATCCATTTATTTCAATTCAATCGGATAGGAAGACATAGCTAATGTGGCTTCACCCCTAGAAGCCTATGACCTGCACAAATGATATTTTTCTCAAATGGATAGCAAGTGCCACAAACACATTTGATCCCACAGCTATGTACTTGTGCAGCTCAGTACATTTTCACTGTATCTGTGTTTCTAAATCACGGTAGAGGATATGGAGACAGTCATAAATCAGATAATGGTGTATCTGGCCTACATGAAGCTTATGCTCTAGTGAGGGATAGGAACTGGCCAACAATCCATTGCATCCTAGTTTGCTTTCTCTGTTGCTATGATAAAATGCCATGACCAAAAGCAACTTGAGAAAGAACGGGTGCATTTCATTTTGTAGGCTTACATTCTATCATGAAAAGAAGTCAGGTCAGGAACTGAAGCAGAGGCCAAGGAGGAATGTTGCCTACTGACTTGCTCCCCATGGCCTACTCACCCTGCTTCTGTTTATAATCTAGGACCACTAGTCCAGAATAGCACTGCCCGCAGTCAACTGAT